>NW_027186296.1:47279199-47421986 GCF_028583685.1 Petaurus breviceps papuanus
ATGATTCCCATAAAGATTTTACATAGATAGGAGAATAGGCATATTGATAGATAGTTATGGATGGTTTCTTGGTTACCCTTTTTCCTTTTTGATGTCAGTTAGGTCTGTAATTTTTTTTAAACTCCTTTAGTATCTCCCTTTCTCCTTCACATAGTTTATTTGTCCTTCAACACTCTTACAATTATTCCTGCTCCACCAGAGATCTTTTTTATATTTACTCATTCAATTTTCTTCTCCTTCTACTGCATAATTCTGCCTCTCCATTCTGTAAGAATCTCAGGGTCTGTAATTATAGGGTCTAGGTGTGGCACTTTCATTATCTTTGATGGAGAAAGCAGTTTGTTAATTTTTTTTTTACCAGTCTTTTTCGATTTTCTTATGTTTGTTAGGTTCTTTCCCTTTTCATCCTTGAATGCCCTTGGAAAGACTTTATTTAGTCTAATATATGTCCAGACTTTCTTTAAACTTGCCTTATCCTCCACTGTTTCTCTCTGCTTTATAAGATGTTACTAACCAATCAGTGGCCATCACTCTTCTATGTAATGATTTTCAGATTAGTTTATATTCAAACCTGGTGTTCCTTTTGGTGGCTATATCTCTCTGTTTGGCATTACTTGCCAAAGTAATAAAATTACTTGATGTATTGCCAGGTGTTTGCTGACCAAGGAGCTTTCTAGGCTCTTCTTGTCTTCTTGTTGTGATAATTAGTTTATGTTAGTTAAATTCCTGGATGAAGTTATGATGTTTGGTGTCAATGTCATTTCTCTTGTCCATTTCCAATTTTTGACTTTTATGAAGTTTGTTTAAATTCAAGGTTAAATCGCCTTAGTTGCAACTTATGTATTTTCTCATTTCTTCCTTTCTTTCACTCTTTCCTCTTTTTTTCTCTTTATAAATTTTGGTCTTAGCTCTGATTAGTTGATAGTTTGACTATAAAGAATTAGGGATAACTCGCACATCAATCATTTAAAAATATAAGCTATTTTGTTCTTTATGGTTTTATTTGCTGTTTTTCATGTCCAGTACCTAACAATTTTTTTTTTAATTTTGGTGAAGCAATTGGGGTGAAGTGACTTGCCCAGGGTCACATAGCTAGTAAGACTCAAGTGTCTGGTCAGAGGCTGGATTTGAACTCAGGTTCTCCTGACTTCAGGGCCGGTGCTCTATCCATTGTGCCACCTAGCTGCCCCCCCCTACCAATTCTATAGACAAAATATAGAGACCTACCTTTTTTGTATAATTTCCATGTCTTTGGCCTTTCTCATTTCTTTTTCCTGAACCATACTTTCCCAAGTATTTCTCCTCATATTCCTTTTGCAATATTTTGCTGAAGTCACCAAATATTGTATATGTTGATTTGACTTGGAGGGTCTTATCAAGTTCTTTGTAGAATTCCTATACCACTTTGTTCTCAGCAACACAGGTTGGTGTATAAATTGCAATTATTTTTCATGGTGGTATTTTTACATATACTTTTGTCATTAATACTGTAATACATGATGAGCAACATTCCATAAAATAGTACTTCTTGTAGCCTCTGGGCATATGATACAACTTATTCTATCAACTACCATGGGTCATTTTTCTATTAAGCTTCTTCTGGTTTTATACATAGGAAGAATGCTCCTCCAAAAGTTGGTCAGGAATCTCACATTTAGGGTATCAATAGTCAAATTGAGGTTTGTTGATGGTCTAAAATCTGTGATCCTTAGTCTCTTCTGCCTCCTTTCTCACCACTTTGGCTCTATCACTGCAGAAGCAAAAGTGGTGCACACAGGATTTAGGAATTAAAAAATATTTTTCTTTGTTTTGGCATAGCCAAAAGATTTAATCACTAGGTGAACAGCTTATTGGTGATATGCATCTCCATAATTAGCTAGGATGGTCCTTGGAAACAGACTCAACTTGTTATTGGGACCATACTTGAAACCCTACCAGAATCTGCTAGTATTGTGCTGGCATAGTCTTTAGGAACTCAGGGTCATCTCCATTCTGTGATGAAGCCTGGGAGTAGGATTTTCTAGAGATTGAGGTCTCATGTAAAGAGATTTTTTTAAAAAATAATTAGAGTAGAATAAAGCAAAATCTGTTTGATCACTTGTCATTAATACTATGAAAAGAATCTTTGCTCAATTACAGGTTGCTAAACACATATGAAGGTCAGCAAGGTGGTACAGTGGATAGAATGATAGGTCTGGAGTCAGGAAAATTCATCTTCCTGAGTTCAAATCTGGCCTCAGATGCTTACTAACTCTGTGACCCTGGGCAAGTAACTTAACCTCAATGTCCTTATATGTAAAATGAGCTGGAGAAGGAAATGTCAAACCACTCTAGTATCCATGCCAAGAAAATCCCAAGAGGGGTCATGAAGAGTTGGACATGACAGATAGGTGTTACTTTGGCTATTTTTTAGTGCAAGTGTTCAATCTCCTTTAGATGCCCAAATGCAAACTGCTCAAAGTTTGATCCAGATTATCCTAGAAAGAAAGCAAAAAAAAAAGCACTTTGAGCTTTTAAAATTGCTAAATCATTTCTGTCCTGTGTTGGTAAAGTGTCTTTTTGGCATTAAAAATGAAATTAGGCACATATGATACATAGATGATGAAATTAGACTGGCAATTGAATTCAGTGGAAAAAAACATTTATTAAGTGCTTACTACATGGTAAGAGTATTTTGGGTGGTTTGATAACTGAAAAGTAGAGTTCCTACCATGATTCTTTAGATTTTGTAAAATTCATATTCAAAGACTATACCAAATACTTTGTAATTATGATTTTATATGTGATATAGCCCCAGTCTAAGTCTTCTAAACATATTTTAAAAATTGAGCAATTCATTTGGAAATCAATGGCAACGTCTTTCCTGGCATCAAAACTATAACTAAGGCAGGAGCACCGGGCCTTTGCCCCAGGGCAAAAAATTTAGAGGGCAGTAAGAGCACAAAGAACTTTATTTCTCCCCCTGAATCATCTCATAGGGAAGCATGGTTCCATCCCATTCAACAGCCTAGAAGTACTGAAATGTGACAGTGAGGTGTGTGTGGGGAATGAGCCTTTTCTTCTTTTTGCCCTAGATGAAAAAATTGCTTGTCACAGTTGCTACCTGGTACAAACAAAATCAAGACTTTCATACATTCCTTCTGCTTTGTATAATGCTGCCCCCTGGTGTTACCATTTTTTATGATGTCATTGCTTTGGGGGTATAAACTCCAAGCCTCCTTTGATCTTCATAATGTCTAGCATAATGCCTTGCATTTATTAGGTCAGTCAGTTAGGCAACAGAAACATTTAGTAAGCATTTAACTGCGTACCAGGTAGATGCTTGATAAGTATATTTTGAATCAATAAACTTTGGAATAAAGCTAGTTATTGTTAGAGGAACAGGTTCATTAGATGGCAACATTTATCTATGGAATACAATTTAGAGGGACCCAGGATCTCATTCCTGCCCCTCTGTATCTTCAATTCTTCTCTGTATTAGACCCACACCCAAATGAAAGTCTAAGGTAACTTCGTTGAGATGAAAACTACTCCAGTAGTGATCATGATCCCGAAGTCACCCCTGTTCAGGATTTGGACCACTCTGTTCTTACTTTCTTTCCCAAATGCCCTGGTCTCATCAGGAAACATTAAACTCCAATCCCTGTTAGAGAGGCAGCCGTGGAGAGATGAGGGTTGGAGGCCTCTAGCAGAAGGAAGAGAGAGGAGGGAAAGCTTTGCCAGGCCTAGCAACAGTATCCAGGGTTGGGAGGTTTTCGCTCTTTTTCTTTCCCTTCCCAGCATTAGAGAGCAGCTTGAATTATACAGATTCTGGGGTGCCGGGGCTTTTCCTCTATTCAGCTTCCTGGGTTAATTAGTAGTCTCTGTGTGTGGCTCTCAAGCAGTCACACAAAAGAGCTGTTGCAGCTGCCCCTTGTTCGTCTTCTCCAGGAGGGTGGGGGGGGGGAGTGGGGGGGAAAACCATTCAAGCATTTCCCAAGACAGGTAAGGAGAAGAAAGGAAATAAAACTTAACTTGTCAAGCGAGTGCAAGCCCTTGTGTTTGTGCCTGATGGGACCTACCTTGGTATTTGTAAAGATAGATGGAAAGTAGACGGAGAGGTCAGCGAGAGAGAGGATGAATGTTTTTCCAGTCCGGGGAATAGTGCATGCTTGTACCCCCCCCCCCCCCCCCCCCCCCACCCCCCCTCCCCCCTCAGCCTTAGCGTCTGGAGGAGGGATGCTGCTGCCGCCACTAAATTGCATTTCCCAGCCACCCCGCTAAAGCATGCAGACAAGTACCAGCGATGCACAGGGAGCCAGGTGGGGAAGGGGATCTGGGAGGAGGACAGGGCAGGGCAGGGCAGGGCAGGGGAAGGGGAGGAGGGCTGGGAGGTGCGCGGAGCAAGGCTGAGGGTGGAGGGGGCTCGCTGCTGTCTCGGGCTTCTTTAATGTGGGAGTAGTCTGCTATGGTTTGTCACTTTGATGTGTTGCCTGGAAAGGTGGTGGTGGTGGTGGTGGTGGTGGTAGTGTTGTTTATAGCTCTGCTTGCTGCATGCTTGCAGGGGATGGATTTCAGAGAATGTTCTTGACTGGTACGGAACAGCTTTCCTTTCTTCCTGCTATTGTGGTAGATAGTGCGGTGGGGTGAGTGGTCAGAGGGAGGTGGAAGGGGGGGGGACGAGAGCGGAAACAAGCCTTGCTGCTTCTGCATCTTCTTCTTTTTTAAATAATTAGGGAGTGGGAAATGTCCGCATCCCAGAAAGGTGCTGCTTACTGATGGGCTCAGCCCCTTTTCTTTCTTTGGAAGTCTTTTATTGTGGTATGTTTTGGGGCTTTTACACCTCCCCCCTCCGTTTTTCTCCCTTGCATCTTTGAGTAAGTAAATGTCTTCTAGAGAGGGTCATTTTCACTATATTATGGAATGCTGTGCTTTAAAAATAAGTGTGCTTCTACTAAGTCATACCTATTTGCATCTATTGTGCTCTGCAGGATAGCTGGAAGTTCATTTTCCTTAATGCACTTGAAGATGGCATCAAAGTCCCCATGTAACTCTGCACCTCTCTGAGTTTGTATTTGTCTCTAGATTTTTATGCCTCTAGTGTAGCAACTGAATCAGATCTTTTGATCTTTTTTTTTTTCCCTCTCTTTTTTTCCTTTATAATGAGGTCTGGAGGGAAAAGCTCCCTAATTAAAAATCATACATATCACTTTTTCTTGGGATAAACAGTGTGACAAACCTGAATATGCATTTTTGGGGCCAGGTTTAGCTTGACTCAATGAAAAGAATTCTGATATTACAGGGAAGAGGGGTACTGTATGAGGGTGCTGAATGTTCAATAGGGAGGAATTGGCATGATATACTTTTGACAGGTTATGCTTTCTTATTTAAGAAGTTGACTTGTTCACTATCTTCTTGTCTGGTTGTGATTACATTCTGACAAGGACATAACAGATCATCTTCTCCGAAACCCCCAGATATACCAATATGATAGGAATACTCCCCCCCCTAAGCTTTCCTAGTACTTATGGATACCTAGGAATATACTTTATAATCTAGCTAGATTGCTTTCTCTTAAATCTACTGTATAAAACCGGTGTTTTAAATGATGAATTTCAAAATCTTAAAAAAATATACATCTTTAAATAACTTTTAAAGTTTATTATTTGAGGCTTTAGCTTTTTCAGACAATAGACCATCATCTGAATTAGCACACTGTTAAGAGACCTAAAAAAATAGATCTGGAGAGCGTTGTTATTTGCATAAATGTTGTTGTTGATATTTCAGGCATAGTATCAGTTTTATTAGTTGTTAATTATGCTGAGCTTCAGTCTCGACCTGTTTTTTGCTTTCATAAATAATGATTGCCTGAATAGTCTGTGATTTCTAGGGGAATTAGAAAAAGTAGATGTTTTTAATTGTTTATTGTTCTTTTATCCTGGAAGACATAAAATATAATATTGAAATGGTAATATAATTTTAAAATATATTTACATATGAATTATAATTTTGGAGCTGTGTAGTAGTTGATGACTTATGTCACTTGCCTGTCCTCCCCTCCCCCTTTCAGAGCTTTTTTTTTTTCTTTTGTGAGGCAACATTGAAGTTCTAGCAATCATTTTCTACCAGGGGCTTGGGGATTTAAAAAGGAAAACTTTTCTTGAAATTCACACTTCTTGTTCTACCTGGAAAGTGCTGAGAAATATATATGTTGTTCCCCATTATCATCCCTTTGGGTTAAAAACAGTCTCCTACATGAAGTAGCAGCTGCTTTTTACAGTGTTTTTGTTATTATCTGGGGATGAGAAGGTGGAGCTATTTTTCTTTTTTTCCATCTTGTCCCTCTTCTCTCCTCCTGTTTCCTCCGCCCTCATTCCCTCCCTCCCCCCAGACTGCAGATTTGAGTTTACTTAGCTGTGACTTCTGGGGACTTTTCGAGGCAGTATTGAGAATGCAGTCTATCACGTGACCTCTTTGATGCTTTGAATGTCACTACTTCCATTTCTGTGCTAAGAAGCCTATGGACCAGAGAGTAGAATAAATATTCAAAGGACCTGATGAAGAGAGAAGTCAGGCAGAAAGTTACAAGATGGTATTAAATCTGTCTTGACTCGGGAGGAAAATGTCCAATTTATTAGGAAATGAGTTTTAACTTGGTGTTTTTCAGTTTTACCTTTCTTTATTTAGAGCTTAACTTGGGTATGATTACGTTTGAAAATAAATTCTTTCCAGTATTTGATGGCCTGAAGAATCAAGCCAGGTCTATATGATGCCATCAAATAGTAATGAGATGGAAGAATTACTTGTTGACTAAGTCATATAGGTATTGAAATACAATTTTTTATTAGCTAGAGTAGTTACCTCCTAATTGACTTTATATTTCCAAAGAGTTATTTTCAGGCATCCAGGAATAAATGCCTAGGCTTATCAGATCCTATGTGAATAGATCCTTATCAGATCCTCCAGAGGAGAGGGAGTTCTGAAGAGGGATTCATTAACTTCCAACAGATTTCTCATGATTATAGTGTTATTTTCTGAATAGGCCTGGCCAAGGTCATCTGTCCATGGATTAGGTATGAATTCTTGGCTTAGGTACATACTTAACCTGGAATTCCTCTAACCTTTTCAATGAAGTTTTTTTTTAAAAGTTTCACAAGAATAATTGGTGGTGATAGATTGTGAAGTAGAAAAGCATAAATATCTGACTTGTCACCTGAACTTTAAAAAAATGTTAAGTAAAAATAAAAGATAATTGTAAAAAGAAGTTCATCACACCCTCTAGAAGCTAAGATATTATGCTAAAACACTTTTAGCTTTTCCTAGACACAACTGAAGAACTTAGAGGAAAAACACATCTGCTGGTGATGTTGCCATGAGGTTGAACTTTGTTTAAATTTGGGGTGTTGTGTTAGCCTCTGGGATAAGGGTGGAAATGGGGGGGCTGACTGAGGGAGCTGAGGTAGATATATTTTAATATGTAAACTAGTAGAACTTTAACTAAGGAAGGGTAACCAAAGCTTTGTCCTAGAGTGAAGCTTTAGAAGGTTTAACTGAGTTAGCACTTAGCAAGAATAATTAGGTAAAATAGTCACTACATGGTGCTGCTTCTTCCTCTCCCCAGCCCCTCCACTCCTCAGTAGCTGGTATTCCTCCTTAGCAAAGCCTTGGTTGACCTCTCTTCCTTTCCTCCTCATAACCCCTTGATATTCTGGGAATTCAATTTAGTGCTTCTTGCCTCAGGTACAAAAATAGCTATTGCTAACAATATTGTTCTGTAAATCAGACTGCCGTTCTCCTACATTGGGTTCAGGGTGGGCTAGAGACTGAGGGGGGAGAAATGTGAGATATTTGTCTTTAAAACTTTAGAGAGACTCATAGTCCCTTATAAGTGACTTTATATTAGGAGCAAGATCTTTAATGCCATCATTTTTAATACTCATAAAAGATATTGCAGCAATCTAGGGGATGGGATTTCCCCCCTCATTTTATAGATAGGGAAATTGAGGCCCCAGATTTAATAACTTGCTCAAGATGCCTCAAAAAGTTAGTCATAGAGTCTACAAGTTAGTTAACCCAATTCCTAAGCTACCCCTTTGTAAAAATAATATTGGGTGATGTCAAATTGCAAGCTTCAGTGCAGTGATGGGGGTGGTGGTGGTGGCGGTTGGCAAACTATGACAGATGTGCCAAATGCAGGAGATTTTTTAGTAGACACAGACTAGCAAGTTTGCTGAAGACCTCTAGGACCCTAAGTAGGAGAGGAAAGTTTATGATTGGCACTTCCAACATCTCTTTCTGTGCTGTTCTTTGGCTTCCATGTTGAAACAGTCTCACAAGAATGTGAATTTGAGGCCACAATTTGTAGTGGAAAGTGTTGTTCTTCTAGTCAGCAGAGATCTGGGTTCAAATATTGACTCAGACCCAGAGCAAGCGACTAAGACTTGGAGTCTAGTCTCAGTTTCATCATCTGTAGAATGGGGATAATAATACTTAAACTAACCACTTAGTAGACTTCTGAGAAAAGAGATTTCCCTGTAAACCTGGAAGTGATACATGTGAGTTATCAGTGTTATAGATGTTCTGTCCACCATAAAGCAGAACTGGAAAGGGCTTAGAGATCATGTCTGCTGCATCTGCCCAAGCTCTTGGCCCCAGACCTATTTTGCCTCCAATGGTTCTCAGACATTTTGGTCTCAGGACCCTTTTCCAGCCTTAAAAATTATTGAAGACCCTCCCAAAGGTTTATGTGAGTTATATCTATTGATAATTTGTCATCTTAGAAATTCTAACATCTTCATATTGTTATGAAGTAATTTGACTATCACAGACTCCATGAAAGGGTCCTGTGGACTCCTAAGTTTCCCCTGGATCACACTTTAAGAACCATTGATCTAGTTCAACCCTCTCATTTTACACATGAAGAAACTGGGGCCTAGAAGAAGGAGGTACATTGTTCAAGGTCATTCAGCTAATAAAGGGCAGACTTCCTTTCATTACTACACCAAGTTTTCCTCCTCCTCCTTCTCATCATCATAGCAACAACAATAATAATAATAGCTTACATTTAGAAAGTGTTTTAAGGTTTGCAAAATGACTTATATGTACTATTTCATTTGATCCTTAATAAATCTGCAAAGTCGGTTTTACTATTATACCCATTTCATAGATAAAGTAATTGTCATTGAGACTGAGTGATTTACCCATGGTCATGTGGCTATTAAGTGTCTGAGGACTGGAACTCAGGTCCTGTTGGGTCCAAGTCTGATGCTCTGTGTACTGTGGCGTCTGCTTCCTTATATGGTCATCTCTTTAGTTAAAACATGAATTTTAACTCTACCCAGGGGATGATTGAATTTTTTTTTCTTTTTAAATTTTAAAAATCCCCAATATTGCCCTCTCTCTCTTCCCCAACCACTAAGCCATCCCTTGTTAACAAAGAATGGAAAAAAGAACAGTTACTGAATTTTAAAAGAACCGACATGAATCTTTAATTTGTTTCCCATTTGTTTCATCATCATATCTTTCTGTATTCTGTCTTCTGTTCTCCAACTGGTGTTCTAGAATGGCCACCTTCCCAGAAGACTGAGGGGATGCATGTGGCTTAGTGGGTAGAGAGTGTAGGACTTGATGTCAGGAAGATCTGGGTTTGAATCCTGCCTCTGATAGTTATTAGCTATGTGGTCTTTGAGTCTCAGTTTCTTCTTTTGTAAAAGGAGTATAATACTATATGACTTACTCCATAAGTGTCTTGTAAGGCTCTTAGAAGGACACCTGTAAAGTGCTATGCACATTTTTAAAGCTCTTCGTACATGCAGGATATATTTGTTGTTATAGGCAAAGTTGGACTTTGAATTGATTTTGGTGGCAGGTCCTGTACTTCATAACAGAACGGGAAAGAATTCAAGAAGCTATTTTAATTATTTCCGAAGTCAACTCTTTTGACTTGTGGATCTCCTGGCTCCCCTGATTCTCTCTTCCTAGCCTCAATGGAATTGTTACATTAAGCTATTTCAGACAGCCCTTAATTTTCTGCATACACATTTATGGATTACAGGAATACTTGAGAGATCTGAGATTTCATTACTATGGGGGAATTTTTCTACCATAGTAGAAGTAGCACTTTGGCTATGATGCAGTAGTTAAGTCCTAAGGAATCTCATGAGTCACGTAAGGGTTAAGTGACTTGCCACATAACTAGTACAGGTTAGAGCTGGGATTTGAATCCATTTTCGTGTCTCCAGACTAAATCCTGTATCTACCAGTAAACTACACTGCTTCTGAATTTATGGATTATTCAGAATAAACTTTTGCTGTTTTCTGCTACCCAAAGTGCTTATGGGCATTTCTCCTTGCCATGAGCTGGTATATTGTCAAGTAATTATGAAAAATAATTGAATATTGGCTAAAGCAGAATATAATTGGGAAAGGTCAATCTGCTGGAAGAACTAGCATGCTAATATAAATGATTAAAGAAAACCATCCCGTGTTTTCTTCTAGTAGGGTCCTATTCCAGTGCCTCATTGTGGCATGGAGATGGCCTTTGATTCTGAAATACCATGCAAGAAGAATGTGAACTTGTGCCAAGCTAGAAATGTTTCAAGTATGACCATAGTGATGGCCGTCTGAAGATCATCTTAATTAGGTCAGGAGTGGTTTTTCACTAGAGGGTTGGCAATATGATGAAGGTGATGAATGTTTTCAGCCTTTCTTAAAATCATGAAGACCATCCACCAAGGCCTTGTGTGGTTATGAGCTTTATCAGTGTAGGGAGAACTCACGCTGATGAAATCACATATCCTTGATTTAGCCAGTGATTTGACTATGCTATTTTGGGACAATCTGTCTGACTGTTCAGCTGGTTAATTGAGATTTGACAATAAGTGGATCTAAAATTAGCTCTGGTGTGTTGAGTAATCATAGCTGAATCTTATCACCAGTCATACTCCTCCCTTCCCTGCCATACACCTGGACCATAGAATTTTAAGAGTTGTAAGAGACCTTAGAGATAATTCAGTTCAAAATGTCTATAGTTAAAAAGCTAAAGACCTGAAAGGTTAGGTGATTTGCTGAGGTCACATGGCTAATTGATGCCTATCCAGACTAGAGCCCAAATCTTCTTTTTGCTAGGCCTGATGCTTCTCAGTCTACTATGATAGCTCATTTCCCTATCCAAAGCAAAGGATTACATGCAAAAGGGAGTTGGCTTAAGTTCAGCTTGGCCCAAGTGGGGTTTACCCTTAGGAGTGTTTTCAGTGTCTTGGGGTTAGGTATTGTGCGTGTTTGCCTGGGTAAAACATGTAAATCAAGGGAAGCTGTATGACTTGTAACTAATACCACAATATGGAGGACAGGATTAGTTCAAAAACATTTAATGAAGTGCCATAGTTTAAAAAAAACATAGGCAGGCCATACCATCCCCCCAAAATATGTTACCAGTGAACCAAGAATAGGCATACCTAGAGAAATTGTGTGGAGAAGGTCATAGGTAGGAAATGTGCATGGCTCTTAGTATGGGTGCATAGGGGTAACTAGCATTTGTGGTACTCCAGGGCTGCTGAGCTTCCCTGGTGGAGATCATCCAGTCAAACCCTCTCATTTTACACATTAGGAAATAGAAGTTCAGAGAAGTGGAGTGAATTGCTCAGTGTTACACAGTGTCTAAGGTGGGAGGCAAATCCAAGTCTTGTTGACTCCAGGGTCATTGTGGTGCTTCCACACTGGTCTCAAAACTCTGCTCACGCGGTTTCTGCCAAGGGGTATTCTAATAGTTTGGGGGCTGCTACTAGATATTGGTTCAGTGTTCACTGTTGGGTGTTTCTATGCCTGGTACCTGCTATCAGCTTCTGATTTGCATCTCTTTAAGGCACCTGCTGACCAACTCAGCTCCTTCCTGCTAGGAAGCCTTTCTCTGATAAGGGCAAGCTGACATCTCCTTAGTTGTAGCCAGATTTATGAGCCCAGCAGAGTGTCCCCAGACTAAGATTAAATCTATATTTTGAATTTCACTTTGTCCTACTAAGAGAGTCCCTGTCCTTATCACAGACTGATAGTTACCTTAGGGTAAAAAGGTCTTTGCAACTTCCACTAATTTCTTGTTGTAAAACCACACTTTTTAAAAAAAAAATTTTAATTAAATTATTTATTTTTAGTTTTCAACGTTAGCTTCTTTAAGTTTTAAATTTTCTTCTCCCTCCCCAAGACAGCTTGCAATCTGATATGGGCTCTACACATACATTCCTATTAAACACATTTTCACATTAGTCATGTTGCATAGAAGAATTATAACGAATGGGAACAAAAACATTAGAAAGAAAGAAAAAACAAAATAAAACAAAACAAAAAATGAAAATAGTCTGCTTTGTTCTGCATTCTGACTCCATAGTTCTTTTTATGGATGTGGCTGGCATTTTCCATCATGTGTCCTTCAGAATTGTTTTAGGTCCTTGCATTGTTGAGAAGTGCTAAGTCTATCAAAATCAGTCCTTGTACACAAAACCTCACTTTTTTTTTTGGAGGGGAGAAGGCAAGGCAGTTGAGGTTAAGTGACTTGCCCAAAGTCACACAGCTAATAAGTGTTAAGTGTCTGAGGTTATATTTGAACTCAGGTCCTCCTGACCCCAGGGCTGGTGCTCTATTCACTGCATCACCTAGCTTCCCCTAAAGCCACACTTTTTATGAATAATTTCAAGAAAAAGCTTGGGCATTCCCTCCACTCCCCTCCCCTACCTTGCTCAGTTTCCCCAGCTCTGAAATTACTGTTGATCTTCCAAGCAGATGAAAAAAATGGGGGCAGAGGGCTGGAGGAGAACACTCCATCATCAAGTGGACCTGTGTGGAACATCCATCTCAAAGCCTTGTTCTGATAGAGGTGTTTCAGAGCTGTGATTTCATCACTGTAGGTCGCTGTACCAATGCAGAACAGCACACCATCTGTAACTTTCTGAGGAGTTAAGTGACTTCCCCATTAGCACAACTCTCTTCTCTGCTGCCAGGGATTGCCACACTTGAAGTTATTGCTTTTTAACTTTGATGACTTCTCTGTATTTGTGTCTCTTGAGACTTTGCCTCTGATCCTTCTTGGATATTTTGTCTCCTCATCACCAAAGGGGGTGAGAGAAGAGAAAAAAATTCCCCTTAATTCCTGTTGGAGTCTTCTCTACAGGCAGTTTATAGATTGCAATCTTGCCCACTGACTGATAGGCCTAGGGTTTAACTATTTAAAACCCCCAAGAGGGTCATTAATTTGTTTGCTTAACCAATGGAGTTGTTTCTTTCTAGACTTTTTTGGAGAGATGCTTATGCTTTGGTACCACCAGGTATGGCCAAATTTCTTTTGGTTAGATTTTCACTTCTTTTAAAACCTTGTGATTATTTAAGGATCTTTCTGGTGGTTGTAGTGGGGTAGAAGTTAATCAAAGGCCAACTCTCTTATGTAAGCATTGCAAATTTCATTAAAATATATCACTTTTCCCCTCAATTGCTATTGCATATTGACTTTTTTGTTTGTATAAAATGAATGGGAAGAAAACATGTAGAAATTAGTGTAAGCAAAGAATTGAAGCAATTATCTGGGAAATGAATTTTTTTTTAAAGTCTACTGATATGGACCTGGGGCATTCTAGAAAAGCATCTTCTACCTTATCCTTCTCCTACAGATTATCAGATGAACTTCCTCTGTTTTCTGCTATTCAGGGTTTGGAGAGCCTCAGTCCAAGTACGTGACATCAACTGTTACTCATATGAAAATATTATATGTTGTCTCCCTCATATATGGGGATGATGTTGTGTAGCTGAAAAAAAAATTACATACTTTAATTCCTTCATAACAATGAATATGCCCATTCTTTAGGAAGATGAAAACAATGATGCCTGAAGAATGTCATGTTTATGTGAGTGATAGCTTATGTCCTGTGGTGGAAAGATAAACTTTGGTTGTGTGATGGTGGGAAGCCCTGTCCTTTCAGAAGGTAAGTGCTGTAGGGCTAAGAGCAACCTGTGATGACTCAGGTAGTGTAGGATTCTTTGGAAGACCCCTCAATGGACCCACAAATTATAGTATGGGGTTCCTTCACAATAGGTGCTAGAGGATTCCTTGAAAGCATTAACCTCTGGGTCCTTGTAAGGGTGTCTTCTCAAAGAGTGGGGTCTAACCTAGTATGATCTTCTGTGGACTTGCTAGTTTCTCTAATTTGTCTGAATACTAACCTTACTTCATAAGCATTGTAGCCAAATTCTTCAGGAAGAAAAGGAGTCATGGTAACATGATTCCATGTTGACAAAGTGTCCAACCTATATAAATTTTTGCTACTGTGGCATTTTGTGCCATTTGTCTTCAGAAGCCATTAAGTGGGCCCCAATGACTGCAGGATGAAGTCCTAATGAATTATCTTGTCATTTAAGACTTTCTATGATCTGGCCCCAGTCACCCTTTCCAACCTTATCTCCACTATTATCCTTTCTCTGCTCAAGCCTGACTGGTCTTAAGCTTCCTCTGAATTAGCCATACTTATGTTCCTTCTATACCTTTGTTTATGTTCTTACCCCCACTAAGCATACTTCCTGCCTTCCTATCCGCTTCTCTGAATCTGATCCATCACAACCTAACTTAAGTTCCAGCTCTTTTGTGAAACCTTTCATGATAATAGGAGCCCTTGGCTATCCTTGGCCATCCCCCCCCCCAGCTCCTAAATAAATAGTATTTCTTCTATGTTCTTCTCACATAGCCCTATTCATTTTCCTTGAGAGCAGGGGCAATTTCATTTTTTATTGGTATTCTCAGCACCTAGAACAGTGTTTTGCACATCAGGAACACAATGAATATTTGTTGATTGATTACTTGCCTTGCATTTGGTTCATAGCTTTAGAGCTGGAAAGGAATTTAGAGGTCATCTGAATATATGTTGTTCCTCTGTGTACACTGTCCTTGAAAGCAGTTACTATGTTTTATACCTCCTTATGTCGTCCATGGTCCATGACAGTGCCATGCACATAGGGGCTTGATAAATGTTGATTGATTGACAAATTCATCATTTCATGGCTACAACTTTGGTATGGAGTTATTGTGATTTATCTCTCTGCTGCTCCTTCATGATCTACTTGGCATTGTCTGTCAAAATGAGTGGGCCCTTCTCTGTTGCTGGTCAGCAATGTTCTCATTCTGTTACTTTCTTCTGCTGCTCTACTGTTTCACCATTAGCTGCTTTGCAGTATGTTAGAAGATCATAGGTCTAGAACTAGAAAGGATCTCAGAGGCTAGCTAGTCCAGCTCCATCATTTTATAGATGAAGAAACGGAGGTCTCCCATGCAGAGTTTATAGAGAGCTTTCCTCATAGCAACAGAGGGATTCAGTACAGTGCAAAGAGCATTGGCCCTGTAGTGGGAGCAACCAAGGCCAAATTCTTCCTCTGATGCCTGCTCCCTGTGTACCCTTGGGCAAGTTGATTACTAGCTAATAAAATAGCAATAGCTGGCATTTATATAGTGCTTTAAGATTTTGCCAGGCACTTGAAAATAGTATCTCATATTTTCCTTACAACAACCCTGTGAGGTAGGTGCAGTTATTACCCCCATTTTACAGATAGGGAAACTGAGGCAGGCAGACATTAAGTGATTTTCTCAGGGTCACATAGTGACCAAGTAAGTGGCTGAGGCAATGTTTGAATTCATCTTCCATATTCCAAGTGCAGCAGTCTATCCATCATGCTACCTAGCTGCCTCTTAACTTACTGGGTTTCAGTTTCTTTATTTGTAGAATGAGGGGTTTGAAGTAGATGTCTTCCTTTCAGCTTTAAATCTATGATCCTGTGAACTCCGTTCAGTAGGTGAACAATGTAAGGATAATTATTATTAAAATGGTGGTAATATTTGCATTGCCTATCTTATTCTATTGTAAGAATTAGCCCATAGGATTGTAAAGCTAAAATAAGATAAAAATAAAGTGAGTTGTAAACCTTAAAGAATTACATAAATGTTAACTTTTATTATGAGTTCTTATTATTAGCTATCTCCCCCATTTTGTAGATGATAAAATGGTGCCTTTGAGAGGTTGTGACTTGTCTAAGGTCTCATAGTTAAAAACTGTGGAGCTAAGGCTCAAATACCATTTTTCTGACTCCCAGATTCATTGTTTTCTCATATCTTGCTAACTCTCTACCTGAAGAGTTGGACATCGCTAAATGGACATATCCCTTTTCTCCTGTTCTGTCCTTCTATCTTCTCTTTACGATTACTGCAACCACTAAATACATTTAGCTCTTTGCTTGTATATAATTATAATGCATTTTGCTTATGTTCTTGTTTAGTAACATTTTGTCATGTCTGACTTTGATTTATCCTCCTACCTCCTTGTTATGTCTTAGATTGCAAGGACCTAGAGGACAGAGAATCTATTCAGCTGGCTC
Organism: Petaurus breviceps papuanus; assembly: GCF_028583685.1. Lineage (NCBI taxonomy): Eukaryota > Metazoa > Chordata > Mammalia > Diprotodontia > Petauridae > Petaurus > Petaurus breviceps. Next base: position 47,295,580 of record NW_027186296.1, read on the forward strand.
TGTACTGCAGAGTTCACAAGCAGGTGTTAAAAAATGCTTTTGATTATGGTGGCACTGAAAATGAATTATTAAAATCAATAGATGTTCTCAAACTTTACTATTGATTTCAATTTTCTCTCAAGCAAAAGAACCACTTGGTTGGACATTCATCAATTTTTGTTCTCCTTTGTATTTTTCCTTTGTTTGGGGGCTTAGTTGAAAGCTTTTCAAGAAGGAACAGACATCATATTATCTCCTTAGGAGGGGTGAGAAAACTGAGGAACAGGGAAAGTGAATGACTGATCAAAGATAACAGTGTGACAGAAACAAAACGAATATTTATATCTTCTGTTTAGTAGCTTACCAGGACATTCAAGGTAAAACATCCATGACCGTTAAGCCCAAGGAAAAGTTGAAAGTTGGCTCCATGCAGTTTTATTTAACATCTCACTCAAATTACCTTTAGTTTGGGGATGCACACTTGAAATCTTTGTTTAAACCAGTCCTGGGCTTGACCAAAATGATTGAGTGCTTTTTTGCTATCATCTGTTCACTGCTAGGGGACAGGACAGCTGCCACCAACTAGCAGTGCTCATGGAGTAGCTTTCTTTATATGGACCATCAACAGTTGAAACAAAAGAAGCTCAATCATTCTTGTCCTGGGCTTATCATCGTGAAAAGTGTGAGCATCCATGATATGTGAGGCTCTGTACATAACAGCAAAGAATCATTTCTCTTCTTTGGCCATTCTAGATGATGCTTTATTCTTTTAAATTCAGCTTTTGTTATTTAGTTTTGTTTAGGTAGTTGACTAATTCAGAGGAGACACTAGTTACCTCTTCTAGTGTTTTCTTTATCCACGGAATACTAGGAAATAATTCTTGTGAAGAATATTTTCATGAGAGGAAGAAAAGTGCTTTAAAGATAGAAAAAATGAAAGGTTATCCAAGATAACTTGGTATAGAAACAAACACAGAAATGGAACTAGAATAATAACTCAAATTTCTATAGCACTTTTAAAAGGGTACCAGAAAAGACTTGTCATAAAATTTGCAACATAGGTAGTACAATTTACAGTTTAGGAGTCAAAAGCTAAATGACTTGCCAATGCTTATACTTACAGTAAGTATTGAAGCCAGGGGTCAAACCCATCAAAGTCAGGAGATACAGTAACAGGCTTTTTTTCTTCATTGAATCAGAATGAGTGGCTTGGAGACTATGGTAGTTTGGATGGACTAGGTAGTGTCAGCAGGGCTGACCTTATGAGTAGGCAGAAGAGGTGACCCCTTTCTAAACGTTTATCAATATGACAGGCCCACATCTGTAATTTTGTCAGTGTGCATGCTCCCTCTAGTGAAGCAATCATGGCTATCTTTCCTATGCAGCGCTTGGTGTCCTCTTATAAATTCACCATAGGAAGTCTACTTTCCTCACATTCTCTTTTTTTTCAAATGCTTTATTAACTTCTGATTTACATCATTCATTTCCGCCAGATTTCGAGTTACACATTTTTTCCCCATTTTTCCCCTACCCGCCACCCCAAAATAGCGGTCCCACAGGATATCCCCTCCTCCAATCTGCTTTCTCCTATATATTCTCCCATACCCCCTTCTACTTTTCCAGTAGGGCATGGTAGATCTTTATGCCCCAGTGCCTGTATATCTTATTTCCCAATTACATGTAAAATAGTATTAATAATTGTATTTATATATTTTTAAACATTTGATTTTAAAACTTTGAATTCCAGATTCATTCCCTTCCTCCCTTGTCACCCACCCTTACTGGGTCCTCACATTCTCTTGACATTGTAAGTATAACAGTGGAGTATACAGGCTGTTTCATGTTTCTCTCTCACTCTTGCTATTTGACCAGCCCATCCTTTTTTTGTCAATTATACTTTGATGATGCCCTTTACTCTTTTTTCTTTGCAAATCCTTACTTATTATTATATTATTATGGATTGCATCCTGCTTATTCCCACTCTGTTCTCCATTGCCTTCTGAATAGTATTGATTTTTAATTCTTTGGAGATTGTAGTATTTTATGTCTTAAAGCCATATAAAATGTAGGTGACTACTTCATGTGATTTGAGAGGCACTAGGCAGAACCCGTATATTGAAATATGAAATCCATTGCTTGTCATTATAACCAGCATAGTAGCTTGAAATGGATGTTTATGGAATGTTCCTTGAATTGAATTTTAGTTTTATTCTTTTGGCTCTTAAATGCCTTCTATATTACAAATGCAGTTTTGAAATGCGAGCACCCTTAGGGAGGGTCATACTTTGAACCATTTGGACAAACATTTGACAACATTAATTCATTTAAGTTGTTGCTATGTGTAAGGCACTGTGTTCTTGGCAAGGATGGTATAGAGATGAGAAACAGTCTGTGACCTTAAGGATCTTAGAGTCTAATTGGGGAAATAAGTCCTGTTCAAAAATAACTTATATAGATTAGAATGTAAATGTCTGGTAGGGGTACTGACAAAATGCTACAAGCTTACACTTTAGTTTTTAATGGAGATTAGATTTTAGCCAGTTGACAGCAAGAATAAAACATAGGGAGAATGAGGGAAAGAAGCATCTGGAATGTGGGGAGGATGCTAAGAGCACAAAAAGGACTGGGGATAAAGTGAAAGGCCATTAACAATAAATTTTACACATTTAGAATTTTGCTTATGGTCAGCCCATATTGGTGGACCATAAAATGTATCATAGGATCTAGAACTGGAAATATAGGGACCATGGATGTAGTCCAATCACTTTTTTATGAAATGTATCTTTAATGTTTTTGTAAAGAAGTATTATTATCTAGGTTTTATGATTCCAAGTCCACTATTTTTTCCACTGGTATTGAACTGGTAGTTTCAAATAGAAGTGGGATTGGAACTCTTTTGGGTGCTTTAACTTGCCTCAGTAGAATGTAAGCTCTTCAAGGGAAAGGATGGATGGTGTTTTCTTTCCATCATTTTGTCTTTAGTGTTTATCACTGTGCCTTGGAATTACTAGTGTGTAATATATGCTTATTGAATTGGATTAGATTGGAAACATACCTGATTATGTAAAATAACCACACTTCTATACGCGCACACACACACACAGATACACATACATTTATCATAATTAGTACAAGCCTTCTCGTAAAACTACTAGTAAAGTAAAATGGTAACATGTAGTGCTGGGCACAAAGCAGGCACTTTATAAATGCCACACAATAAGGGCTTGGCTCTTTCATTTTGAAAGCATGAGATTGTAAGTTTCTTTCCTGTTCTTGCCTTCTGTGTCTATTATCTTCATCTGGTGCTCTGAGAGCTGCTTGTGTTTTTTCTGTTTTAGTTTTTCCCCTGTTCCATTCCCTTTTCTGAGTTGCTCTTAGGTGCGCAAGGTTCTGTCCAAGAAGATTTTTGTATATGAACTCAAATTGATTCTGTGCCATTAATTTGATTAAGTATAACAAATGCCAAACCTTATCAGAGTTCTTTCAGGCTAAAAATTAAAATAAAAAATTGTATTTGTGTTTCTACAAAATGTATCTTAAGGATAGATTTTTATATATAGACATATACCCACATATTATCTATACATATATCACACATACAATGCACATTTTATATATGTACATGTATATACATATGTGCACATACATGTAGATGTACACACATTTATGTATACATACTCCTATACATGGGTTAAAAAATCAGTGACCCAAGTAGAGGATGAAGGAGGTATACATGTATATACACATATATGCACATATACACACATACATATATACACATATATATGAAAAAGATGGAGGTATGAATGGACTGAAGTTAGGCTGAGCCAGCAGTGTGATATGGGAGTCAAAAAAGTTAATGTGATTTTAGGATATATTATTATTAATATAGAACAATAATAATAGCTAGCATTTATATATTTAAGGTTTGCAAAAAAAAAAACTTTACAAAAATTATTTAATTTTTTTTTCTTATAACAGTCCTGGGAGGTAGGTGATATTATCTTCATTTTGGATATGAGGAAGCTGAAACAGACAATGGTTAAGTGACTTGTCCAGGATCCTGTGAGGCAGGATTTGAAATTGTCTTCTTTACTCCAGGTTTAATCATCTATCCACTGTGCCACCTAGCTGTCTCAGAATAAGGAAATTATTTCCTTGGGATAGACCCACTGTACTGTGTCCTGGTTAGACCATATCTGGAAATCATTAGTAGACATTTATTAAGCACCTACTGTTCACCAAGCACTGTGCTAAATTCCCCACTCTTACGGAGCTCACAGACTTATAGGGGAGACAGCATGCAAACAACTCCAGGTGCCATGTTTTAGGAAAGACATTGAAGAAATGGAAGAATCAGGATGATGTGGCTTATATTCCTCCTCATTCTGTAATGATAATATTAAAGAGCTAGTATTCATATAGCACTTTAAGGTTTACAAAGCATTGTGTGTATGTTGTCTCATTTGATCCTTATAACCCTGTGAGTGATATGCTATTATCTGCATTTTGCAGGTGAAGACACTGAGGCTGAGGTTGAGTGACTTGTCTAAGGTCTCACCCACAGCAACTGTCCATTAATTCATTCATTCAACTTTTTGGAGGGGAGAAGGCAGGGCAATTGGGGTTAAGTGACTTGCCCAAGGTCACAGGGCTAGTAAGTGTTAAGTGTCTGAGGTCTGATTTGAACTCAGGTCCTCCTGACTCCAGGACAAGTGCTCTATTCTCTGCTGCCACCTTGCTGCCCCCTGAGGTGTGATTTAAACTGAAGTCTTCCTCACTCTACATCTGGTGATTGTTCTTACCCCTGTACTACCTAGCTGACTAGGAAGAATGGTTGAAGGAACTGTTAGTCTGGAGAGGTAGGGGAAGGAAGCATGATAGATATTTTCAAGTATTAAAATGGGCTATGAAAGAATGATTCAAGTTTTTCTTCTTGGTCTTAGTGTACAGAAATATTAATGACGTGTGGCAGTTGCAGATTTTGACACTATCTTAGCGAGAATTTTCCAACAAATAGTGCTGTCCAAGAGTGGGATGGATGGTCCCTGGAGGCCCCCTCACTGGGGGGTCTTTGAGGAAAGGCTTTTATGGTTGGATCAGCTGGCTAGTGAGATCCTATCTAACTCGGAAATTCTGTGATTCTGTTCACCTTTGAGGTCCCTTCCAAGCCTGAGTTTTTGTGAAATTTGCATTTGAAATGGAGGAGCCTTTAGCGAGTTTGAATGAAGGGACTCTGTAAATTTATTCCCTAGCTGTTTCACGTTTGCTTTCCATCTCTCCAAAGACTGTCAGTCTTTGACAGTAAGGACTGTATCCTCATTTTCCTTGCTCCTCTCCTTGACCTTTCAAGTATACAAACGCTCAGTTATTGTTTATTGACTAACTTTTGACTTGCCAACAAGATAATTTTTACATCCATTGGAAGAGTAGGCAGAAAATAGGAGGTGCAGAACTGTGCAACTGATTAGCAAGGACTATCCTGTGGGATAGTGGGGGAGCTGGGATTCGGGCCCAGACCTCCTGTTTTTGAGTCCAGTTACAATTGGCTTTGGCTCCAGACTCTTATTATGTAGTGTGGCCTGTTGTTGCTATGCCAGCAGACTTGCTTGTATGTTTAATTTTTAGCCTTAACAGATTTACAGGTTTTTTAGATTAAATTGTCATTGTTCTTCTCTAAGTACAAAATTCTATGGCAAACCATAAATCATGCTATTAATTTGTTCACATATTGTTAACCTCTGAAGTTTGGCTGACTTTATTCTTTGAAAAACAGAATCATGAAAATATGGAAACCTTATTTCAAGTTGTCAGTGAAGCAGGAATGTACACACGGAAGAATTTTAGGAGAGGAATACAAATGACAAGCTCAGCCGTTAGCTGGATTGTGTGGTTTTCTTGCATCACCACGAGGCTTTCACTATTCTTTATAGTCAGAGCACGCAGACTGATCATTACAAAGGAGAATCAGAGCCCAACAATGTCGTCTTCTTGTTAAACCTGTGGGGTTGGGGCTAGGGGGAGGGGTGGTTTGGCTTTCTGAAGGGGAGGCATTTTCTTTTGGTGCAAATACCATGATAATGAAACATAAACCTTGATTTTAGATAGGACGGGTCCAAAAAACATCTTTTCCTCAAGATTTTATCTGATGTGGAGTCTGTTGGTGTTAATTGGATTATGAAAAATCCCTTGTTATGGCCCAAGAGTCAAGGGGAGGTAGACACCTGTGGTATGGTTGAGATGGTTGAAGATAAATTGAAGGCAAAGGTATTTGGCTGCTAACAGGTTTTTCATTAAGTTACACACACTCAGTTATATACTTATTAACTGTGTGACCTTGGGCAAGTTTTTTAACCTGTTTCCTCATATTGAAATGAGGATAGCACCTACCTTACAGGGTTGTTGTAAGGATAAGAGGAAATAATAATTGGAAACTCCTTAGCACAGTACCTGGCACATAGTAAATGCTGTGTAAAGATTAGTTATTATTAATCTTATCATTATTACAACACATAAAGTTGAATTCCAAAGAGAACATTTTTGGAAGAGTTCTTGAATTTGGAACTGAAAGATACTTAGGTCAGGGGTTCTTTAACCTAGGGAAAGATCCTGTTTCCCCCCACCAAAATATTTTGATAATAGGATCTTCTCTCTAAATGGTTTCCTTTGTAATCATATGTATTTTATTTTATGCACTTAAAAACTTCGTTTTGAAAAGGGTCCATAGACTTTTCTAGATTACCAACAACATGACAATCCTTGGTGATGATGAAAATTCCCATTTAAGGTTTATGCAGTGCTCTTCTCATGGCAACCCTGTGAAGTAGGTGCAAGTATGATTATCTTCATTTTACAGATGAGTAGACTGACATCTGGAGGGTTTGTGATTCCCCAAAGTCACACAACTGGATAACAGTCAAGTTGGGATTCTATCTTGGTTTCCTGACATCCAGGCCAGCAGTTCTTCTACTGTCCTATACCATATATACCATAAGGATGGATCATAATGGGTTTTCTTTTGTCTCAGATACTACTAGGGCTCCTTGTGGTTCATACCTTCCTTTTTATTCAGGCTGGACTGGTGCTCATTCTCTAGTTACAGACTGACCAAGAATTGCAGGGCAATGCCTCACAGAAGTCAATTTAAATATCTTAAATCCACATTTCTCTCATAGTCTTGGCTTATTGCTCTGTCTTCTCCTGTCTCTATACCCCTTTTTCTCTCTCCTCTCTCTTCACATCAAACACAGTGGAACTGTAGGGATTCTGCTGTTTCCTATTAGGAGCACCTTGGGGGAGGAGGAGCTGTCAATACTTTTATTACTACTGCAATCTGTAAATAAATGCTCAGCAGCAGATCTCCTTAAAGCAGATATCTAAGCACTCATTTAGTTGGTCTTTATTATGCTGCACACATGCATCATAACTGGAGTCCTTCTGCTAATTGTTGATCTAATTAGAAATAATGACTTGAAGGGGAAAAATAGAGATTATTTGACTCGGGGGAATAATAGCTTTACATTGCTTTTATTGCTGTATATAAGATGCATTAACTCTGTTAGAATAGTAAACCAGATACTAACTGGCCAAACCTTTAGATGTAGTAGTGAAAGGACTTAATTTCATCTAGTTTATCTAACTTAGATTTCACCTTCCAAGGTAATGCATTGGTTGTTTAGTCATTTGTCTCGTGAGTATATCTTGTGCAAAAAACATTTTACTGTTTGTAAAGGATTAGAATATCATTCTTGATAAGAAAAATTCAGGTCTGCTTTCTTAGTTGTGGTGTTTCAGAGCAGAGGTGTCTAACACATTTTCCTTAGCTATCTAAACCAGATTAAAATGCAATTGGGAAATATTTAGCAAAATAAATAAGAATACAACATAGATACTGTTAATATGTGGTTTTTGAAAGTTGATAGGAGGCCTGCTGGTATCCTCATGTATAGTTTGGTGGCTCCTATATTTATTAAAGTTTAACCCTACTGTTCTAGAGCAACCAAATTTGGAGGTACTTTGTTTCTGAGATTTTTAGTAGACAACCATGTAATAAATAGCATTTACAATGAATCAAGTAAATATAAACTAATAGAAAGCACAGAAACATGGCATATTTCAGATCGTAACAACAAAAAGAATAAAAAATATTACTGTAGAAACAAATAACTAGAATAATTTAAAACAGGAAGAGGCAAAGTTTTTCCTAAGTTTACTTACTAGGTTTCAATTGCAGTGTTATTCTTTTCATGTTACATCTTATTTTTTTCATTGGGGGAAGTACAATGAACAAATTCATTTGGAAGAGGGGAGAAAGGAAGAAGCATTTATTAAGAAGTGATCATATGCCAGGTACTGTGCTCAGCTTTTTACAAATATTATCTCATTTGGTCCTAACAACACTGTGATATAGGCACTATTGTTATCCCCATTTTACAGCTGAGTAAACTGAGGCACAGGTTAGGTAACTTGCCCAGGATTACAGAATTAGATCAGAGACTGGATTTTGAACTCAGGTCTTCCTGACTCTAGGTCCAGCTGTCATGGTACTTAGCTACCTCTTAAATTATCTGCTTTTGTATTTGCTTGTCAATTTTAATTTGTTAATTAATTAAGGTTAATTATTTGCTTAATTGAGATTTTCTATCTTGATCATCAGTAATAATACATAAGTTACTGTTTGACAAGATGTGTAAAAATTTAGGTGCATTTATAGAGTACATAGTCTTGGGGAGATATGGGGGCATATGCAGACATCAGTCATTTTCATTTTAGCAATGGTCACAAACCTAAAATTTTGGAATTGGAGAAAATTATAGAAGTCACTATAGTCATGATAGAAACAATAACTGTTGGAAACATAAGTATAAACAGAAACATACTTTATTAATTTGCTAGTCTTTTTCTTTGTTTCTGTTATTGCTGGTTCCAAGGCTTTGACTATCTCATACATCCCTCACTGAAAGCTATTGGAGCTAATATAAATAAACATAGAGAGATAACAATCATGGTTAAAATTTATTATAGGCATTTTTATAATTAAAATATGCATACACAAATAAGATGTATTACTCACCCAAGGGCTTTAAGCCAGAAATTTTTAAAAAGTGCATTGAAGCTGTAAAAGGGAATGTCTCCTAAAATTACACATATAAATACAGTAGAAGATGATTTTAGCATAGAAAAGGGCAACTTTTAATTGACTGACCTTTGATGATTATCATTTCTGGAATGAATATTAAAACCGAGATTACATAGAATTTAATCATTCTACTTTAGTGATTACACTGACTTCTCACTAATATTGAGGTACCTGAAATGTTTTTCCATAATTGCATATATGTATAATGTGCTCAGACCCATATATAATATATTTAATTGGCTTAGATAGCAATTTAAGTTCTATTTAGATACAGTTGTTTCTTTTTTGCATAAAAGGATGAACTTTAACAAAATATACCAATGGAATATTTGATTCTTTAATAATAAATGCATTTTGTTATATGACCTACTGAAGTTATAGTAAGAATTACCTGTATAAAATGACACTCTTAAAATTACCTCCTTGGTTTGGCCCCATGGTCCCTTTAGCTCTATGCTCTTTGTCAGTGACACTGAATCCTTTTAACACAGAACCTAGCACAGTGCCTTCTTGTGTATAGTAGGCATTTAATGAATATGGAATTAAGGGTGTGATTGGTCTTCTGAACATAATAATGATAGCTAGCATTATATAGCATTTACTGTATGTCAGGCACTGTGCTAAGTGCTCCACAAATAGTATCTCATCTGATCCTCATAACTACCCTGAAATGTGGTGTTGTTCAGTTATATCCAGCTCTTCATAATCCGTCTGGGATTTTCTCAGTGAAGATACTGGAGTGGTTTGCCATTTCTTTCTCTAGCTCATTTTACAGATGAGGAACTGAGGTAAATGGGGTTAAGTGACTTGCCCAGAGTCACACAGTTGAGTGTCTGAGACACAGTGTCTGAGATCAGATTAAGCAAGATGAGTCTTCCTGATTCTAGGCCTAGCACTCTATCCACTGTACCATCTAGCTACCCTAGGAGGGTATAATTTTATTATACCCATTTTAGAGATGAGGAGACTCAAGGCAGACAGATTAAGTGACTTGCTCAGGGTCATACTGTTAAGTGTCTGAGGTTGAATCTGAACTCCAGTCTTCTCAATGCCAGGTACAGCACTCTCCAGTATGCACCTAGCAGCTCAACAGGTGAAGGATCTCTTTCTTAATCATCCATTATGAATGTGAATTTATCTGAATCTTTTCTGAAGCTATTTATGATTTCAGCCTGTGCCACCTTTTGGGCTAATGAGGGCCCTAAGCTTGCTATATTCAGAAGCTCAAAAGGCAGTCCAATTTTATACACAGCTACTCCCTTGTTCTGTTACACCAGGATTTGGTGAACAAGCCTGTGTTTCATATTCTCTATGTCCTTTATGTCTTTACAGAGTTCAGGAATATTCTCTTTCAGTATTTGTCTTTTTAGACCAAAGAGACCTGATCTTTTTTAGTTTGTCCTCATAGAGCACTGCCCCAGTCTCTGACATTCTCTCAATCATTTTCATTGCCCTTCTCTAGGTTCTTTTCTGTCTTGGTATTTTGAGTATTGACTTAGTATGTATGCTTAGGAAAAGGATGGGATGATTTTTCTCTTTTTCTGTTTCCAATCTTCCTTGTTGCCCACTATTATTATTTTTTTTTTTTGGCATTTTGGTAAGATCAGAATAACCAGAATTTGATATTTTATTTGATAGCTTACAGCCTACCATCCTGGTTTGGATAACTTTTCATTAAATGTACTGTTTTATATTTTCTGGCTTTGAAGCTTATCATCCATTTATTTGCCACCATTCCAACAGCCCTGAGAATTCTTCCTTCAGTTTGTCACTTTGATGGTGCCATTCTGCTACTTGGGAGCATTTAGTGTCATCTGTGTAATTAGAGACTTTACTACGTGTTCCTTCTTCTAGGATATTAATGAAAATGTTAAATAAAGGTCAAACCAAGAACTATCAGATCCCCAAGATCACTTGGGAACCCCAGAGCTCATAATTTTCCGTCCAGTGAAGTGGTCATTCATCCCAACCCTTTCTTTACTATTTTTAAACTAGTACTATCATAACAGAACATTTCTCTAATCCTCCAGTTACTACATTTTAAAAAAGCAAAAAAATCAAACAAACCTCAATAATGACAAACCTTTCCTTCCCTTTCTGTTGTTTCCTGCCCACCAATGAAATGAGTGCATTATCCTGATGAAAACAATAGCAATAATTTAACTAAAGAGAATTGTTTAATTGGAAATACTCCATGGTCCTTGATAGAAGTCTATATGTGGAAATTTATGACTTTAGCATTGGATACTTCTCTTCCCCATCCTCCCCCTCAGTTTTGTCTAAAGATCTAAGTTTCAAATTTAGGTCTCCCTTCTGTCTTGCTTTCTTTCCCTTTCTATTCCCCAAATGCCCTTTTCTATAAAACTTTAGAAAGCTCCTTCATTCATGGATCACTAGAAACAGAAAATGATTCTACCTATTATGGAAGTATTAGTTTAGGAGCAGCATAATATATAGCCTGCCTCAGCATTAGGAAAACCTGAGTTCAAGTTTCAATTCTGAGATGCATATACATACATACACACACACACGCAAATACATACATACATACATGTAATGTGTATATATATGTACACACATATCATGTGTGACCATGGACAAGTCATTTAAATCTCTCAATAGCCCAGGAAAACTCTCTAAATAAGATATTACAAGTTGCTGACCAGTTCTGATCTGCTTTAGTAGAGAGAGTTTTTTCACTGGGAGTTCCCTGTCCAAATGAGATCCTAAGTCTAGACTAAAACCAAACCAAACCCATTTACATTTATAAATATAGTGCTTCATAGTTCACAAAAGTCCTTTCTTGTACATTTCCTTATTTCTCAACATAATCTTATGACGTAGGTAGAACTAGTGTTATTATTCACAGATGAGAAACCTGAAAGACTAACTTATCCGCCTTGGTTATCTACTAAATGGCAGAACTCATATTCAAATCCAGACTTTTTAATTCTAATATGATGATTTTTACAATTTAATGGATGGGTTTGGTCAGGGGAAGAAAGGAAAGGAGATTTCTAGTCCACGTCCTCATACTCTAAATAGAGACACTTCTTGCTTGTGCATTCCTTAATCTTAACTCCTCCTTTTTTTCTCTTTTATGTTCAGAAATAGATAGAGCCATATATATGCAGGAAAGCTGTATAGTCGCTTAGATCAAGTGTTATTCAAGTGCTGCTCTGCAGAGACCCTCTGTAGTGGTGTGTTAGTAAATGTTTAACAACTAGCTTGCTGAAGAAAAAAAAGTACCCATGGTAGAGTTTAAAGTTTAATCTGCATTATTAACAATTTTATCCTTCACTTTCTTATGTTTAGACAGCCCACAAAATAGTAAATCAAGCTCTGATTTTGACTATTTGCAAGGTTTAAAGACTCACACTAAACACTTAAAAATCTTTCAGGAACTGGATGGAGCTGGCTTCAGCACAACCTTGCCTTTGGGACAGGGATTCTTAACCTTTTTGTGTGTCATGGACTCCTTTGTCAATAAAGGGAAACCTACAGACCTTTTCTCAGCATAATCTTTATTTCATAATAGATGGTAATCCTAAATTTCAATTATAACAGTGAAAACAAAGATGTTAATTTTTTCTCAACCAAGTTCATAGACACTCTTGAAATATATACATAGACGTCTCCTTGAGGTCCATGGATCTTAGGTTAAGAATCTCTGCTCTAGATGGTCTTTGATGAATGCTGAATAGCTAATAGCATTTCCATATCTACTCTGTGCCAAGCACTGTGATAAGCACTTTACAAATGTTATCTCATTTGATCTTGTATAGTTCTTATATTTGTAGTATGACAATACCTGAATCAATAGGGGGCCTTCACAACCTAACCTCAACCTATACTATTCTAGCCTCATTGTATATCACCTCATCTTCATACTATATTCATATTATTTTTCATTGGAGAATCATGATCATAGATTAAAGATTTAGGGTTTCAAGGAGCCTTAGAAGTCATCTAGTTCAGCCCCTGAATTTCATAGACGAGGATACTGAAGCACTTAGAGATTAACTGACTTATAGGAATTCACCTATATTGCAAATTAAAAACCTAGAATTTAGTCCCAAGTATTCTAAGTGGGGCAGTGGATAGACTGCTAGACCTGGAGTCAGGAAGACTCAGCTTCCTGAGTTCAAATCTGGTGTCACACACTTACTAGCTGTGTGACCCTGGGCAAGTCACTTAACCCTGTTTGCCTCAGTTTCCTCACCTGTGCAATGAGTTGGTCAAGGAAGTGGCAAACCACTGCCAAGAAGACACCAAACAGGGTCAAGAAGAGTTGGACGGGACTGAAAAACAACTAAAAAATAACAGCATTCTAACTCTAAATTTAATACTTTTTCTGTTGCACCTCACTGTCTTCTACAATAACACTTATACCACTAACTGCAAAACTAGAAGTAAGATCTAGAATGCTGAGTTTCTAATCTTTTGCCAAACTCAATTAATCTTTCTTCATTTTATAGTATGTGGATACATCCATATCACAGAAGATTAGTTCTGGAATGGCCTTTAGAGATCATCTGATGATACAGGTGTTCTTAGCCTGGGGGGAGGGGAGGTAAGAGTAGGGAAGGTCCTGCCTATGGATAGAATTTAAGGGGGTCTGTGTACTTCCATGGGGGAAAAATTATTTCTTTACTTTAACCCAAATTTACCTAAAATTTAGAATTTTCTTTAGTGAAGATTTTTAAAGAACATTATTCTGAGGAGTCCACAGGCTTTAACAATCTGCTAAAATGAGCAGTGACACAAAAATTGTTAACAATCCTTGATCTAGTCTAAGCATCTTATTTTACAGATGAATAAATCGAGACTCACAGAAATGCAACGACAAAGCTGGAATAAGAACTCAGTTTACCTAACTGCCAGCTCAGCCCTGTTGTCTTTAAATTCTACTTCACAATGCTAAATGTTCAGCTGGAAAATCAGAAGAAAAATCTTTATTATCCTTTTTATGTAAAACTTTTGAATGTCTGGGAACCTTTAATTGTTGTTGTTTTTAACTTTCATTCTGAGATCTGACATCCTGTAGCAACAGCCTTGTTACATCCTCATATTCAAGTGATTGACAATGAAGGATACAGCCCAGTCTGGGAATGAATGGTTTCATATAATGAAAAAATACTCTCTTGAAATATTTCTTGTTCTGCCACTTGTGATAAAAACCCTCCTTTGTTTATAAACATATGAGAAATCCCACCTGCTCAACCAGCTAAAACTGTCTTCAACTACTGAATTCAACAATTGAGTGCCTACTCTGTACTAGGTCATAGGTCATAGGGATACAAAGAATAAAATGCAATGTGTTCTCTGTTTTCAAGGAAATAGAATTCTATTGAAACTGATCTAGGCTTACTTTTTATGAGTTAGTCTAACTAAAGCTAGAGGAGAGAAGCTATGCTTCCTGTTCCTTTGCTATGCTCCCTGGTGGTGGGAGAGGGGGAGGTATCTTATTTGAAGAGAAAAATGCTTCTGATTTGGGGGTGCTATGAGATCCCTCCCCATGATTTAAGCCACAAGTACATTTTGTAATAAGCAATCAACATCTTTTCTGTAGAGTGGAGATCATGCTTGATAGATGTTAGCTGAATGGTAATCGGTCTTACATGGTTATGATCCCCTGTTGATATATCAGCATGTAGATAAAACTATTACTGATGGTTTTCTATTTCTTGTACAGGTAAATTCAGATGTCAGTTTTGCCTGCATGAGGATAGGAAAATCAAGCCTTTGGAGTTGATTCTGGGTAGAAGATGATCATCTTGTGACCCTCACATTTATTCTGGGCTACATGATGTTTGATAAAAATGGATGCCGGTGCATTCGGCTGTGAATTGTTCCCTATACAGCTGTTGATCTGCCCTACACTGTTAGGCTGAAGCTCGCAGCCAATCTTTCCTTGTAGTGGGTGATTCAGTGATTAGATACATGCTCTGTTCTTTCAAACACATATTCAGGATATTGGAGCACAGGTTTATGTAAACAGATTCTTATTTGGCTTACATTGTGTATTAACCAAGAAACAATTATCATCAGCAGCCGTTCAGTCAATCCAAAGCAATCACATTCCATAGAGAAGCTGCCAATGGCAGAAACTGAGATATTTCTGAGAATCCTCTTTTGCTCCCAGAATCAGTTTTGGTCAGGGATGCTCTGAAAGACTGGGGGACCAGCAGCCTACAGCTTAATGGAATCCCAACCTTTTAAGATAGAGGAAAATCTCCTTTGTGCTAACAAAGATCTCATGGAATTATATCTATGTATGGACGGTCACAGTGAGGAAGAATTCCATTTCCATTTTCTAAGATGGTCAAAGAGACTGCATTTTTGCATAACTTTCAGCTCTCTTTCTTCTGTGGATTTTATATGCTTCCCTCTACCTTGGATAATCAAAAGAATTGATTGTATTTATTACTCTTTAGTTGCTTGAGTTGTCCAACTCTCGATGACCCATTTAGGGTTTGGCAAAGATACTGGAACTGTTTACCATTTTCCTTCTTCAGCTCATTTAACAGATGAGGAAACTGAGGCAAACAGGGCTAAATGACTTGCCCAAGGTCACATAGCTACTAAGTTTCTGAGACCACATTTGAACTCAGGAAGATGAATCTTCCTGACTCCATGCCTGGTATTCTATCTACTGTGCCCCCTAGCTGATTGTATTTGGAAACACTTAAAACAACAACGACAATAACAAAACACATCTCTGAAATATGTAACAGTGTCCAGAATCCAACGTCCAGTCACATTTAATAATAATAATAATAACAACATTTATAAGTTTTGCAAAGTTTTAATTAGGGTTTTCCTTTCCTATTGTATCCTCTAAGTAGGAGGGACCTGGTCTTGAAAAGTGGATAACACGGAGGTACTTCATCTTTGGACTTCTTAATGTTCCTTTCATACACCTTTTAATGATTTGGGTTTTACTACTACCTCTATCTTTCCTGGTGTTTTTTTTTATTAGGCATTAACTGAAAGCTAAGTAGAAAAAAGGCAGACAAGAGGATCTAAGATGGAAATTTATATGTTTGTTAAAAAATGTGAATCAACTAAACTTGCTTAGTGACTACTTTCATTTAAATCAGTCTCAATGAGTAATAACTTTTCAGTTCGTTTCTTCTTGTCATGATAGTGTTTATCCATAGAGTCCCAGCACTTTTCATCAATTTTGGTTGTAGTTTTTAAATGGGCTCCATTCTTCTGAATGGTCTTTTTGTTTTGCATTATTTTACTAGATTTATTTATATTGTTATTTCAGTTTCAATTGTATTCTAGTGTATCATTCATTAATGTGCTACAATTTATTTAACTAGTTGAGGAGGGAGATTTAGATGTCAGAATCACTGTCCTGGAAGATCTCCAGAGGTTCTCTACTCCATCCATTTTGTTGTGTAAATGGGATAATTCTCTCTGTCTTAAAAGAACTAACAATTATTCTTCTGCTTTCTAAATAAACTAGAAAATTAGAGAGTTAGGATAGTGTAGCAAAGTAAAGTGGAAAGTATAGAGAGACTAGGGTTTTTTATTGTGATTGTGCCAGTCACTGGCTGTGAGACATTGGGCAAGTCCCATAAACCTCTCTAGGTGTCCATTCCCTCATCTCTTTAAAAAAAAAAAAGAAAAGGACCCATCCAGATGTATATTCTGTGAAAATAGCTGACTGCTGAAATAAGTATATAAGCCATTAAAAGTTAGGGCAAGCTGGCTTTAATTTTTGCCATAAAGGCACATTATTAAACCATCAATGTCATCAAATGTAATTTCAGCTATGGTCCCTTGTGCATCTCTAAGTGCCCAGACTCCCTATGGCATGATTTCTAAGTTTGGCTTGTGGCATTTTGAAAGGAAATCAAAAGCTTGCTGTGAAAAGCTTACTGTGACTTTCAAAGACTTCCCGATGACAAACAAGTAAAGCTAAAGCTATAGGACCTCGATTACATAGTGCATTAAAAAGATTCATAGGAGCTGGTTGGGCAGCAGGAGTTTGGGGGAGTCATTCTAGGGAATACTTTAATGAGTCATGATTTTGTCAGTATGGCTACCCCTTCCAGTGATGTAGATCACAAATTCCTCTTCCTCTTACTAGATGGTCTTTGTGATTTAATGTGATGTAAAAAAAGCCTTAACTTGTGTCCAGCATGTTGGCCATGAGCCTCTTCAGATTTATTCCTCTATGACTAAGATACTTTTGGCTCATCTGCATTTACTCATTCAACAAGCTTTTATTAAATGCCTATTGTGTACCAGGAACAGTGTTAGGTGCTGGGGATATGCAGACAAAAACAAAGTGATTCTTGCCCCAAAGAAGATTATTTTATCTTGAGGGATGTACACAAATACATAAGTACAAAATATGTAAAAATTAACTGGGGGACACAGCTAGGGGCATCAGGATAGGCCTTCTGATAGTGCTTGAGCTGAGCTTTGAAGGGAACTAGGGATTCTAAGAGACAGGTGAGGAGGGCATGCATTCCCTGTCCAAGGCAAAAGAGGGTGGTGGAGGTAAGGAAAGGTTGTAAAAAGGCACAGAGGTGAGACAGAAAACGTCGAGAACTTCTTTGCTCTCATAACTGGACACCACAGCATGATGTACTGAAACAGCACTTTAGTGAGGCAAGTATTTTCACTTTTAGATAGTATACCTTTTGCTTTCAAGCTCCAAATACTCAGCACCTTCTGTTTTTGTTTTTTAATTTGTTTAGTTATTTGGTAAACTGATTTTGAAGTAGGAGCCTAATTGCCTAGACTAGTTAATTTTTTAAACTTAAAATCTTCTGATTCAGGAAGGGAATATTTTGAAATTTAGGCAATGATTGTGTGAGAAACACACTTGTGGAGATCATAGGACTTCCCAGGTAGGGTCAGGGAGTTAGCTAGCCCAGGAGGTGCTCTGCCACTGCTTCCCTGGGGGCCCTTAGGAAGATCCACATGATATACCCCTTAAAAAGGCAAACCCACTTCTCACTGAAAGAATTCAGAAACAGAATGTGCAGAGGAAGGTGTTTATTGAGTTTCTGGCAAGGAAGCAGTTCTGGTGGTCACTAGGAACACACCCACACTGATGCAGAAGCAGGAGTGAGGTTCTGCAGTTCTGCCCTTCCTGATGGACAGAGGATAGTCAAATTCCTCACATACCTTACTTTATTTGCCTACATTCCCTCTCTATATGCAGATTATATGTAGATTTACTTAGGCATGGTAGTAAGGATACTTGAGACCTGATAGGGCCTGACCTCTTCTAAAGTCAGAGCTGTGTGCTACACCCCCACCTTCCTAGTTCTGTATGGCCATTGTCATAGTTCCAGTAAGGCCAGGGTTTTAGTAAAATAAGATAAACAAGCTTCCCCATAGCTATTGATTATCTTCCAATAACTTTTGTGGGAGCAAAATAAGATACCATAATATCCCCTCTTACAATGATATGTCAGGTTGCTATAAACCTTCAGAGTGATACTCTCTACCAATTTATGTCAGGATGTGAGGATTTGTCCTTTCTCTTTGCAGGAGAGTTTCTACTCTTATGTTTTGAAGGGCATATGTATCTGTTCCACAGAGCAGGAGGAGGAAAAATTTACCAAATGTAATTTGTACAGCCTCTTAGGTTAAAAGAGAATATATAACTTAAGGTGGATCCTCTTCTTCAGGGCCTTAATTATTGAGCTTTCAAGCTTCAACCCAAGTGAATTCTTTGAATATAGATCTAGATTGGTTGAAAACTTTCAGAATTCAGGTAATGAATACTAAAATATTTGTCTTTTTTTTTTCTTTTGGTTTTATTCTACAGTTCAGGACTGGGAATGATCTAAAGAGGTTATTAAGTATGGCCTGTCACTTCCACTAGGATTCTATATAAAATCATACAGTAAGACAATTATTCTTTATTTAAAAACCT
Source organism: Petaurus breviceps papuanus (assembly GCF_028583685.1). Lineage (NCBI taxonomy): Eukaryota > Metazoa > Chordata > Mammalia > Diprotodontia > Petauridae > Petaurus > Petaurus breviceps. The sequence goes on from NW_027186296.1 coordinate 47,314,608, forward strand.
CACCATCTACTTTTCAATTCTTTGAGTTTTAGTATCATTATTTGTGAGATGAGAATAAAAATGCTATCATTTCCTGCCATGTAGATGCTGGGAGGCTAAAGAAAAGTTATTTTAAAAAATTCATAAAATTCAGAAAGTTTTCTTCTGACTCTTGCAAGAAATGTGCATTATAGATATGAGCTACTGATTTATGCTTAATACATCATGTTTTAGCAATAGTAAGACCTGGTAACAAAGAGACATTGTGGTACAGTGGAAAGCGTGTTGGCCTTGGAGTCGGAGGACCAAAATCCAGATTCTAGCTCTGCTGATTACATCCTAGGCAACCTTAGGTGAGTCATACACCCTCTAAGGGCCTCAGTTACCTCACTTATAAAATGGGCCATTGGTAAGACCTCTTCTAGCTTTAAGTTTATGACTGATAAATAATCATGTTACTGTAACTCATATTTCTATCAAGTTTTATTTTTTGAAATACGTCTAACGGTTATTTCATCTCTCTTGTGAGGGCTTTCATCAAAGATCTCATCATTTTAGAGAAGTGATTTTGAGTTCTGGAATGCTGTGTCTGTAGACTGTATGATCTTCCAGGCCTTACCCCAAGACTTTAGGTAAAGCCCTGGTGACAGACTGTGTGTATTTTATCTGAAGACTAAATAAGCTAATTTTAGAGAGGCTTATTACTTGGGGACTCATGGATATTTGGATGTTTCTGACCACAGCAACTATCTGAGACACCCTACTGAGACATAAAAAGGTTATAAGCATCATCAGCATAATCAGTAAAGGGACAATGATCTGTGATTTCATTGTTAGAGGGAGCCCCCAGACAAGGAAACTCCCTCTACCAACCAATAGGGTCCAACCCCTTCTCTGAAAACTTGGAGTCTTAAAGAGTTACCTAGAGCAATGGTTTGGAACTCAAATAGTATACATAAGGAACCCTGCAGACTACATATAGACTCAGAAAACCACACATTAACATTATATTCTATTGTATTTTTATTTATTTTGTTAGATGTTTTTCAATTACATTTTAATCTGGTTTGGGCAACATTCAGGAATGTTGCTATCCAGAGTGCTGCCAGCTTGTTAGACCCCTCTGGCCTAGAGCACTGAGAAGATTAAATGATTTGTCAGGTTCATAAGGCCAGTATGTGTCAGAGGTCAGAGGGATAGGATCACACCAAAGAAGTTAGTCCATGAAAATGCAGGAATTATCACACCCATTCTATCAAAAAGTGATTGTACCAAGGTTATGCTGATAGAAAGTCAATGAGAGCAACCAAATATTGTGGCTGTGAATTTTTTTGAGGGACTCAAATGTGGCCTTTCTACAAAGGGAAAGGATCAAAAATGCAACTTGAATATGTGTAAGATCTGTGACTTTTGTCATTGCAGAGAACTCTTGATAAAGAAACTTCCTACAGCAATGCAGATTGCAACACAGGATTTAGTAACTAAGTGCTTAGTCAATTGCTAGGTTTAGTATCTTGCCCAGAATCTCATCACTAGTGAGAATCAGAGGTGAGATTTGAACTCAAAATCTCTCTGACTCCAAATCTAGCATTCTGTCCACTACATGCTGCCTCTTTTAGCACAGTATTAGCTCGTTTTCGTAATTCCTTATGGTTTATGAAGTACTTCTCCATGCAGTGACACTGGAAGGTAGGACACATAAATATCTATTTTATAGATAAACTGAGGCAGAGAGAGGTTAAGTGACTCATTAATAATGTGAGAGCCTAACTAGGCTCAAACTCATGCTTTAGAATTCAGTCCAGTGCTTTATTAACTAGAGTATGCCTCCCCTAGGATAAATCCATAAGAAAACCCTAATTTTGAGCAATATTATGTCCCAGAGGCGGTGTTGGATAGCTGATAAATAGCTGGTCTCAGAGTCAAGGAGACCTGTATTCAAGTTCTCTCTGAAATATATTGGTTATGTGACCCACGCAAGACCGTTCACCTTTCAGTGCCCCAGAAAACTCCCCAAGACTCTAAGCTTTTGAGAAGTTGCCAATCTGAATTGGTAAAGTCATTTTCTTCACCAGGGAGCTCCCCACACTAATAAAGTCACAGGTCCAAACAAAAACAAATAATCATGTCTACTTTTTGGAAGGCATGTTTGTATGTTTCTGTAGCAGAAGGGATTGATGAAAGAAAATCTACTGCTCAGAATTATTTAAGGGTAGAGGTGGAAAGAGGTTGGGGCTCAGCCTAAGGCTATATATTACCAAAATGCCCTCTGGACTGCCCTTCAGCATCTTCCTGTTCTGAATTAACTGAAGGAGAGCTTTTTTTCTGCTACTGAGTTCCAAAAAGGGCCAGGATGGGAGGTGTGGGGGTGGAATCAGTATGGTGGTCCAGGTAGCTTTCTCTCCCTTTTGTGTGCATCCCAGTTCACTGCTCTCTATAGCTACATCTACTTTCCAGCAGCTATTTCCAGTTCTCTCACCCCTCCCCCAATTCCTCCTTTCCTGTTCTGGGCATTGAGCCAGGATAGAACAAAGCTGCCATCCACTTTTCCCTTGCCAGTTTAAAGGTGGCCCCAGTGGCCTGCCAGAAAGGGTAGCATCTCAGAAGTTTTTCAGTGGCTTACAGGCCATTTAAACTTGCCAAGTATTGCACAAGATTTATGAATCTTATGGGAAGACTTTGTGCCACCTTTTGAGTCCTTGTTTAGGATTAAAACTCTCATGTCATGTTTTGCTGCTGCCACGGTGATTTAGGGAATGTGGTAGATTCAAATAAGCAGTAAGGTCTAAAGCCCAGAGTGCTGGTTTTTAGTCAAAGTTACTAATCAGCCATGTGACCTTGGACAAATCATCACATGCCCTCTCTGGCCCTCAGTTTCCTTATCTATAAAATTAGACAATGTCAGAATCTCTTCCAGCTTTAAAATCCCATCATCCTTCCTTAAGGATTATAATATGTCATTTATGCTGATTATAAATTTAGATATGCCTTATGTGAATTGCTCAAATTATCTCAGTTCTTTGGGTTAAGGGGAAAGAAACCCCCAAACAACATACACCTGAATAAATTGCTGTCATAGAATCACCAAATTTTAAAGGACCTGAAAATGAGTTCAGGGGCTTTCAATTTTGGAAGCCATTTTAGAAACCATTTATATTTAAAATAATTTAGAACTTTGATCAGGTGGTAAAGCTTTGATCTATATGGTTGTTGGAAATTTATAAACCTAATTTAAGGTTTCTCTGGCAGGGGTGGAGGGTGGATAAATATAAATTAAGAATAAGTAAAAATTTAGGAAGCAAAATTGGGAGTGGGGTTTTGGGATTGGGATACAATTTTACCCTCTCCTTTTCATGTTATATTTCTCTCTGTGTCTCAGTAACACAGATGTCATCATTCTTTTTCCTGTGGGTGGCAATACTAGTACTATTTGCTTTCTGGTCCAGTATATGATTGTACTTGGGAACTATTGAGAAACTATTTGGGAACTATTCACTCTTGAGTGAAGGTGGGAATGTAATTTGAAGCTGGGAGAAAGGAAGAGAATTAGATGCAGAAGTAATATTCTCACACAAACTTAAAACAAAAAATTCAATAATTTTATGAAAGTTGCTAACATTGTGAAATACTTCATGGATCCCTAGGGTTCCCAGGTAGCCCAGTCTTGGAAAAAAATAAAACCAAAAACCTTTATTTCATCCAGTTCCCTTATTATTATAGGTAACCTAGAGAAGCAAAGTGATTTGCCTGTTGACATAAAGTTAGTTTATAGGCTGAAATAGGACTAGGACCCAGGTCTCCTTTGCACAGGAACCTGGGCACAATATAGGTATTGAGTAATATTTGTTGACTTTTGTTCAGTATTCTTTCTTGGTCTGACAATCTCAATCACCTGCTCAAAAAATGGCTATCCATTTCTAATAGAATAAAATACAAGTTACTTAGGCTGGTATTTAAAGCCCTTTAGATTCTGATTCCAGCTTACCTTTCCTGCCTTTTTTTCCCACATCAATTCCTTTCATGTACTCCTACCTCATGAGGTTGTTATGAAGAAGGTGCTTTGAAAACTATAAAGTTTTCAGTAAAGTGACTTATCATTATTATTCCCAGAGTACTCTGTACGTTTCTTATGACACTTATCTCTTCTACACCTTATTGTAGTTATTTGCCCCCATGTTCTGTCTCTTCTGCTGGATTGTTAGTCTCTACTCCGCAGGCTCCATGCTTTATTCATCCTGCCTTGCCCCACCCCACTAAGCAAAGATTATTAATTATTATTAATATTTATTAATACTCAGTGCCTAACACATAATGATGACCACTCAGGAAATTTTGAATTGTAGCAGGAGAGAGTACAAAGAATACTATGCTGAAAGTCAGGAGATCTAGTGAATATATATTTCATCAGCTCTGGGAGGGGACTAGGGTGTATTAATTTTGCTCCTCAAATAATTGAACCTCTCCTTTATTCACTGGGAAGCTCTCAGACAGAACTTGCATTTATTTAGCACTTTAATGTTTTTAGCTGAATAAAGACTCGTTCTAATTCTGGCTCTCTGACTGCCTTATCCATGTGACCATAGGCAAAGCCCTTCTCTCTGAACCTTAGTTTCTTCATATGCAAAAAAGAGAGATTTGGACTAGATTACCTCTAAGGTCTCTTTCAGGTCCAAGATGTTTTGTTTCATGTTCTACATTCTAACTAAACTGGACTATTAGCTAGCTATTGCCTGGTATCCTCCCCTTTCCACCTTTGTTCTTTTACACAGGTTGTTATCATGCCTGGAATATATTACTTCCTCATTTCTGCTTGCTGAAAGCTTCCTTCAAGGTTCAGCTGGGATGTTACTGCCTCTTGGAAACCTTACTGATTTCCCCATGGTTTCTCCTTTCCTGTTTTTCTAGAACATGTTGCCTCTATCAAACTCTGCTTTGTGTCACACTTATTCCTGTACATTTTATATTTTGTCAGTAGATTGTAAGCTCTTGGAGGGCAGAGACCATGTGAATTTTTTTTATCCTGATATCCCATATATGTTGGTTGAATTAAATTGATTATTTCAAATGCAGTTCCAGCTTCGGAATGCCAGGCGCACAGAATAAGCCCTTGATAAATGCTCATTGACTTCTTGACTTGATGTTAAGAACTGGATAAAGTTGAAGATGAAACTGATTTCTCTGCCCTAGAGATTAGGTCAGTGGTGTAGAGAAACCATCACTGTTGCACCTATATCTGGATGTAGTTAGTAGGGAATTTCATTTTTAGTATAAAGTCAGCTTTATATCTTTATGAGACACGCTAATTTTGGGAACTGATTTTAAAAAATTGAGCAAGGAGACATACTAGAAGTAGTATGGAAGCATAATGTCTACTTGAGTCATTCAGCAAACTCTTTATCTTCCAGAGTGTTTATTTTCTATAGTTGAACATTTAACGTATTGTGAGAAAGTTATTTCAAACTAAAGAAACCAATGAGACCCCAGGTGAGGTGGGAAAGGCATTAAGCTGGGAGTCAGAAGAGCTGAACTCTTTATTAGTTATGTCATTAACTGGTTATGTATCTGTCTTCATTTTCCTACTTCTCAATGTTCTCATCTGGAAAAATAATGGAATGAAACCTTTATTAAGTCTTTTCAAAAAGAGGAATAAAGACAAATAGTTACATATAAAGAGAGAAGTTTTTGCTAACAGGACTAGGGAGACAACACATATAGATAAGGTAGTACTGTCCAGGTCTGGAGAATCTTGGGGATGGTAGGTTAATACAAAGGGCAGTCAGTTGACATGCCCTTTCTAGAGGCAATGGTATACTGTGGGGTCAAAAGGGGCAAGAGAAGATTGTGGGTAGCGGTAAGACAAATAGCAAGCTAGTCTGGGTGAAAGAATGGAATGAGAAATATGGTCTGTTTTAAAGTTGGCTAGATATAGTGACCTAAGTAAGCTTTCATTCACTCAGGAGCCAATTAAGATGACTCAGTTCCAGGACAGGAGTTCCAAAGCTGAATGGATTATCTTCCTTTTGGACAGAAGGCTTCTGAATTAGACTAAAATCTCTTAAGGTCACTTCTAGCTTTAAAACTGAATCTAATAAAAGAATATTGTCTAGATTTTATGGCATAGCAGATAGAACACCAGATTTGGAGTCAAGAAGGATCTGGGTTCAGATGCTGCTTCTGATCCTGTGTGACAAGGGACAGGTTGTTTAACTTCCTTAAGGCTTAATTTCCTTGTCAAATGGAGTAAACAGGGTTTATTGTGAGGTTCAAATGAGATAATATATAATATAATGTGTAAAACACTTTGGAAATATCAAAAGCTCTTTATGAATGTTATTACTATCATTGTGATTAATTTTCTTTACACAGTAAATTTCTTGAGTGCATTCACCCCCTCCCCAGCCTCTCTCAGTTTTTTTCTTATGGTTCTTAATGTTTCTGGGAAATCACAGGCTAATGTACTTTTCATGATACATTACAGTGCTGAGTTGTCTAAAGCAAGGAATTTATAGAATCCTAAACTTCTTTCTTCACCTGCAGTACTGTAGGTTTCTGCTATCTAAGATGAGTTTAGTTTCTAGATTTGCTTGGTGCATATTCTTTTCATTAAACTGGATTCATTTTTTTTCTGACTTGCATGTCTGGTTTAGAGCCTGAAATCTGCATTTTAAGTGAAATGATGCAGGGTGACATTCTATTATAGTTCAGTGAAATTCATTTTTATAGTAGTTTCCAGTAGTCTGAGTCTCAATAGTGAAATCAGTGGTTAAGATCCAATAAGTCAGCAAATTTTCCTTTGCTTTGTTTACTTATATACTTTAATGGTTTTCTATTCCACAATATCTGTAAAGTGACTTCAAGGTTTCAAGGGTACAGGTTTAGGGAACTCATTTATGTGGGTGGATTTCATATCTGCTAACATTACTGTTCATTTGTTTGATATCACTAGAGACCAGCTTTTTCATTTTCAATTTATATTTTATCTTCATAAAGCTTTTCAGAGTGAAATGTTTGAAATGTATTATAATTATACCATTTATAATTGCTTGAATTTTATTTTGAATGGACTGTGATAACACAACTAAATTTGTACAAGTTTTACCTGTTGCACCCTTGTAATGAAAAATTTATTGATGAAGTTTCCTTATTAGATTTGTTACGGCATAGGAACTTGGAACTTAGACTGGTACCTCTGGTGGGTATAATGTACTATTGGTTGGACAATTGACAAAGCTAGCTTTGGACCCAGTGAGAGGAGCAGTGAGAACCATCTTTGCATTCATCCTTCAGAAGTTCTGTTTTGTTCTACTTTTCCTTTCCTCTTTATCCAGACACATTCAAGTGTAGCCCAGTTGTTTTGAGGATGCTAATTTCCCCCATGACAAAATGGACTTGAAATTTTAGTCAGATTTAAGAGATTAAAAAAACTTAATGAAGAAATTAATGACTTTTTTTTTTAGTAGTAGCCTGAAAGAAAGAAGTCTTGGAATTCCCAACTTATGAGATATATGTTAGTATAGTCTAGTGTTGGGGGCAGTATGATATAGTAGGTAGAGGGCTGGCCTTGGAGTTAGGAAGCCTTAGGTTCAAATCCAGTCTCTGACACATATTAGCTGTGTGGCCCTAGGCAAATCACTTATTAACCTTTCAGTGCTCCTTAAGCCACTCTTTAAAAGATTATAAATTACAGATGAGTTGCTAATTTGCATACCTAAATGGAGTTTTTAAAGCAGAAGTTGCCCACATAGATGAAATCAGAGTCCTAGAGCAAAAAATAAACATGCATTACATTGTGCTTGGTTTTGGGCATACAAAGACAAAATAAAGTCATCTCTGTTCTCAGGGAGCTCTAATTCTGCTGGATAATAACAGTTGGCATTTGTGCAGAGCTTTATAGTTTGTGAACCTTTTTGCATTTACCACCTCACAATGGCCTCTAAGGTCCCTTCCAACGCTAAATCCGTGATCCTCTTTTGACTGGTTTAATTATTATGCTTAAAGGCAGGAGACTGGCAGAACTCAGAGGTTTCCTCTGCCTCTGGGATTTTGTAATTCTCTTTCACTCCCTCAGTAAATTAAAGGAATAAATAGCCTCCTAGGTGATTTGAATTTAACATACCCAAAAAAGGATGGAGAGTTAAGTCTGTGAATGAATTCTTGGCTTTTGGCATATTCAGGTAGAGAGCTTCTACCTACAATCTGGTCAGTATTACATGTGGTAGCTATTTTATTTTTACCTTGTCAGCTTTCTTCACACTGTTCTGCACTTGCATCCATCAATTCTTCACAAAAGTCAGAAACATTGGTTTTAGAGGGGATTAAGGGGTACTAGTGCATATTTGTATGGAACTTTAAGGTTTATAAAATGCTTTCCTCGTAACCCTGTGAAGAACGGAGCATATGTTATCTCCTCTTTGCAGACGTGGAAGCTGAAGTTCAGTGATTTGCTCAACATTATAGGATGACCATCTATCTATCTTGGGATCAGAGAACTAGATCTGAGAAAGACCTCAAAGACCATCTGGTCAAAACCTCCCATTTTACAGATGAGGAAATTGATGCCTGGGGAGATTAAATGATTGTCACACAGTTTGTAAGTGTTAGACATGATATTTGAACCCAGGATCCTATAGTTGGCAAGTACAAGATCCCAGATATAAACTCAAGCCCTCTGACTGATTCTAGTACTTTTCCAACTACAACATGTTGCATCCAACAGAAATGTTTCTTTAGCATTAAGTTATGAAGCCCTTTGGCTTGTTAAATATCTAGGAATGAGAACACACAAAAACGTAGCATTTCACTATATTTTTGATGGGTTTTTTTGAAGGATATAGAAAATTTTGTCTTCTCTTCCTTCACTTTACAGGTAGCAAGAATAATATCCTATTAAATGCTTAAAAATTAAATTTTTGAACTCTTCAACATATGGTGTTATAATTTGCATACCTTGTGCCATTTTGAAGTGTTATTGTAGTTAGAATAGACTGAAAAATCCAGGAATCTATCTTAAAATGACCAAGTATCTTTTAAACTTTAAAAAAAATTAATATTCTTATAGGCCTAACCTGATACAGGTTGGTCTACAGTTTAGTTTCAGACATGGAATGAAGGGAGACATTTGTAGGCCATCTAACTCTTAAGAAAAGGAGGCTTATGTAGCTATATTGTGTAAAGAATGTTTAACAAGGATATAGCATTGATTCAGTTGAACCTTTCCTACTTCTTTGTTGGCCATGTTGACATGCTGGTCAAGACTGAGGGGAGATCACCTGATTCCTTGTGAGTTTTTTTTTCCTTTTTTTGGTTCATAGCTCACCAAGAAGCTCATCAGTGATATGGACCTGAGCCCTCTGAACTGATTATGGTTGAAGGAGAGTTTCAATACCTTTTAAGGGGAAACCAGCCATGATGATCCTCATGAAAGATCCTTCTCAAAGACTGTCATTTTTTATCTCTCCTTCTCACATCACTCCCATCCTTCCTTGAATCATTGAATCATTCCTTACAATAAAGAAAAACAATACAACCAGTTGACAGAGCAACCCCATTTGACAGCTTATACGATGTTCCATAGCCATTATCCCTAACTTCAGTATTCACCAGAACTGAGAGTGTTTATTGTGATTAATCCGAGTTCAGCCACCTTTTGTTTTGCTTTCATTGACTTGATTGCGGTCACTGAATATTTTGTTGTCTTGGTTCTTTTTGTTGTTGTTGTTCTAGATCACGCCATGCACATTTTCCCATATTTTTCTGAATTCATTTATATTCAAAGAATTGTCTATCTTCCTTATTTTTCAGATGAGGAAACTGAGGCCCTGAGAAGGTAAGTTATTTCAATAAGATTCTATAGCTAGCAAAGGGCAGGGGTTGGATTAGAACCCAGGTTTCCTGACTCCTTTCCACTAAACATCCTTATATCTTTAACCATTATCCACCCCCTTGCTTCTATAAAGACATATATATATACATACCATAAAACCAGGAATCATATTTATATCAGACTTCTTTAACTCAGAAAAAATTTTAATAGAATTCCAAGGGCTGTTCTTGCATATATTGTCATTTTATCAGTACAGAGCCTGCATCTATCTATGCTGTATCCCTCTTGTGCTTCATTACTTTGATGAATTTAGGATGTCATTCATATTAGTACTATGATTCTCAGATCTGTTTATCTAGCCCTCACCTCCCTCCTAAGCTCCAGAGTCTCAGCCCTTTATCCAATATATTCCAAGGTTTGTTCATTCCGCCTTTGCAATATCTTTTCTATACGACCTCTTTCACCTCTGACATAGCCACTGCCATGGTGCAGTCACTTCCTTTCTGGAGTACTACAATAATTTGTTAATTGGTCTCCCTGCTTCCAGTCTCCGCATTCCCATCCACCCTCTATTCATCTCCCAAAGTGATCTTCCTAAAGTACAGGTCTAATCATGTCCTCTTTTTGTTGTTCATTTGTTTCAGTTGTGTCTTACTCCTTGTGTCCCCATTTGGGGTTTTCTTGACAAAGATACTGGAATGGTTTGCCATTTCCTTCTCTAGTTCATTTTACAGATGAGGAAATTGAGGCAAACAGGGTTAAGTGACTTGCCCAGGGTCACATAGCTCATAATGTCTGAGGTCAGATTTGAAATCAGGAAGAGGAGTCTTTCTCACTCCAGGCCTAGCGCTCTATCCCCTGCACCACCTAGCTGCCCTATGTCTCCTTGTCCCTCATTCAGTAAAGTCTAGCAGTTTCCTATTAGCATCAAATATGAAGTTCTCTCTATTGCTTTTGAAGTTCTTTATAACCTGTCTGCTTCCTACCTTTTTAGACTTCTTATACCTTTCTACATATTCTATGGTCCAGTGATACTGGCCTCCTTGCTGTTATTCAAAGATATAGTGCCTTTTCACTAAATGTCCCATAGTAGTTACAGTGCTTTTCTTCCTCACCTCTAAGTCCTGAAGTCCTGAATTCCTTCAAGTTTCAGCTCAGATTTCACCTTCTGCAAGAGGCATTTCCTCTTCTTTTTCATTGTTAGAACTTTCCCTTTGAGATTACCTCCAATTCAACCTGAACATATCTTGTATGTCCAGAATCTTTGCTATTCTCTCCCCCATTGGAATGTGAGTTCCTTGAGGGCAGGAATCATGGGTTTTTTTGCCTTTCTTTGCTAACATAGTAGCTGGCACATTGTAAGAGTTTAATAAATGTTTGCTGACACCAGTTTGTATGTTTCCCCCAAGGTTCTTTGAATGACTTATAGTCATTGTTTCTTTTAGTACGTGAATATTATATAACACATACATACATACTACTATTTGTTAAAAGATTCCAAAATCAATGGGCATCTAATATGTTTCCAGTTTTTTGCTACCACAAAAGTGCTGCTATAAATATTTTTATGTACTTGGGATCGTTCTTTCCATCTATATTCTCCTTGAAATATATGCCCAGATATTCTTGCATAATTCCAAATGTTTTCCACTTACTATTTTACTAACAGTTTATCAGTATGCCTAACCCCTCCAACATTGACTATTTCTCTTCTATTTTATTTGTCAATTTGCTGGATGTGGAGTAAAAGAAGTGTTATTTTAATTTGCATTTTTTTCTTTTTTTTTTTTAAATAATTTGAAATAATCATTCATTAGATATTTAATAGTTTGTAATTCTTCTTTTAAAAACTCTTTGTATCCTTCTGCCACTTTTTAATTTTGTTTTGGCTCTTAGTCTTATATATTTGTTAAAATCTTGAATATTAGATTTGTCCTTTTAAATTTGAAGATGGTCAGTGCATTCCCATGTACTCATATAAAGTTTCCTTTAGAAAATTTAACATTTTCCTCCTTATAGGAATATTTTCTTTGCTTGTTCAGATCACACCTATTCTTTCTTTGAAATGTCTGAACTTAGAATATGCCTTATTTTCCTCTCGTGTATCATAAATTCTAAGATAGAGAAGTCCCTTCCCCCAAAGTATTTCTATTATTTCCACTCCAGCAAACATTTCTTCCTTGTTGGTGAAAAATCAGCTCCAGAGTAGCAATTCAATGCCTTAATTACAAAGAAATGATTAATTTGGGCTTGTAATGGGGAGTTTTAGGAGAAGGGGGATTTTTTAGTCATCCTTCAAATGAGAACATATAGGCAACTGCTTTCTTTTCTAAAATTGAAGTCCTACTGAAGGAACCCATATTTTATCTGCTTTGTTGAGCCTCTGAAACACCAGTCTAGATTCTCCTTTTATGAAACTGTATAATATGATAAACCAAGCAAGGGCATCCCTAAGAAAATCATTTGGGTTCTGCTGGACATCCAACTTTATCTATGGATACTGAATCAGAGATAAAGCCAAGGTCACTGAAGTTCTGCCATTGTGAGAAAGCACACTAAACAGTAACCTACTATTTTTGCTTCTCTCCCCTGAGCAAAGATAGTCAATTGGATGTCTGAATTTTGGACTAGCACAGACTATGAACACAGTACTGTACCCTTTCAGCTTGCCTTATAGCCTGGTAATGCTTCTTGTTCATCACTGAAAATCAAATCTGATGTAGATTTCTCAGTCCTGCAGAACAGAGATAAGACATTGGAGCTTACTGCAGCTATTCACAGGATTATAGAAGGAGCTTAATTTAATGCACTTTTCCCCCAGTCTCATTTGCAATTCAAGTACTAATGATATTCGTTTTTTGCTTTTTTTAAAAAAAGTCTTTGAAATGGAATATATCTTCTTCAAGATACCCAGAAATGTTTCAATTTTTTAATGATGCATTTTCATATTTGCTAGATCCTCAGTTTTCCTGAGTCCATCTGTAAATGACTGTTTCTAATTCTGATTGCAAATGGAACTGTTCCATTGCAGATTACAGATTTGTGTTAGCCTTAGTGGCAAAAGAACGGAAATAGATACTTCCTTTTGTTAATACAGTTCCAAGGAGAAATAATGAAACTGTATATCTGAGGCTAGCTGCTTAAGTCTATACTCACTAAAGTAATTTGGATTGGAGGAAAGGTGGGACTATTTTTGGGGAAGAGATTTCAAGAGGTTTCTTCCCTTGGTAATCCTAAATAACTAAGAAATAACATTATTTATCTTTTTCTTTTTACTTAGAATGGATATGATAGAATTATATGTATTTGATTTTTTACAGTTTCATTTCAGTTTTCTAATAATAATGTGTCCAGTTTATGTATTTTGTATACTGTTTGATATTATTACACTAATTTATACTATGCTAATTTAATTTAAACTATGCTAATATTACTACTTTTACTCTGCTCTTATTTTAGTGTATTGGTAAGTTTTCTCTTATTTAAAATGTCAATCATTATACATTTTGTAACATATAAGTGTGCTTTCTCACAATGGCAGGACTTACATTAAGCTTAGTGTAAATGGGTCTTCCAAGTAAGTGCCTGAGCTAGAACTTTCAATGCTTTTGAATATAATTTATATGAAGAAGCATGGATTATTCAGTTCTAAATTTTAAAATGTTATCTCAGAACTTTGGATTCCCAGCAGCTCTACTAGGACTCTTGGTTTTCAGCATTTGGTCAGTAAAATACATTTGATTTCAGCTCAATCCACAATAAAATTTAAGATGAAAATCTTTTTATAATAGATTCCAATTCATTGCTAATGTCTCATTCATTGATTTCAAGTAATATTTGCTATAATCAAATCCCAGTATACTCAAGACAAGATTCAGAACTGTCCCTTGGAATTTATTGAAGTACAGTTTGACTAATAAGGTGTTGCTATCTACTTCTTCTGTATGTATACTAGGAATCAATAGAGTTCTGAACCTGAATGAGTTTAAATTAGAATGTTGTTCTTCTGTCTTGATACTAGGGTTTTAAATATTAAAGTTCAGATGAACTGAAATTCACTGGAATTAAAGTTCACTGGAAACTTCAGGACCATAAATTGGAGGTGAACTAGGGGGAGTCCTAAGTTAAAGCATAGCTATTCTCCCACCCATTCATGACATATCTCATCTCACTGGGAAAGGTCTCTAGGTATATCAGTGACACAATTATACCCTAGAGATGTGAGTACATCAAGGTGTGACAAATCTTGAGTTTTTTCATCTGCAAAATGAGGAGGGTAGACTAGATGACTTCTCAGGTCCCTTCCAATTCTAAATCCTTAAACTAAATTAGTCTGCCACTGCTACTTGCCTCCTCTGCTTTGCCTCACCAGTCTCGATTGATTGTTCATTATCTCATGTATTTCCCAACTCCCACAGTACTATTTATGTCATTGGGCTAACAGATACAGAAGGGTAGTGGGCATAAAAGGCAAGGTGGGAGTGTTATGGTCTAGTCTAGAAGATTACTATAGAATATTTTAGTGTCTCAGGTAGAAATTTGATTTCAGACTATTGTATAAGAGAGTTCTCTAGAATTAAAAAAAGGAAGGAGGATAATAGAAATAACTTACATGCTATTCAAGAATAGAATGCTTATGAAAGATTTTTTTAACTCCAGATTAGATTTCTCAGACATTTTCTTAAGCAGTAATGAATCTTTGCCATATATTGTACATTGCAATATTTTGATTGTTAATATTTTAGATATTTTAAAATATAATCTTATAAGCTTCATGCTTTCTCTTTCCCTTTAGATAAGGACTAATTGTGATAGGATTTTACCTCCTAGGTACAGGGAAGTCAAGCTTCGGCCATTGAATCAAAGGGAATAACTAGGTTTACTAGTGTTATCTTAAATGTCTTAGTAAACTATGTAAATAATCCTTTACAGTAGAAAAAAGCTTTAAAATGTCTCAAGTGTTATATTAATTGAGAAGTCTACTTAGAGGCAAGTAAGAGCTGTCAGGCTTGTCATTAAGGTTTTATCTAATAAAAAAAGGGGGGTGGGCTATTAGCCAGGGAGTCTGTCCCTTTATCTGATGCAGGTAAGTGGAGCTGGACTGACCACAAGGACTATTTATTTAGGCAGATCTTTGAATAACTATTATTGCTAATCTGGTGATCTTGTCTTTTTTTCAAAGTTAATATAATGGTTTTGATTGAGTCAACACCCCAAGACAGAACCACCATTAGAATTCTGCTGTTTCTTTGTATTTATCTCATGACAGAGTAATTCTTTGATTACTTTGACTTCTTGACTCTATCCAATCAATCATTCAATTCAATTCAATAAACATTTATCAAGAGTCTACTTTTTGCTAGGTACTATGCTAAATACTGGGGAATCCAAAGACAAATGATAAAGTCTTAAGGAAGCTAGATGGCACTGTGGACAGAGTGGTGGACTTGTAGTCAGGGAGACCTGAATTCATATCCTTCCTTCCTTGGACATTTATTAGCTTTGTGATCTGAGACAAATCATATATCCTCCCTTGTCCTCAATTCCTGTATTTGTGAAGTGGGGTGGATTAGGTGGTCTGTAAGGTCTCTTACAGTTCTGAATCTGTGATTCTATGAATTTGTTTTATATTGGAGGGACCATGTGTACATTTATGTACAAAATACAAAGGAGTAGAAGGAACAGTAGCTTCAAGAATCAAGAAAGACAGTTCTTGACCTGGCTTTTGAAGGGATGTAGAAATTCCAAAAGGTAGAAATAAGGAGGAGAAAGAAGGCATTCCAAATGGGGGGAAGGGGTAGTCATCTTGTACAAAGTCAGAGATGGGAAGTATGTTTATGTCAACACTGGTGCTGTGTACTAAGTATCTTTGAATCCAACATACATATTCAATGACCTTTTTGACCTTGAGTTTCCTCATTTGTAAATCAAGGAGGTTTTCTAAAAATTGATGATTTAATCTATGCAATAATCTAATTATACCGATAGATAATCACTGTTCTCTCCTGTCCAGATTTGTCCCTAAGTCATTGCCAAAGTGGCTGGTTTCCCACTTCAGTTTCTGCTGCTGTGTGTTTGTAAAGGGTACCTGGCTTCCTTCTTGATGTGCCTCTAGTGAGAATTAGCAGGCCCGGGACACACCCAAACAGAAGATTCCTTGCCATTTCCTTTGCTGATTATTTCCAATTTGTCTAGTCTGTACCTCTGCGGTACATAGTTATCTGCATGTTGTCTCCCCCATTCGGCTATGACCTCTTCAAAGGCAGGGACTGTGTTTTACCCTTTTAAATTTTCCCAGCACTTAGCCAGTGCCTGGCATACAGTGGGTGCTTAATAAATGTTTATTGACCAGTGTTCTGCCACCACCATCCAATGTATCAAGAGTTTCTTTCCATTTAGGCCACAGTTTGGGGACTATGACTCTTCCCTTTTACATCTCTCTGGTGCTCTATGGAAAGTCTTTGGCCAGACACACACACACACACACACACAAATACACACATGTTCATCTTGTTTAGGGTACAGTGGATAGAATGCTGGACCTGGAGTCAGGAAGACTTGAGTTCAAATTTGGCCTCAGACACTTCATAGATGTAAGACCTTGTGCAATTCACTTAAACCTACGTTTGCCTCAGTTTCCTCATCTGCAAAATGGGGATAATAAAAAAAAAACTTCCATGGTTATTGTTAGGATTAAATAAGTAAATTATATATTACACATTATTAATTAATAATAATAATTATAAAGTGCTTAGAACAATACCTGGCATGTAATAAGTGCTATATAAATGTTAACTATTAACTAGCTAGCTAGCTGTTTAATTTTTATTCAAACATGTCACCGCTTAGCACGTTGTAGGCTAGATCCATGGATGGTTTTGGCCACAGCAGGAAGAAATATACAGACGCTGAGTCTTAGCTCTTAGTTCAGCCTGGTTGGACTTGTCTGGTGGTTTATAGGCTGCTCTCCTGCGTCATTTACTACTTCTTTGCTTAAATGCCTCCTCTCCTCACCATGACCCCTTCAAAAAAGAAAAAAAAACCCTCAGTTCAAGCTAGAACCTTTTGTGGCTTCCCTCAGAACTTAGGAGATAAATATAAATGTCATTTCTGTTCCTGGAGTGCAAGGCATTTTATGTTACCTTACTTTTGTTAGCATTTCTTCAGAATTAAAACAACAATTCTAAATTTCAGTTTTTCTTTTCTGGGTTCTTAAGAGTAAGCCTTGTTGTCAGCTAGTCAGTAAACATTTATTAAGTGCCTACTATATACCAGACAGTGGAATTCATAGTCTAAGAGGGAGACAACATGTAAACAGCTACATACAGACAAAATCTATATTTATATCTAATTAGGAATGTCAGCAGGAAGGTTCTAAGATTAAGAAGTACAGTTATCCCGTCCCCATCATGGTTTTGATATATCATGGGTTAGCATGAGAAATTAGATGGGAATTGGGGTGGGGGGGAGTTTTGCAGAAGTTGCACACAACACAGGAAAACTTTAGAAACTCAGAAATGCATGCTATATATATAATAAAGTGTAATGTCAACATTTTTTATCTTTTAATAACATAATAATTCAGACTTCTCTGGTACAAAGGAATGTCCAAAAATTTTTACATGAACTTTCCAGATTGCTGAGGTGCTAGGTCCTTAACCCCTGAGAAGCAGAAGGAATAACTATAATGGGAAAGGTTTATAGAAGTTGGGACTTTAGCTGAGGTTTGGAGGGGGTCTAGGAAGCAGAAATGAGAAGGGAAAGAACTCTAAGCATTGGGAACAGTCAGAAAAATGCCATGAGTTAGGAGATGGAGTGTCAGGTTGGAGGAAATACTCCCTGCAAACATGAAGTTCTTGATTAATTAACCTGTAATGCTTTTCATTGCCCTTGATCTATCACTGCAGGAAGGCAGAGTGGGCCACCGATGCCCTTCATGCACCACCTTCTGAGGGTGGAGTTGAGACTACCAAGAGGCAAATGTGACATGGGATATTCTATCATAAGTGGAGACTGTAGAGTTTAGGGAGGATTATTAACATCCTTTGCTGGACTCTACAACTATTACTAATGTAATTACTTCTTCTCTTCTCCAGTTTTTATTTTTCATTCTCATTCTGCATTCTCTCATCTTCTGGCCTTTGTGGCATTCTTCAAGACAGTACTGGTCTTCTTCCCATCTTTTGAAACTCTTCTCTTACTTCAAAGCCTACTTTAGTTACCATTTCATCCATGAATCCTTTCTTGAATCAGTTGAGTGGTACACTGGGATTTGGAGTTAGAAAGGTCTGAGTTCAAATTTTAACTCAGTTATTTACCAGCAATATTACCATGAACAAGTTACTTAATATCTTTTCACCTCAATTTCCTTATGTTTTTGTAAAATAAAGAAATGGATTCAGTGACCTCTAAGGTATCTATGACCCTAAGATGTCCTTTCCCTTTAGGAAGTGTTAAGTAACCTTCTGATATTTCTTATAGCAAGTCGCCTGACTCTTTCTTTTAATTTATTTCACAGTCCTATGTATTTGTCCTTGCCTCTTTTAGATTGAATATTCCTTGAGAGCAGGCTAACCTATATTTATCTTTGTATCACAGATCCTTTGTAGGTACTTACTAAATGTCAAATGAATAAATTAAAACAAAATCATTTTTGTTTTAATCAATAAAAAGACGACTCCCACAAAGCTCATTCCTCTTACAGAGAAAAGGAAAAAAAATTATTATAACTCAAAAAGGTCCTATCAATGTTAAGTAAATTCTAATAACTCTTAGTAAAAGTTTTTTATTAGAGAAAAATGAGTGATGGTCTGGGAAGAAGGCTGGTTTGGGAGCCAGTAGACTTGATCCCAGTTTTGCTTCTTTATAGTTTTGTGACTTTGGGTAAGTCATTTTCCTCTCTTGACTTTAGCTTTCAAATCTATAAAATGACAAAAAAAAATATAATATCTAGGATTCTTTCAGTTAGCCTTTGACCTGTCCCATTTGAAACCTGGGATGCAAGTTTGGAACTTGGTTGTTTTATGATGTACCCATAGGTATATCATTTGGGGGCAACTTTATTTGACCGTTTCATGTACTGCTCATGAAAGCAGTAAGTTGATATGTGTTCCTAGCTCTACTCAGTTCTGAGAGAAGAACTCTGTGTAGTATTGGTAGTATCTAAAATGCACATGCAGGTATGTCCTTACTTCTTCCTTTTTACTATGCTCCATTTAGCCTCAATAGAGATCTGCTTGTTCTCACTGTAGCTTTAGATAAAATTTCTTCAAAAGTGGAGTTTCTGGAAAATTAGCACATTCGACTTGTCTAAGTGATATATTTCAAGTCTTGCTTTGTGTCTTTAAGATTAAACTTCACATAAATTAAAAGAAAGAGTTGGGCGACTTGCTATAAGAAATATCAGAAGGCTACCTAACACTTCCTAAAGGGAAGGGACATCTTAGGGTCATAGATACCTTAAAGGAAAGTTTTTTCCTTTTTAAAAAACAATTACAGCCTTTATTTTCTCTTCCATCTCCTTGACCCCACTGAAAAATAAAACAAAACATGCATGTATGCATAATTGTACAAAATAAATCCCCTCTGGAAATGTCTAAAATTGCATGTGTCATTATGCATTTTGAGTCTTTCACTTCTTTGTCAGGATCTAACATGCTTCATTAATGGTCCTCTGGAATAGTGGTTGGTCATTGAATTGATCAGTTTTGATGTCATTCAAAGTTTGTCTTTACAATAATGTTGTTATTGTATAAATTGTTCCATTCATTTCTTTTTGTATCAATTCATACAAGTCTTCCTAGGTTTCTCTGATATGAACTCTTTCATAATTTGTTATGGCACAATCATAATGAATTACATTCATATACTTTTTTTTGAGGGGAGGTGGTTTTCAGTCTTTATTTTGATGAGTTACATAGTTAGGATAAGAATCAGAACTACTTTCTGTTTGGGCCAGGCTTTTTTGGGGAACTTAATAGAGGTCTCTTGTTAATCTTTAATAGCCTTAAATCTTTCTCTGAATTTGAATGAGACTGATCTTCTATCTGTAATCACACTAGTTCCAGCACAAATGTGTAATTCAATTCACTTGTGAAATCCAAGAAAGCTTAATGTTTTTATTAATATTTTTATATTGGAGCTACAACTTTTCTTATATATACTTATTCCTTGGGCTGTATCCCACAAATTTTAGTATGTTGTTTAATTGTTGTAATTTTTTTGATAAAATTATATATTGTTTCTATGATTTATTTTTTGACTCACTATTTATACCCATTGCCTTCATTTGCTCTCTTAATTACTTGCACAGTGGTGGAGGAGGTGAAAGTTACAGATTCTCATACATGAAGAAAGACAACTTAAAAAAAAATCTATGGGGTCTGCTAGGTGGCTCAGTGAATAGAGCACTGGCCCTTGAGTCAGGAGGACCTGAGTTCAAATTGGCCTCAGACACTTAATACAAAAAACTAGCCATGTGACCTTGGGCAAGTTAACCCCAATTGCCCTACCTTCCCCCTCCAAAAAAGCAAAAAACAACAACAAAAAATCTATGAAAAGTCCCTTTTTTCAATTAATAAATATTTATTAAGAACCTACTGTATGCCCTCTGACATTCTTCTAGGTGCTTTTGTGGTACAGAAGAAATATAGTATGTTCTTTTGGCCTCAAAATAGCTTATAGAGTAGAGTTTTGAAAGAAACATCCTTTTTATCCCTGAATATATGGCATTCAGAGTAATGTAGCAGTCCATCTAAGTCTTTCATTTTCATTTAAATTCTTTAGTGTGACAATGAAAGATGGATACTGAAGCTTTGAATCTTTTAGTATTAACATAAAATAGTCTTTAAAACATGGAACTTGAATGAATGTGACAGATGTTTCTGTTTAAGGGAGAGAAGTTAGTGACCAAATTTTCAACAAAAGTTTTGATGCACCATTTTATATAATGCTGGAGCTGTCATGATTTGATATTAATACTTTTGAGAGTGTTTCTCATACATTTACATATAAACTAAGAAATTTTGTTCAAATAGTTTTTTCCATTGATTTCAAATTAATCCATTGATTCTTTCTGAGACATTTGTGCTATGGAGGAATAAGATTGACTCGTTCTGAATATGAATAACTTTGAACCTAGGTTTTACATTTGGGTAGAGAATAACATTGTTTTAAACATTTCCTCTATTTTTCACCAATATCTTGTCCTCCCTTAGTTATAGCTCTGATATCATCTCCCCTACTCTTTCCCCCTTTTCAATGTCTTTTATATACTTTCCCTTCTTTCCATGAACCCAGCTGCCACACTGGTACAGGTCTTCTCTTGCTGAGGGCATTGCAGCAGCCTTCTGGTTGGTCTCTTGGTCTTCTGTCTCACTCTAATCCATCCTCTATTCACCCGCCAAAATGATTTTCCTTTGTTTTTTTTTTTTTTTTTGCTTTTTGCAGGAGGGAGGGCAAGGCAGCTGGAGTTAAGTGACTTGCCCAAGGTCACATGACTAGTAAGTGTTAAGTGTCTGAGGCCACATTTGAACTCAGGTCCTCCTGACTCAGGGCCGGTGCTCTATTCACTGTGCCACCTAGCCACTCCCAAAATGATTTTCCTAAAGCAGGTCTCACCATATCAACTCCCTTCTCAATAAACTCCAGTGGCTCTTCTTTTCCTCCAGAGTCAAATATATAATCCTTTGGCTTTCAAAACACATCACAGCTTTACCTCTTCCTACCTTTCCAGTCTTCTTCCTCTTTACTCCCTTCCACATTCTCTGTGATCCACTGACACTGACCTCCCAGCTGATCCTTCAATATGACTCTCCATTTACTGGTTCCATTTCTTTTCACTGCTGTCCCTCAGATCTGGAATGCTGATTTGAGCTGACTCCAGCACACCCATGGATATTTAGGACTCATAATATCTCAGGTCAGATGGGGATCACCAACTCTATCCCTTCTTATGATATGGAGGATCACCAGACCTTATCATCTGCCCTATCAGTTTCCTGAAGTTCTATAGACCTTACCACCCCATGTCTAAGCCCTCTGGCCCCACCTCCCAATTGTTTGATTTACTGATGCCACTTAAAGACCCCTGGACTTTGCTATCATCCCCAGTACTACTATTCTTAAGATTTTCTACTGTACTAGGAGACTGGTAAAGTTGACTTTAATTTAAAGAGCTTTTTCCTCCACTTTAGATCAAATGTAAATATCCTGTCAAATACAAACTCACTTCATACCATGTCTGCTGCTAATTGCCTTCCCATCTGTTCTGCAGCTGAACTTCTCTGTGTTTTCTTCTCTTATTAAAGTGTGAGCTCCTTGAAGACAGGGACTATCTCTTTTTTATCTATATTCCTAATGCTTAGCACAGTGCTTGGCACATAATGAGTGCTTAATAAAAAAACTTACCATTATTCATTCCACATACAGGTACATGTACACAGATGTGTTTTTGTACATGTGTATGCTCACATGCAGAGTAGAGAATAAGCCATTCAATGCCATCAAATGCCATTACAGTGACCACAAGGATTCTTCAGATTTTTAAATTCAAATTTAGAAATTTCATCTCTTAGTCTATTTAATACTTCAGAATTCTTATTTTTTTGACATATAAAATCAGCACACAATCTAGAGTAAAATTATTTAGCCTCTGAATATATTCAGAGGATAGGAAGCAAGTATCAGGTCTTTAACTTAGCACAGATAATATAGTTTCTTGCTCATAACTGACATTTAGTCTGTTAAGCAGTCAGAGTAGTTTGCTTAGTGCTTTGAAGAGGCCTCTGGGATTAGCTGCATGAAAAGATGGTATGATTCTATGGTTTTAGGACACAGTACTTATATGACTAATACAATAGCCATCCATAATTCTAGAGGACCAATGATGAAACTTCCTGACAAAGAGGTGATTGATTTAGGGTGCAGAATGAGATATACATATTTTTGCATACCATCATTGAATTTATTTTATTTGACTATCCATATCTGTTATAAGGAGTTTACTTTTCTTTTCTCTTTTTTCCCCCATTGACCCAAGGGGCAGAAGGGAGAGAAAATAGATTTGTGTTAATTAAGAAAATAAAAAAATAAAAGATGAGGGGGATGTTTACAGATCGGGTCAACATGTTGTTAGGTCTGCTTAATTGTCTTTTCTCTTTTCACAGAACAGAGGTAATCTGTAAATATTTGTAATATAAAAACAAAACACATCAATAAAGCTCTCTTTTTAAAAAAAGACACAATAGTAAGACTTATAAAATCTTTTTTTTAAGGGAGGTTGCATATTTTTGCAACATTGTTCAGAACTTGGAATTTATTTTATGCATTCTGTGAGTTCTTAAGGAAGGACTTTAGGGAAACTTTTATTCTGCACCTTTCATACTTCAGTTGAATTTAATCAGAGCAATTATATGTCTTCTTTTAAATTTTGGGATTGTGCTTTCTAATAGACCCCTTGGCAGATATTTTCTTCTTTGTAGTTTCCTTTCCCTTTTTTTTTGCAAAGTAATCAGGGTTAAGTGACTTGCCCAGGGTCACACAACTAGTAAGTGTCAAGTGTTGGAGGCCAAATTTGAATTCAGATCCTCCTGACTCCAGGACTGGTACTGTGTATCATCACCTAGCTGCCCTTGTAGTTTATTTTTCCTAAACCAACTTATGGATACTTCTTGAATGTTACAGTAAAACATCAGGTCTCTTGTGAAGTAAGAGGAATGATTGCTCCATCCCCTTTGTAATCCATATTCAAAGCTGGGCATGTAGTTGTAGATTCTACAGATGTTATTTTGTTGTTTTAGGGAATGTAAAGCAGTTAGTTTGATGTATGAAATATAAGTTGTAATTACACATGAGAATGGTATAATTTATTAGGTGGACTTTGACAAGGAAAGCGATTAAAAAAAAAAAGATGTGTTCCTGGTAGAAATGATTTATAGTGCTCAGATTCTCTGTCTGTAGAATATTTGAAACTACACCAGGGTCCTCTAATAAGATTATGATTTGTGAGGTAATCTTGCTCCAATATTTTCCCTCAAATTTCTTCTCTTCTTTTGTGGTTGCCTATATGGAATTGTGCTGAGTGAGCATATTTCTGGTCAGAATTTAGATGAGTGACTTCTTTATTTTAACAAGAAGTTCCCTTAGTTTAGCTGTGTGCTTTCACTGAGCTGCCTCTCTCATCACTACCCAAGGCTTCCTTTTCAGGCTGCACAGCGAAAGGCTTGCCCAGTACTCATTTAGGCAGTGTTCAAGAAAAAGAGTAAAAGGATTTCTGATCTGTCCTTGTCCTTAATCAGCATGTTTGTTAGCTGTTCTTCAGGTGAGTTAGGAAGGGAATGCTTTTGATTTTGTTACTTAAATACCAGTCTGAATTTCCATAGACTCTGCTTTGGCAGCTGAGATACTTGGAGCCTGTCATCTCACTGGGTCTGACTTTTAAAACCACTGCAGTGTGGTGCAGTGGCACTGAATGCTATCTCATTGCCACCTTTGGCACTATGCCCAATGGTTGAATTTTTTAACTGCTCTGCCAAGGCTTCTGCCTACTGTTGTTCTCAGGACCAAAAAGAAAAAAAAAAAACCAATGCTATGCAGGGAGACAGATCTCACTGTTTTTCAGCATTTTCAAATATTTACAGTTAAAATACCCAATTATGCAGCACATCTGAGTTCTCAGTTTTGAATGTGGCCTACAGGGAAATAAAATGAGCTTAAGGAGGAAATTGAGTTGGACTGGAAAATTAGTGTCAGGGCAGAGTAGAAGGCCCTGAATGATAGACTGAGGAATTAAAAAACAATTTTTTCCATGTACTTGATGGAGGCACACACAATTTTTTAAGAGGGCCATATGACATATTGCCATGTAATGTAGCAGGGAAAATATTGGAATAGGAGGCAGAAAACTAAACTGATAACGAAGAGGCCTATAGTTTTGTGACCTTGGGTAAGTCATTAACTTCTCTTGGCATTGGTTTACTTGTCAGCAAAATGAGGACTCTACTAGAGGGCCTCTGTGGTCCTTCTTTAGCTCTAAAATTCTATGATTGATTCATGTAGCTGGGTTATTTAAGTGAAATCATTTCCATCTGCAGGAGTAGTCCAACCTTTTTGCTCATCATGGTAGAAAACACCAGGGTCTCTTTATTCCATAGTATATAAAAGTAATGGATTTGGTATTGTAGTGTTTGCCCACAATCCTTGCTTTTTAGGGAGGCTGAAGCTGGTAAATTTCTTGAGCGTGAATAGTCAGTTAAGTCAGTTGTACATCTGTACCAAATCTGGGACCAGTGTGAGGATCCCTTGAAAGTGGGAAGCAAACTAGTTTACCTATGGAAGATGAGCTGGTCCGGGTTGGAAACAGAGCAAGTCAAAGGTCCCATTCTCCCATCCCTACTATAAGATAAAGCACATGTGGCTACTGTATTTCCAGCTTGGGCAAGAGAGGGAGATCCAAAGAGAGGTTCTTTCTCAAGAAACAAACCAAACCAAAAAAATGGTCACCTACAATTTAACTATACACTAAAAATAGGGACAAAGGGCTATTAAAGTAAACAAAATTTCTATTTGAAGAGGAATCCCATTAATGTCATACTCTAGTAATTATTTTCAAGCTTATTCCTATTATAAATCCATATTGTGGCCTCTGGTGTTCTGGTAAATAACAGGTGTGTTTTTGTATCTTAGGGTATAGGGATGATGTGAGAGAGGGATTTCCCTAAGAAAAGAGTAGTTTACTGTGAGACTTATTGTGGATGTTCAATCTGAGACTCCTACTTCCCAATGATCCTAGTAAGAATGATTATCCTTAGTATTTTCTTCTATACCAGCAGAGTGGTTATCTTTCATCAGAACTGTCTCATCACTCACTTGACAATAAATTCATGTCCTAAAGGGCAGCTTCGTTCAATACCAACTAGCTGCTAATTATAGCCTTTTCAAGGTGGGGAAAGGAGGGAAGGGTTATTCTGCTTGGATTTCTGCTTGTATTTGGACAAGGTACACCTTAGAAGCAGATTTGTATTTGAAAGTCATTTTTAAGTCAGTTGTTGGGAGATTGAGACATATTTTCTGATAGAAAGCCATATGTAGCTGTAAATGGTAACTGGGTTCCCAGGGCAGCTACAAAATGCCAATTTAAACCATAGTAGAGCAGAAATCTGGTTCTGTTCATTTGTTTTTCAGTAATGTCTGACTCTTCATGACTCCATTTGGGGTTTTCTTGGCAGAGATACTAGAGTGGTTTGACATTTCCTTCTCTAGCCCATTTACAGATGAGGAAACTGAGGCAAATAGGTTTAAGTGACTTGTCCAATTACACAGCTAGTGTCTGAGGCCAGATTTGAACTTGAGAAGATGAGTCTTCCAGACTCCAGGTTCAGTGCGCTATCCACTTTGCCACCCAGCTGCCCCAAAATAGAGTACCCTTTCTAAAGAAACCACCTTCTCTCTCTTTTTCT
Organism: Petaurus breviceps papuanus; assembly: GCF_028583685.1. NCBI lineage: Eukaryota > Metazoa > Chordata > Mammalia > Diprotodontia > Petauridae > Petaurus > Petaurus breviceps. The sequence continues at coordinate 47,340,867 of NW_027186296.1, forward strand.
GCCCCAAGCCACTTCCCATTTTGTACCTATCTATCTCCTCCATCAGTGGCAGCACTGGAATATGGTATGACTGGGTCAGGAAATGCTTCCATTTTTGGACCTTATTACTGGGTTAGTGCTGCCTAACTATGCATATACATGAGATATTCAGAAAGCAGACATTCTGATTTCTTCAAGGAGTGAATGTGTACTGATAATGGGTCTGACCTGTCATCATAAGCTATGCATTTACAGCCTTTTTCCTAGCGGTGATGGATCTATATTGAGCCATTTATATATTCCCATTTAGTCCCCCCGTGAACAATAGCATGCATTTTAAAGGTATCTGGCTGGGCTAGAGTGTAGTCTGGGGCGGTGAAATACCTCTTTTACCCCCAGGATGAATTTCCATAATAAAGAGACTTCTGAATCTTTGGCATGATTTAAGACACTTAGTGCTAGACCTGTGGAGTAAGGAAGACTAGAGCTCAAATCCAGCCTCAGATGCTTATTAGCTATGTGGCTTTGGGCAAATTGTTCAGCTTCTGCCTACCTCAGTATCCTCATTTACAATTAGGAATAAATGGCATTTTCCTCCCTTGGTTATTGTGAGGATAAAATAAGAAAATATTTGTAAAGTGATTTGCAAACCTTAAGGCATCATATAAACACTAGCTATTATGATTATTTTTGTTGTTATTGTTGTTAAAGGATTTGGGAACAGAATCCCCATTTCACTACATTTTTAGGGAAACACTCCATTCCGAGTCTACTTAAGTCAAAGGATCTTCTAATATAGAAGACACAAGGAAATAGGGAGAAATTGTATAGAGCTCAGCGATTTCATAAAGAAAAATGTCCACGCCAAATATACTAGTCTTTAGGGACCATTTTCTGAGAAAATATTATGAGGAAATGTGAAATTTTTAGTTATTGGAAAAAAAATGTATATTGCTGCTGTGACCTGCTCTGGCTTCACTCTCATAGAGGTTTAAAATATCCCTACTTTTCAGCCAAGGTAGGAACTACATATATTGCTGCATGTGTTGTAAGAAATGTACCCTTGTATTTCCCTGCACAATACTTCCTCATTTTGTTACATGTTGTGAGTCAAGAGTTTCCCTAAATCTAATCTCTGAAACAAAAATGAACTAATTATCTAAGTCCAGAGTTGCCTTGGGCCTAACGGAATCTCTCTATAGAATAATTACAAAAAAAAAGAAGATAATGTCTCTGTATTTTGTTGATAGTGTTGAAGACAGGTCTTACTGATATATTTGAGGCTCACGGAGTCTTCTTACTTGGTGGACAAGGGCTATTTATTGTCTATTGCAGCGAAATATTGTAATTAAGTAGATGGATTTGGCTTTCAGAAAGGTCACTTTGTTTTTTTTGACCATGGTTTTGATTTATAGAGGGTAGTAATGAAAGAGTATTCTTTTATTTCAGGGAAATTAGGATAAAAATGGACAGGATTCCTTTTTTTATGGAAAGAATAATTTACAATATAGTCGAAGTGTTACTGAAACTGTATTGCAATAGGCCATCATTGAGAAAGAAAGCATTTAATGCTCCCTACTGAGTTGTTTTTCCTTCCATTATTTCCTTTCCATTTAGGAGTTTAAACTTTCCCATATCTTTGTGGCTGTGTTTTCTAATTTTGCTTCCCATACAGTTCATGTTTGCCTAACTTGATGTAGTTATTGTTAATTTTCTGGTTGTATACATTAACCAATGGACTGTACCATAATTACCAATAAAATATCTTTCAATGTGTAGTTGACTAATTGACCCATTGAATGCTTTAAGAGTATTACATGCATGAAGTTTTTTTCATTTGCTAATAAGTCAAATAGAACATTACCTATGGCATTATTTAAATTTAGGACAAAAATACATCACATTTGCTATTTAGTAGTCTTATTTAATGTCAGCTGGTTGGTTCAGTGGATAGCGTACTGGGCCTTAAGTCAGGAAGACTGAACTTCCAGACTTCAAATCTGACCTCAGACACTTACTAGCTGTGTGATCCTGCGCAAGTCACTTAACCTTGTTTGCCTTCAGTTTCCTCATCTGTAAAATGAACTGGAGAAGGAAATGGCAAACCACTCCAGTATCTTTGCCAAGAAAAACTCCAAATGAGGTCACGAAGAGTTGGACAGGACTGAAACAATGAAACAATAAAAATTCTTATTTAGCTGTCTATTTGAATAGTATTTCATTCTATAGTGTACATTTTCCTATTAAGTAGAAATATATTGCCTACATATACCTTGAAGATAGAATTGTAATGGGAAAATCATGCTTTTCATTGTAAGTCTGTTTTTTGTGGTATATATTTGTCTTGCTACTAATTGGGGGCACAGGTGTACAGGGAGGGGGATAATGCATATGTTTCAGAGGCTCTCCTTTAAATATATCTCAAATTTGTTTTTTCTGTGGGATAGAAATTCACAAAAAAACCCTTGGCCAGGGTGATTAAAAAAGTACTAGGGCTTTGCATACATTAGTATTTTAGTATTTATAAAATGTAGGTGGGATAATACCTCTTGGACTCAGGGCAACCATTTAAGCTCTTTGAGCCAGTTTCCTTATCTCTAAAGTTAGAGATAAGGAGGTTGGACTAGATTATGTATAAAGTCTCTTTCAATTGTAAAAACCTATGATGTCTCTGATAGCTAATTAGAAGAGATGGGGGTGTAGTTTATACATGTAGTATAATGGAAAGAACATTGGACCAGAAGCTAAGAAACCTGTATTCTGGTCCAGGTTGTGCTGCCTACTTAAAAACTGTGTGACCATAGACAAATCACTCACCCCTTCTGAGCCAGTTTTTTCAACTTACCAAATAAGGGTAAGAGCTCAGCTTTATATAATGTTTTAAGATATTAAAAAAGATTTGCATATATTATTTCGTTTTATCACCTCAACAACCAAATGAGGTTGGTGCTGTTATTATCACCCCCATTTTACAGATTAGGAAGTGGAGACTCAGATTAAATGACTTGCCCAGGATCACTCTGCTTGTGTCTGAGATAGGATTTGAATTTAGATCTTCCTAACTCCAAGACCAACACTTAATCTACTATACTACATGAACTCTCTGATACCACAAAATTGTTATGAAGATCAAATAGCCTATGGATATGATATGTAAATGATTTGGAAAGCTCAATAAAAGTATAAAGAGTTATCATTTTATTAAAATAATGTAGGATGGCACCTATTTCCCTGTAGGAAGGGCTTGATCTTTCCAAAGGAGACTTTTAGTCTGTACAACAAGCTTGGTGAAAGAACTAGGTCAAGGAAGCACTAGAAAAAGGGTGGGAATTGTCATTAGCCATTGAAGGAAGCTTTTGGGATAGGGATCAGAGTTTCCTTAATGAAAGAGTTGTGGTTTTGAGCTTTGGAAGATAGGTAGTTTTATAAAGGAAGAGAAAAATGAGGACATTCTGAGGGGATCCAAGGGCAGGAGCAAAATTTTGCCATAGACATTGAGAAATTATGTTTGGCTAAAGTTCAGTATTAGTCACTTAACCCTGTTTGCCTCAATTTCCTCATCTGTTAAATGAGCTGGAGAAGGAAATGGTAAACCACTCTAGTATTTGCCAAGACAACCCCAAATGAGGTCATGAAGTCAGACATGACTGAAGTGACTGGATAACAACAAAACACTGAGCATAGTTGGATAAGAGTTTGTGTGTGGAGAGAGGTAGAAGATTATGTTGGAAAGGGATATAGTTTCACTGAGCCACTTTGGTAGAAGTACTTGAATGCTGGGTTAAGAAGTCCAAGCTTTATTCAATGGATAATGGGAAAAACATTGTAAGTTTAAAAATAGCTAATGACATGGTTGAAAGTAGTAGTTTAGAAAGTTTAATTATATCATTGTGTGTAGGATAGCTTGAAGAAGGAAACAGTTTAGAGGTAGGGAGACCATTGAGGAAGCTACTGCAGGAACCCAGGTGTGAGGGGATAAGGTTCTTTTTTTAAAAATTAAATTGGTTTGTTTATTTATTTTTAGTTACAACATTCAGTTCCACAGTCCCTTGAGTTTCAAATTTTCTCCCCCTTTCTCTCTCCCCCCCCCCATTATATATTAGATTAGCAGATCTAATATAGGATCTACAAATAGGCGTAAAGAAGGATTATAACTAATGGAATGATCAGTGGGAAAGAGGAAACAAAACAAAACAAGAAAAAGAAACACAGCAAGTGTTTGTTTCAATCTGCATTCAGACTCCGCAGCTCTTTCTCTGGATATGGATATCACTTTTGATCATGAGTCTTTTGGAGTTGTCTTATAACCTTACATTGCTGAGAGGAAACCAGTCTATTGAAGCTGGTCATCACACATACATTGTGTCTGTGATTGTTTACAGATTTCTCTTGGTTCTGCTATTCTCACTCAGCATCAATTTATAAAAGTCTCTCCAGGTTATCATGAAGTCTGTCGGCTCCTCATTTCTTATAGCACAGTAGTATTCCATTACATTCATATACCACAACTTGTTCAGCTATTCCCCAATTGATGGGCATCCCCTTAATTTCCAATTCTTTGCCACCACAAAAAGAGTCACCATAAGTATTTTTGTACATATGGGTCCTCCTCCCACTTCTCTGATCTCTTTGGGATATAACCCTAAAAGTGGTATTGCTGGGTCAAAAGGTATGCCCTTATTTATATAGCCCTTTGGGCATAGTTCCAGATTGCTCTCCAGAAATAGTTGAATCAGTTCACAACTCCACCAGCAATGCATTAGTTTCAATTTTTCCACATCCTCTCCAGCATTTATCATTTTCCTGTTTTGTCATCGTAGCCAATATGGCTGGTGAGATGTGGTGCCTCAGAGATGTTTTGATTTGCATTTCTCTAATCAATAGTGATTTAGAACATTTTTTCATATGCTTATAGATATCTTTAATTTCATCTTCTGAGAACTGCCTGTTCATATCCTTTGACTATCAATTGGGTAGTTGCTTATATCCTTATAGATTTGACTAAATTCTTTGTATATTTTAGAAATGAGGCCTTTATCAGAGACATTTGTTGTAAAAATTCTTTCCCAATTTTCCACTTCCCTCTTAATCTTGGTAACGTTGGCTTTATTTGTACAGAACCTTTTCGATATAATGTAATCAAAATTATCCATTTTGCATTTTATAATGCTCTCTAACTCCTGTTTTGTCATGAAGTCTTTTCCTCTCCATAGATCTGACAGGTAAACTACCCCTTGCTCTCCCCGATTGCTTACAATATCAGCCTTTATACCTAGATCATGCACCCATTTTGACTTTATTTTGGTGTATGGTGTTAGATATTGGTCCATGCCCAATTTTTGCCATATTATGTTCCAGTTTTCCCAGCAGTTTTTGTCAAATAGTGCATTCTTATCCCCAAAACTAGGGTCTTTGGGTTTATCAAACAGTAGATTACTATAGTCATTGGCTGCTGAGTCTTGTGTACCCAATCTATTCCATTGGTCCACTACTCTATTCCTCAGTCAGTACCAAGTAGTTTTGATGACGGCTGCTTTGTAATACAGATTAAAATCTGGTATGGCTAGGCCACCTTCCCTAGCATTTCTTTTCATTAATTCCCTTGATATTCTGGACCCTTTGTTCTTCCAAATGAATTTGCTACTGTTTTTTTCTAGCTCTACAAAGTAATTTTTTGGTAGATTGATTGGTATGGCACTAAATATGTAATTTAATTTAGGTAAAATTGTCATTTTTATTATATTAGCTTGACCCAGCCATGAGCAATTGATGTTTTTCCAGTTAGTTAGATATGACTTTATTTGCATGAAAAGTGTTTTGTAATTGTGTTCATATAAGTCCTTGGTTTGTTTTGGCAGGTAGATTCCCAAATATTTTATAATGTCTATGGTAACTTTAAATGGGATTTCTCTTTCTTTGCTGTTGGATTTCGTTAGAGATATATAGGAATGCCGAGGACTTGTGTGGGTTTATTTTATATCCTGCAACTTTGCCAAATTTGTTTATTATCTCAAGTAGTTTTTTACTTGATTCTCTAGGATTCTCTAAGTATATCATCATATCATCTGCAAAGAGTGATAGCTTAGCTTTTCTTTGCCTAATTTGATTCCTTCAGTTTCTTTTTCTTCTCTTATTGCTATTGCTAACATTTCTAGTACCAAATTGAATAAGACGGGGTGATAGTGGATATCCTTGTTTCACCCCTGATCTTTTTGGAAATGCTTCTAGCTTATCCCCATTACATATAATACTTGCTAATGGTTTTAGATAGATGCTATTTATTATTTTAAGGAAGACTCCATTTATTCCTATACTTTCTAGTGTTTTTAATAGGAATGGGCGTTGTATTTTGTCATAAGCCTTTTCTGCTTCTATTGAGATAATCATATGGTTTTTGCTAGTTTTGTTGTTGATGTGATCAATTATATTGATAGTTTTCCTGACATTGAACCACCCTGGGATAAGGTTCCAAAATGGTTAAGGTTCTAAAAAAGAGTCTGCTTTGGCAGTCCTATGATTGTAAATGAGTTGTTAGCATAGTTATATAGATACATCTTGTAATATTTCTCTGACTAACCTCAGTCCGTTTCCACTTACTGAACAGCAACTGCTAAAGGACCTTATTGTCATTTACTACCTTGTGTGTGTGTCCTCATCAGCAGAAGTGTGTTGGAGTGTATATTGCTTCTTTGCTAATGTTCTGACTGTGCTTCAGAAACTTATATGGTCCTGTTGGCTCACTACAACCCTCACTACAACAGAATCCCTGCCTGGTGGATTCATTAGTTCTGATTTCCTTAAGTGGAACCCAAACTGGGAGGGTGGGGAAGGCTAGATCAGGGTACATTCAAAAATTCAATTTTTAGAAACCATTTTCTGTTCCCTTCACAGTAAATACTTTCATAAAATCGCACAGCCTACACATTTGTGTCCACTTCTAATTATGTCTGTGTTCTTGAGAATGCTGGTTTGGAATCAGAGCCCTGAGAGAGAGGAATAGTGAAACTCTACCTGATCAGGATTCATTCAGATGTTAACCTGAGGCTGCTTCCTTTTGGCCTTCCTTTTAAGAGCACATCTCTCCTACTGTCCTCAAGCAGACAGCAATGGTGTTTGAGACTGCTTTTACAGCAGGCTTTATGATAAGTGTTCATGATCTGTTCTGTCGTTTTGAGTTCAGAGAAGAGAGAGAGAAAGCACTCTGCTGATCACTTCCACTAATCAAAAAAGAATTTTTAATCAAGGTGGGGGCCACTTATAGTGTGACCCACTGAGAGTGGGAACAAGGGTTATGTAGCATGTTAGTATTAAATGGAGGAAGGCTTTGATTAAACTCTGCAGCAATAGATTCCAGGAAGGTTTATGATGCAAATTAGGAATACTGCAGTATAGAAATAATTTTGCATTCAAACCCTAGTGCTGCATTCCTAGTTCTCTGACTGTTCAACTATTTTACTTTTGTGGTTGGGTTGTTTGTTGTTGTTGTAGATGGTGAGGAAGGTACTTCTTCTAATGTTTAGTTTTAAAAGACAGCAAGTATAACAGGGACACTAACCTAGAAGGACAAATGTGTCACTTGTTAGTATGGTTAGGGTTTGGTCTTCAGTCAGGCATATAATTTAAAGAACATGTGTGGTTCAACTGATACCATGCATCCCTGATGCTAGTGTTTCTGTACTTTTCAGATGCTCCCTACAGTTGGTCTGGCTCATGCCTGACAGTGTACGGGAGGTCCCCAAGACCCTGGAACATTGGATGGAGGACCTTAATAAAAGGTGCTTCCAATGCTTAAGCATCCACAGATATTGTGTTTTAGTGGATGTTCATTCTCTGGAGATGGAGATTAGTCAAGAAGCTAGTATGTGTGTTTATTTTTAGCCTCAGGAACATGCTGTATGTCACTGCTTGACTCTAAATGGCAGTTAACGGATAGGTTCGTTAAAGACATCTCTGCAATGGGGTAATTACTGCAATTTATAACACCGAGCCTATCCCAGGGAGACTGACAGGCAGCTCTTTGCAAAATTTAGCAGGCATCAGCCTCTCTAACACTTAGGTACAGAGATGATGGACTTCTTTTTGGGGGGGGCGGGTAGAGTGTGGAGAGATAATTTTCTCCCACTTCTACTAAAGCAGACTAGTAAAGATATGTTTTTGTAGTAATTTATGAAGATAGTCTCCTTACTCCTTGAATATTACTTGAACATTTAATCCCCAATTGTGAATTCTGGTCTGATTTCACATAGGAATTTGAGTTCTTCCTTTCCTTCCACATTTGACTTCATTATACTAGTGCTGGTTTTGTTTTGTTTTCCTGGATCGTTTTTATGTGAGGGGTGTGGGTAGGGAGATCTGGGCTGCTTCTTTTTCCTTACATTCAAGTAACTGATCTCTCTACCCCCAGTATCTCTCTTCATTTCGTGCTACACATAATCACCAGATTAGTTTTCCTAAAAGATTGATTTGAACACATTATGTTTCTACTCAGTAACTTTAAGTGGCTTCCCATTGCCCACAGGATAAAATCCCAACTCCTTGGTTACACATTCAAGACCCTCTATTGCCTATAAAATGATCTGGCCATCTTTCCTTCAAATCCTTTTTCATATTGCTCACCCAAGCCCCACGCTTGGGACCTTTTTAAAAACTACTTCTCACCCCTCCTAATCTTTCAACAAATTCAACAAACTGCTGTTGCGCATTAAGTGCAAAGTACTGTCTGTTCTAGGGATAGGTGGGTATTGCTGTTGTTTGTAGATAGAGTGCTGAGCCTGGAGTCAGGAAGACTCATCTTCCCAACTTCAAATGTGGCCTCAAACTCATAGTAGCTGTGTGACCTTGGCCAAATTACTTAACACTGTTTGCCTCAGTTTTCTCATCTGTAAAATGCAAGAAAAACCCAAATGAAGTCATGAAGAGTTGGATTGGACTGAAAAAATGACTCAACAACAACTGTCTGCCCTAGGGCCTGGGGTTTCAAAGAAAAAAAAAACACGAAATAACCTCAGCCCTTAAGAACTGCTCTGAGAAGAGAAAACATGCATTTAGATAAGTCAATGCACAGGAAAGGCAAAAGTATGCCTAGTGATTTTAAGAGGGAGAGCGCCACCTCCTAGGTGAAGAGGATAAAGAGAAGCATTGTGTAGACAGTGACACCTGAGCTTCAGTGTGAAGAATTCTGTGATCTGGAGGTCAATTGTGAATGCATTCCAGAAGTGGGGATTCCATGTGTACATATACCTGCAAAAGCCAGCAGGCCTGTTTGACTGGAATGAAGAGTATATGAAAAGAAGTCACAAGAGACAAGACTAGAAAGAGTAAGGGGAGGTCATATTGCAGAGGGCTTTAAATTATAGGCTAAGGATTTTATAGATTATTCTAAAGGCAACAGGGAGCCACTGGAGATTTTTGAGGAGGGGATAGACATGCTAAGATCTGCAGTCTAGGAACATCAGTTGGCAACTGAGTGGAGAATGGATTGGAGATCTTTGAGGGACTTAATTCTTCAAGTCTCAATACTTTTTCTACAATTTTTTTTGTGGTCTCTTCCCTCATCACCATACCCTACTACAGATCACTACAGTGACAGCTTCCTCCTTGCTCTCAATTCCAGTGGCACATATTGTCTTTGCCATACATGTGACACATATCATATACTGCTTTGTGTATTGTTAGTTTTTTTTCTATCACTTTGTATATATCATCCTTACTAGACTGTTGTCTTCTTGCATATGGGGATCATACCTTGCATCCTTCAGTGCCTAACATCTAACAAGGACTAAAAATTCAAGTTTCTCTTTTGGTTTTTCTCTATGCCTTGTGCTTTCTTTAGTAAAAATGGCTCACATCAGTTTTACCCATTGCCAGCATTGTGCACCCTTTGATACTGTCATCTCTGCTTATGGACTTGCTCCAAGGGTAGGAGACAAATGGGGGCCATCTTTAGTCGTCCTGATCTATGACTTGCCACTGGACCCAGATTCAGGAAGAGAAAGTGAGGGTGACCTTGCCCTGTCCTCCCTCACTTAAATCCTATTTACTTGCTAGTCATGGCGTCATCTTCCTGAAGTCATAGTACTCTTTAAGAATGAAGTACAAACAACAACAGCAAGGAAAGTTAACTCATATTTCTATAGCACTTTGGGTTGGCAGATATACATGAGAATTCTTAGGGGAAATATGATAGTATTTCTTTGTAAACCAGGTATGTAAAAATATGTTCTCCTTAACTAGGCTAATATTCAGAATTGCAGTGCATTCTGAATTCTATATCTTTTATTATTATTATTTTTGCTTTTTGGAGGGCAAAGGGAGTGACTTGCCCAAAGTCACATGGCTAATAAGTGTGTCAAGTGTCTGAGGCTGGATTTGAAATCAGGTCCTCCTGACTCCAGGGCCGGTGCTCTATTCACTGCATTCTGAGAGGAACTCTCAGAAAGGGTTATGCATGAACATTAAAACAATATTTTTACCCACAGTTGGTATTCCCAAAGCAGATATTTCCTTGCTCTGAATATATTTTTCAACCCAGACTTTGAAGAGGAACCGATGTCACCACTATAAATCATTTCAGATTCACCAATCTGACCATTTAGGTATTTGTCTTAAGCCAACTCGTTACCCAAGAGGTATAATAATGTGTATTACTTTAAAATGGTGTCTTATCAACTTTCTGTGAACTTTGATGACTTTGGAAGGAAAAGTGAGGCTTTGAGCAACTCTGCCTCACTTAAATCTAGTATACCACCCATAATGTCATTGGTCCTCCTCGAAAATGAAGGACAAATAACAACACCCTTTCAGAATGTAGACCAGGCTTTGTGACCTTTAAAACTGACTGTTTTTGTAAAAAGTCAATGCTAACACAATATGCAATTAACAGTTTCTTATCCATAATTATATAGTTCTTCAACCTGGGATTTCATTACTTCACATGAGATGCTTAATACTTTTTCTGTACTTGGGTATGATATAGAAATGACTTAGGATTCATTTCTATATATAATATTGTTGTCTTGTTAATTTGATCACATTCTTTCTTCATCTTACACCTTTTAAAATGTAATAAAATAGAAAAGGATGCACAGGTACTTAGAGAGCACAGGGTGAACATGGTGAAATGGTCAAGCACTCTTGCTGAGAAGGGAAATGAAGTTGGGATATATAGGTATCGTTATAGTATATAGATCATTATCTATTAAGAGTTAAGGGGAAGAAGGTAGATTGAGGAGCTTAAAAAAAGAAAGGGTTTGGAACAGCTGCTATGGGGAATGTGATACAGCCAATGAGAAAATTAAAAGGATTGCTATGTAACAACAAGGGGATATGAGATTAGATAATATAAATTTGTTGAAAGCCTAGTCAAAATAGTTTAACTATTTCTCCCCAGCAGCTTTTAGGTCCTCTAAGGGTTGGATGGTAGGCATTACACAGTAGCACAGATGGTAGGCATTACCCAGGATGGAGGCCAGGAAGGAGTAATAGAGTAATAATACTACAAGGTCAATTGAATTCAAAGATCATAAAGTAATTAGAGTTGGAAGCTTGGAAGTCATCTAATGCAACCTATCAATTTTATAGATGAGGAAACTGAAGAGTTATTTGCCCAGTGTTCCATAATAAGCAAGGTGCAGAGCTTTTGCAGGTGACTGCTAAGACTGGGAAGTGAGATAATGAGGACTTTGTAGGGGTGATGGCCTGAGGAAATACAGGGGAGTCAAAGGACTAAAAGTCTTGATGAGGAAGATGAAGAATGGGCTTGATGGGAGATAAGGAAGTGGGAGAAGTAGAGATTTGAGACAGGGAAGGGAATTCTGGAAGTTAGAATCTTGAAGTTTATAACTATGGAGCATTGTGAAATGTAATCATCCTGTGGGTGGAAAGCAGAATGTAGATGGAGGTCATAGGAATAGCCTGAGGCACTATTAGGCCATTCATTGGTGGGGATATTGAAAATTCTTAGGGTGTTGGCAAGTGAATAGGTTGAGAGGTAATTGAGAAAGTGACCCAGAGATTAATAGATGATACTGGCAAGGATCTGGAGAGGGCAATTTATAATTGGGTGGCATTTACTTCAAACAGAGTTGGTAATAGAGTAAGGATCTAGGAGTAGCAGTGTGGGGATCAGGGACAATGCCATTTCCTGCAGGTGGAGTAGAGATTGTATTGCTTTTTAAAAATTCACTTTATGAATTTGTATAATTATATTTGTGGAAATAGATATACAGATAATAATAGCTATCATTTACCTAGCATTTTAAGGATTACACCAGTGCTTTACAAATACTGTTTCATCGTATACTCACAACAACCCTGGGAGATAGGTGCTATTGTTATCCCTGTTTACAGATGTGGAAACTGAGGCAGAGATCAAGGGACTTGCCCAGGGTCATACACCTAGTCAAGTGTCTTAGGCCACGCCTAAACTTAGGTACCCCAACTCAGAGTCCAATACTCCATCCACCTGGCCACCTACCTGCCAACACTTTTTGTATATAAGTATACACATATATACCAGGCAAGTAGGTGGTGAAGTGGGCAGAGTACCAGGCCCAAATACAGCCCCAGACTCAAGCAGCTGTGTGACCCCAAGCAAGTCTGCCAACCCTGTTCACCTCATGAGTAGAAGAAGGAAATGGCCAACCACTATAGTATCCTTGCCAAGAAAACCTCAAATGGGGTCACAAAGAGTTGGACATGAATGAAGTGACTGAACAATAACATATGTGAATATATAGTTTATATATGTGTACATACATGTATGTATGTGAACATGTATGTATGTATGTATCACTCCTCTAGGTACCTAGTGCTCTTGTGTTCCTCCCCCCCCATCAAAAACTTCCTTCATGAAAAGCTCTGTTGTAAACAAATGATTTCATTTTCAGTATTACTACCCACTATTTGTCATTTTGTAAGTCATTATGTTCTTTGGGTACCAAAATTGTTTGCATTTTCTAGAGATTGTATCGCTGATGGAAGTGACTAGGGAAGTGTAGGGCTGAAATGAATGGGATGAGGGGAGATATTAGCTAGGAGTTGTGCCTGAGGCTCTACAATGAATGACAGATGTTAAATGAGCAGAAAATTAGGAGGTAAGCTGGAGGAGCATGTAAGCCATAGGGGAAGGAGAGTACTGAGAAGGCTAAGACAGTTCACAGAAAAGTCTGCTGGGTTAAGTAGCCTGAGATTCCATTTAGAATCTCTCAGCATGGGCCTTCTTTAAGGGCCTTCACAGGTCATGATCTCCTTTTTCCTGGATATGTCTGAAGAGTTTCCATCAGAAATTAAAGCTTGAAAATCTGAGGAGGGGTATAGGACTGAATGGACACTTTCATGCCTTCATTGGTGTTTTGATTCTCTTTACATGGGGCAAAAGAGAAATCCTCATAAATAGTGTATGGCTAATTCCTCTCTTCAGCTTTGTTAGGGCGCTTAATCATCCTGTGGTTCTGTTTACCCTTTATAGACAGGTTTGATGTTTCAGTACCCTATTGTTGGATAATTGGTATTTGGTTGCTTCAAAATCTTATGACCAGATATTTTAATGTTTTTTTTTAAACATTTGTTTTTAAAACTTTGAGTTCCAGATTTTTTTCCTTCTTCTCTCCTCACCCACCCCCACTGAGAAGATAAGTAATTCCATGTAGGTTGTACATGTGTAGTTACCCAAATCATTTCCATAGTTGTTATATTGTGAAAGACTAACTATATTTTCCTCCATCCTATCCTGCCCCCCACTTATTCTATTTTCTCCTTTGACCCTATCCCCTTTCAAAAATGTTTGCTTCTAACTACCCTCTCCCCCAATTTGCCCTCCCTTCTTCTATCATCCCCCCTCTTATCTTACCCCCTTATTTTCCTGTAGGGTAAGATACCTAATTGAGTGTGTATGTTATTCTTTCCTTAAGCCAAATTCAGTGAGTATAAGGTTGTCCCATTCCCTTTCACCTTCCTGCTCTTCCCCTCCATTGTAACAGTTTTCTCTTGCCTCTTTTATATGAGATAACTTACCCTAATCTATCTCTCCCTTTCTCCTACCAATAAATTCCTCTCTCACCTCTTAAATTTATTTTTTAAGTATTGTCCCTCCATATTCAACTCATCCTGTGCCCTCTATGTATACATGAACATACATATGCCCACACTCACATATATATTTATATACACATATACCCTCCTATAAGTACATATATGTATACACATATATGTGTATGTACACATATATATTCTCTTCAACTATACTCATACTGAGAAAAGTCTTATGAGTTACAATTATTGTTTTTCCATGTAGAAATGTAAATAGTTCAACTTTAATAAGTTCCTTATGATTTCTTTTTCCTGTTTACCTTCTCATGCTTCTCTTGCTTCTTGTATTTGAAAGTCAAATTTTCTGTTCAGCTCTGGTTTTTTTCATTAAGAATGCTTGAAAATCCTTTATTTTATTGAATGAACATATTTTCCCCTGTAGCATTATAGTCAGTTTTGCTAGGTAGGTGATTTTTGGTTTTAGTCCTAGTTCCTTTGACCTCCAGAATATCATATTCCAAGCCCTTTGATCCCTTAATGTGGAAGCTGCTAGGTCTTGTGTTATCCTGATTTGTTTCCACAATACTCAAATCATTTCTTCCTGACTGCTTGCAGTATTTTCTCCTTGACCTGGGAACTCTGGAATTTGGATATAATATTCCTAGGAGTTTTCTTTTTGGGATCTTTTTAAAGAGGCAATCAGTGAATTCTTTCATTTTCTATTTTTCCCTCTGGTTCTAAAATATCAGGGCAATTTTGCTTGATAATTTCTTGCAAGATGATGTCTAGGCTCTTTTTTTTGATAATGGCTTTCAGGTAGTCCAATAATTTTTAAATTATTTCTCCTGGATCTATTTTCCAGGTCAGTGGTTTTTCCAATGAGATGTTTCACATTGCCTTCTATTTTTTCATTTGTTTGGATCTGTTTTATAGTATCTTGATTTCTCATAAAGTCACTAGCTTCCATTTGCTCCAATCTAATTCTGAAGGAATGATTCTCTTCAGTGAGTTTTTGAAATTCCTTTTCCATCTGGAAAATTTGGCTTTTTAAGGCATTCTTCTCCTCACTGGCTTTTTGGGCCTCTTTTACCATTTGAGTTAGTCTATTTTTTAAGGTGTTATTTTCTTCAGTGTATTTTTGGGATTAGCAAGCTGTTGACTTGCTTTTCATGATTTTTTTTGCATCATTCTCATTTCTCTTCCCAAATTTTCCTCCACTTTTCTTACTTGATTTTCAAAATTCTTCTTGAGCTCTTCCATGGTCTGTAACTAGTTTATATTTTTCTTGGAGGTTTTTGATGCAGGATTTCTGACTTCATGGTCTTCCTCCCACTCCATGCCTTGATCATTTTTTCCCCCCAAGAAAGGATTCTATGATCTGTTTATGCTTCTTCTGCTTGATCATATTCCCAGCCAATTACTTGACTTTTGTGCTCTTTGCCACAGTAGAACTCTGCTTCCATAACGGAGAGAGCTTTGTTCCAAATTGCTGGGAGTTTTGCAGCTGCCAGAGCTATTAGGAGGGTGCCCTCTCTACAGTCCCCACAAGCTCTGGCATCTGGCCACACACCCTAGGACTACCACCCAAGACCAGGATCCAGATCCAAGCAGATTAAAGCAAGAGCAATTACTCTCTGGTAATTTTCTTGGTCCTCCTACAGTCTGCAGGCCAGGAGCTCCAAAGGCAGCCAGGTGGTGGCTGCATAGCTACCACGCCTCTGCTGCTTCTTCCCCAGGGGCAGGGGCTGGACTGTGCTCTTCTGTCCCCCCCTGTTCCAACAGAGTTCCACACTGACCTTTTACTTTGTCTTTGGCGTTTATGGTTTGGGAAGTCTGGAAAACACCACAGATCTTGGTTATTCACTCTCCTGAAGTCTGCTCTGGCTGCTGCTGGTAGGGGCCACCCTGGGGCAAGAACTGAGGAGTTCCTGTGGGGCAGCACTTGGCTCCCAGCCCACTGTGATAGACTTTTCCTGTCAGCCTGCTGGGCTGTCTTCAACAAGAGATTTGTTTCTCTCTTGTCACTTTGTGGGTTCTGTAGCTTTAAAATTTTAGAGTAATTTTTTTTACAGGTATTAGAAATGGTTGGAGCTGTAGCCCATGCCAAGTTTGGGCTTCTACTCTGCCATCTTTCTCTACCCCCCTATTTTTATGTTTTTAGAACTTATTTTCTAATTTCTCTTCTTTTCCTCTTGACTAACACATGGCCCTTGCTATACCTTTAGCTTATGAGAACATCTTTCTCAGAACTATTTGGTATAATGGGCATTTCAGTGGAAGATTCACATTTTTGAAAAGCTTTTAAGGAGCATCTAATTGCTTTGTCTTTATGAGGAAAGGAAGACACACATAATAACAGAATCCACAAATTGGAAAGGACCTTATAAAGTCATTTGGGCTGGTCTCTACCTGGAGTACAAGTTCCACACATTGTATTCCCAGGTGGAAGGACATGGAATTTCTGTTCAAAGACCATTCATGATGGAAACTCACTATGTCCTGAGGCTACCTATTATATTTCTGGACTGATCTAACTGTTAGTGTTCTTTTCCTTTGTATTGAGCTCAGATCTGCCTCCCTGTAACTTCTCTTTGGAGCTAGTAGTGTCTTCTGGGCATAGAATGACTATGTAGGAAGCTAGGGATTACTTAGGATGTCAATGTGTGGTTCACACTGACATTTTTATGCTGGGTGCAGATTTATCTGCTTGCCTTGGAAAAATAGCTTACTTGAGCTCATTGCCATGAAGTTGTTGTATATGGAAGAGATTCCCTTTCCAGTGATAAACAGATGGTATAGACTTCCTCTTCCTTGGAGGCAATGAGAGGGCCTAAAGATTGACCTTCAAGATGGACTAATCTATGACATCTTATTTCTCCTGATAATATCCTTATGAGTCAAAAACTCCAGGCATCATTATTTATAATACATAGCAGATATGGAAACCCAGATATATAGTTATTTAAGTGTTTGACTTGAAAATCAATTAGTCTGTGGTAGAATATTGAATTTCTTAAAAATTAAAAAAAAAGAATCCTGCAGCTCATATCCCCAGTGAGTATGAACTCTTGGTCAAATAACTTGAGCTATAAATGTCTCCTATGTGGTAATTGGTTGGTGTTACAATAGAGACATCTAGAAATGTCCACCAATTATGTTACTTATCTTCCAGTAGACAGTATTACATCTCTAGAATAAACAAGAGCTTTAGGAGAACCTAATTCTGTGACTAACTCTGCTTCTCTGGCTATAAAAACAGACAGCTTCTTTGAGTTCTCTCCTCTTTTTCCTTTCCTCCCTACTCCCCCACCTCTATCCATGTGGATATGCCAGAATGAATTTAGCAAATGTTTTGCCTAAGGTGCTGTGCTGTAGAAGAGCTGGGGGAAGCAAATTAACCCAAAGCAATTTGGAAGGTGATGAGCCAAGGTTTTAACCCACAGTGGAAATCAGTATTCAAGAAGCTAGAAGAGAAAATAAAAAATCAAAGCTACATATATATATGTGTGTGTATATGCATGTCCATAAATGTATGTGTCTATGTAGGTATATATACAAACATATGTATATACACACATATATATTTTCACATATATTCACACATATGAATAAAATATTACCTTTATTCTACATGACTTTTATTGTAGCTGTTTCTCCTCCAACCACCATGAATATATATACACATAAGTAAGTATATGTATACATACATATACATGTATGTATGTAGATATATGTATGTATACATATACACACATTTTGGAGAAGGAAGAGCTAGAATGAAAGTCATGTATCTGATGTAAGAACATTTTTTTATGCCTTAAACACTGGAAAAATAATACAAGAATACAAAGAACAGTTTTTATACAAAGATTATGCTTGTGTTTCAGGGTCAGCATCTGAATCCATTTATTTGCCTTGTAAAAACAGGAAATTGTAATAGAAAAAAATGGAAAAGTCCATTCTTAGGGAATGTTGACTGTGATACAGAAGGACAATATTTCAATCTACGTGATGAGATTGCTCTGGAAGTTTATAACAATCTTTGAAAGTAAAATGTTTCAAGTATATCATAACCTCAGAATAAGGTCTTTTAGGTTCTGGACAGGGACCACATCTTCTTGTCCTCATTGTTTCCCATGGTATACCTAGCATAGAGTAGCTACTGGGTAGCTATATGGATGAGAGACAATAGATGCTTAATTGATATGTTGTTCTTTACCTTGTTCCAGAACTGTCAATCTGCTAGATGTAAAGAAGTCATGCTGAAATGTTTTTTAGTTAAATAAAATTTCTATTTGGTACTGTGGTATAGATAAAACAGGTTTGCTATATTCAGGGGTGTTATGTGGAACCTCACAGTAATTACTCTAGTGGCTTGGGTGTTTTAAATATTCCTGTTATCACATGGTTCATTTAGTCAATCAACAAGGATGTTTTAAGTATCTGCTATGTGAGTGGCACTGTGCCGAGCACAGGGGATACAAACAAAGATAGGTTGTAAAACTCTTTGAGATTCTTAGTATAATCTTCCACAAGGATAGATTATTTCTTTCTTCAGAGAAAGAGGTAAAATTTGATATGATTTGAGTTACTCTTAGGACGAGGTGACAAAGAATGTAGATGACAATCGATTAGTATTTTTTCTAAAGATAAATTCTTGTCATTGGAATATTACTAGTAAGATCTAGGTAAGGTAGGAGTGGGGATCATGGAAGAGTAGTTTCAACAATATTAACATGTGAACATTAGCTATTTCATTGATATTGATCTGACTACTTAGGAAAATGGAAAGTACCCTTAAGCAGCAGGGGAATCACCAAAAATGGGGCATAATTGAACAAGGCAGAGAATCTTAGAGTTAAAAGGGATCTCAGTTGTCATGTAGTCCTTACACCTGTACCTGAACAAGAATTCCACTATTCAGCTTCCCAGCAAGAGCCCATAACATCTTTGTTTGAAGACTGTCAGCCAGGGAGAATCCATCACCCCATGGAGGCAACCCATTCCCCTTGAGGAATAGCTCTAATTATTTGCAAGTTTTCCCTCATATAAAGTTTACATTTGCCCTTCCTAAATTCCCATTCATTTCTCCTGCTTTTGTCCTCAGCCTTAGAGATAACTAGAACAAACTCCATACCGTTAGATTCCTTTCTTTTTCTTCCACAGAGAAAGTATTGTGCATGTCAGATTCTACCTTCCTATTGTCCTTCAAGTGAGCTGAGGGAGTACTCAAGTGACAAATATCCAGTGTCTAGTTCTTAAGACAGTTTGTTGGGATTCGACTGTGTAGCTTCCATTAGTATTAATGGTAGCCTTGGGACTAAATTCATTCAGAAAATATATACCTGCAATTTTGCAGAATTTTTCCATTGTTTGATGTGAAATTTGGTGTTTAGACATTTGGATCATCTGCTTCAATTGGAAATAATCTCGATGGCTTGTAGGGATGGGATGTTTTACTACATCAATTAGCCTTTTTTTCTTCACTTCACACCACCCTCTCCTCCCCCCCCTCCCCATCCTCCATAGAAATTCTTGTTTTGAGTCGTTTTTCAGTAGTGTCCAACTCTTCGTTGACCCCATTTGGGGTTTTTTTGCAGAAAGGATACTGGAGTGGTTTGCCAGTTCCTTCTCCAGCTCATTTTACAGATGAGGAACTGAGGCAAACAGTTAAGTGCCCAAGGTCACACAGCTACTAAAGTGTCTGAGGCTGAATTTGAACTCAGGAAGATGAATCTTCCTGACTCCAAACCTGAGACTCTCTCTACTTTGTCACTTTAGCTCACTTTAACTATACCTTAACTTTTAAAAAGTATGTTATGATTTTGTGGATGTTTTCTTTTGGTAGAACAGATTATGTTTTTTTTTAAATAGATGGAAAGGTATATGACATATATTATTTGACTGATTTTTAAATAATATTTTATGGAGTATCTTTGTAAATGTATTCTATTAGCTTTATAAGACAAGGAAGATAGCTTTGAAACCTGAATTGTTAATCCGATGACATGATGGCTTTCCCCCTATTTTCTGTGTCAAAAAATACTTGATGACTATGTTCTTAACACACTTGAGAGTTTAAACATTAATTCCTGACAATTTATAAATTTTATGTATTTATGGAAATACATGAAGAAATCTAAGTTCTTTTGCAGAAATTGGGGGATAATGGAAAAACCATGAAGTATCATGTTTTTTCAAGAAGTGTTCGATATCTTCACAGTTAAGAAAAACTCTTTGAAGTTATGAACCATGTTGAGCTGTTTCACGCATCATTAATACATGGTGTGCCTTTAGCTAACTCCTCTATTTTAATCTGTGGTTAGTCATTCTGATCTGTGAATGCCCTTCTAATTACAGTGTTTATAAATTAATATTTTTACATTCTCAGATCATTTATGCACCATTTGTTCTTTTTTTTTTTTACAGTATCTTGAATATGTAAATGTTACCTAATTTTATGAAAGCAAAGCCGGCTGTTTAAATCAATTTGGTAGAGTTGAAAGAGTAAGACTTCTAGTGAAGATACTAAGTGAGTAGTACCAATTGATGTGGTCAGTTCTCTGATGTCAGCTATATCACTATTAGGTAAAGTGTGGCCAAGGTTGTAAATGAAAATCTTGAGAATGGTAATATGGGGTGGTGGTGGTGACAGTGATTTTATCTTTCATTAAATGAATTGCAGGAGGAACTTTAGTGATTGTCTAGGTTGACCATTTTAATTTGATCACTTCTTTTTGATGACTTCTTAGATATAATGAAACATGCCCAGAGAGGTTTGATTAGATTTGTCAAACCAAAGTTTCTTGGAACATAGCTCTCCAGATTCCCTATTCTATGATTACCCACTATGCTGAGCTGCCTTGGAATGACTGCTACTAAATGGACATATTGATATTTGTTTTTGTTTGTTTGTTTGTTTTTGCTTTTTGGAGGGGGGAAGGCAGGGCATTTGGGATTAAGTGACTTGCACAAGATCATATGGCTAGTAAGTGTTAAGTGTCTGAGGTCATATTTGGACTCAAGTCCTCCTGACCCCAGGGCCGGTGCTATATTCACTGTGCCACCTAGCTGCCTCGATATTGATATTTGTTAAGTGTATCTCCTTGTACACATTTATTTCTGGAAGAAACCAGGAAAGAGATAAAATCTTTCATGAATCATAGAACACATGTATATCTATCTTTCCTATTAGGAAAGAGTGTATATTTCAGTATAGATGATATTTATCATCCCATATTTTCTCTTAGGAATAACTTTAAACTTACCAGCTACCTTACTGTGTACCAAGTGAACCTAAATTATCTAGTATTATTTTCTATCATTTTACCTAGGTAATTTCTATTTCAAGTAAAAGCATAACCTAATATTGACTGACCATTGTTTTGCAAGGATATTGTTTATATAGGATACCCAAATCTCATTTCCTTATTGCAAAACCCCACTAAAATATTACTATTTAGCTGATAGTCAATTCTAGAAATATAATGGAATAGCTATTTCTTAAAATATTATTTTACCTAATTTTTTTTACATGGAACCAGTTAACATGGAACATAGCTATAATTAAAATACAAGTTGAAATATAATCATCAAAGCAATTACATTCTCCCCACTAAATGAGTCAATTTTTGACTATGTTCAAAGGCATAAAAATACTAGGTAGCTGTCCTTAAAAGTGGTAGCCAATTTTATTCTGTTAAATGTTTTTTTTTTTCTTATCATCTATTACCATGAACAATTTCTATGATAGATTATATTTACCTTCTCAAGTGAGTTTAAAACAAGTGAAGTATTCTGGTGAGCTGTTACCACAAGTGCCAGGAGATTCTTTGAGGGCTATAGCTTTCATTAGGTAGCTAGTAGAGTCCCTCCCAACTCAGAAATTCTCTGATTCTGTGTGGCGTGTTATAGAATAGATCTGGTTTCTTTGTTCACTTTCCATTGGTATCTTCTTGATCAGGCTGCCTTTAACTGTGGCGAGACCTGACACTGAGATGTCTGAAATCAGAGATGACATTCAGTGATCTTATTGGCTCCCAGGGGATCAAGTATCATTTTAATCCAAATCTAGATGGCCTAATCCTCTCCTGAACCCCAAACATGCATCATCTAGAATGCTACTGTATATCTAAAATAGCCCCCTCCCCCCCTTTTATTTTTTTGCTTTTCTTTTGTTTTGACTTCATGTTAAAGAACCTATGGGGGAATATCTCCAAAGATGTGCTCATTTATTTATTGATGAAAGTCATTTAAATGTGAGAAATATTCTTTGCTACTGGGTGTGTCTCTTTTTAGGATATGTTTATGCTGCATAAGAAGACTAACTTTAGGGAAAAGGAGCCTTTGAAATTTCATCACTTAATTGAGAGGGTGCCTTTCATATTAGGTGACTAAATTTGGAAGGTCCTCCTTATTTTATAGAAATTCTTTCTGGAGGCAGTAACCTTCTTGTTGTCAATTCCAGTGGCCATTTCTCAATCCTCATCCTCTTTGACCTCTTTGCCCCATTGGATTTTGACCACTCCCTCCTTTTTGATATAATCTTCTCTCTTGGATTATGTGACACTGCATTATCTGGGTTGTCTGTGTACCTCTTTAATGACTGTTTTTCAGTCTTTTATCACTCATTGACTCTTTTTCTTCTTTCTTTTCCTTCCATAATTTTGTCCTCAGATTATTTCTCTCTATATTGATCTCTAATTTCATGGCATCAAATGAGAGAGTGGATCATACTTTGCATGCCTTCGGCTCTTATGTAAATGTTACTTGTGTTCTTAATATTAGTGACCTTAGCAATTCTCATGGCTTCAAAGATGAGTTATACCTATAGGCCCTGAATCTATATGTATAACCTGGAGCTCTAGGCCTCATGTATTTATCTGCTTGCTAGATAATTCCATCTGAATGTCCTGCTGGTGCTTGAAGCTCTGTGGGCTCAAAAATAGAACTAATTATCTTTTCCCAAAAAATCTGGCCCTCTTAACTTAGCTATTTTTGCTGATGGCACCACTGTTCTTCAAGTTTAAACCCCAGAGTTATAATAATTCCCTCACCCCTCACAGTTACCAAATGTCTCTATTGCATCAGTTCTTCACAATATCATTCATTTATTTCTCTTATTTCCAGTTTCAGTGTTGTGAACCAAACCTTATTGTGTCTTACTTAGACCTGCCTCCTAACTGGTTTCCATGCCCTCAATCCATCCTTTTTAGTTCATCCTTCATGCTCTTGCTAAAATATCTTCCTAATGTACAGGTTTGACCACATTACTTACTCCCCTCCCCCCCAACCAAAAAATTCAGTGGTTCCCTATTGCTTATTGGATGAATTACAAATTAATTAACCTTGTGTTCAAGGGACTTCACCATCTGGCTCTGACCTACTTTTCCATTTTTATTGCATACTATCCCCTTTCATATTCAAATGTTTCAGCCAAATTAAAGTACTCACCATTCCCTGATCTCCTCCTGTCTTTTTTCTTTTCCCTTGTGTTACATTCCCCCTCCCCCTCCCTCCCTCTCTCTCTCTCTCTCTCTCTCTCTCTCTCTCTCTCTCTCTCCATTTAAGATTATCCCCATTCCATAAGAAGTCTCTTGAAACAAAGTAAAACAGTATGAAAATGAACACAACATATACAACATTCCACATCTGTAGCAAACTCTCCTCATTTAAAAAAAAATCACAGAGATCTATTTTCTCTCCCTCCCACTCCTCACCTCATTTTTTAAAAAAAGAAAAGGAAAACAAATTCTTCATAACAAATATGCATAGTCAAGAAAAACAGATTCCCTCAGTGGCTATATACAAAATATATATCTTATTCTGCATCATTCTTTGTCCTGAATCCATCTTCTCAATTGAAACTTCCCTGATTCCTCTGTCTCCCATCACCAACTATGTGGTTTCTCATCTCTCCTTTCTCAAATCTCTCATCACTCTGTTTAGACCTAGTCTATATAGTTACCATAGTATACACAAATAGCTATGCTACAGGTATTTATCTTATCAAAATTGTTCCCTCCTCCCTCCTTCTCCTTCCCTCTGCTCCCCCAGTTGTAAGCTCCTTGAGGTCAGAGATTATTTGGTTCCATTTAAAAAAAATCTCCAGTGCCTAGAATAGTGCATTGTACATGGCAAACACTTAGTATTTATTGGATCAATATAATATACTGCAATGCAACATAGAAGTCATGCAAATTAGCAGATTTTTATGTGATCAGTCAATAAACAAAAAGCAAATTGATGTAGTGGAAAAATGTAAGACTTGGTGTCATAGTAGCTGGCTTCAAATAATGGCTTTCCCATCTAATACTTTTCTGACAGTCATCTGCAAAAAATGTCTTTTTCTTTGTTTATGTATATGTTCTATGTGTGTACATATATATTCATATGTATGTATGTGTTCGTATATATATATATACACATAAATGTGTATATACTCAAATATATATAGTACCAATGGGAGGATGGGGTTGCAAAACTGGGAAGGGAAATCAAGAGAGACATCCTGCAAAAGGTGGGATTTGACTTCAATCTTAAAGGAAGTCAGAATATGGAGGCCAGGATTGAGAGTATTTCAGACATGGGAGATAGCCATTGACTGGAAATGGAGTTGAGATGTAGTGTCTTGTGCAAGGAATAGCAAGAAGGCAGGTGCTGGTGGGTCATAAAATATGTGGAGGAGAATAAGGTATGAGAAGACTGGAAAGCTAGGAAGGGGCCCAGTTGTGAAGGGCTTTAAATGGCCAGTAGGCTCTTTTTTTGATCCTGGCTGTAGGAGGGAATCTCTTGAGTAGAGTAAGTGAAATCACTCTGACAGCTGAGTGGGGGATGGATTAGAGTGGGGAGAGGAGACCTGAAGCAGGAAGACCAGCTATTGTAATATGCTATTGCATTGAAATATGCAGGCTATTGTAATATGGAGTCCAGGTGTAAGACAATTCTAAATATTAACAATATACTAGAGAGCAAACAACAACAACAACAACAAAATTACCTCCAAACGAGTAGAAATGTAGAGGATTATTAAAATCTGACTTTTGACATTTCCTAATTGTTTTTATTTGCAAATACAATTTTGATTTTGGAACAAAAATTTCACCAGTGGAGTGAGCATTTACAAAAAGATCACAGAGGATCACATGCTTCCTTTATTAGCATTTCCTATTTGTAGTTTTCTTTGTCTTACTGTCATTGGCTAGATTTTATATTCTTGCCACCCTCTGCCTGTACCCTCTTCTTTTATATTCTGCATTTGTAGCAGCAATGCTCCCAGCATATAATGATACACCAGAATTTTCAAGCAGGAAGAGACCTCAGGGTCAAACTCCCCCAAATGCCATTAAAATCGAATAAATCAAAATGTGCGATGATAGCACCTATCTCAGCAAAGTTTTGTAGACAAGCAAATTGCTCACATTTATTTTCACGGACATATTATCAAGTTTTCACCATCTGTTCTTCCCTTAATTATGAATGTAAAAAGGAATTTATTTCACAGTTACATGTAATGGAAGTGGGGGGTGGTGGTGGTATTCTTAAACCTCCTGTATTTCTTTTGTTCAGAAGCTTCTGTGCTGTTCTGTGGCCCACATTGTGAAGACCAAATTGTTCTCACCTGAAATGAAATTTCTATATATTACAAATTATTTCACACTAAAGGAGTTTATTTGGGTCCTCTTGTTACCAAATATTTGTTTGTTTGTTTTCTTTTTGAACTTGGAAAAACAGTACCAAGATAACCCTGTAATAGAAAAGCCAGTCTGCGAGGGTTTTCTTTTTTGCTTCATAGAAATACCATTTTAGTGCTGTGGTGCCTGGTAGGAGATTAGTGGCAGCAGGGTGGAATGATCCCTGAGGAAGATTTGGGCCCTGTGGATAAGCAGCTATTTGTGGTTTTGCCAAAATCAGGACTTGGCTTGAAGGTGCTGGCAATACTTTAGCAATATTGATGAACAGCTTTCCACCTGAGCAGCCTGCAAGAAAGGTCAAAACCAATGCAGACCTATAACTCCTGATAAATGAGATGGTTTCACTGAATGTAGGCCGTCTTCATTTTGGCATGTTGGATTTATGATATGTGGCAGATTTTTGTTTTAGCAGACAGTGTGTCATGGTTAAAGTTTAGCTCTCCACCTGAGGCTTCATTTTTATAGTGTTAGCTAATATAATCATATTAGAATAGGCCTTGGAGAATAGAAGCCCTGGGTCTGGGTCATGACCCTGGACAAGTCACTTACCCTTCAGTGTCCTCAATCAGCTTTCTTGGGCTTAACCTTACATTGAGGTACTGATGTGCATTGGTAGATGAAATAAAATGACATGTAGGGCAATTTGCAGGTGGCTAGGTGGCGCCAAACTCATCTTCATGAGTTCAAATCCGACTTCAGACCTATCATAGTAACTGTGTGAACCTGAACAAGTCACTTAATCCTATTTGCCTCAATTTCCTCAGCTGTATAGAATGAGCTGGAGAAGGAAATGGAAAGCCACTCTAATATCTTTGCCAAGAAAACCCTAAATGGGGTCATGAAGAGTTATACACAACTGAATCTATTCAATAACAACAAAAAGAGAAATTTCTAAAGCTTAGAGCATATAGAAATACTAGTTATTTTATTTGTTTTATTATTATTATTAATTTTCTTTCCAGGAACTTCTCTGTTCCAATGAAATCATAGGTTTAGTTTAAAAGAAAAAAAATGAAGCCTCAGTGAAAGAATGCATTTAAATGAACTCTGCCTCTCCATAATCTGACCTTTTTTTTTTGGTTTTTTTTGGAGGGCAGTTGGGGTTAAGTGACTTGCCCAAGGTCACACAGCTAGTTTTTGTGTTAAGTATCTGAGGCTGGATTTGAACTCAGGTCCTCCTAACTCCAGGGTCGGTACTCTATTCACTGTGCCACCTAGCTACCCCACTTTAATCTAACCTTTTGATTACATCACAATTTGTGGATAAATTTCGTGCTCATGGTAACAGAGATATATTTTGACATTACATTGCTATTAGTAGAACTTTTGATTTTAGCAATAATCAATAATACTTATAATATAAATCTTTATGCTACTTATCTCATAAGACTGTTGTGGGGAAATGACTTATTACATAGTGAGAACTATACACATGTGAATATTCATACTCCTAGTTAACAGTCTTGGGAGATAGGTAGTGTGACTTAAAAAACAAACAAACCCTCACATATATATAGTTCTCTCTATGTAGTTTATATAGTTCTTTGTATGTGCTAAATTGTTTCCCCACAAAAATTTTGAGGGGTGGATAGTATATGTATTACTATTCCCATTCTCTGAAGAGGAAACTGAGACTCAGAGGGGTATACAATTCATTCAGTAAACATTAAGTGCCTTCTATGTAATACCATGTTTCCCCGATAATAAGACACTGTCTTATTAAAATTTTTTGGACAGAAAAAACACCAGAGGGCTTATTTTCAGGGGAGGGCTTATTTTAATGAACATTGACAGCAATTTTAATAAACAGGTAAATGTGAACAAAAAAAATGTACCTTTATTCAAAATGAATTCAATAAAGAACAGGATGACGCACTCACTGCTGCAGCTCTGATTGGATGCAGCTCGGAGCGCGGCATGCGTTTCACCCGGGGGGGGCGGTGCATACAGAGGGTACCGTAATGTAGCGTGTAGCGCAGGGGATCACCTTCACTACAGTAGCAATCTCAATAGGGCTTATTTTTGGGGGAGGGCTTATTTTAGAGGAATCTTACACAGTAAGGGGAGGGCTTATTTTCGGGATAGGTCTTATTATCGGGGAAACACGGGTAGTCACTTAGCTAGCTCCAGTGGGGGCATAAAGACATATGTAATACAGACCTTTCAAGCATCTTAGAGTCTAAAGGGGGGGGGCTAAAATGTATATGAATATTTATAGTAAAAGAGAGAAATGATATACAAAGGATTGAGATAGGCAATGTTTCATAAGTAATTTGAGGGAGCAAAAAAATATCCACTTTCACTAGAGGGAAAGTTCAGAAAAGTCCTTGTGGAGTGTGGATACTTCTGACTGCTGTGAGGATTGAATGAGGTAATATTTTTAAAGAGCTTTGCAAATTTTAAAGTGATATATAAATGCTGGTTATTGAAACATCATCATCATCATCTGAATTTGACTTGAATTAAAGGGATACATTTCAGCAGATGGGAGTGGGGAAAGTAATTTGTTTCAGGCAGAGTCAACAGAGAGGACAAGACAAGAGTGGAAGATGGAGGGTAAGTATAGTTTGGAACTTAAAAGTAGAATTGAGGAGCAGTGTGAAATTGGAACCAAATTATGGTTAAATGTTAAATCAGGAGTTTGTATTTATTCAAGAAGTAATAGGGACACACTGAAGGTTTTAGAGCAGACTAGTTGAGATTGGTCTCAGAAATGACCTTCCAGGTTAAGTGACTTTTCCATGGTCTGATAGCTGAAAAGTACAACTTTTAGTTAGGCAATTCTACTGCTTTTCAAAGTATATTCTGTTGTTTAAGTATATATTTTTGGGAGGAAAACATTCTTGTTTTGCAAATGTAGAAAATAATTACCATTTCTAGAGTTTGTTGAGAACATTTCTTGCTATAAGGAGTTTTTTTTCTTTCTGTAATGGACCAGAGTGATCATTATTGGTAGTTTCTCATTGCCAAGGGGTTAATTAGAATATTGTTTTCGGAATTTGGCTTAGAGATGTGAAAGTTTGTGTTTATCTAAATTAACAGTAATTTAAAATGTACAATTTTAGTGTTAATTGTATGTATTTTGGGATCCTCGGCAAGCCTTTGGAAATAATTGTGGAGTACTAGTTTGGATAGTTAGATTTAAATATTCAGAGATATTTACAGAGGGGATAAAGGTATATATTAAAGATTCTTTGCTCCTTGTTAAGGAATTTTCTATCATATCCAATTACATAGCTCTGATATTGTTGTACTTGTTTTCCCATTGGGTATGTTTATTGGCTGTATCCCAGAAGGGGTCTGTTGACTGAAACTAAGTACAGTGCGACAAATCAAAGCTTTTTCTCCTTTTCTAGATGTGGTATTCAGTTGTCAGGTCACACAAATCAATAGGTTGCATGCTCACCTGTGTTCAGATTCAGTGTAATAATATTATATCTGCCTCAGGCTAGGGGTGATAGGATTTGGAAGAAGTGAAAAGAGAGAGACAAGGAAGAATGGGAAAAGCAATTAAATTTGTTTTAAGGAGGCAGGTTAAAAGCTGTAGAGAGTCATTAGAGCTAACAGAACCCTAAGATAAAAAAATACAAAAACAAAAAACAACAGAAGTTATAATCACAATGTGAAGGTCATGTTCTACCTTCCATGATGTTTCAGGTGAACCATTTTCAGGTATTTCTTTTTTTTTTTGGAAAGCAGTTGGGGTTAAGTGACTTGCCCAAGGTCACATGGCTAGTTTTTGTGTTAAGTGTCTGAGGTCATATTTGAACTCAGGTCCTCCTGACTCCAGGGCTATTCATTGTACCACCTAGCCACCCCCAAGGTATTTCTTAAAATCGCAGTATGATGCTCAGATTTACAAAGGGAGAGGGCTCTCTTTGTATCTCCAGTGAATATGAATACCAGGGAATTACATTTTGAAAATTTTCATCCAGGTCTGTGATTTCAACAGTGTGGAAGAACACCCAGTCTGGAAATTCTATCCATCTGTGTAGGGTAGCGAATCATTTGTAACTTGTTTATTTCTTAGATCTTGTCACAATATGGTTGTCTGGGGGCACTGAAAGGTTGTGACTTGATGTAGTCCCAAAGCTCATAGCTATCAGAACCAGGAGGCAGGACTTTGACCCCCCCTCCCCCCAAGTCAGAGCCTTCCCCCCATCCCCCTCCCTATACTAGGCCACTGCTACCCCTGGAGGAAATAGAGATACGCTGTTTGGAAGAAACATATTCCCAATAAAAATACCGACAGACTCAGAGAGAGATCATGAGTGTTCCTATTCTGAAATTAACAAAAGTTCTTTATTGAAGATAAACTTATGGTTCTGTTATGAAAGACACATCTTTATC
Source organism: Petaurus breviceps papuanus (assembly GCF_028583685.1). Lineage (NCBI taxonomy): Eukaryota > Metazoa > Chordata > Mammalia > Diprotodontia > Petauridae > Petaurus > Petaurus breviceps. The sequence continues at coordinate 47,370,917 of NW_027186296.1, forward strand.
TATTTCTAAAAGTGAGCATGCCTGTTTTGTAATTTTAAATTTTGTAACTAAGTATTCCACAGGTTTTTTCTTACTGATTTCCATTTTATGTGGGGTTTGTTTTTTTTTTGGGGGGGGGTAATTCTTTAAAAATGCATCAGAAAGATTAAAAGCCCATACACACCTCCCCAGAGCACATTCTCAGAAATGGGAGTAGATAGGGTACAGCAAAAGTTACGGTCAAGTTCAGTGTAGGATGCTGGTCTTCTCTGTTTTTGAGACTTGTCTAGGATGTAAGTTGTTCCATTAGAATAGAAGCTGCTTAAGAACACTCTTTTTTTGCCCTTTCTTTGTATCCCTAGGCTTAGCAAAAGTACCTGGAGCATAGTTAGCATTTAATAAATACTCTTTTATTTGGAATGATTGGAATAATTTTCATTGTGGTCTGTGAACCACTGAAGATCTTTAAAAATACTTTGGGTGATTTCTTGTGATGGTCTATGGCAGTGAGGGTAAGAGTATTGGACTTGTACTCAGGAAGAGGAGTTCAAATCTTGCCTCAGAAACTTATTGCCTGTGTGGTACTGGGTAAGTCACTTAACCTTTGTATACCTGAGTTTCCTCATCTGAAAAAAGGGAATAATAACAGCTACTTTACAGGGTTGTTGTGAGGATCAAATGAGAAAGTGCTTTGTAAACCTTAAAATAGTATATAAATGCTATTATTGTTGTTATTATAATCAATTCATTATCTGGTCTCATAAATGACTACATGTACTTTTTTTCTGATACAAAATCATTCACCTAGCATGCCGTTCTCATTAATTCTTGTTGAGGTTGTGCTCTGTTTGTGCATATGTGTGTGTAGACAGGCAGGTGCCTGACAATGGCAGTTGGAGGAGTGATTGCAGTGAGTGGTCTCTAGGCTCTTAGCTGCACTGAAATGGTATGTGGACCAAAAAGACAACTACCAGTCTGGTGGGTAGATAATTGAACTGGGTGATAAGTCCTACAGGCTTTTTCTGTCTTTGTCAATGATTCACACAAAGACTAAGCAAGTCTGTTAACCTTTCTGTACTCCATGTTCCTCATTTGTAAAATGTGAATAGTTTGTCATCTTCCTCACAGTGGTGTTATATAGTGAATAATGAGGCACCATTTAGAAAGGAGCCGGAGTACCTTGGAAGAAAATCAGAAAATATGGGGTGGGGGAGGAAGGGAGGAATGTTAGTAAATTGAAATGCTGAGGGTTGAGTCAAGATACATTCATCATTTTACTTAAGGTGCTGAAATTAGTATTCCTAAACAGTGCATCTTAAAAGTAAACAAGGATAATGTTCTTGGTAGGCTGTTACTAAACACTGATAAAAACATGAAAATCAACCAAAACATGAGAACTGTTTCTATAAAACATGAAAAACTAATGGAATTATATAGGCATGAGAAGAATAAGTATTAAATATAATGCCTCAGATTTTACATAAATGAAATCAGGTTGTTCCAGCTTGTCATTCCATTGTGACCATAAATCTTGGATTTAATTCATTTAAGCCTTGCTCCTGGGATTTCTTTCATGTATATTAAACAATTTTATGGGGCAAATTAGCTTTCTGAAGATAGTATAAAGATAAATTACCTTACTTAACCTGTTGGTAAGTAAGAATCCCTATATTTGGCTGAGGCCTTCAACTGAAAAGAAATTTATGTTTTCATTAGTCTTGGTAGACTGGAATACTTACTAAAGTGAGTTCACTAGTTTGGTGACCACACCTGAGAATTCTGAATGTCTGTGGTTGGCCACAAACTGTGAAAACACATTAAAAGCCATTTATAACCAACTGAAATGTCCATAGCCTTTGAAGGACTCTTTAAATAATGAAACTCTGAAATTACTTGCATCAATGGCAGACAAAACAAATGAAAACCATTAAGGGTTACTGATTGCAATCAGTTGGATTTTTGAGAATTTGGCCTTGATGAGTTAGAAAAGCAAAGACGATGTAATGGGTTCCGTCCTGGAAAGACAATCTATTTACCTGAATCACATTTTTAAAAGACTCCTAATGTTTTTAAATGTCCCTAGATGTTTCTCAGCATTTGCCTATCTGTAAATAAATGTCTCTTACTTATGGTCTGTACAATAATTTCAGTATAGAATAACTGAATTCCTTTACAGAGGTGAATTTGGTGGTCTTCTATTGCTACAAATTCAAGTACAAACTCCTTTGTTTAGGATTCATTGTTGTTCAGTTGTTTCTTTCAGTCATGCCTAACTCTCGTGACCTGATTTAGGGTTTTCTTGGCAAAGATGCTGAAGTGGTTTGCCATTTCTTTCTCCAGCTCATTTTACAGATGAGGAAACTGAGTCAAACAAGGGTAAGGGACTTGCCCAGGGTCACACAACTAGCATGTGCCTGAGATCTACTGTGCTACCTAAGCTGTCTCTTGTCTAGCATTTACTGCCCTTCAAACACTGGTGTTTCCCAAGATTTTCAAACTTGTTCCATATTGTCTCCCACCTCTCAAACTGGCATATTCTCTGCCTCTCAAAGAAGTTCTTTGTTTACCTCTCTTCCTGACTCATGACTCTCTTCCTTATCCCTGGGAGGTCTTCCCTCTGATTTTCTGCTTCTTACCTATCTTTTAAGGTCCAACTCAAGTTCTCCATTCTCCATTCATGGAAGAAGGCTTCAAACTTCTTTGATGTTTACCCCTACCCACTTTACCCCCAAATATTGACTTGTTCAAAGTTTTCACTTAAAAGTTTGAAACAGTAATTATAAGAACAATAACTGACACATTTAAGATTTAGAAATCATTGTATACACATCTGCTTTTTGTTATTGAATTCAAGAAATATTCTTAATTTCTGTAGATTTTTTTTACACTATATTTACATGTCATTTGAATTTCACAATTCTGTGAAGTGGGAACAATAGATATTATACCAATTTACAAATGAGATGGTCTGGTACAGGGGTGAGGAACCCACAGCCTCAAGGCCACATGTGGCCTTCTAGGTCCCTGGGAGTTACCTTTTTGACTGAGTCCGAGTTTTACAGAACACATTCTTTTGTGAAGGGAATTTGTTCTGTGAAGTTTGGATTCAGTCAAAAGGTTGCACTTTAGGACTCTGGTAGATAAGAGTACTTGGCTTGGAATTAGGAAGACCTGTGTTTGAATCCTGCCTCAGACACTCACTAGCTGTGTCACTGTGGCCAAGTCCCTCCCTGTCTCTATGCTGCCTCACAAGATTGTTTTGAAAATCATTATATATATGTATATTTGAGTATTTGATTTTAAAACTTTGAATTCCAGATTCATTCCCTTCCTCCCTTGTCACCCACCCTTACTGGGAAGATAAGCAGTTCAGTATAGGTTGTACATGTGTGGCTAATGCAAAACAATAACATAGCAGATATATTATAAAAGACTGTCTGTATTTCCCTCCCTCCTATCCAACCTCCCACTTGTTCTATTCTCTACTTTGATCCCGTCCCTTTTCAAAAGTGGGTGCTTCCAACTTCCCTTCCCCCCAGCCTGCCCACCCTTCCATCATCCCCCCTCTCATACCCTTCCTCCCTACTCTCCTGTAGGGTGAGATACCCTATTTAGTGTGTATTTCATTCCTTCCTCAAGCCAAATTCAATGGGAATAAGGCTGACCCATTCCCTTTTGCCTTCCTATTCTTCCCCTCCATTATAACCATTTTCCCTTGCCTCTTCTATATGAGATAGTTTATCCCATTCTGTCTCTCCCGATCTCCTCTCATTATATTCCTCTCTCCCCTCTTAATTTCACCTTTTAAGTATCATCCCTTCCTGTTAAATTGGTCCTGTGCCCCCTATCTATGTATACCTGTAAACATATATACACACATTCACATATGTATTCATATGACAATATATCCTCATATATATATATATATATATATTTCTATTCCTTTAACTATTTTCATACTTAGTGAAAAATTTCATAAGTTACAATTATTGTTTTTCCATGTAGGAATGTTAATAGTTCAACTTTGATAAGTTCCTTATGATTTCTTTTCCCTGTTTACCTTCTCATGCTTCTCTTGCTTCTTGTATCTGAATGCCAGATTTTCTGTTCAACTCTGGTTTTTTCATCAAGAATGCTTGAAAGTCCTCTATTCCACTGAATGACCATATTTTCCCCTGAAACATGATACTCAGTTTTGCTGGGTAGGTGACTCTTGGTTTTAATCCCAGCTCCTTTGCCCTCCGGAATATCATATTCCAAGCCCTTCGATCCCTCAGTGTAGAAGCTGCCAGATCCTGGGTTATCCTGATTTTGTTTCTACAATATTCAAATTGTTTCTTCCTGTCTGTTTATAATATTCTCTCCTTAATCTGGGAATTCTGGAACCTGCCTATAATATTCCTAGGGGTTTTCTTTTGGGGATCTTTTTCAGGAGGTTATTGGTGGATTCTTTCAACCTCTATTTTGCCCTCTGGTTCTAAAATATCAGGGCAGTTTTCCTTGAGAACTTCCTGGAGGATGATTTCTAGGTTCTTACTTTGGTCATAGCTTTCAGGTAGTCCAATAATTTTTAAATTATCTCTCCTGGATCTATTTTCCAGGTCAGTGGTTTTCCCCATGAGATATTTCACATTGCCTTCTATGCTTTCATTTGTTTGGATCTGTTTAACAGCATCTTGATTTCTGATAAAGTCATTAGCTTCCATTTGCTCCAGTCTAATTCTGAAGCAATGATTCTCCTCATTGAGCTTTTGAGATTCTTTTTCCATCTGGCAAATTTGGCTTTTTAAGACATTCTTCTCCTCATTGGCTTTTTAAGCCTCTTTTGCCATTTGAGTTAGTCCATTTTTAAAGGTTCTATTTTCCTCATCAGGCTATTGACTCTAATTTCATAATTTTCTTGCATTGTTCTCATTTCTCTTTCCAATTTTTTTCTCCATTTCTCTTATCTGCTTCTTAAGGTCCTCTATGGCCTGTAACCAGCTCATATTTTCCTTTGAAGATTTTGGTGCAGGAGTTCTGACTTCACTGTCTTCCTCCTGTTCCATGCTTTGCTCCTTTTTGTCCCCCAAATAGGAGTCTAATGTTGGAATCTTCTGTCTGCTTTGTTTTCTTTGCCTGGTCATGTCGCCCCTCAGTCACTTGACCCCTGGGCATTTTGCCACAGTAGGACTCTGCCACCAGGCAGGGGAGCTTTCGTCCCAAACTCTGGGGTTTTCTCAGCTGCTGGAGGCATTAGTTGGGTGCCCTCTCTGAGGTCTCCACATGCCCTGGCAAGCTGGACACATACCCCAGGACCTCCACCCTAGACTGCAATCCAGATCCAAGCAGGTTAAAGCAAGAGCAATTACCCCTCAGACTGGTGCTTTGTCCCCCTATACTCTGCAGGCCATGAGCTGAAGCTGCCACGTGGTGCTGGCTGGCTGTGCCTGACATCTCAGCGGCTTCTCGCCCTAGGGGAAAAAGCCATGGCACTCCCATTAACTGGGTCCCAAAGTCCAGACTGCACTGACCTCTCACTTTGTCCTTCATACCTACATGTTGATAAATCTGGAAACGGCCACAGCTGCTGCTGATCTGCAGTTCCTCTGGACAGGGGCTTGTCAGGCCCACCCTGGGGCTTGTCAGGCCCACCCTGGGGCTAAAGCCTTGGTGTGGAGCTGGGCTCCACATTATGGATTCCTGCTGGCCTTCCAGCCTGTCCTCAGTGGGAAGTTAGCTTCTCTGTGTCATTTTGTGGGTTCTGCAGCTCCAAAGTTTGTTCAGAGTCCCCTTTTTACATGGATTGGGGAAGGTGGAAGCCGGAGCAGCTGGGAGGTCCTGCTCCTACTCCGCCATCTTGACTCTGCCCCTGTTTTGAAAATCAAATGGGATAATACTCATACAGTATTTTGCAAGCCTTAAAGTGGCATGTAAATACTAGTTATCATTATGATGATGATGAAAGGTAGTCTCAGAGAATTTAAGTGACATAGTCACATAGCTGTGTGGAAGTGGGATTTGAAGTTGGGTCTTTTGACTCCAAATCTAAAGCTAGGTCCACCATACTGCATCCCATGTTTTATAATTATACAGGATGTCCCAAAAGCTTTAGTACAATTTTAAGCTATTAGGACTAAAAACTGCAATTAAGACTTTTGGGATACTTTCTATATTTATGTAATATTCTTCACATTGCACTGAAAACTCCATGAAGGAAGGGATACCATGTCTCATGTAAACTTTGTCTTTCCTCCAGTGAGTACCTTTAATAGTTGCATCCTGGGCCATCTACAGTCGTCCTGATGAATATCTGGCCACTGGACCCAGATGGCTCTGGAGGAGAAAGTGACCTTGTGCAGCCCTCTCTCACTCAAATCAAAGTCAGTTGCAAGTTATATCGTCATCTCCCTGATATCATGGTCCTTTTTGAGAATGAAGGACAAACCATAGAATCTAGAATAGTATTTTGCATGCAGCTGGCAATTAATGTTTGCTGAAAAATTTTTTTTCCCTAGAAGTTGCTTATTTCCTATTTCGAAGTGCTAAATAAATGCATTTTATTATGTTACTTGGTGAGAGACCACTACCCTCAAATGTAGGTTTTTGTTTTGAACTAAATAGGTTAAGGATATTGTAGGGGATATATACTAAATTCCCAAAGATTGCAGACATCATTCTAGTCTTGTAGATAATTCTTCATTAAATCTCTGGGCAGCTCTGTTTTCTTGTTTAGAGAAAAAATAGCCATTCCCTTTTGTCTTCATGGAAGAAAATGGAAAAAGAAAAATATGTAAGAGAAAAAGAAAGGTAAAGTAAAAAAAAAAAGATTAACTCCCATTGAGCCTTATTAGCTGTGATCCACCAAGCTGGTCTGGGAATCCTTGGCACACATTCTGGGAAAACAGAAAAAAGAGAACCTGTCTTCAGCATCTTGTTACTGAAATTTGATCAAGTGATAGTAGATGTCAGGTAATCACACTAAGACAAGGTTTAAAGATTTTATTCATTGCTGAAGGAGGTGATGGCTCTGGGCAGTTACTTATCAACCAAATCCTTTTCTTTCTTTAAAATTTTTTTTTGTTTTCTGAACTTGACAGAAATTAACAAACATGAACATTTCTTTATACAAAGATAAATGAAAAGAGTATTATGTATAAGATACAAAAAACCTATACTATAGTCAGCTTGTATTTTTAAAAGTATGTAATAAATTAAACAGAGTTTCAAAGCAGTCTTGCTTGTCTATCTCCCTTTGAAGTTTTGTTTGTTCTCTACTGTGATTTTTTTAATGCTTTGATGACCCTCTTTTTATTTTTCTTCTTTTTTTTGACATTACAGTCACTAGCATAACTCTGTCTTCAACTTCTCCCCTCTAAAACAGTTTTACAAATCTCCCTTGTAGCAAATAAATATAGTCAGACAAAACAAATGCACACATTGGCCAAATCTGAAAATGCATGTCTCATTCTATACGTTTATTCCATCCTCTTCTTCAGGAGGCAGGTATTATGCTTTGTCGTCAGTATTCTGAAATTCTCATTGGGTCATTGTGTATTGGTCATAGTTCTTAAGTCTTTCAAAGTTGGTTTTCTTCACAATTTAGTCGTATAAATTGTCCCAGAGAGCATCTATGAGGTGCATTGGATAGAATGCCAGCCCTAGAGTTAGGAGGACCTTTGTTCGAATCTGGCCTCATATATGTGATAGCTGTGTGACCCTGGGAAAGTCACTTAACCCTATTTGCCTCAGTTCCTCATCTGTCAAAGGAGCTGGAGAAGGAAATGGTAAACCACTTCAGTATCTCTGCCAAGAAAACCCCAAATGGGGTCATGAAGAGTCAGGCACGACTCAGTAGAACAACATGAATTGCTGTAGTTCTGCTCACTTTACTCTGCATTAGTTTATATAAATCTCAAGTTTCTTTGCATGCATCCATTTCATCATTTACTCTAGTGCAATAATATTTCATTACACTAATATGCCATAATTCGCTCAGCCATTCCCCAGTTGATGGAAAGCCTCTTGTTTACCTGTTCTTGTCTACAACAAAAAAGTATCACTTTAAATATTTTTGTAAACATGGACCCTTTTTCTCTTTTAAAACAAACTCTTCAAGATATATGCTTATAAGTAATATTGTTGGGAAAAATGCATGCATAGTTTTGTGACATTTGGGGTTTGTTTCCTAATTCTTTTCCAGAACGTCTGGAACAATTCATAGTTTTGCCAACAAGATGTACGTATACTTATCATCCCATATTCCCTCTGGTAATTATCATTTTTCTTTCTTGCCATCTTTGCCAATCTGATGGGAATGAGGTGGAACCTCAGAGTTGTTTTAATGTGCGTTTCTCTTATTATTAGTGATTTAGAACATTTTAAAAATATGGTTGCTGATTCCTTGCTCTTTTTCCCTTGAGAACTTTCTTTTCATATCCTTTGTCTATTGTAGGAATGGCCCTTATTCTTAAATATTTGCATCAATTATGTAAATATCTTGTATACTAGGCTTTTAGCAGAGAAACTGTGCAAAGATGTTTTATTGTTTAACTGTTTCTCTTCTAATTTTTTGCCTGTGTTAAATTTTGTTTGTGCAAAAACTTTTGCATTTTATGTAATTAACATTGTATATTTTCTCTTGTGATCTCCTTTATCCCTTATTTGGTCAAGAACTCTTTCCACGTCTTTAGTTCAAAGTATCTCTCTGTTCCTTTATTTATGATGTTATTTTTAATATCTAGGTCCTGTGTCCATTTGGAGCTTATTGTGATTTATGATATGTAGAGCCTTTTATTTAGAAAAAGAATATTACAAGAGTATTTGGGAACTGACAAGAACTGAGAAAAGAGGGATGGCTGCAAGTAGAAGGAATGCTGAACTTGTAAATCTCTACCACCCCAATATTGTCCTGTTTTTCATGAAAGAACGAACAGTATTTAGTGATTTCAGTCTTCCTATTATATAATGTAAAAAGAAAAATAGATATATGTTATCACTACATATACTCAGAGAACTACAGTGGTACTTTTTTTTGCCTTTCACATTAAATATGAATTCCTTTGTATTCCTTCAAAGAAGTCCCATATAAATGCCCCATCACAGTATGGAATGAGACCTTAGGATGCAAGTTCTTATGTCAGATCTTGCCGAACTAGAAAGGTTTTGAGAATGGGGTTGGTATTGAACTGTATGTCTGTTGCCTAAGGACTAAACAAGGTATGATTTTTTTAAGCTATAGCAACTCTTGGAGCCCAAAACAACAGGGTTTGAAGAGTAGGTAGGGGAAGGTGGAGGCCTGTTTTGGTGGAGGCCTGTTTTGGTGGAGGAAGAAAGAAAAAGTGATTAAGGATACTGGCAAGTTTTGAGAAATAGAGGAAGGCATCAGAAGGAACTCCCATTGGATGGTCTCAGATTTCTCTGTGAAGTAGGAGGTTAGGTCATTCCTTCTTTCTTCCCCTTCTCTTTCTCCTTCTCTCCCTCTGTTTTTCCTTCCCTTTCCACCAAAACAACTTTTTCTCCTCTTCTAAATCTTACTTTTGGTAGTACCACAAAGACTTCCTTCCTCGAATGTCATCACCTGATACTTGAATGAATGGTTTGTTTTCCTCTCAGCTGGTAGGAGAAAATGAAATGTGACAAATCACACACGGGAGGCAGGGGAATGAAGAAATGAAAGTCAAACAAGAAGACAAGAGGAAACTGCTAGACTTGGTACAGGAACTCTGATCATAAGGCAAACCTTAAAGCACTATATAAATGCTAGATATGATGATGATGAAATGTATGATGATGCAGTGGTTACGGATACTAAACCTGGACTCTGGAATAATTGAGTTCAAATCCCATCTTGGGTACTTGTTATCAGTATGACCAAATTAACCAAATCACTTAATCTTACTTGGCCTCACTTTCCTCATCTGTAAAATGGGGCTAATAATAGCACCTACATCACAGAGTTGTTGCAAGGATCAGAGATGACAGGGCTTTATAAACCTTAAAGTTCTATATAAATGCTAGCTACTATGATAGTGATTATTATTATAATAATGTCATAAGTCTAGAACTGGAAGAGACCTCAAAAGGCTATGTAGTCCATTCCTTTCACATTTTGGATATAAATAAACTAATGTACAGAGAAGAGACTGGATACGTCCAAGATGATGGAGCAGGCAACAGCATCAAGGTTCAAGCTCAGGTTCCCTGACCCCATTTACTTTGCTCTCTTCACTATGTTATGTGGCCTCTCACTATAAAGCAAAAAAGAAAAGTATTAAAAAAATGAAAAGTAATCCTGGGCTCAATCTGAAGCTATTAATTATATTATTTTTCTACTAGATCTTTGATTTAATGGGTGTAGTACTTCCAATGAGAAGCTTTCTTGAGCAAGACAGATTAGTACCTTATTTGCAACATACAGTCATAGAGAAAAACTGATAGTAGAAAGGGACATTTCAAGTATCATTATATTAAAAGATAACAGAAATCCTCAGGGAAGTTATTAGCCCTTTTAAAGTTGCCCTCTATGATATATAATGGCTCATAGAAGGGCCCTACAACATCATAGTTTATGATCTCATAGGGGGATAAGACACAAACAGGTAACTATAATATACAATATTACATACAGTTAACTTTGCTCCTGCCCATTCTGTCTACTCTGTTAGTGTGGAGAGGTATTAAGCATCTCAAACTCAACATGTCCAAAATAAAATTAACTGTCTTCCCTCCTTTCTCCACCCCTAAAACAACAACAACAATAGCCACAGCCACAGCCATCACTACCGCTATTACCTCCCCTTTTCTAAACTTCCCTATTTCTGTTAAGGGCATCACCATAGTTCCACTCACTTGGGTTCCTTTTCCCTTGCCCTCAATATCTAATCAGTTACAAAGTCTTACTGGTTCTGCTTCTATAAGGTCTCTCATGCAGATCCCCTTTCCACTCATATGTCTACCACCTTGCTTAATACCTTCATCATCTCTCATCTGAACTCTTGGAGTACTGACTTACAGCCTCTCCTCTCCAAACCATATTCCACACAACTGCCCAAATAATCTTTCTAAAGCCAAAATAATCAGGTCCTAAAGGCTGAACTTGAACCCAGCTAGTAGTCTTACTGCTTGTCTTTGGAGGAAATAAAGATGAGATGAGCTATTTGGTTAGATATAAGAAAAATTCCTAATAATAAAACTACCAGACTGGGAGGGATAATGCAAGTATTCCTGATCTCAAAACTTGAACAGTGTATCTTGAATACAGTTAAGTTTTCATTCTGCCATGAAAGGCACATCCTTGTGTATCCTAAGTGGACATGGTCATTTTTAATTGTCTATGTTGTAACTAAATACTCTACAATTTTTGTATTGATTTGTATTCTCTGTGTTTTGGATAGATTCTCAAAAATGCATCAGAAATGATAAATAGTCCTTCCCTAGTTGCCCAGAATTCATTTTTAGAAATGACAGCAAATATAGCCTAGGTTTAGCCATGGATAATGTATTGGACATGGAGTCAGCAAGCTTGAATTTGAATTCTGCCCCAGATACCTCCTAGCTGTGTGATGCTGGGCAAGGTCTCTAACCTTTCTTATCTTCAGTTTCCTTATGTATAAAATGGGGGCCATTTTAGCCCTTAGGTCATAGGATTGTTGTGAGGATCAAAAGACATAACATGTGATGCATTCTATAACTGGTGTAAGGTGATGCAATGGATAGAGTGCTGGGTCTAGGGGTGGCCAGGTGGTGCAGTGAATAGAGCACTGACTCTGGAGTCAGGAGGACCTGAGTTCAAATCTGGCCTCAGACACTTAACACAAAACTAGCTGTGTGACCTTGGGCAAGTCACTTAACCCCAATTGCCCTACCTTCCCCTCTCCAAAAAAAAAAAGGAAAAAAAAATAGGGTGCTGGGTCTAGAGTTGGGAAGATCTGAATTCACATCTAGCTTTGGACACTTACTAACTGTGTGACCCTGGGCAAGTCATTTAGCCTCCATTTGCTTAAGTTTCCTCATCTATAAAAAGGGGATGATAATAACACAACTTAACTTCTCAGTGGTGTTGTGAAGATCAAATGAGACAGTAATTGTAAAGTGCTCACTTAGCCCAGCACCTGGCACATAGTAAGAGCTATATAAGTGTTAGGCATTATTATTATTAGCTCCTTATATGCTAGGTATTAAATATGGAGCAGCAGTCATTTAATGGCCTCTCTCCCTCTTTTCTGAGACTCATCTCGTGGAATCTTCTTTACTGGTTTCTGGCCATACTGCTTCCCAACTCAAGAATCTTCAATGGCTCCCTGTCATTAGCATAAAATAGAAACTCTTCAACTTCATGCATGGAGTCCTGTACATTGTGACTTTTGCACACCTTTCCAGGCTTATTTCACTTATTCCTCTATGTATTCCACTTGTAGCTAAATTAGAACTTGCTTTTCCTCCCCCTCCCCCCAAACTCTGCATTTTCTTTCCTGCCTCCATGTCTTTGCATCATCCTTACCCCTAGCTTCCTTCAGGGATCAGTTCCTATTCCATCTTCCATAGGAAACTTTTTCTGATTCCTCAATTGTTCGCTCTCCCTCACTTCTCAAATTAACTTGTATGTGTTTATCAGTTTACAATGTTTTTACCCAGGAGAACTAAAGCTTCTTGAGGGAATTTTATTTTGGGATCTCCAGTGCCTACTATGGTGTCTTGAATGAGCTGGATAAGTAGAGGACAAGGAATATATTTGAGCATGAATTAAGGTAATTAAGTAGTTGATCCAATGGATGTATGTGTGTGTATACATATACACATATGTGTATGTATGTATGTATGTATGTATTTGATTGTGTTTATGTCATGTTCATGTCTGTTTATAGGTAATTTTATACTTTGGTTTACATACTCCCTCTGCCCCTCTTCATCCATAGTGACAGTGTGAATAGTACTTTCTAAAGCACTATATTGTCTGAGTCGTAATGTTCTTTCATATATAATTTTTCTTAACTATGAGCTCTTTCAGAGCAGGGACTATTTGTATTTACCTCGATATTCCCTGGTAGACTGATACAATGGACATTTAGTTGTTGTTGCCATTTGACTGAGTAACAAGCTGTCACATAGAAACTGTCCAGTGCCTTCACTCTGCTTTTCTAATCCTTTCTGGGGAAATAGCAAGTGCCTGAGAATCTTATGCTTCCTACAAGAAAGGGAAATAAAAGGTTTGAAAGCTAGACTGTAATCTGAGAAAATATGATGGAAGAATAGGTAAATATTACTCATAAAAATCACATAAGTACATTTCCCTCTTCTAAAACAGAATGGAGGAAGAAATCATATTTTCTCCTCTTTGGTCCCTCTTGGGATGCATTAGTTATGGAGAGCTGACTGTTATTCTTAGCTTATTTTTAGAATCACCCGATTCTGCATTTCATAGATAACAGCTATAACTTTAGTACTAGAGAGCACCTTAGACATTAGCTAGTTTAACCCTCTCATTTGCCAGATGAGGAAACTGAGGCCCTTAGAAGCAAAGTGATTTACCTATGGTCACAGAAGTATAATTCTTAGCCAGGTCATCTTATTCAAAATCAAATACTATATATAATGATACAAGAAACCTTAAGGCAATTGTTGTCTTTATAGTAAAGGTGCTAGTAGGGTTGGATTGGTAGAGGATAATGAACAGATTTGAGCATAAGTTGATCCCTTCATTTACACAGAGGCAGTATTGCCCAGCAGGCAATTAACTGAGTGATATTGGAGGGAATCTTATGTGTACTTCTGGGTGAGCCATTAATTTGACATTTGCATGAAATAAGTTCCTTTGACTTGGGTTTTCCTTCCTCAAGTGTTTTAGTTGCAGTGTGAGGCTGCCACAGAAGAATATGCAATTATTAATTTCTGTAAAAAATGAGTGATAACTTTCATACTTTCTATTATTACACAAATATTTTTGAGTATCTTCTATGTTCAGTATGTCTTTTGGGGTTCGATGATTATAACAATGAAATATGATCTCTACCGTTCCTGCCATATGCCTACAGCATTCCACCATGACTTTATACAGTGTCCCCCATGTCTGGAAGGTGTTCCCTTATCACTTCTGCCCCTTAGAATCTCTATTTTACTTTATGGGTCAACTCAAATGACAACTCCTGCCCATATGCCTCCCAGCAATTGCTTTATTTTATATTTATTTCCGTGTGGCATGGTAGAGAAAGAACTTGATTTGAACTTAAGAAGATCTGAATTTAAATCTTGTTTCAGACTTGCTAACTGTTTGACCCTGTACAAATTACTTAACCTCTCTTAGACTTATTTTCCTCATACACAAAATGGGAATCACAATAGCACATACTTCCTCAGGTTGCCATAAAGATTAAATGAGATTGCATATGTAAAGTGCTTGGTAGACTTTAAAATTCTTTATAAATGCTGACTATATTTATTGTTTCCATGGATGAAAATGAATATAAGCTCCTTGAGGTCAGGACTTTTTCATTGTTGTCTTTGTATTCCTACTCTAGCACAATGCTTAGCAATTAGGGACTTATTCTTTGTTGATAGATTGATTGTTTTTTTTCTCCATTTTTCAAATGCTTTATTAACTTCTGATTTACATCATTCATTTCTGCCAGATTTTGAGTTACAAATTTTCTCCCGTTTTTTCCCCTACCCACCACCCCAAAATAGCAGTCTCACAGGATATCCTCTCCTCTAATCTGTTCTCTCCCAAATTTTCTCCCATACCCCTTTCTACTTTTCCAGTAGGGCATGGTGGATCTCTATGCCCCAGTGCCTGTATATCTTATTTCCCAATTACATGTAAATAGTATTAATAATAGTATATATACATATATATGTATTTAAATATTTGATTTTAAAACTTTGAATTCCAGATTCATTCCCTTCCTCCCTTGTCACCCACCCTTACTGGAAAGATAAGCAGTTCAGTATAGGTTGTACATGTGTGGCTAATGGAAAACAATAACATAGTAGATATATTGTAAAAGACTGTCTGTATTTCCCTCCCTCCTATCCCACCTCCCACTTGTTCTATTCTCTACTTTCATCCTGTCCGTTTTGAAAAGTGGGTGCTTCCAACTTCCCTCCCCCCCCAGCCTGCCCACCCTTCCATCATCCTCCCTCTCATCCTCTTCCCCCCAACTCTCCTATAGGGTGAGATACCCTATTTAGTTTGTATTTCATTCCCTCCACAAGTCAAATTCAATGACAATAAGGTTGACCCATTCCCTTTTGCCTTTCTATTTTCCCCCTCCATTATAACCATTTTCCCTTGCCTCTTCTATATGAGATAGTTTATCCCATTCTGTCTCTCCTGATCTCCTCTCATTATATTCCTCTCTCCCCTCTTAATTTCACCTTTTAAGTATCATCCCTTCCTGTTAAATTGGTCCTGTGCCCCCTATCTATGTATACCTGTAAACATATATACACACATTCACATATGTATTCATATGCCCATATATAGACATATATATTTCTATTCCCTTCAACTATTTTTCATACTGAGAAAAGTTTCATCAGTTATAATTATTGTTTTTCCATGTAGGAATGTTAATAGTTCAAGTTCCTTATGATTTCTTTTCCCTGTTTACCTTCTCATGCTTCTCTTGCTTCTTGTATCTGGATGTCAAATTTTCTATTCAACTCTGTTTTTTTCATCAAGAATGCTTGAAAGTCCTCTATTCCACTGAATGACCATATTTTCCCCTGAAACATGATACTCAGTTTTTCTGGGTAGGTGATTCTTGGTTTCAATTCCAGCTCCTTTGACCTCTGGAATATCACATTCCAAGCCCTTTGATCCCTCAGTGTAGAAGCTGCCAGATCCTGGGTTATCCTGATTTTGTTTCCACAATATTCAAATTGTTTCTTCCTGGCTGCTTGTAATATTCTCTCCTTAATCTGGGAATTCCAGAACCTGGCTAGAACATTCCTGGGAGTTTTCTTTTTGGGATCTTTTTCAGAAGATGATGGGTGGATTCTTTTACCTCCATTTTGCCCTCTGGTTCTAAAATATTAGGGCAGTTTTCCTTGAGAACTTCCTGGAGGATGATTTCTAGGTTCTTACTTTGATCATGGCTTTCAGGTAGTCCAATAATTTTTAAATTATTTCTCCTGGATCTATTTTCCAGGTCAGTGGTTTTCCCCATGAGATATTTCACATTGCCTTCTATTCTTTCATTTGTTTGGATCTGTTCAACAGCATCTTGATTTCTCATAAAGTCATTAGCTTCCATTTGCTCCAATCTAAGTCTGAAGCAATGATTCTCCTCAGTGAGCTTTTGAGATTCTTTTTCCATCTGGCAAATTTGGCTTTTTAAGGCATTCTTCTCCTCATTGGCTTTTTAAGCCTCTTTTGCCATTTGAGTTAGTCTATTTTTTAAGGTTCTATCTTCCTCAGTCAGGCTGTTGACTCTAATTTCATAATTTTTTTGTATTGTTCTCATTTCTTTTTCCAATTTTTTCTCCATTTCTCTTATCTGCTTCTTAAGGTCCTCTATGGCCTGTAACCAGCTCATATTTTCCTTTGAAGATTTTGGTGCAGGAGTTCTGACTTCACTGTCTTCCTCCTGTTCCCTGATTTGCTCCTTTTTGTCCCCCAAATAAGAGTCTAATGTTGGAATCTTCTGTCTGCTTTGTTTCCTTTGCCTGGTCATGTCGCCCCTCAGTCACTTGACCCCTGGGCATTTTGCTACAGTAGGACTCTGCCACCAGACAGGGGAGCTTTCGTCCCAAACTCTGGGGTTTTCTCAGCTGCTGGAGGCATTAGTTGGGTGCCCTCTCTGAGGTCTCCACATGCCCTGGCAAGCTGGACACACACCCCAGGACCTCCACCCTAGACTGCAATCCAGATCCAAGCAGGTTAAAGCAAGAGCGATTACCTCTCAGACTGGTGCTTGGCCCCCCTATACTCTGCAGGCCAGGAGCTGAAGCTGCCACGTAGTGCTGGCTGGCTATGCCTGGCATCTCAGCGGCTTCTTGCCCTGGGGAAAAAAGCCATGGCACTCCCACTTACTGGGTCCCAAACTCCAGAGTGCACTGACCTCTCACTTTGTCCTTTGCATCCATGTATTGATAATTCTAGATCACCACAACTGCTGGTGATCTGGAGTCCCTTCAGCCAGCAGCTGGTCAGACCCGCCTGGGGCTAAAACCTCTGGCTCACTTGGACCTGGGCTCGGTTCCCAGAGCACTGTGCTGGCCGCTTGCTGCCAGCCTGCTGGGCTGTCCTCAGTGGGAGGTTAGCTTCTCTGTGTCATTTTGTGGGTTCTGCAGCTCCAAAGTTTGTTTAGAGTCCTCTTTTTACATTGATTGGGAAGGTGAAAGCTGGAGCCCCTCAGAGGTCCTGCTTCTACTCCACCATCTTGACCTCCCCTGATTGACTGTTTTTAAAGTCTACCATTTCCTTTTTGAAATATTTTGTTAACTGAATGTATTAGTGATTTCATTGATGAGGGTATGCCCTTTGAGGGTGCAGATTTTAACCCATCCATACCTTCTCTTCTGGCCCTCCACAGGAGATCCACCAATGAACTCAGGACATTCCTCAAGATTTCTTTACATCTCATTGAGATCAGGGGAGCAACTAAACTGATCATACTTGTCTCTTCCTTTTGTTGTATGATTGTCCTACCACCTGTTTTGCTCATACATCTCTCTGATGATATCTTTTATGCTCTTTCTGCTGAAAATTTCTCTTAGTAATGTACTGCAACATTATCTTGCCCACCACAACTTCTCCTGTGAAGGAACTTTATTTCCTCAGAGATATAAATTGCAGCTATAGAGAACAGCAGTCAGAAGACAGCTGCTTTTTTTTTAGAGGGGGTGGGTCTGTTTCTGCCATCTTGTAGCTCCACTACCATGTTGTACATGAATATCCTGGTAGATAGTCTCAAAAGTATCAACAATGCAGAGAAGTCAGGAAAATGCCAGGTTCCCATCAGTCTATGCTCTAAAGTAGTTGTCTGGTTCTTAACTATGACAGTGAAACACAGTTATAATGGTGAACTTGAGATAATTAATGTTCATAAAACAGGAAAAATTATTGTGGACCTCATGGGCAGATTAAACAAGCATGCTATAAGCAGGTCCCAGATCTGATGTTACATCGAAAGATCTAGAAAAGTGGCAAAGCAATTTGCTACCATCTTGTCAGTATGGGTTCATTGTGCTATTATCAACCTCAGCTGTCATCATCTACCATGAAGAAGTAAGATGAAAATGCAGAAGGAAAAGTTCTGGGATTTTTTATTCTAAGGGTATAAAACTAACTTATGAATAAGATACTCCAATGAACAAAAGAAAAATAAAATAAGGGGAGTGGACTTTGTTTCAGGGTGAAGCTTGAAGTTATTAAGAGGAGTCTCTAATTTCCCAAAGGTAGTTCAGTCTGTTCTTTGCTAGTTTACTGTTTCTGTATTGTCTAAGATGTACAGTGTGTACTGATGGACCAGTTCTTCTTATATATCTTTTATATATCTTGTTTGAACATATTTATTTATAAGGTATCTTCCTCATCCCTCAAACCCTCCCCCCATTAGAGTGTGAGCTTTCTGAGGGAAGGGATTATGTCTGCCTTTGTTTGTATGCACAGCATTTAGGGGAAGGGAAGAGAATGAGTTTTTATATAGTGCCTACTAAGTGCCAGGCACTGTGCCAAATACATGTTACTGTCAGAGGCTAGATTTGAACTCATGTCTTCCTTACTCCAGGCTCAGGGCTTTGGGTCATCAACTGCACTTCACAGCAGTGCCTGGCATATATTAAGCACTTAATAAATGTTAACTCTATGGTCATTACTCAAAATTATCTCCATTGTTACATCTTTCAAAGAGTCTATGATTTTCATATGTGGTCAGGTGAGATATCTGTTTTGGGAGGAGGACCCATAAGGTGGGTCTTAGCTTTTCAATCAAATACTTTTAAAAATATAATCAACAAATAAGAAGCACTATGAGAACTCATGTTTTTTATAACTTTCATGTAATTGGAGTGGCAAGGTATGGTATGCTATAGAATATCTAAGAGGAAAGCCTTTTCATTCCTTTTCCAAGCTTCTTCAAGGATGCCCTCTGTGTGTGAAGGTTACTCTTAGAAATGGAGGGATGTGCATGAATAAATTATCAGATGGGTAATAGTACAGAAATTCAGAGGATGAGATCATGTGAGACTGGGAGTGGTCTGGAGAGAAGTATTTATTAGACAGGATTTTATTTGGGATTTGAAAGATTAGGATTTTGATGGAAGCCATAGGAATGGCACTCAAAGCATTCCAGGTTATGTTAAAGGTATATGTGTGGAGTCAGACATGCATAAGGTATATGTGGAAGACAGAGAGTGAAGCAATTTGGTTGGAGGGAAATATTGGGAGTTAACCAAATTATGTGAATTTGTTCATAATTTTATATATGTAGGTATGATTTAAAGTCTAATGTCCCTTTAAAACTCTGTATTTGTCACCACTATCAAGATTAATCCAGGACTGGAATTTACATTGCTGAGTCTCAACTTGGTTCCTTGTTTCCTTTTTTAAAAAAAGGCTATTTGAACTTAAATTCTATTAGGCACCATTTTTTATGGAGCTACAAAAGAGAGGCAATGTGATGAAGGACAGATAATTTGGTACAGTTGAGTAAAGGGCCTTGGTTCTAACTCCAACCGTGTGTGATCTTGGAGAAATCACTCATTCCCTCTTGGCCTCAGTTTCCCCATGGACACTCAGTTTCCTCATGGACATTAAGGTCCCTTCTAGCTATCCTCTGTGACCCTTGGTTTATGATGCTATGATTCTATTACAGTATGATTGTCTTTAAACTAAAGGATGATAACTGTGAGGCTCTCTGAGATCCATAAATATCTTCTGAAGGATCAGAGAAAAGATTGAATTCTGTTTAGTTTTAGAATTATGTTTATTTTGTTGTATTGTCATTCCTTTAAAAATTGGTATAGTATTTAGAATATTTAACCAGCCAGAACACATACCCATTGCCTGACCAGGCCAGAAAAACAGGAACTGACTGTACTTCATATTCATTTTTGAGGTTTTGATTTTGTTATGCTCTTTCTCACTTACTAAACTACCCACTTAACTACCTTTTGAGGAACAAAAGCTTTTGACTCCCTTGAAATTTTTCTCTCCTGAGAGTTTTAAAAAAGTATAGTAGAAAATAGATATAGACCTTTAAAGTAGTATTATGTACTTTATATTTTTTCTAATGGTATTAAATGTTATTTAGGGGAAAAATTGTTAAAGGAGTATAATCTAGGATCCATAAATGGTTAGTACTTTAAAGTTGTTAGGGGCTTTAACAATATTGCATTGTCTCAAACTTCTTTTTTTGGGGGGGAAGGTATGTATGGCTTTATGACTATCAGACCTTTCATCTTATACTAAAGGTACTGGGGTGCAAAAATTCAGATGCAGATAACTGCATTTCATTTAAAGGGTCAGTAGAATAAAACCTTAGCCATTTAGGATTTATTTTTTCTAAGTGTTTTAATGATCTTCCTTTCCCTTTTGTTCCCTTCTCTCTTCCTCTTTCTCTCTTTCCCTCCTTTTCTTCCTTTTCCCTTTCTTCTCTTCCCCTTATTCCCTTTCTCCTTTCCCCTCTTCTTCTTTCGCTCCTTTCTTTCCTCTTTTTTACCTTCCCTTTTTTCCTTTCTTTCTTCTCTTCCCTTCATTGCCTTCCCCTTTCTCATTTTCCCCTTTTCTCACTTTTCTCTTTCTCCTCTTCCCTCAACCCACTTTTCCCTTTTCCTTAACTCTGTTTTCTCCCTTTCCTCTCATTTCCTCCTTCTTTCTTCTTCTTTCTCCCTTTCACTCCTTCCCCTTTCCCTCCTCCTTCCTCCTCTTTGATCCTCTTCACCCTTTCTCTCCTCCTCCTTACCCTTCCTTTCCTGCATTTCTCCCCTCCCCTTCCCTTC
The DNA here is from genome assembly GCF_028583685.1 of Petaurus breviceps papuanus. Taxonomy (NCBI): domain Eukaryota; kingdom Metazoa; phylum Chordata; class Mammalia; order Diprotodontia; family Petauridae; genus Petaurus; species Petaurus breviceps. Next base: position 47,391,818 of record NW_027186296.1, read on the forward strand.
TCTGTGACTCCACTCCATAGAACTCTGATAACAAATAAATGCAGTCAAGCAAAACAAATCAGCAAATTAATCATGTCTGAAAATGTATGCCTTCTTCCACAACTATAGTCAACTTTTGTCATCACAATTGGATATTTATTCTTCCAGAATCCTCAAGCTTCTGGAATATCTCTGAAAATAAAAGGAACCTGTAAACAGAAGTAACATCTGTTTTCTAATACTGTATTTCTTGAAAGCACATTGGATACTGGATGAGGAACAAGCAGATATAATTAACTTTAAGTAGCTCCAAAAAGCAGTTTTATTTTTTGACAGACAACCTATATAGTTCACCAAGCAGAACGGTGGGGTGATATTTGCTGCAATACAGTAGCCCAATGTCAAGACAAGTTCTATAACCTTAGTCTCTATACCATTCACATCTGCAACCAAAATTATATATATAGTAGAATAGGATAATGTAAGAAGGCAGGGAAGCATATAATAAATTTTAGAAACATTTGCATAAAAAAGCCTCAAGATATAAAACTTATGGTTATCAGGTTAACTCATATAGATTTTGGCCCTATCCAAAGTGGCCCATTGCCAGAGAGTGCTGGGTAACTGAGGTTTTTACCCATGGTTATTAATATTCCCTCAGTCTAGGAAGAGAGGCTGACCATAAGAACGTGATCTGAAGGTTAAACATAAATATCACTATCTTTTCATATATATCCATACCATGTGTAGAATTTTACTGTTTCAGAATCTATAAATTGGGGAATTTACTTGGCAGATGTTACCCGAGAATCTAGACCTTTGTGAACTCATTATAAGACAAGAAAAAAAATAGTTATTGTATTAGGGGCTAAAATACACTTTCACATCTACTTCCATTAATAAGGGGAGGGAAGAGGGAGATGTGAAAACTTGGGGAACCTTTTTGCTTCTTTTGTTATTTATGTAAAGAAAATTAAGGTGATTGAGAAAGATAGAAGGACATCCAAAGCCCTTTCCCTTTCTTTCCTGGGATGCTGTATTGGCATGTACTGTAGTACCTTTATTGTTCTCATCAAGAAGTGGCTAGCCATTTTAGTCCTTTATATTATACTCATCCAATGATAGCATAACCAAAGCCTAAGTCAGACTGAGAGAGTGTCATGAAACTGTAGCTAGAATGAGACTACTAAATACAAAAAGAGACCATAAAGCAATTACCATGGATATAAAATTGGAAGTGTTACGGTGATTTGAAGGCAGTGAAAAAATTCAACTGAATCATGGAAGCATTAAGGCTGTTACTTTAACACCTGGCTGCACTGCTCCTTAATATGGTATTTGTTAAAGTTTTGGAAATTATAATTTTGAGTATTTTCATTCTAATTATTTTTACTTTATGAAAATAGGATAATTTTCCTTTAATTCCATGTTTTAAAAGGTATTCTGAATTCCTAATAGTGATTTGATTACATTTTGGAGCCAAATTTTTTTTTCTAGAGGAATGCATAACCAATTTTTATATGGTAGCTATTAAGAGAGTGGATTTTGACACAGAATTTAATTTTATAGCTACCTTTTAAGTAAGCTATAATGTGTTATTCAATACTGGAAGATCCCACATACCATTGCCTCCGACTAACATTGTTTCACAATAACATTATTAATTACTTATAATAAAATATCACTTTAATGTCACATAGCAGACTGTAACTAATATCTTTTGGTCAACTACCCATTCATAATATTCAGAATTCTCTAGCCCCTTTGTTTCACTTAATGACTTGTTTTTATGAAATTATTTGATATTTGATTATTTCTATATATATCAAAAATTTCTTTTCATGTAAAATACAGCTTTCTCAGTAATATGTGCACTTGCTCATTGAACCAAGATGTTAAATTTAAATGTGTGGGGCACTCTGCTTATTTGTCACTAAGGATGCAAAGAAAAAACCCCCAAAAGCAAGATATAAAATACAATTGTCTCCAAAGAATTAAAATTGAAGGGGGCAGAGCCGAGATGGAGTAGAAGCACAAACTTGGTTCAGGTTCCCCTCCAATCACTTCTAATATATATATAAAAATGACTAAACAAACTTTAGAACTACAGAACCTACAAAGAGACAAAGAGAAACAAAGCTCCCACTGAAGGAAGCCTGGCAGGCCGATAGGAAGTATCTATCACACCAGGCTGGGAGCTTAGCTCAGCCCCAAGTGAGCTTTGTGGGAACAGGTCCCCTGCAAAAAGCAGCAGAGGCATGGTGGCTGTGCAGCTGTCATTGCCTGGCTGTCTCAAGAGCTCCTGACTTGCAGATTGCAGGGGGACCAAGCGACCATTCAGAGGGTAATCACTCTTGCTTTAACCTGCTTGGATCTGGATCATGGTCTTGGGTAGTGGTCCTGGGGTGTGTGACCAGTGAAGCAGAGCTTGTGGTGTCTGTAGAGAGGGTGCCCAACTAATAGCTACAGCAGATGCGAAAACTCCAGAGATTTGGGACACAGGTCTCTCCATTCTGGAAGCAGAGTTATACTGTGGCAAAACACTCAAAAGTCAAGTAGTTGACTGGCAAGATGAGCAAGTCCAGGAAATGTAATCAAACCATAGATTCCTTTTTTTGGGGAAAAAAAGGATCAAGGCATGGAGCAGGAGGAAGACCATGAAGTCAGAACTCCTGAATCAAAAGCATCTAAGAAAAGTATGAATTGGTTACAGCTCCATGGAGGAGCTCAAGAAGGATTTTGAAAATCAAGTAAGAGAAGTGGAGGAAAAATTCGGAAGACAAATGAGAATGATGCAAGAAAATCATGAAAAGCAAGTCAACAGCCTGCTAAACCCAAAAATACACTGAAGAAAATAACACCTTTAAAAGCAGACTAACTCAGGGGCGGCTAGGTGGCTCAGTGAGTAAGAGCATCGGCTCCAGTGTCAGGATGACCTGGGGATCAAATCCGGGCTCAGATACTTAGCACCACCCCCAGAAATAACTGGCTGTGTAACCTTGAGCAAGTTACTTAGTTAACCCCGATTGCTTTTAAAATAAACAACAGACTAACTCATGGCAAAAGACTCTCAAAAAGCCAGTGAGGAGAAGAATGCCTTAAAAAGCCAAATTTTCCAGATGGAAAAGGAATTTCAAAAACTCACTGAAGAGAATAACTCCATCAAAATTAGATTGGAGCAATTGGAAGCTAATGACTTTATAAGGAATCAAGATACTATAAAACAGATCCAAACAAATGAAAAAATAGAAGGCAATGTGAAATATCTCATTGGAAAAACCACTGACCTGGAAAATAGATCCAGGAGAGATCATGTAAAAATTATTGGAATACCTGAAAGCCATTATCAAAAAAAGAGCCTAGACACCATCTTGCAAGAAATTATCAAGTAAAATTGCCCTGATATTCTATAACAAGAGGGAAAAATAGAAATTGAAAGAATTAACTGATCACTTCTTGAAAAAGATCCCAAAAAGAAAACTCCTAGGATTATTACATCCAAATTCCAGAGTTCCCAGGTCAAGGAGAAAATAGTGTAAGCAGTCAGGAAGAAAGGATTTCAGTATTGTGGAAACAAATCAGGATAACACAAGACCTAGCAGCTTCTACATTAAGGGATCAAAGGGCTTGGAGTATGATATTCCAGAGGTCAAAGGAGCTAGGACTAAAACCAAGAATCACCTACCCAGCAAAACTGAATATAATGCTACAGGGAAAATATGGTCATTCAATAAAATTGAGTATTTTCAAGCATTCTTAATGAAAAAAACCAGAGCTGAACAGAAAATTTGACTTTCAAATGCAAGAAGCAAGAGAAGCATGAGAAGGTAAACAGGAAAAAGAAATCATAAGGAACTTATTAAAATTGAACTCTTTACATTCCTATATGGAAAATGATATTTGTAACTCATGAGACTTTTCTTAGTATGAGGATTGTTGAAGGGAATTATATGTGTATATATATGTATACGTATATATACATTTACATGTATATATAGGAGGGTTTATGTATATATAAATATATATTTGAATGTGGGCATATGTGTGTCCATGTATACATAAACAGAGGGCACAGGATGAGTTAAATATGAAGGGATGATATAAAAAAATAAAATTAAGAGGTAAGAGAAGAATTTATTGGGAGAAAGAGAAAGGAGGAGATAGATTAGGGTAAATTATCTCATATAAAAGAGGCAAGAGAAAACTTACAATGGAGGGGAAGAGCAGGAAGGTGAAAGGGAATGGGACAACCTTATTCTCATTGAATTTGGCTTAAGGAGGGAATAACATACACACTCAATTGGGTATCTTACCCTACAGGAAAATAAGGGGGTAGGGGATAGGAGGGGGGATAGAAGGGGATAGAAGGGAAGAGAGATTGGGGGAGAGGGTAGTTAGAAGCAAACATTTTTGAAAAGGGATTGGGTCACAGGATAAAATAGAATAAGTGGGGGATGGGATAGGATAGAGGGAAATATAGTCTTTTACAATATAACTACTGTGGAAATGATTTGGGTAACTGCACATGTACAACCTATATTGAATGGCTTGTCTTCCCAGTGGGTGTGGGTGAGGAGGGAGGATGAGAAAAAAATCTAAAATTCAAAGTTTAAAAACAAATATTTAAAAAAACTGTTTTTTACATGCAACTGGGAAATAAGATGTACAGGCACTGGGGTATAGAGGTCCATCTTACCCTGCTAGAAAGTTAGGGGGGTTATGGGGGAGAATATAGGGGAGAACAGATTGGGGCAAGGGGTATTCAGTGGGCTTGCTATTTTGGGGTGGGGGTAGGGGAAAGACAGGGAGAAAAAAATTATAACTCAAAATCTTGTGGAAATGAATGTGGAGAATTAAAAATAAATAAATTAAAAAAATTTTAAGAATATTAAAATTGAATATTACACAAAGGATAAAGAAGAGCTGTGGGCAGCAAGGGTGCGTATGAGCAGGTTGCAACACATACCTATTAAGGGACTTTGAAGAACAGGAGTAAAGCATATCATTGGGGAGATGTAGGATGAGAAGAGGAGATGAGCTAGTCACATGATAAAAAATGACAGACGAATGGCTAGAATGCTCTCCTAATATCTTCTAAATGTATGGAAAATGCAAGAAAGGATTCTAGGTTATTGCGTTGATCCCCCTTATAATGAACTTAAGGGAGAATGAAGACAAGAGTCTGACAAAATGGGTAGATGTGGATGTTTTGCAATCTGTATTATTGGTGAAAATAGCAAAATTGAGCTAAATTACTGATAAAGTATTTTTAAAGTGCTTACTCTGTGCTAGTAATAAAAATACAAACCAAAAAGACCCTACCTTCAATACACTTACATCTTACATTCTAATGGGGGAAGACAACTTATAAAAGGAAGCTGGAAAGTGGGAGATTCCCAGCACAGGGCCATGGTGGCAAAGCTTTGAGAGTCATGAGTTGATTCAGAAGTAAACACAGATGCTATGGACACTTCTTTAATTGGTGGCCCCAAGCAGGAACTTACTGATAAGAGGTGGGGGGTCACCAGAGTAGAGACATCTCCATGATGAGAAGGCTTATGGGGCAGAGGTGGAAAAGTCTGGAGAGGAACCAGAACTCTCAGGACAAAGCATATTTTTCCAGGGCATGATCACTGCTCCAAAGTATTTAAGAGGAGAATTTTCTGATGGAAATAATGATCTTTAAGCATTGTTATGGAGGAAAATATTCAAAGGAGGAAGACAGTGAATTATTATGTTACCTTGTAAACCTGGTCCTACAGAATAATTTTGGAGCTTAAGAGTAGGATGTAGTAGAGTTAGAAGATGCCTTAGAGATCCTCTTCATTTTACAGATGGGACACTGAGGCAGAATGACGTAATGGAAAGACCCTCCAACTTTCCTAGATGACCTAGATTTAGAACTCAGCGCTGTTATTTGCTTAATTGTGTTACCTTGGGTAAGTTCATTGACCTTTTTTGGACCTTAGTTTCCTCATCTGTAAAATGGGGAGATTGAACTCAATTTCTTATAAAGTTCTTTCTAGTTCTAAGTCTGTGATCCTAAACTGACTTGCCCCAAGTCACACAGGTAATAACCATCTGATAGGAGGTCTTTTAGTAAGTGACTGAGCTGGGCTCATAGGCTTATAGATTTAGAGAAGGGACCTTAGAGGTCATAAATCCCTTCATTTTACTGATGAAGAGACCAAGGCCTAGAAAAATGAAATAACTTACCTAAGGTCATAAAAGCAGGTAAGTGGCAGAGTCATGATCTGGATCCTGATCTTCTTACTTCAAACCCAATGTTCTTTCTGAGACATTGAGAAATATGCTTTATTTTAGCATTAGTACAGGAGATTAATCAATATTCACTATTTATCTCAATAGTTACAATGCCAAGTGGAAATCAGTATAAACACAATAGTGAGTACAGGAAATGACAGTTTGATAATGTAGTAAGATTGTAGTTGCTTTCTGAGGTTCCCAATCCAAAGACACTAGGAGATATTGGGATGGTTTTGTCATTGTTAAGGATTTTGAATGTCGATGGGAAAAGTATACACCATAAAAGGGAAAGCATATGCTTAGTTTTGTTGGTGACTGGAAATCTTAATGCAATAATCCATGAGTGCTGATTTGGTTTTCCTCCCAAGAATACTGATGCAGGAAGGACATATTCTCAGGAGGAGCTAATACTTACAAGCCATCCTAATGAATTGAGTTGTAGGAAAAAGAACAGTTTTTGACTCATAGAATAAGTGGCTTTTATTTAACAAGGCTGTTTTGTCATTGTTTCTGTCGACATTTCTTTGTAATTTGCTTAAAGCTGATAACTGATGACAAGCTTATCACAGTAATGCAAACTAGAGGGGAAAATACATATTCTACACTGATTCATACTTCTGACTTAGGGATTCTATTTTATTTGGAAACTCAATGACCTGTGGTTAGAAGGGTAGCATTAATGTTGATCTATTATTTAAAGCAATAATACATATTCTGTAAAAACAGTCTGGTTTGTGTGGCAGTGTACTTATTTCCAAGGCCAGTTTTTTTTTTAGTTTTCACCTTAAACTGTGCTCCACACCCCCCACCCCCTCAATTTTTCCCCTGTTGCTCCTGTACAGTGAACCTTCCAAGATTTGGTAGCAGCTGGCTCTTTCTTTTCCTGAATTTTAAGTAGATAGGTCATTAGTGAGAGACTATTTTAAGAAACAAATGACAGATCTATTGCCGAAGACTGAATGTGACAGAAGGTAGTGCTACCAAACAATTTTTGTTATCTTTCTTTGTCATGTTATGCCATTGTTAAGGTGCCTGGTATCATTTGAACCATGCCTCAATATCCATTTCTCTAAGGCATGGATCTGACCAAGTCTCTCTCCACTGGCTTCCTATTGTCCCTAGGAAAAATTCAAACTCCTTTATTCATCATGTAACCTGCTGTTCTGAATGACTCCTCTTCACATATCCTACTGTCTAGCTGCCTTGGTGTCTCTGCTGTTCCTCATACAGAAGATTCCATCTCTGTCTCTGTGCCTTTTGACGAGGCTGTACCCCCACCCTCCCCACTTGTGCTTCTGAAAATCATAAGAATATATAGGAACATGTATCTGGAGCTAGAAAGGATCTCAGAAGCCATCTGATTCAACCCTCTCATGTTTCAGCTGAAGAAACAGGTCCAGGGAATTAAAGTGATTTATTCAAGGCCATACAGGTAGTAAGTATTAGATGTGGGATTTGAACCCAAGACTTCTGAATCCAGACCTTGACTGAATCATTTCATCTATCTGCATGTTTCCCCTCACTCCTCTCCCTTCCTCCTATATAAGGTCTTTTTTGATAACCTTCCCTTCCAACTGCAATTCAGCCTTTAGAATTCAGCTGGGCTCCTTGCTCATAGTTGTCATAGAAATGAGTTTTAAAATCTGCATTTATTTGACTTTCTAAAAGATGTGTCAAGAGATTAAGAAACTATAAGTATAATTGCTACTCAGAGCCAAACGATCAATTTTATTATTCACTAGTAGGATTATGTATTAACCCATTTATAGCGTTCCCAGGAAATTGCTAATATTTGAAATGGTACTATTCATTGTAGAGGAATGCCTATGCTCCAAGATTTGGTTTCAACTTTCCTATTTGTAAATAAAACAGCATTTCAAGGATTCTTACAGATTAAAGAATAATTAGCATTATGATACTCATAGTAGAATAATAGTTATTCCATTTTCCTACCTCACAGGGGTGTTGGAGAAAACTATCATCATTATTATTGTTATTATTATTAACAACAGATGAAAGTGAGTTCTTGGATTCTGCTGAAGATTCTTTCCCCTTCTTTGCCCTCAAAGCTTCTTATTGCCCAGCAACCCAGAGTTCCTGTTTCCTTTAATCATTGAAAAGTGCTGAATATTATTAAAAGCTTTAAAACTTTAGGTTAATTATAAATATCTTTATGATGTTTTAAATAGTTAAGATAGTATTCTAAAATATTCAAAACTCAAAATGACTAGTTAGCTCATTTGGTTAGAGCTTATTGCTGATGAGTTCACAGTTGAAGTATGATTTATTTCTCTTCTCTCTTCCACTGAAGACCTATCTGTACTTGCTATACTCGTGATGCTCACAAATGCCTCCTGTTCATCAGAGAGATGAAGAGAAGGATGGATCATACCAATATCCCTCAACACCCATTAGAAGATAATCACAGACTCTAAAAATTGGAAGGGACATTAGTCATCTCCAATCCTCTTTACCTCATACAGAGATCTAAGATTAACAGATGGTCATCCAGAAGTTATGTGATGGAAAAAATAAATCTGACTTATAAATGGAGCTAACTAGAAAGACAAAAGCCAAATATATACTATAAGGGAAGATTGTACATATGAATAAACATCTCAGTTACTGTTTACCTTGAGTAATCTCTTAGGGATGTATGTGCTAGCAAATATAGGCTTCCTTCTGAATTTCTGAAGCAACTGGACCTGAAGCAACTAGAATAAACTCTTTTATTAAGGGGATTTGTTATGTGAAGGCTGAAAGGGCTGCCCTTGAAGACCTAGAGGGCCATATGTAGCCCCAAGGCCATAGGTTCCCCACCCTTGAACTAGACGGTTACATTAATTTGGAAATTAATCACATACTGTCTTAACTTTTCATGTATATATGTCTTATCTCCTCAATTAGATTTTAAGTTCTTAGGATTTATTTGTTTATATCTGGCATAGTGCAATACATGTAATAAATACTCAATAAATGTTTATTGAATTGAATTCTGTTTCAAGAAAAGGTTAAGTTCTCCCAACCTGGTCCAGTTAATTCATTTCCGCTGTTTGTGGACTTGCTAAGTACATATAATTATAGTAGTATTAAGATTAAACTTTAATTCATTAATGTTTACCTTTTTCAGTATTTCTTAATGCTCTTCCTTCTTTCTGAAGCTTTGATCACCCTTGACCACATATCAGTTGAGGAATGGCTTTTATTTTTATACATTTGGCTCAGTTTCTTTATATTTGAGAAATGAGGCCTTTATTACAGAAAACTGCAGTAAATCTCTCCCTCCCTTTCCCCTTCCCCAGCCCAGTTTCTTGTTTTCCTTCTAATTTTGACTGCATTAGTTTTGTTTGTGCAAAATCTTTTTAATTCTGTGTAATCAAAATTATTTATTTTACTTCCCTTGATCCTCTTTATCTCTTGTTTGGTCATAAACTCTTCACTTATCTATAGATCTGACAGGTAAAATTTTCCATGCTCCCCTAATTTACTTAAGATACCATCTTTTATGTTTAAATCATTTATCCATTTTGACCTCATTTTGGTATATGGTATAAGATCTTGTTTTACTTCTTATTTCTGTCAAACTGCTCCCCAGTTTTTTTCAGCAATTTTTGTCAAATGGTGAATTGTTACCACAAAAGTTTGTGTCTTTCTATCTTTATCAAACATCAGATTGCTGTGGTCATTTACTACTGTGTATCATGTACCTAATCTATTCCACTGACTTTCCACTCTATTTCTTAGTCAGTACCAGATTGTTTGATTATTACCAATTTGTAATTTAGTTTGAAATTTGGTAGTATTAGGCTACCTTCTTTCATTTTTTTCATTGATTCCATTGATATTCTTGGCCTTTTGTTCTTCCAGATGAATTTTATTTATTTTTTCCTAGCTCTATAAAATAATTCTTTGGTAGTTTGATTTGTATGGCACTAAATAAGTAAATTAATTTAGGTAGAATTTTTTATTATTTAGGCTTGGCCTACCCATGAGCAATTAATATTTCTCCAATCATTTTGGTATATCTTTATTTGTGTGATAAATGTTTTGTAATTTTGTTCAGATAGTCCCTGGGTTTGTCTTAGCAGGTAGACTCCCAAGTATTTTGTGATGTTAGCAGCTATTGTAAATAGCATTTCTGTATATCCTCCTGATGGATTTTGTTTGTAACATATAGAAATGCTGATAATTTGTGTAAGTTTATTTTATATCTTGAAACTTTTTAAAAGTAGTTTATTTTAGCTGGTTTTAAAGTTGATTCTCTAGGATTCTACAAGTATGCTATCATATCATCTGTAAAGAATGTTAGTTTTGTTTTCTTATTGTCTATTTTTATTCATACAATTTATTTTTCTTGTCTTATTACTATAGCTAGAAATTCTAATACAATTTTGAATAATAGGGGTAACAATGGGCATCCTTACTTCACTCCTGATCTTATTGGGAAGGAGTCTAGCTTATCCCCACTAAAGATAATGCTTGCTCTTAGTTTTAGATAGATGCTACTTATTTTAAGAAAGTTTTCATTCATTTCTATGCTTTCCAGTGTTTTTAATAGGAGTGAATGTTGTATTTTGTCAAAAGCTTTTTCTGTATATGTTGACACAATTATATGATTTTTGTTGTTTTCATTATTCATATGGTCAATTGTACAGTTTTCCTAATATTGAAACAGATGTGCATTTCTGGTATGAATCCCACCTGGTCATACTGTATGATCTGTGTGATACATGGCTGTAATCTTCTTGCTAGTATTTTAATTAAAATTTATTTGTATCAATATTCATTAGGGAAATTGACCCACAATTTTCTTTCCCTGTTTTTGCTCTCCCTGGTTTAAGTATACAAATCATATTTGTGTTGTAAAAAGAATTTGGTAGGGTTCCTCCTTTACCTATTTTAAAAAAATAGTTTATATAGTATTGGGATTAATTATTCCGTAGATGTTTGGTAGTATTTACTTGTAAATCCCTCTGGTCCTAGGTACTTTTTTCTTAGGGAGCCCATTGATGGATTGTTCAATTTCTTTTTCTAAGATAGGGCTTTTTAAGTATCCTATTTCCTCTTCTGTTAATCTAGGCAATTTTTATTTTTGTATATATTTATCCATTTCACTTAAATTTTAGGTTTTACTGGTATATGATTGAGCAAAATAACTCCTAATGATTACTTTAATTTCATCTTCATTGGTGGTGCAGCCATTTCATTTTTTATAGTAGTAATTTGGTTTTCTTTTTTCTGCTTTAAAAATACCAAATTAACCAATAGTTTATCTATTTTTGTTGTTTTGTTATGAGTTAAGTGTTTTTTATTTTTAATTTTATTAATCTCCTCTTTGATTTTCAGTATTTCCATATTGTTGTTTAGTTGAAGAATTTTTATTCATTAATTTTCTCATTTTCTAGAATGCTACTCTTTCTGTCTTTTATTAATGTATACTTTTAGGGATATAAAATTTCCCTTAAGTACTACTTTGACTGATTCCCACAAATTTCAGTATGTTGTCTCATTGCTGTCATTTCTTTAATGGAATTATTGATTGCTTCTATGATTTGTTCTTTGACCCCCTCACTTTTTTAGGCTTAGATTATTTAAGTTTCCAACCAATTCTTAATCCATGTTTTCATGGCCCTTTATGAAATGTAATTTTTATTGCATTATGGTCTGAAAAGTTTACATCTAATATTTCTGCTTTTATCCATTTGGCTGTAAGGTTTTTATGCCCTAATACATGGTCAGTTTTTGTAAAGGTATCATGTACAGCTGAGAAAAAGGTATATTTCTTTGTATTACTATTCAGTTTTCTCCAGAGTACTATCATATCTAACTTTTCTAAGATTCTACTCATCTCCTTGGCTTTACTTTTTTTTGTTGTATTTATCTTGTTCTGAGAAGGGAAAGTAATGTAGTCATATTGTCCATTTCCTACTATAATTCATTTAACTTTTTCTTTAAGAATTTGGATGCTATGCCATTTGGTGCATCTATGTTTAGTATTGATATTAATGCATTGTTTATGGTTCTTTTCAGAAAGATGGAGTTTCCCTCCTTATCCCTTTTAATTAGATCTGTTTTTACTTTTGTTTGGGATCATGATTGCTACCTCTGCCTTTTTTTACATCAGCTAAACTATATTAGATTCTGTTTCAGACCCTTATTTTAACTCTTTGTGTGTGTCTCTCTGTTTCAAGTGTGTTTCTTGTAAACAACACATTATTGGATTCTGGTTTCTAATCCATTCTGTTACATGCATTCATTTTATGGGTTGAGTTCATCCCATTCACATTCATAGTTATGATAGCTGCATTTCCCTTCATCCTATTTTTCTGTTTATCCTTCTCTCTCTTTTTATCCTGTCCTTTTTCTAAAGTCTGTTTTGTTTCTGACCACTGCCTTTTTTTAATTTGCCCTCCCTTTTATGATCTTCCCTTTATTTTATTCCTTTCCCCTCCTACTTCCCTGTTGGGTAAGATAGAATTCTATTACCATTTGAGTTTGTGTGTGTGTGTGTGTGTGTGTGTGTGTGTATGTATTCTTCTTTAAACCAATTTATATGTAAGGTTCAAGTGTCCTCCCGCCCTCCATCTTCTACTGTACTGTAAAAGCTCTTCCTTGCATGCTTCTTTTATGTGAGGTAGATTTTTTGGTTCACAAATGATTGTGTACTCAATACAACCTCTGAAGCTAAGATGAAACAAAGTATAGATCTCCTCTGTTTGTGCTAATTTTGGCCTAACAACACCAAGAAAAGAGAGGTTCTTCACCAGCTAGCACCACATCATCCATATGTGAAATCATTAGTTAAAACAAATGGAGAAATTTTGAATGCTGTGGATGAGTTCGCTTATTTTGGCATTTTACTTTCCTGGCATGTACACTAGATGATTAAGTTGATACATGCACTGCCAGAGCTAGCTCCATGTTTGGGATGCTTCATAGGAAAGTGTAGGAGAGAAGAGGCATTAGACTGCCTACCAACTGGCCTCATTGTTGTATACCTGTGAAACCTGAACAGTATACTAGTGCCATGCTAGGAAATTGAATTGCTTCCATTTGAATTGTCTTAGGAAGATTCTGAAGATCTATGGGTGAGATAAGGTACCAGACACTGAGATCCTTTCTTGAGATGAATTGCTAAACATCCAAACTCTACCCATGAGAGCACAACTCTGATGGGCTGGCCACATTGTTCAAATGCCAAAAGTATGTTTGCTACAAGACTATTTTATAGAGAACTCACACAGGGCAAGTGCTCACATGGAGGTCAGAAGAATTTGATACAAGAACATTCAAAGTTCTGTCTTAAGAACTTTGGAACCGATTGTGAGCCATGGAAGACAGTGGTATGATACCATCCAGCATGATGTGACTACATAAATGAAGGTTCTGTACTCTGTGGGCTAAGGAGAATTATAGTTGCTAAAAGCATTGTAAAATGCATCTCCATTTCAAATGCTCATGTGGATTATTTGTGCCTGACCTGTGGGAGAGCTTTCTGAGCTTGTATTGGTCTGATCAGCTACAGGCAGACACAGTATACCTTTACTCCAACATAGGGATGTCATTTTGGTCTTCTTCAAGAACAAAAGATTACAACAAACAAGCAAGCCACATGAGATAATTGACCCCCCTTCTCCTAGGGCATCCCTGTTTCTTGTATATCCATTTTTTTTGCATCATCCCAAAATTATCAACTCACTCCTGTACTCTCTTTCTGTGTAGAATTATTAGATTCTAATATTGAATCTAATTACCCTAATAATAAAGTTATTAGAAGTTACATGAATCATCTTCCCATATAGAAAAGTAAACAGTTTGACATTATTAAGCCCCTTGTGATTTTTCTTTCATGTTTACCTTTTGATACTTTTCAAGAGTCTTGTATTTGAAAGTCAAATTTTCTATTTAGCTCTGGTCTTTTCACCAGGATTCTTGAAAATCCTCTATTTCATTAAATATTCATTTTCCCTTGAAGGATTATACTCAGTTTTGCTGAGTAAGTTGCTGGTGGTTGTAATCTCAGACCTTTTGCCTTCTAGAATATCATATTATAAGTCTCTTCTGGTCCTTTAATGTGGTAGTTGCTAAATCTTGTGTAGTTCTGACTGTGGCTCCACAATATTCAAATGGTTAATTTCTGGTTGCTTGAAGTATTTTCTCTTTAACCTGAGAACTCTGGAATTTGACTATAATATTCTTGGGAATTTTCATTTTGGGATCTCTTTTAGGTGATTGGTAGATTCTTTCAGTTTCTGTTTTACATTCTGGTTTTGGGATATCAGGGCAATTTTCCTCGATAATTTCTTGAAATATGATGTGTAGGTTCTTTCTTTGATCATAACACTTAGGTAGTTCAATAATTATTAAATTATCTCTTCTCAGTCTGTTTTCCAGGTCAGTTTTTTTTTTTTCTGAGGAGATATTATTAAAAAAAACTCTTTTGGCTTTATTTGATTGTTTCTTGATATCTCATAGAATCATTAGCTTTTACTTGCTCAATTCTTATTTTTAAGGAGCTATTTTCTTTAGTGAGCTCTTGTAATTCTTTTTCCATTTGGCTGATTCTGCTTTTTATGGAGTTATTTTCATTGGTGAATTTCCTTTTTTTTTTTTTTTTTTTGCTTTTTGGAGGGCAGTTGGGGGTAAGTGACTTGCCCAAGGTCACATGGCTAGTTTTTGTGTTAAGTGTCTGAGCCCAGATTTGAACTCAGGTCATCCTGACTCCATTGCTGGTGCCCTATTCACTGCACCACCTAGCCACTACCATTGGTGAATTTTTGTACCTCTTTTTCCATTTCAATTCTTTTTTTAAGGTGTTATTTTCTTCAGTTTTCTTTGTGCTTGTTTTACTAAGCTGTTAATTGTCTTTTCATAATTTTCTTCCTTCCCTTCCCTTCCCTTCCCTTCCCTTCCCTTCCCTTCCCTTTCCTTTCCTTTCCTTCTTTCCTTTCCTTTCCTAGCTTTTCTTTTACCAATCTGATTTGGAAAATAATTGTTTAGATCTTATGTGAACTTTTATTAGACTTGTATCCAATTCACCCTTTTCCCCTTTTATTCTTTTCTGGAAACTGATTTGGTTTCATTGTCTTCTTCTGAGTTGGTGTATTGATCATCCTTGTCACCAGGGTAGCTTTTAATGGTCAAGTTTTTTTTGTTCATTTTTCTACTAAATTTCTTGATTTTTAACTTTATGTTAAAGTTGAGCTCTGTTCCTGGCATGGTGGTGGTGGAGGAACACTGATTTAAGCTCCAGACTTTTTTTGCACTGGTTTGGAAATTTTCAGTGTTTCCAAAGTGGTATGACCAAAAGCAATACTGTCTATTGGGGCTTCTGTCCCTCTTGTCTGAAAATGCTCCTCTCTGCTCTTAAACTATGACTCAGAAGTGGGTGTAGGCAGTTGAGTTGCCACACAGTACAGTCCTATATCCAATGCTAGCTCAGGGGGCCCCTGTAATCTCTTTCTTACCAGTGGCCAAGTCCCCTTACTGTCTCTGACTCAAGAACTTCTAGATCTGCTGTTGTTTCTATTGCCACTATCTAGTCCCACCACTGGTGTTTCATCCACACGTACTTTGGGTCATCCTCCACTCTTGTACCACAGATCTCTCTTTCTGACTTCCTGAATAGTTTTGAGCTGAAAGTTTTCACTCTGACCTTTGGTTGGCTCTGCCACTCCAGGATTCTATCTGAAGCATTGTTTTAAAGTTGTTTGAAGATTATTGGAAGACCTCAGCTCAGTGCTTTCTCTCTACTCTGCTATTTTGGCTCTGCCCCTGAAAGTCTATCCCTGAATTTTGAGAATTACCATAACCCTTTTGAAGTTGGGCAAGGCAAGTTTATTTTGACCTGAAAATTCACTAATGGATTAGCTCTCTTTATTTTATTTTATTTTTTTTTAAAGCAATCAGGGTTAAGTAACTTGCTCAAGGTTACATGGCCAGTTATTTCTGGGTGTGGTGCCGAATATCTGAGCCTGGATTTGATCCAGGTCATCCCGACACTGGAGCCGGTGCTCTTACTCACTGAGCCACCTGGCTGCCCCTAAGCAATTGGGGTTAAGTAATTTGCTCAAGGTTACACGGCTAGGTGTTTCTGGGTGGGTGCTAAGTGTCTGAGCCTGGGATTCAATCTCCAGGTCATCCCAACACTGGAGCTGGTGCTCTTACTCGAGATTAGCTCTCTTTAATGAAAGCTTTTTGTGGGGGAAGAGGAATAGCTAGTGATAGAGTACAGTTTAGATGAATGATGACCAATTGATCATAATTCTGCATAGAGGAAGCCACTAGACCACGGTGTAAACCTTAGATGATGGCCATTAAACTGTTTGTAAGATTCCCTAGGGAGCATGTATTGACTTAGAAAACCACATATCAACATTATCTATGTTCTGTTGTATTTTCATTTATTTTGTTAAATATTTAAAAATTACATTTTAATCTGATTCTGGCTGCACTTGGGAGTGTTGTGGGCCCCTTATGGGCCATGTGTTTGACACCTCTGCTTTAGGCAGAGCTTCCTCAAGGAAAAGACCTTTGAATGAATGACATTGCACCCAGAGACCCAGAGCAAACCCATTCATGGATCTTTCTTTTGTGTGAATCACTCCATTTAATTATGACACCAATATAATTCTGTGCAGTTAGAAGCAATATCAGTTTTTTTTATTTTTTAATTTTGAAAATTTTTTATAAAGCCAAAGAAATGGGCATATGATATATGATTTCTTTTGGATAATTAGGAAGATTTAAGAAACTAGCTTTTACTGTAGCCCATTTATGTGTAGATTGGTAATAAAATTAATAAAGGCAGTTCCAATCAAATATGATTAATTTGAATTATAAAAGGCATTCAAACTAAGTATTAAACATATGTTGGTTGAGAGGCTTAGTACATTAGCTTTTGCACTTGAGAAGCTTTCAGATCAGTTCTCATTGCAGCTGTTTCCACGGGAGGGCTGCATTTGGAGCTTATAGGGCTCAGCACAGGGCTATGAATTCAGAGCACATTGTACATGTCTGGATTTTATCATGCAATTTGGGGCAGATTTGTTGTGCCTTTTAGGTAGGTGTTGACACCCTCTTTCCTCTTATAACCTGAAGAATTTAATGCCAGATTTGGTGATTTCTGTATTAGGTGTTAGAAGAAAGGAAAGAGTTTCAGGCCACTGTCACTGAGGAGGGATAGAAGAGGGATAATTAACAGTATAGTTGGGGGCAGAGAGCATTAAGTCAAGTCAACGATTATCAAGAACATTGTACTAAACTGGGTATGCAAAAAAAGTTAGAAACAGTCATATTCTCAAAGACCTCACCGTCCAGAAAGGAGGGGGGATACAGGCAAACAAATATGTACAAACAAGATATATACAGGAAAACTTGAAGATAATCTCAAAGGGAATGCACAAGCCTTAAGGATGATGGAGAAAGGTTTTTTGTAGAACATTTTAGCTGAGAAATTTTTTTAAAAGCCAGGGAATCCTGGGATGTGAAGATAAAGGAGACAATTTTAGGCATGGGGAACAACCATTGAAAATGTTTAGATTGGGGAGATGGAATATCTTGTGTGAAGAAAAGCAAGGACGCCTGTGTCACTGGATTGTATGTGGAAGGAAGTAAAGTGTAAAAAAAAACCTGGAAAGGCAGGAAGGGGCCAGGTTGTAAATGACTTTAAAAGTCAAAAAGAGAATTTTACATTTGATCCTGAAGGCAATAGCCAATGATAAATACAAATATAAGACAGTGTATTCTAAGTAAGTACCAGATGCATGAAACAATTGAGGCAGCCTGGCATAATGTACAGAGTATTGGATTTAGAGTCAGGAAGATCTGGGTTTAAATCATGGTTCATGAGTTATGTGAAGCTATCTGTCTGAGTCACTTAACTGTCCTAGTCTTAGTTTCCTCATCTGTGAAAAGAGGATAATAATAACACCTATCCCTAGGTCTGTTATGAGAATTAAAGGAGATAATGCACATAAATCTTAAAATAGTATATAAATGTAAGCTACTTGAGGGCAGGGATTTCTTATTCTTTTTCTCTGTATCCCCAGTGCTTATCACAGTGCCTGGTGCTTAGCTTAATATATGTTTATTAATTGGTTGATATAATTAAATTATTGTTATTAAACACCACAGGGGTTCAGAGGAGAGAGATCATTAATGGCTGGATCATCAAGGAGGATTTCATGGAGTTCGATGTGAACTGGTCCTTTAAAGAAGCTGAGGCTTTAGAATAAGCAGGAGGAGGATATGGAGACAGAAGTGTACATGCCATTTTTGAAGAAGAGTAAATTTTGTTTGGCTGTGTTGTTGTGGAGGGTTGATTTAGGGGAAGAATGGGAGATGAAGTTAGAGAGGTAAAGGGATAGATTATAGGGGAATTTTCTAGTGGAAGGACATTGAATTTATCTTGTAGGGTTGGGGAGTCTTTAAAGGTTTTTGAGTGGGAGGGGCTGGTGTAGGGTAAAGGATGTTTTAGAAAGATTTATCAGGTATCACTGTGTAGGATGGAGAGGATAAAGATTGGAGGCAGGAAAATCCAGTTTGGTGAATAATAATCCAGGTATGAAATGATGAGAACTTAGACAAAGATGGTGGCAGCATGAACAGAAAGTGAGAAAGGAATCATAAATGATTGCTGTGAAAGAATCACCAGGAATTAGTGATTGGATGTCAAGAGAGCAGGAAGGAGAAACAGCAAGGATGACTCCAACATTTTTCTTCTGATGGAAATAAGGATGTCTGGAGGGGGGTTGAATTTTGACAAAAAGATGATGGGTTCAGTTTCAGACATGTTGAGTTTAAGGTGACAGGAAGACATTCAGGTGAAGGTGTTAAGTAGAAAGTTGGTAGTGTAGAACTGAAATATCAGGAGAATAGTTAGGTTTAGAGATGTAGAACTAGTAGTTGGAGGTATGAGATTAGAAGGGCAGAGGTTTAAGACTAACAACAATAATAGCATTTTAGTGTTTTGTTTGTAAAATTCTTTACATACATTATTTCATCTGAGCTAGGTGCTATTATTATCATCCCTATTTTACAAATGAAGCAACTGAAGCATAGAGAGATTTAAGTAAATTATCCAGGGTTACTCAGGTAGTACATGTCTGAGTCAGGGCCTAAACTCTTGAACACACATTTTCTTAGATCTGAGTCCAATGCTCTAGTCACTGTCCCATAGCTTCCGCCACAGTAGGAAGGGGAAGTAAGTTAAAAAAAAAAAAGACTGCCCTCAAAATAAGAGAAGAATTCAATTTAACAGATATTTATTAAGTACTTCCTCTATGTAATGTACTATTTGGTGCTGAGGAAGTAGGCAAAAAATCATGTCTCTTGGATAGCTTATAGTCTTCTGTAGCATTACAGAAACAAGGAGGGAAGAATTTCCTGGAAGTGGTAGGAGCAAAAACCAGATTCAAAGCAGTAAGGAATAGATGGTGAGGAAATAGAGAAGTAAATTAAAAAAAAAACAAAAAAAAATCGAGAAATTTGGTAGTAACAGAAAGAAAGTTTAATGATAAGAAATTTTTTTCCTTCCTTCCTTCCTTCCTTCCTTCCTTCCTTCCTTCCTTCCTTCTTTCCTTCCTTTGTTCCAGGAGACCTGTTAGTAGGCAGAGGCAAAAGATCAAGGAGAGAGTAGTGGGGGAAGGAGGGAGGATATGTGATGGAAGAATGTCCTGTATTCTTAGGAGTCTTTGATACTTGGAGTAGTCAGAAAATCATTGCTTGGTGGACCCAGGGTGGTGTCAGAAATGTACACTGACTCATGCAGAACTCATGATTCAGTCTATTTCTAACCACATGCCAAAACAGACATCATGTTAAATTCCAATCTTGCCCTTAAAAGTGTTAGTTTCTGATCAGTTTGGTTTCACACTCAAATTTAAGTATGTTCTCAATTTTTTCACCTAGGAATTAACAAAGTCATATAAGTACTAAAATCAAAAGTACCTTCCTAGAAAACAGCGTTTATATTCCATGAGGATGTACCAAACCATCAGTCTCTTCGAGCACAAACATCATACCAGTTATGCACCTACTTATTAGGGAATAGTTCTGGTACACATTTCACTAGGTTTTTTTAGTGGATAAAATCACAATGCCACTCTTTAATATATAAAGAATGAGTGCTTTCTCCCTATTGTTTTGAAATGTTTCTCTGGCAGTTGTGTTGGATTTGCAGTGATTAATCTTGAGTTTCACATCATTTTAAACTGGGAGCGTCCTTGAACATCATCCAATCCAACCTCTTGGTTTTACATGTGAGGGAACTGAAGCCCTAAGATGCTAAATAACTTGCCCAAAGTCACATAGGTATTAAGTAACTGAGCCAGGATTAGAATCAAAGCATTTTTCTTCCAAATCTAGTTTCTTTCCACTCTGGCATACTCTGGTAACTGCCCTTGTAACCATAAACATACAGTTTGGCCAGATGACTGGCAAGACCAAGGTAGGGTGCAGGATACAAAACAGGCCAACACTGACACATTTTCATAGCCTAATTAATACTATGTTCTATCTACTTCAACTAAAAAAAGGATTTTGAAGCAGCTGAAGAGTTTTTTTTTTCTTTTTTCCTGTTGCTGTTGCAGTCAGTCTTGAGAGGGAACCAGAGTGGTGTAAGCAAAACAACGTTTAAAGACTAAAATGTTAAATTTCTAGATAATACCATCTGTTTCTTAATATCCTGAAATAACAATGAATTTAAATGCAGCAGAACTGTTTCATGACTAGAATAATGGCTTGACTCTTTTCTTTGTAAGCCTCTGGGGAAAGACTTAATGATCAGACATTAACAGACTTTATTTTGGTAAAAGGCACAAAACCCCAGTTTGGGATTTCCCAATAACTGATATAGGTGAAGCTATTAGCTCATGATGGTCTAGGTATAGGATTTTCTATTCTATTTATTTCCTTTTAGTGATTTAGGATGTCAACCAAGACCTAGGAAATCCAGAGCCATCTTTTTTTTTTTTTTAAAGAAACATGCCCAAACTCTATAGACCAAATTATGCTATGCAAATAGTTGTTTTGCTATAAACAAAGATCTATTCTAGAAAAAGTTGTAAATTTAATAACGTTTTGTTGGAGAACTTGTTATTTAAAAGAAACCATTGAGAATCCTTTAAATAATTTCTTAAAAAATTTGTTAGCTTTTTTTTTTATGAGTAAGCCACACCTGTAGTTGAGCTGACATCCCCAAATCAATATCTGTGTGATTTAAGTTACAGATTCTCCTTGGTTAGAGCCTAAAGCAAGGTTCTTTTTCTTCCATTGACACCATTATTATTCAGGGACTCTTTGAACAGCAGTATGCCACTAATTTAATTAACCTATAGGGTTCACTGGAGGTAAGATCTAGGGGAGGAGCATGGTATGAAATGAGGTGCCAGCTTTGGAATCAGAGAATCTGGGCATGAAACCTGACTTGTCCACTTACAAATACTGTGACCTTGGACGAATCACTTCAGTCCTTTGAGCATCATCAGTTTTCTCATTTGTAAAATAAGGAAGTTGGTCTAGGTGCCACTTGAGGGCCCTTTCAGCTCTAAATACCTGATCCAAAGAGCTATGTTGTTTTTACAATTCTGAACAAATTTACATGGCTGAAGATATCAAATTATTTTGTAAATGAAAAAGAAAGTACTTGCAAGTATATTCTCCTTTCTGCATAAAAGATGATCATACCTAGCCGAATAGTAGAACATTTGTTTTCAATTCCTTTTCTAATGTAGTAGATTTTTATTTAAATTCCTTGCTTATCTAGTTTCTCTTGAGACCAATGATGTATATATATATGTGTATATATATGTGTGTGTGTGTGTGTGTGTGTGTGTGTGTGTGTGTGTGTGTATACACTGCTTTTTGGAGGGGGGAAAGCAGGGCAATTGGGGTTAAGTGACTTGTTCACACACAGGGCTAGTAAATGTTAAGTGTCTGAGGCTGGATTTGAACTCAGGTCCTCCTGATTCCAGGGCTGGTACTCTATTCACTGTGCCACCTAGCCACCCCCAATGACATATATTTTCACGAACATGGGCTGTAATTAGGATTGCACATTATAATTGTGGAACAATTTTTTTCTCTCTTTCATAGTAACTTATTTACTTTGGGTTATCATTATGCTAAACTTTCATTTTTGATGACTACTAAAATTAGACCTGAAATAAACAGCAACTCATCTCAGCTGTGGATACCACAGTTTAAGAAGGTCATTCATAAATTGAAGAGTGTCCAGTGGAGAGCAACAAGAAGTGTGAAGGACCTTGAATCTATGTTATATAGAGATTAATTGAAGGAACTAGGATTGTTTTGCTTAGCAAAGACTCAGGAGCATATGATAGCTGTTGTCAAGTATTTGAAATGTTGTCCTATAGAGAAAGGATTAGATTTGTTCTCTTTGGCCTTGGAAGGTAAAACCAGTAACAACAGGTGGAAGCAAATTTAGGTTTGAAATTAGGAAAACCTTTTTGTAATTAGATCTATCGAAAAGTGAAAAGTCTACCTGGAGAGATGGTGGATCCTTCTTCATTGGAGATCTTCAGGAAGAGGCTGGATGACCACTAATCAGGTTAGACTAGATGGCCAATGAAGTCCCTTTCAGTTCTCAGATCCTGTGATTCACCATTGAGATCATATTTAGAGGATGTCTTGATAAATACATATATCATGGGATTTAATGGGAATAACTTAGCTGTTGTGTTCACCTAAGCTTTGGATTCTAGACTTATTTGGCTTTGATTTTTTTTTTCTGTTGCAATCTGAGGGATAAAGCTTTACATAGGTAAAGAAATCTCTTACCTCACTATGAACCTAAGGAATATTAGTGTGATTGGTTGTATGTCAGGGTTTAAAGGAGTCATTAGAGGCTACTCCATTGAGATGGAGATCACAGGAAGAGTAAAAGGGAGACTTATGTGCACAAAGGAAATAATGAGAGAAAAATGAAAAGGACCTTACGGGGCTAGATCTTATGTTGTACTGTAAAAGAATAATTATTAAGACTATTTGGTTCTGGTTTAAAGATAGAAAAGTTGATCAGTGAAGTTAATTAGATAAGTAAAACTCAGAAACAACAAAATTATTCTTATTTTTTTTTTATTTTTTGCTTTTTGGAGGGGGAAGGAAGGGCAATTGGGGTTAAGTGACTTGACCAAGGTCACATGGCTAGTAAATGTTAAGTATCTGAGGCCAAATTTGAACTCAGGTCCTCCTGACTCCAGGGCCAGATGCTTTATTCATTGTACCGCCCTAGCCACCCCCACAACAAAATTATTAGCAAAGTGAAATGAAGAGAGTGCATTTAGGGTTAGGGCTAAAATGCTACAAAATAAAATGAAAGCAATCAACTTTCAAAGACAACACATGAACTCAGAATAAAGTAAACAACCCATCATGAATTCAAAAGACCGATGATAAAACATACCTTCCACCTCTTGGGAATAGGTAAGAGAATAGAGGTCATGAATGACATGTTGCCAGTGTTTGTAGTGATTTTTCAGTTGTTTTTCTTTACTATCTATATTTGCTTCAAGAGAGAAATTCTACTTGGAAGGGTAGAAAGGAGAGTTAATGAGTAGTGATTGACAATTGGAAAAATAGCACAGATAGAACGTTTTTAAATAAACAGAAAATAACAAAAAAGTTAAGGGCGGCGGGGTGGGGGTGGGGCAGAAAAATAGGGTTTTGTTGCCAGAAGACAACAGCATGGAGGATGGTTGAGATGGGAGGACTTGTAGCAGAGGATGATACAACTGAGGGAAGAAACGGGGTGTCCTAGGCTTTCCCCTTCCATGGCCCGAATCAAACACGTATGGGGGCACGAGCGGTAGAACACAGAAGGTACAAGGAAGAAGCCAATGTTCTCTAGGCTCCCATGGGGAGGAAGCATTCTTCTCATACATGCTGACACATTAGACAAAGCCCTTGCTGCCCTCACCTTAGTTGTATCTTTGTCTCTTAAATTCTCTGGTGACTTTAGCTTAAGAAATGCAAGAAGTCTTCCCTCCATTAATTATCTCAAATTTATCCTGTAGATATCTTATTTGTATATAGTTGTTTATGTGTTGTCTCCCCCTTTGGACTGTGTGCTCCTTGAGGACAGGGACTTTCCTCTGCCTTTATTTTTTGTATCCTTAGCACTTAGCACAGTGCCTGGAACGTAATAAGCACTTAATAAATGTTTATTGACTAAAAAAAAAAAAGAAATCCAAGAAGATATAATGAATTTGCAATTCTCTTTTATAATATACTTACACTTTCAGACCTGAAATACAACTACATTTTAATAAGTATATCTGCTCAATTATAATAATTTTAAGACATAAAAGGAAAAAACAAAGACAAAAAGAATGTGCAGTCTATTATTTACAAAGTCATTGGCACATTCTTCTGAGGTTTTTGTATCAGGCTACCTAGAAAAGCATTGCATCCAGCTTTTCATAAATAACAGAGGAGGGTTCCCTGTCTCCCCCCAAAAGCTACCTTACCAAATAAACATGAGTGTGATATATAAAAGAACCTACCCACTCTGAAAATTATATTTCAGCTTGAGTGAGTTGCTCAAAGCTTTGATGCATTTTTGAAACTTTTGAATTTGCAAAATTGGGCAGGAGGTTTGTAGGTTTTGCAAATACAGACTCACTTGAGGGATTTTTGGCACTTCCTTTGCAGGCTGGAAACACCTTAGACAGGCTTCATCATAGAATTTTGAACTAAATCCAATTCTGGCATTAAAAAGTAAATGAGAAGATTCCAAGAACTTCTAAAAAAAACTTAATTTGTTATAGCATTCATCCAGCCTCACTTTCATTCATCCTTTATACTGAAGTAGGTAACCTATGTTTTAATTTCTTAATCTTTTTTTTTTATGGGGGAGGGCAAGATAATTGGGGTTACATGAACTTGCCCAAGGTCACAAAGTTAGTAGGTGTGTCACGTGTCTAAGGCCGGATTTGAACTCAGGTTCCCCTGACTCCAGGGCCGGTGCTCTATTCACTGCACCACCTAGCTGCACCCGTATGTTTTCATTTCTTACCATATTAATTTACTTCATCTCATTACATACTAATAATACTACCCAAAGGCCACTATGAATCATAGAAAATATTTACTTAATGGATGTTCATAGGATGAAATCTTCTGGACAGCTAGCTATGGTTTCTACATAAGGTTAACCTTAATCCTTTAAATACTAGCAGTGTAAAGTTTCAACCAAAATCTTGCTAAAATATAATACATGCTTCCCTGCCTTCTTACACATGATTTATCCTTTTAAAAAATAACTCAGTGCCTTTGTGACTGACTGATAGTACAGCATAGAATCAGGAGAACTTTTTTTCTTTGGGGCCTAGAATTGGTTTAGAAGGTCTTGGCTCAGAAGTCCAAATTCTGGTCTGCACTCTGCTACCATGTTACTTGGTGAACAGGAAGAGGAGTAGATGACCTATATGGTCCTTTTCATCTATAATTGTCTCTGACACCGAATCAACTTATAAACATCTATTATCTTGCTGGAGGTAGATATAGATATAGATGTGAGACAGATGTGGGACCTGCATTTGAAGTGACAGCTTTTCACTCTATCACCAAACAGAAATTCCTCCTCCTTCATGCACACATCCCTGAACTATACTGGTCAGGGTTGTAGTCATACTTTTAGGGCCTACGGAAGTACAGTGTATGTATTTTCCTTACAAACTCACACAGAAGAAATTCTCTCCCCTCTCTGTCTTCAAAGACAACAGGAAAAAAAAATGACCTAGAGATGAATGCCATTTAATCCTGTCTCCATTTCTGGCTCTCCTCTTCTGCACTCTCCAAGTATCCGCTAGCCACCCTTCTCTATTCTTGAAGAACACTCCTTCAGATCATCTGTTACCAAGCTATCTAACCCCTCTTCTTTCTGCTTTTCTTCTTCCCTGTCTTGTGCCTCCTGTCACTCTCAGTACAGATGACTATCAATAAGAAAACCAGAGTGTTCCTTTCCTTTTCTTCAGCAAACCAACCAGTTACACAGCTTGCTCAGCGTAATCTTCAGGTATTCAGTGACGGTGTTCATTACTGAGTTCTCAGGGAAGATCTTTTTTTTTCTTTTTCTTTCTTTCTTTCTCTTTTCTTGGCACCAAAAAAAGGTTTGTGAGAGATTTGTTCTACTTTCTCCCAGTTTGAGAGCTCTTAGGAAAGTGTGAAGATTCTGGAAACTTAATTCTGTAAGACAAGAACAGTTTGACATTGTTAACTTAGATGGTAGATTATATCAAGTAGTATAGAAGAAGGCTGCCATATTACTTTTCTCTTATGCATGAATTATTGGGAATTACAGGGGTTAGAACACTAATGGCATGTTGTCACCAGAGCCACATTTCCCTATACTCCCTATAGATCTATAGTTGCTAGTTTTAAAGTTTTTGCTAATGTCTTATTCAATACATTTTGTATCAATAGTCCTTAGAGTTATTGGTATCTACTTTTCTTTCCTGCTTTATGTCTTCCCAGTTTAGGAATCCAGACCATATTTGTTTTATAAAAGGAACCTTTTAGAATGCCTTCTTTTTCTAGTTTTGCATACAATTTATGTGTTAATTTGCTGATAAACATTTACCTTTAAGTCTATCTGGGTTTGTTGTTTTTTAAAAATTCCTTTGCTCATTCATGACTTGTTTAATTTACTTTTCTGGGATCAGGTTTTTTAAACTCTGTCTTGTTCTGTTAATCTGTATAGTTTATATTTCTGTAAGTTTTCATCTTTTAAAAAAGTGGTTAGTTTTGTTGGCATATCAGTAGACAAAAGAGTTTTAAAAACAATCTCCCTTCATTTGTTGTGATTTCTCTATTAATTGTTGATTATTGTAATTATTTTTATTAGTTTTTTCAAAATATTAACTCCTGGTTTTATTTTATAATTCAAATCTTTTTCAGTTTTGTTTGCACTTGGATTTTCAGCTTTTCTGTTTTGTGTTTATTTAGGATTTTAAAATTTAGTTTCTTTTAAAGTTACATGCTCAATTCAGTAATTTATTATTTCTTTTGTTGAATGACATGTTTAGAGATGCTAGCTTTACCTAAACACTACATTGGCTCCATCCTGTAGGTTTTGGGATGTTGACTCATTTCCATTTAAAAACAATGGAAAATATCCATTGTTTTTATGATGTTCTTTGACCTACACATTCTTCAGGCTTATATTTAAGTACCTATTTAAGAATTATTCCTTTCTTCAATTATACCTTTTGTTTTTTATAACTTATTAATAAAGGATGTGTTTTATAGCTCTGCTTTTCTGTGTTTGAGTTATATATTTATGATTTACTATATTGGTCAGTTTATTTAAAGGTACCAGAAAAAGCTGAAAAATATCTGTGTTCTTTATATTTTTCATTCAGTAGTCACCAGAGATCTGTCATACCTGACTTTTATTAAATTCTACTTAGACTTTGGAATTCTTTTTTGTTCATCCTTTAGATAAATTTAGCCCCTTTGGTGCAAAAATAGTTACCTTTTTAGTTTTTTTTTGGTCAGTGTTTGCTTTTTAAAGTTTGTACCAAGATCTGGCTTTCTTAATAGGAATGCTTAAAAATCATCTATTATATTGAATTTCAATTTTTTCCCTTGTAGAATTATATTCCAGTTTGAAGGTCAGTTATTTTTGGTCATAAAACTTTTTCTTTTTGCTGTTTGATATATTGTATTTCAAGATTTCCTTTTTTAATAGTAGTTGTTGCTAGGTTTTATCTGATATTGACTATGATTCCTTAATATTGGATCTTATTCTTTTTAGCTAATTGTAGTATTTTTACTTTGACCTTAAGACTCTAGATTTTAGCTACAACATTTCTAGGTATGTTCTGTTTGGAGTTTATTTTAGGAGATGGGGAATGGATTCTTTGTATTTTCATTTTATCCACAGCTGTAGTAATTTTGACTAATTTTCTATTGTGATTTATTGAACTATGGTATCCAGGTATTTTCTTGGGTTATCTCTTTGAGGGAGTTCAATGATTCTTCTTTTTCCTCATCTTGTCTTCCAGGTCAGTTGCTTTTAGTAGTAGAAATATCACTTCTTTTAATTTTCAACTTTCAGGATTTTTTTCTAATATTTTCATAGTATCATAAGTTTAGAGCTGGGGACCTTAGGAGATATTTAATCCAACTACCTCATTTTATAGATAAGGAAACTGAGACCTAAGAGGTTAAGTGACTTGCTGAGGTCACACAGGTAGTTAGTGGCAAAGTTGGGATTTGAACCCCTGTTTGATGAATCTATTTCTTTCACTCCTTCAATTACTTCACAATGCAACTATTTCTCTATGTCTCCTTGAATAATTGTGTTCTCTTTGCTATATTCTGTATTTAGGATATTAACCATTTGGTAAGGTTGTCTACTTTTTGTTCTAAGCTGTGTTTTCTTTGTTCTCAAGTTTTCTAAATTTACTTTTGTTTAAGGTCTTACTACATTTCTTCCATCTACTTTAGGAGTCTTTGTGGACAACACATTCCTTTAATTTTTTTGAGGCTCTACTTATAATTTTTAAGAGTCTTTTCTTCCTTTAGGATTTTATCTTGAGATTCTTTGAATTGATATATCTTTAATGCAATAGTAATTACCTTCTCTTTGCTTATAATTCTTTGAATAGGACTTTGGTACCATGGTTGAGATCTGATCCTTAATGGAGTTTTGGATGTGGTAGCTAGGCCCAGGTTCTGTCTCCTATTGTAGTCCCAGAGTAGGTCAGTGTTTTTCCTGGGCTAGGTTCTGCCCACTACAATGGGCCAGAAACCACTGCATTGTCTTAGTTTTGGGCAAGTGACCATTCTGGTAGCTTCCTAATTAGTATCTCCTTTAAATCTCTGCCTTCTATGCTAGAGATGTCAAACTTGCTGCTAACTAGCTGCATTATATCCAGCAGCACTCCTGAGTGTCACCCAAACTATATTAAAATATAATTGGAAAATATTTAACAAAAATAAATAAAATGCAACATATATAATGTTAATATACAGTTTTTTAAAAAATCGATGCAGTCACTCCTATTTGTATTTGAATTTGACACTATTGTTCTAAGCTATGGTGTCGCCAAGCAACTTCTAGGTTCCAATTGCTAGCATAGCAAACTCCATTTAATCAGTGACAAATTAAGGCAAAACATTCACAGAAAAGAGAAAATCAAAATACAGCATTCATCAAGTGTAATTCAGTAATTTCCAAGTATTACTCCACCCCTAGGCAGTACATTCATTTAGTCAATCACAAAGTCTCTCTTCTCAAATGGAGATTAGTTTCCAATCATAAACAAAGTATATTCATTTGGTCAGTCACAGAGCACAAAAAGTCAAAAGTTTCCCACCCCTGGATCACAACTGAATTACAATTATCATCAGTTAATGCCAAGCACCTTCTCAAAAGGGGCAGTGGAGAGCACAAAGGCCATCTACCCTGAGTTACAACAAGGTTAATATATCATCAAAGCATTCAATACCCAAGGAGAGGTCTTTTCTTCATCTGGACAAGAGGCAAGTTCTCAGCAATCTCTGTTCCTGGGGGGACATAGCTTAACAAAGTATAGTTGTTATACATTGCCAGTGTCCTCATCAATTCACTCTCTGCCTGCAGAACAGTCCCAGGACCCCAGAAAACATCAGCAAGGCCCTTTTCCAGGATTTCTGTAAACATACAAGATAATCCTTCTTCAGGGCTTCTGAACCAACAGCAAGCTTCCAGGACCTCTGCAACAACACACTGTCCTCTTTCACTAGCAGAGAAAGCTGGAAAAACAGACAAATAAAATACTGGCATCACAGCCATGCCTCCTCAGTTCTCATCAGCTCTAGATGGCAGCTCTCAAAAGTCCTGGATAGCTCCAACTGGCCCTCAGCAATTCTCTCTCTCTCTCTCTCTCTCTCTCTCTCTCTCTCTCTCTCTCTC
>NW_027186296.1:47422386-47434878 GCF_028583685.1 Petaurus breviceps papuanus
TCCCAAAAGTTCTCCTGGCCTCCTCTGCTTGGGCCTTTTCTGTGCTTGTGCCTCTCTCTAAATCCATGGCACCAGCTTCTCCCAGTTCAGCCCTCTCTCTTCACATCAACAGGTCCACCCCACAAGTGGGATTCACCAGCTCAGGGTTTCAACACTCAACCTGAAAACCAAGCCAAATACAAGGAGATCTCCAAATTCCATTACCATTACATCCCACCCCTCCAGGATCCTTGGCCTTACAATCTCAATCCTCTGCCAAAGTAATTTTCTAAAATAGGTTTTAACTATGTAGTTCTATTCAAGAAACTATAGTGACTCCCTATTGACTATAAGGTTAAATATTATTTTACTTTCATCTCATTTTAAAATATCCATTTTTGTGCATGTTTTACAAAGTATAGTAGTGCATGTATATAATTAACACAAATAAATATATACTTATTGGGGGGTGCATGCTCAATTTTTTATTGATGGAGGTGAGCACTCAAAAATTTTTGACTGATCGAGGTTTGTAACCCAAATAGAGTGAAGAAGACTGTTGCTTTATGGGGTGGAGGAGCTAAGTAGTCTTTTTCTTTGGTTTTATAATTTCATTTGGTACTCTTCATTTTAGTAGAAGAAGTGAGTTTGGCCAGCATCTTTCCCATAGCCAACTTAGCTAGAAGTCAAATAGATGACTTCTAAGGCCATAACCGTCTCTAGGGCCTATGACACTAGTATGGATAGTTAGCAATACAGGAAGAAGAAAAGTTGAACATTTGCTTTGGTTTTGAGAGTCATCAGGAAAAGTGGTATATATCTTCAAGAGAAATAGTGAAATCTCTGAGCTAAAAGGAAACTTAGAAAATCATCTGGACCAACCCTTTCATTTTAAAGGATAAGAAACTGAAGCCTGGAGAGACTGAGAGAAGTGGTTAAAGTCATATAGACAATGTAGAGCAATGACTAGAACACTGTTTTCTGATCTTGTCTAGTGCTTTTGCTACTTAGGACTGAGGTTTTTTTTTTTTTTTAGAAAACCTAATATTGAATTTTCCCTACTATCTTCAATTTGGACACTTTTAAAAACTGCAATACAGGTAACACCCATAATACTGTGTTCCCAGCATGTAAAGAAATGTCCAATAATATGCTTATTGAACATGGTGTTAAAAGGAGTGCCAAAATGGGGCATGTTTTAAAGGGGATTTGGCCACTAAAGATTACAAAGAGGACATGTTGTTTTTAATCTTCTAACCCCTGAGAGCCAATCTATATCTTCTGTGGCTTTCAGCTCTGCTGAGCAATAAATAATAGAGAATTGCTGAAGTTGTCATTTATTTCTAAAGGACTTTTACTGTGTGGCAACCAACCTTGTGCCATTTTCATTGTTCTACTGAAGCATAATAATGCCTGAAAATATTACTGCTTATTGAAGAAATAACACCTCTTCAGATATTCAAAGAGTAGTAAGGATCTGAATCTTTAGTATTTGTGGGAAGTTTAATCAGTAAGCAACAGTGGGCCCCATCTCTATAGAAAATTAACTTTGTTGGAATCTTTCATATACTTCATTTCAAAAGGTTTTCTGAGCCACCCTTGTGTGCTTGGCCTTGCAGAATAAAGTATTCCACATGCATGATTTGCCTTCAGAGTTTTCAGTGGGTTCATATTTTCTTTGTAATATATAATATAAAGTTTAAAATAGAGATCAGTACTTTTTTAAGGCCAAAGTTCAGATCCATTTTCTTGGTAGACCAGATCAAAAGTGGAAGAGATGAGCACATTTTTCTAGCCACTGGTGTGGTTCCCAAGCACAGGTGGCTGTTGGAGCACCAGTAGTCATCTTTGGCTGGGATAAGTAACTTTTCTGACATCTTTGGTCATAGTTTGCTAACCTTTGGTTTAAAATGTCTAGGATCTTGAAAACAAAAATTTTCAAATATAACTTAAATACTTTTCGGTTCAAAGAATATACATGTGAACAAGATTCCCTGACAAAAGTTGGTTGGCTTTCCACCTCCTAGTTTCTCTCCAGACTTAGATGGGTTTGCTATCCTTCCAAGTCATTACAGACTTCTGAGCGCCAGCTCTTTGAAAAAAGGATGCCAGTCCTGGACTGGAATGTAATCCAGAGATCACCTTGATACCTCAACTGGTAGATTCTTCTTCCTTCAGGATCCTGTGCCTTTTGAGTGAGTCATGAAAAAACTTGACAGGACAGAGGACTGCCTGATTGCTCTATAGACTTTTTCACATTTTAATAGTTTCATTTTGCCAAGAGATTGTCTCAGGTTATTCCCTTTCTACCCTTAGTCTATTCCCTCCTAATGGGAAGACAGGGATGAGAGTGAAATAGGCTAGGCAGGCACCAGTGTATTGTGATCGGCACACAAGTCAATGGTATCACTTGGATTTTCCTTCCACTAGGATATAAGCTTTCTGAAGTAAGGGGTTGTTTTTCATATTGTCTTTTATATTCCCACCACTTGAAATAGTGCTTTGCACTTAGCAGGCACTGTAGAAATACTTGCTTTTTTGAATTGTTGGAAATAGAATTTGGGGATTTTAATTTGTGTAAACTAAAAAAGAACACACCCTTTATTAACTAGTTCATGTGTGCAGCAAGACTGGCACATAGTAGCTTCACTAGTCTGAACTGTGATTGCATTTGTGTATATTCATTTTAGTGATAGAGACTAAAGAACAAAAGGTTACTTGCATACCTGGCTAACTTTAGATACATTTTCCTTTCTGCACCACTGCTAATTAATTTTGGATTGATTTGCTTGTTAAAACAGTGGCGATATTGGCTTGATAGTTTCTCGGCTTCTGATAACTTGGATCTTGAAAGGATGCTAGGTGAGCCCTATTAGAAGTTTCTCTCCTCTCCTCTCCACAGGTAGTCCTGACTGTAATTAAAATTCCTTTCTAGGGAGGAGAACATCAAGGTAAAACAGAAAGGATTTTGCCTTCTTTGCTTGGACTTCTTATGTATATACTCTGTAGATAATGGCACCATTAGGGAATCATAATTTAAAACATCTGAACAGTGACTAAGACTGTTTGTGATTAATTATGGGATACTCTGCAAATGGAAAGTTAAGTATTTTACAATGGTCCCATTGGACTAGGCATCTGCAAAGACATAACTTTGGAGTTTCTATAGTATATCAGTCTGGTAGACAGCTTCTCCCATTCTTTACCTGATTTATCCTCACTGCCTCCTTCTTCTTTCTTTTCCTAAATTCTATACCACCTCCAGCTGTCTCTTGCTTTGCTGGCAGTCTCTGTGTTTCAAATACCTCTTAGAATTAGCTTCATCTTGCCACTTTTGGCCCCCAGAGTGGGAAATTGTAGGATTCTGTTTTATAACAGTAATAGTGTAAGTTCAAATTCCTGGCCTCCTGTGCAACTTTTCAAGGTTTCCCATGCTACCCCTTACCTTCCCCCTCCACAAACCCTCCTGGTCTCAGCATATTGGCCCCTTAAATTCATTTGCAGGTGTATACTTAGGATCTTATTTTCCTGGACTTCTAAGCATTTCGGAACTTCCTGGGCATCATGGTAAGGTGAATAGAGTGATGTAATTAGGAAGACCTGAGGTCAAATCCTGCCTCTTTGACCCTGGCTGTGTGATCCTTGGCAAGTCCCTTAACTTCTCTCAGCTGCAATTTCCTCATTTGTAAAATAAAGATAACCTTTACATAGTTGTTATGGTTGAAGAACAAATTAAATGAGATGACCTATATAAAGTGCTTCACAAATTTTTAAGCATTATATAAATATAAATGCTAGCTATATGAAAAAAGTGAAAATGACTCTCAAGAAGATGAAGTCAGTAAGAGCAGCTGGTTTATACCAAATGCAGACAGAAGAAATCCATGCTGAAGGTGATGCAATTTTGAGAGTGAAACAATTTCTAAGATATTGGAAAGAGATAATAAATGACTAGAAAAAAAATCAGAGGTGTTTAATATGCAAACATGGATATGCATACATATAGTTATGTACGTATATCAAACCCATATGCCTACTTTTGTCCTCTCTGTTAAATCTATAGGAGAATAATCCATGCATTTATTGTATAAGGGTACTTTACAATGAAGATGTGAAAAGGAAGAGACAAACTTCCATAAATGACATTCTTTAGCAGATCATATAATCACAGACACAGAAATGACTTAGAGGGTAGAGAATTCAAGATGATACTATGCTTAGTGTTTATTGATTATATAAAGCTTTATAGATCAACGAGGATTCTCCTCTGAACAAAGCTATCTTTGTGGTCACATCTTTTGAAGAATCTTATATAATCTTTACATAGGTATGGGAAACAGTTAATGATCCTATGTTTGTCAACATCAAGGGAGGTATAAAACAGGGAAATGTATCATCAGCACAGGTGTTTGCCACTGCCTTGGAGAATATCTCTCAAAGATCCCAAATAAAATAGGGATTCCTTTCAGTTGATGAGGTCCTCCAACTGTACCTGTTGGCAAATGACATGTGCTGATTGCTACAAGTTCTAGAGAACATCAGGAGGGCCATAGTAAGATTATTCATTATTCAAAAAAGATCATCCTAATGATCCATACAGAAAGAACCTAATAGATGAAAAGTATCTTTTGGCTAGATAAACCATCTTTTGTAATAGTCCCTTTGTACATATAGCTTGGACAGGCCCTGAAGATGTAGGATGAGCTCAGCCTAGAACTGAATAAAAGGGAAAAAATGGGAATGTATTGCATCTGAAAAACAAATTGTATGATTAAAAAAAAATTCCAAGAGGTTCTTGGACACAAAAATCCAGCTTTTTTGATACTAATATTCCCTTAGTGATACCGAGTGGCTAGTAATCAAAATCTCAGAAGAATAAAAATTGTGGTTGATCCAAAGTGCAGTAAAGAGACAAAAGGTAGGCCTAGATAGGCTGCTACATATCACCCATGATGGTTTACTTGTAAGAAACCATGTTAAAAATTATTATTCCACAAAAGCAAGTGAACAAATAATGTAACAGTAGGAATAACAAGCTGACAACCCCTATTCCTTGCTGGCATTTATGAAACATTCAAAAAACCCTCCACTGTGCCCAGAGAATTCTCTATGGAGGGTTTATGGGAGGACATAAAAAGAATAGCAGACTGAGAAGGCTTGTGGAGGTGGTAACTATACATTTGGAGAGTCTATCTAAACCTATAAAATCATGTATCTCAAGGGTGTCCTTGATGAAAATATGAGAAAGAAACAGGCACACTTTCCCAAACAATCCTCTACCATAGAGCCTATCTTTAGAATCACACAGTTGACTGAAAGATGTACAGAATACAAGATACTATTGTTTTCACTGTATTATCACTTGTTGATGAGAAAAAAATAAAAGGAGAGCAAAATGTAGCCTTAACAGTTCTTCTCAGACATGTAATCTAATGCATAATGTAATAATTGCATAATTCTTGAATAAATACAACTATGGAGGTAACTCTGTCAAGAGTCACCATCTGGTTATTGAAGTCATGCAAGATATAAAACACACATGTATACTTGTTAAAAGTATTTATCAATGTCATAGAGGATGTTTTGCACAAGATCCAAATAAAAGGGAGATTCCCTATAGGGAGGTCTTTTGGATTTCCTATTTACTGATGATATTGGACTGATCGCATCAAGTTCTAGAATTGTACAGGGCCTCCTCTTGTGAGATTCTTGTCAG
This sequence comes from Petaurus breviceps papuanus, assembly GCF_028583685.1. Taxonomy (NCBI): domain Eukaryota; kingdom Metazoa; phylum Chordata; class Mammalia; order Diprotodontia; family Petauridae; genus Petaurus; species Petaurus breviceps. The sequence goes on from NW_027186296.1 coordinate 47,428,082, forward strand.
TTTAAAAGATATCAGACTGATGGTCCATATAGGAAAAACTAAATTAATAAAATAGCTATTTGTCCAGATTTTGACATGTAATTGACTGACCAGTCAACTGAGTTGGGACACAGACACAGGATGGGTCTTGCAAATGGACATTGAATTGGGCTTAGAATTTAATATAAAGAAGAGAGTAAGATAGATTGGATTTGGAAAAATGTATAGTTCTTTTAATGATCCAAATTTTGTCATTGGCATAATATCCTTTCCTTTTAACCCTAATGTGCTCCTGGCAATATTTTGGGATTCCAATTCTTGGAACATTATAATCTTTTAGGAATTAAAGTTGCCAATTATCCCAAGACCATTGGAGAGCTATATAGAGGAAAAAATAATCATAACATAAATTTAGAGCTAGAAGGAACCTTAGAAACCCTTGAGTCCAACCCCTTGTTTTATAGATGAGGGAAATGAGGCACAGAGATGTTAAGTAGTCACAGAGTAAATGTCCAAGGAAGAATTCAAACCCAACTCCCCTTGGTTAAGTCCAAAGATATAGCCACTATACCAACTCTTAAACCTCAGCTCATTTTTAATGATGATCAATAATAAATAATAATGACAGATGATTTTAATATAGCACTTCAACACTGGCAATATGCATTATCTCATTTAGGTCTCACAGCAGTTGTGTGGGGCAGATACTTAAGGCGTTATTGCCATTTTGCAGAAGAAGAAATACTTTGAGAAAGTTGAAGTGACTTGCTTATGGCTGCCAAGCTAGTAAGCATCAGAGGCAGGATTCATGCCCAGGTCTTCATCATTCTAGGTTCATCACTCTGTCTCTGTAATAAGAAATAACATAAATGATATTACTGAGGAAGTTTGTAATTGGAAGAGGAGATGGATTGGTCATGTATACATTGTGCATATTTACTTCATAAGATTGTAAGCTTTGTGCTGGTAGGTTTCACACACTTCTTATTTTTCTTCACAGAGGTAGGTATACATTAAGTGCTCCATAAATACCCATTGAATATAGTTTGTGAATCACCAATTTTCAAAGAAACAGAATACAGCAAAATATGCAACATTAAGATTAGACTAACAGTCACTGTAAAGCCAAGCACAAGCAGCTTTCCAGAGGACTGCTGCTGTGAACAGCTTCAAGGTTCTGATTACATAGTATAGTGAACTCTCTATTTATTCAGCAGTGAACTAAGACCAAACATTGACAGAAATCAAAGTGCAGCATTCACAATATTATGACATAACAACTTATCACTAAGATGGACACATAGTTTTCACCAAAGTGGCCACATAGTTTTAAACAAAGTACATTCATTTAGTAACTCAATCATTTAGTAAGTCCTTAATTCAATCATCCTTAAGTAGGCTTGCCTCCTTAATGGACACAAAGTACAAAGGTCAAAGTTCTCCACTTCTAGGTCACATTGTCCTAATCTCTTCAATCTAAAAGTCTTCTTTCTTCTTAATTGGAGAAGTCCTTAACTCAATCATCTAAAAGTAAAGGTTAAACTTCTCTACCCCTAGGCCACAGTAAATGATGATTGGCTCAGCTTGCATTAAATACCCAAGGAGAGGTCTTTTCATCTTGACTGGAGGTAGGCTCTCAGCTTCCATGGTTCCTCTTCCATGGTCCCAGCTCCTGCCCGAATCTACCCAACTGTCACCTGAGTTCAAAGGCAGACACCTCTCAGTTCCGTGTCCAGCTCCTTGTGTAGTTCCTGTTCCATATTAAAGCTCACAGAGTCTAGTCCACCTCAAGACCTTCACAGTTTCTGTTCCTGGGAAGACAAAGCTTAACAAAGCCACAATAACATTGCCAGCATCCTCATCAATTCACTCTCTGCCTGTGAAATCAACATAGACCCAACAACAAGGTCTGAGAAATCAATACAAGTCATCAGTATAGTCCCAGGACCTCTGAAAATGCCAGTAAAACCCTCCTCTAGGATTTCTGTAAACATATAACAAGAAAATCCTTTTTCAGGGCTTCTGAACCAACAGTAAGGTCCCAGGACTTCTGTAACAACAGCAATGCCCTATATCAACAGATGAATCTGACAAAATAATATCAAAACAAAGTGCCAGCACCACAGCCATGCTTCCTTCCAGTTCTCCTTTCTTCTCATTTTTCAATTCTTCTCAATTCTCTTCTCAGTTCTTCTCAGTTCAGTTCTCAGGTCTCCATTCTGCCAATACAAGTTCTGTTCTCCATTCTGTTCTCAATTTGTAACTTCTCAGAAGTTCTCAGGATTCTAGCTGTTCTCTCTCTTTCATCAATTCTCAGAATTTTTCAGGATCTTAGCAGTTTTCTCTCTCTCAGCAATTCTGGCTCTCTAGCTTGGGCTTTTTCTTATATGTGGTATTAGCTTCTCCCTGTTCCTCCCCTTCCTGTTACATCAGCAACTTCCTCCCACTGTGGGATTCACAAGTTCTGGATCTTAATACTTGATCCAATCATGAACTTTAAGCAAGGTGCTAAGTACCTGTTTGCTTGCCAATACAAAGGGCAGGGAAGATCTTCAAATCCCCATTATCATTACAGTCACTCAAAATTGTTTTTTTTTACGGCAATTGGGGTTAAGTGACTTCCCCAAAATCACACAGCTAGTTTTTGTGTTAAGTTTCTGAGGCTGGATTTGAACTCAGGTCCTCCTGACCCCAAGGCCAGTGCTCTATTCACTGTGCCACCTAGCCACCCCTCAGAGTTGTTCTTAAAACAATATTGTTACTGTATACAATGTTCTCTTGGTTCTGCTCATTTCACTCTTTATTATTTTGTGCAAGTCTATCCATGTTTTTCTAAAATCATTGAGCTCATCATTTCTTATGGCTGTGCCATAAGATGGGCATCCCTGCATTTTCCATTTCTTGCCCCCACAAAGAGAGCTGCTATAAGTATTTTAGAACATAGATGCTCTTTTCCTTTTTCCCTAATCATTTTGGGAAACAGACCTAATAGTGGTATTGTTGGGCCAAAGGATATAGGCAGTTTAATAACTCTTTGGACATAATTCTAGATTACTCTCAATTTTGACTATTAGCAAATTGCACATAACAGATTTGCAGTTTCATGTATGAGCATCCTCTTTTTCCTATTCTATTATGGTATGGAAATGCTTGTTTTATTTCTTAAGTTCAGAATTAAATAATTTTTTTTAAAAAGACTCTACTGAAAGAAGTGAAACTCTTCTCAATGATTCAGAAGGCACTCAGGGATCTGACTGTACTTCTGAATCATCTTTATGAACATATTTATCATTGTGCTTTAGAAATGTGGAAGTGCTACTTAGTAAAAGTTGTTAAATGTTAAAATGCTATATGTTTTCTTTATTTTTTTTTATGCTCCATCTAGTTATGGGATCTAGTAGTGACAATGTGATATTCTGCATCACCATACACGGAGGACTAGGACAGAATTTTTACTGTTGCCAAACAAAGATGTTTTTAACCAGTTTAAATGCTACTTTCTCTATGAAGCCTTCCTGAATCCATCTCATCTTGGGGTTCTTCCCTATCACCAGTTGGAACTGGTTCCTCCCACCAGACTTTGTTTTGCATCTCATGAACTCACCATATGCTATTGTATAATACAGTTTCCTTTGCTTATGTCCTATATCTGTTTCATAAATATAGGGATCTCTCTGTCCTAAATAAATGTTATTCCTCTTTCAGCATCTTGGATAGCAAGTGTTTAATAATGTCTAGTTCAATAAAAATTGACTAATTTACTACCATATGTTAGGAATCATTCAACGCAATTGGAATATAAAGACAAAAAGGAAAAAGTTTCTACTGTCTGAGAGTTTATGTGACTGACTAAATGCATTTATAGTTGTATTAAAATGTGTCTTCAGACATTTTTTGAAGAATATTTAGTAATGTATAATTACCAGTGGGAAATTTTTAAACAAATAAAAGTCACTCTTTAGTGTGCACACCATAGGAATTCCTCTGATGTATTCCAGTGTCAGGGACCATAGCTTTGGAGGGTTCCTATGGTGTTTCTCTTTCCTGGCATCTTGTCTAATAGCTTGTGCTTTTATCTTGATTTTTCACCGACCTCCATTTCTACCATCTTCATTGTCTGTGGCAGAAGCAGTGAGAAGTGATGTAAGAGATTTTGCAAATATTCACTCTTCTGGGACATGCTTCCACTGGAAAAGGGACAACAGGATCTGAGAATATAGACTTCCCATCAGCTACATATCAGAAACATCTCTCTGTTGTTTGATGTAGCTACGATTTTCTTCAATCCTACTCTGTTATCCTTTCTCTAGGAATGATTTTACTTCACAGATGCCTGTAACAATTTGAACACAAACTAATAGAAAGAAAATTTGGCATTGCTGAGTTGTTAGTGTTAAAGACTTAGAGAATCTGGCCAAAGGGATATCACCTCCTGTTAGAGAGTCGATGTCCCAGAAATCACCAGTTACCAACAGAAGGTTTATTTCTTTAAACCTACTCCTACTTTTCCAAAATGAGGACAGAAGCTGAGAATAAAAGATTAAACATCAGAGGAAGAGGATAGAGCCAGGTTTTGTTTTTTTTTTTTCCTATTTATAAATCATAGGATGTTGGTGCTTGGAAGGGACCTTGGAGCTAACGCAGAAAATGCACAAGAGGGTATACCCTTTAGAGAGAAAGGGAGAGGGAGCGACACAGCCAAAACCACATGGGATTAGACAAAAAAATTTCTGGAGAAGTTGAGTTTTAAGTTTGGCTTGAAGAACAAAAGTGTCATGGACCGCAGAGAAGGGAAAATTTTTGGTTAGGGGCAGTAGTATATTTTATATAAAATAGTGTGAAATATGTATTTGGATGCAAAGATATAGAGGTAAGAATGAGTAAGTTTTGTGGAAGAGAGGGAATTAGGTTATCTTGGCCAGAGGTGAGGGGTTAGGAAAACAAATGATAAGTTTGCACAGTTGGACTGGAGTCTGTGGGAACAGGAGAGCCCCTAAATTCTAAGTGGAATAGATTATTTGAAAGGATGGGAAAGAGTAGGCTATGTTAGGTTTTTGATTAGGATAGTGACAGATTACATAAATTATGAATAGAGGCCAAATAAGGCTATGTCATGCAGTCAGGAGATCATGGTTCAAACTCAGAATCTGCTGTTTACTACCTAAGTGACTCTAAATAAGTCACTTAACTTTTGGGTTTCTGTTGCTTCCTCTGCAGAATGGAACTGAATTAGATCAGGGGTCTGTACTCTTTTTTCTACCATGAATCTCTTTGGTAGTTTAGCACTTGTGAACACCTCAGGATGGTATTTTTAAGTGCATAAAATAAAAATGCATAGAATTACAAAGGAAACCAAAATATTGAATCCAATTTTCAACTTTTTTAAAGCAAGTTCATGGATTCCTGCTTAAGAACCACTGAATTAGATGATCTCTTAAGTTCTTTTGGACTCTAGATTTTTGGTCCTGTTACCTTAAGCTGGATCAGTGTTTCAGAAACATTGATGCCTTGATGAGTTTGCATTTATCAAAACCCTACAAATATGTCCTGTTCTTTAACAACTCTCATAAAATGCAGACCCTTTGTACTATATACTGCACAGTACTTTGTAAACACAGTTTACAAAGTGTTTTTCACAGAAGCATCATATCTTAAAGTCCCCCTGGAAAAATGAAGGGAAATAAAGTCCAGCTGAGTATATATACTAGATTTTTTATTTTTTTATAGCCATGCTTGGCCAAGTACTGTCTAAGTAACTCATTCTACTAGATTTAAGTTATGATGTGAAAAATTCTATATGTTGGCAAAGATTGGTGACCATTTAATCTTCTGAAAGTATCAGTGGATTAATGGATCCCAGAATATTACAAGAAGGTCTGAGGGAGGAAGTGTGAGTGAAAAGAAGACAGAAATGAAGTGGCAAAGAGAAAGGAGAGAGGGTGTAAAAAAATAAGAGAAAGAGGTTCAGATGCTGGTAAGTCAGAGAGCAACATGTGTTCCTATTTTATGCCTTTATTGAATATAGATAGACCATTAAATAAATTTATCTCAGTGTTTATATCTATAAGTTCAATATTTAGATACCTCATTAGAATGGGACTTTTAAGAATGTGTTTTTGTTTGTAATTATTTTTGGAGGACCAAGAATATGCAAGGCAAAACATACAATTGGATTTCATAGTCTATTTCTTAATTTAAATGTCGTGCCCTAAATCTTAATTGTAGAGAAGATTTTTGGTGATGTTCTGATTGTACTATAGAGTCTCTTCATTATTCCATAATTATTCTCAGGATCCACTACTATTATGGGTTGCCTGTTGCTAGGTGATCCCAAGAGTTTAAATGGCTTGTTTGACTAAGTGGTCTTTCCTCTAGTCTAGAGAAGTCCTATTAGGTAAGAAGAAATAACTGATTTTGTTACATTTTTCTAGACAGGAGTGGATGTAAAACTTTTGACTCAAGTATAAAACCCAATTCAAACCCAGACTCATTTATGCAGTTAGAGATCATATTCATAGTTTATTTTCTTTTGACTGTTTTCTATGAGGATAGAAGGAAGTGCTAGATTTTGTGTGAAAGGTAGACAGCAGCAGCTTCCTTAGGTAGAACTGGTGTCATAAGCTCACATCTTTTTTCCATTTCTAATTTGTATGATTCAGTTTCAGAGGAATGCACCACCGAAATCAGGTCACATTTCCTGAAAACTGAGGGAAGTAAACATTTGTATGTAACTCAAAAGTTAGCAGATTTTAGTATGTGCCCAGCACCATGCTATTTTGAGCCTTTTTGAGGTAAACATAGAAATGGATAAAAGTGAG
>NW_027186296.1:47434978-47451923 GCF_028583685.1 Petaurus breviceps papuanus
TCTCTCTCTCTCTCTCTCTCTCTCTCTCTCTCTCTCTCTCCTTCTCCTTCTCCTTCTCCCTCCTTGGAAAATTCACTTAACCTCTCTGAATCCCACTTTCTTCATCCTTAAAATGTGAAGGTTAGATTACATAGATTCCAAGCATTTTCTAGCTTAAATCCTAGGATTATTCTCTCCTTACAATCTCAAGCTATCCTATGGGCACGTGTTCTACTGTCCACTGAAACCTGCATATTAGTTCTGGATAGACTAGAAAGAGAAACAAACTTATCCAAACTGACTCAACATTATTCTTAATATTTTAAGATATGCAGTCTCCAAGATTTTTATATTTGGTCTCAGATACTTGTTAGTTGTGTAACCCTAGGCAAGTCACTTAACCTCTGACTGCCTTAGTTTCTTCATTTATAAAATGGGGATATAAAAATTGCACCTGTTTCACTGGGTTATTATGAGGATCAAATGAAACAATATTTGCAAAATGCTTAACATAATGCCTAGAACATAGGAGGTGCTTAATATATGCTTGTTCCCTTCCTCCTCCCTCATAATCATAACTCATAATAATTATTAATGTTTGGCACATATCAAACTTCAACAATCAGTTAGTTTTTCTTTTTCTTCCAAAATGGTTAGAATGTGTTTTTGTGACAGAAGCTGTTATGGAAAGTGAGATTTCCTGATTCCATCTGCTGTGATTCAGCCTTAGGAAAATCCTACAAATAAAATTAATGTCTTGAGTAAGACTGAAGAAATAAAAAAAAATCAGCCTCAGTTATTATAGTTCCACCTTTCATTGTCCTCTCTGCCTTTACATTAATGAACATATGATTTACATGTGCAATCTTAAGGGTTTTAGAACCGGAAGACGCATGCAGTTAGTTAGTCATGTCCGTTTCTTCCTGTAGAGGTCAGTGTTCTAGTAATTAAATTTAGGAAGAGCCATTTTTAAGAGTTTCCTGTTCATATTGCATGGAAGCTTTGAAGCCCGCACAGAAATGGTAAACTCATTGGCCTTTTTTGTGTTTCAAGACTATAATTTGTGTGTATGTGGTGGTGTGTAGGGAAGAGAAATTTAAAATGTTTGTGAGACTGAGCTGTGTCCTCAGTCATTGGTAGTTCTCCTCCTCCATCTGTAATATAATGCCAAGGAAAGGCAACTTCCCAAGGTTCAAAATACCAGCATAGGTGCTCTCCATTTTATTCAGTGACAAACCAAGAACAGAGAAGGTCAAAACATGACATCATTCAAAATACAGCATTTACTAAGGGTGATTAAATAATCTCCAAGTACTACCCCACCCCAGGACCTTCCATTCATTCAATCAATTACAAAGTCCCTGTTCTAAATACTACTCCACCCCTAGGCTGTACCTTCATTTAGTCCACCACAAAGCCCCTCTTCTCAAATGGAGATTAGTTTCCAAAAATAAGTAAAGTACCTTCATTTGGTCAACCATAGAACACAGAAAGGTCAAAAGTTCCCCACCCCTGGATCACAATTGAATCTACCCCAGAGTTACATCAAGTTTAAGCACAGCACTTAATACCCAAATGGAGGTCTTTTCTTCATCTTGACATGAGGCAAGTTCTCAGCAATCTTAGTTCCTGGGGAGACAAGGCTTAGCAAGGCCACAAGATACATTGCCAGTCCCTTCATTAATTCATCCTCTGTCTGTAGAACAGTCCTAGAACCCCTGAAAACATTAGCAAAACCCTCTCCCAGGATTTCTGTAAACATACAACAAGAAAATCCTTCTTCAGGGCTTCTGAACCAACAGAAAGGTTCCCAGACCCCTGCAACAACAGCACTGTCCTTCACCAGTGGACAGTATTCACTCTCTGTCTGCAGGACAGTCTCAGTAGCTCTGAACCAACAGAAAGGTTCCCAGACCCCTGCAACAACAGCACTGTCCTTCACCAGTGGACAAATCTGGCAAAACAACATCAAAACAGACAGACAAAGTACCAGCAAAACAGTCATGTCTCCTCAGTCCTTGGCAGCTCAGGGGGCAGGTCTCAAAAGTCCAGGGCAATTCAAAGTGGCCCCCAGCAATTCTCTCAGTCTCTCTCTCTGCCTCCATGAGGTGCTGCTTCCAACAAGTTCTTCTGCCTCTCTCTTGTCTCTCCAAATCTATGTCACCAGCTCCTCCCAGTTCAGGACTTTCTTTTCACATCAACAAGTCCATCCCACAGGTGGGATTAACAAGCTCTGGGTTTTAACACATTCAGTTTGAAAACCAAGCCAATACAGGGGAATCTTTAATTGCCATTACTATCACACCATCCCCTCATCCTCTTTCTCCTCCTCCTTTTTCTCTTCTTCCTCTTTCTCTCCTCCTCCTCTTTCTACTTCTTGTTCTCCTCCTTTTCTGCCTTTTTATCCTCCTCCTACTTCATCATCATTATCATATGGGATGGGACCAAAACTTTGATTTTATTGATATAGTGGAACTTCTGATGAGGAAACTCCCTTTCCTATGCGACTCTGCTGCTGTCTCTTCAAATTGTAGTCTTAGATGTTTGCCTGGGGCTTTGAGAGGTTGAATTTGAACCCAGGTCTTTATTTCCAGGTCAGTTATCTTTCTGCTGCTTTAATGATGACTAACATTTATGTAGTACTTTAAGGTTTATTATGTACTTTACATCTCTTATCTTACTTGATTCTCACAACACTGTGAGATGGGTGCTCTTAACTTTTTTTTTTAAAAGCAATCGGGGTTAAGTAACTTGCTCAAGGTTACACAGTCAGTTATTTCTGGGTGTGGTGCTATGTATCTGAGCGTGGATTTGATCCCCAGGTCATCCCAACACTGGAGCCGGTGCTCTTACTCTCTGAGCCACCTGGCCGCTCCTGGTGCTCTTAACTTTTGCTATTATACATTTGCTATTATACTATTATACACATGAGGAGACCAAGACTGTGACCTGCCCAAGGTCATCTCACCAGAAATCCAGTTATCCTACTCATTTCAATATTGTATCAATGAATGTTACAAAGAATACATTAGTCTGTGTAACTAAGACCAGAGCACTTTTGCAGTGTTATCTGGCAACCCTTATGGAGGAATTCACTGCCCTTAGGTCTTATCACCTTATGGCATTAAAAATAAACAAAGAGGTTGCCCTGTAGTGAATTTTCAACTAAAGTGAACCTTAGCTTAATGTTTGAGAACTATGGGTATTCACAAGTACATCTAATGATTCTCTGATGAATTAGAGAGGAAATGCTGAACGGAGTTAAAGGGATGAGGAGGTTAGAACTAGTGAAGTTTATTTTTCCTTCTGTTTTGTTACAAGGTGGCATTACACATTGAAAACTTTGTCATTTTTTCACAGTAGGGGTGTTAGCATAATCAGGTCATTTCTCAACAGCTAATTCTCTGGTTCTCTATATTGAACTCCCCATCCTGATTCCATAGTACAGCAAACTCTGTGAGAGTACTGGGTTTTTTTTTGTGTTTGTTTTAGTATAGAACTTAACAATTGTTTATTAAATCCTTAACATCATACAGTGGGAATAGTTCTAGAATCTACCTTCTTCCATTTCCTTTAGGTGGGAACAGAAGAGAATTGTTCTAACTCCTTGTAATTCATAACAAATCAGGAATACACTTAAAAAATCTTTTGGAATGATGTTCATACCCCTTCATGATAATTCAACAAATGATATAAATTCTCTCTCCTCTCTCTCTCTCTCTCTCTCTCTCTCTCTCTCTCTCTCTCTCTCTCTCTCTCTCTCTCTCTCTCTCTCTCCCTCCCCCTCCCTCTTTCTCCCTCTCTTCCCTTGGGTTTTTTTTTAGTATAATTTGTAGCAAGAACAAATTGAAAAAAAACACTTTTGCTGTCATGGAGGTTGAATTGTGTTTTCCAAACAATATTTTAAGTTTAGATCCTGAGTTGTTTAATGGTCCTGAAAGCATGTATATTAGATCATCAGAGTGCTTTGAGCTCTGGTAGATCACAAAATATTAGACTTTAAAAGCACATAAGTCTGATTGCTATTTGTTTTCCTCTCCCTTCATTTTATTCGAACACTGTCTTAGCCACAGCAAGGGATAGTTGTGTCATAATCCATTGGAGTGGATTGGATGCATGCTCAGAGACAAGCTTGGAACCTATATTCAAAGTGATGAGCCATAGGCCTTTTTCTTTACTCATATCTTTCTTGAACTACACCAGTTTTCAAGTCATCATTGCCTTCTGGTTCTACTCCTACCTCTTGTTCAGTCGTGTCTGACTCTTCATGACTCATTGGGCCATAGCACACCAGACTCTTCTATCCTGCACTATCTTTTGAAGGCTAAGTTTGTGTTTGTTGTTTCTACTCATACCTCTTACTTAGGCTGCTCCTTTCTCTCTAGGTAACATTTTTTTTTGTATCCCTACCATTTAGTGCAGAATCTGTCTCAGCAGACAATGCTTCTTTACTGACTCTTTCTTGTATGAGCTTTTGGCGTTGGTTCTTAACCCTTTCTTCCTCTTATCAGGGGAAAAAAAGGTATCCTATTTTGGTTTTCTCTTTCTTCCTCCAGAGGGAAAGCTAGACTTGGCAATGGAGGAGAGCAGGAAGGATGACAATTCTTGCTTCTAGACATGTTGAGTGAGATAATAATGAAGGAGTTGCGAACAGTAGAGAGGATAACAATTAGATATCTTCTGGAGAAAGCAAGGTTTCCATGAATGCCAGGAGTTGGAAGGAGGAGAAGAGGTCTAAGAGAAGAGGAGACATTTATCAACAATTGAGTCAAGGTTAGAAAACGGGGGTGGGGGAGGTAGAGTGCTGAATGGGAGAAAATAATTGTGTAGGAATAAGGTGGGTTTTTATTTTTGTGCTATTTTAGTTTTTAAATGGGCAGAAAGTGACTTTGAATGGGGGATTAGGATAGGAAAGGATAGGAATTTTGTAGTCATAAAACAGGGAGAGCACCAAGTAAAGAAGTTAGTAGATAAAGTCCTAATTAGAATGGTGGCATAATGTCTCTGCTGATTGTTTTCCAGGATACAACACCCCCTTAAACCTTCCCACGAGTGATTTCAGGAGAGGGAAGGGCTGAGAATTATTTTGTCTGGAAAGATACAGAACTGAGGGGCAGTTCCAAATAAATAAAAAGCCCTAACACACAGTTTCAGTTTTTAAAAGGCGATGATTCTGTGAACAGTACTCACAAAGAAGAAAAACTATGGTCAGCTGGTCATCAGTTACAGAATCTATCCCTAATATTATTTAAATTAGTCATTGAGGTTAGAATTGAGAGTAGCCCTCCCAGTCAATCCCAATTATAATTTTTATTTAAAATTTTTAAAAAGATTTTAAATAAGTACAAGAAAGCATAAGAGGGGAAAAGTTTAAGAGGAAGTTTGTAGATGATATCAAACAAACAAAAAAGATAAAACACATACAAGATAAATCTCAAAATTTTCCAGAATGTAAAATCACAGATGTCTGTTGAATTAAGATCTGTCTGTTTAAAGTCAAATCTACTCATTCTTGTTTTAAATGATGATATAATTGAATAGTGAATTTTCCTTTTAATTTTTATAGACAAAAAATTAAACTCAATATTTTTATTATTACCTTTTTAAACTACTACTAGATTGTTTTGCTCCCTCTGGATTGACTGTTGTATAATCTGGTTGCAAGATCACTGGACTTGGAAGTCAGGAAACTTGCATTCTGATCTCAATTTCACCAATAATTTAGCTACATGGCTAGGCTTTGTGAGGAGGCTGAGTCAGGTTGGTTACTTTAGCTCAAGAGGTGCAATGATCTAAAATTGACTTGGGGTGTCTGCACTAAGTCTGGCACCAAATTGAGTCCCCAGGGGTAGGGAGTTAAAGAGGTTGCCCATGGAAGGAACCAGCCCAGATCACAGATGGAGCAGGTCAAAGATTCCATGTCAGTCAGTGGGATAGGGCCCATGAGCAGCCTGTGTAGCTTTGAGCTGTGTAGCTTCAAGCAAATCACTTGTTTGTTAAACCAGTTTTCTCATCTGTAAAATAAGGAGGTTGAATTAGACAAAATCTCTTTAACCCTAGATCAATGAATTGATTGTCTTTAATATCTAATATGCTTTTTGGTATAAACATTTATTGTGTGAATATTTACTGACTCTTTTGCAGTTTGATGAAGTGCTCATTTCATTCTGTTTAATGCCCTACTCACTGATGTTATTTATAGAAGAATAACTTGTATGCAGTATTGCAAGTTACTTATTTTTTCATTTTAGAATGCAAAATCCACATGAGAATAGGACTATAGTTATTATACTTGTTATATACAAAGTTACCTAAGTAGTTACCCTTCTGTGCAAAAATCAGTGGAAATAAATTGTTTCAAGAACCTACAAGGAAACTGTAGTTTTGAAAAGCAAGGGCTAAGATTGTATACAATTGAGTATGATAGATTCTCATGAAAATGGAACCAAGATGTACATTTATTGCTAATTTTAAAAAAATCAGTTATTTTCAAAGATATTAGTTAGGTACCCAATGATATATTTAAAAAAGACAACTCTTAGAATTTCCACTCTGTAATTAAATTTCCCCTCTTTAGACTACTCCTTCCTCCTTTGCTCCTTTTTCCTTCTGGCTCCCATGGAGGCTTGCCTAACCCCCCCCCCCCACCAGATGATGTAATATTCATGGCTCAAATTCTAATATTGGCTTCACCTTTCTTATGCTGCCCTGGTCCTCATTGACACCCTGATCCTGGAGTCAATCAGAATACACCTTTACCCACCTTCTCTGATCCTATCTGCATGCTACTGAAGGAAACTTGAAGAAAGATAATGCAGCTATGCTGACTGGGACCACTTCAAAATCCTATTATATAACCTCTCAACTGCACCCTTAGTGCAGAATCTATCATTCTTCCCTTATTGATTCTCTGTTTCATACCTCGACACTGCTTTTCATTCAAACACATAGCACCCCTTCTTTCCACCATCACAGTTAAAGTTCTTGTCTTATACTTGATTAAGAAAATAGAAGTCACTCTCTATGAGCCCTCTCTTGTCCTGCCATCTTCATTCCATAGTTTTTTTTTTTTGACATCCCATATTATTATCTTCATTCTTGCTGTTCTTCTTGCCTAGGCCTCAGCCAATTCCTTTACACATACCCTTGAGTCAGTCCCCTCCTGTTTTCTTTGTCAGGTGACCTCTACTATCATCCCCGCTTCCTCTGATCTTCAGTTTCTTCCTATCTATTCATTACTGTTAACAAACACATTCAACTGTCTCCCATTCTTAATAAACTCTCAATAAACCCTAACACCTCATAAGCTTTTGTTTGTTGTTGTTCAGCCATTTTCAGTTGTATCTGACTCTGACTCCATTTGGAATTTTCTTGGCAAAGATATTGGAGTGGTTTGCCATTTCCTTTCCCAACTCATTTTGCAGATGGAGAAACTGAGGCTCATACATGACTTGCCCAGTGTCACAGTAAGTGTCTGAGGGCAAATTTGAATTCAGGAAGCTGAGTATTCCTGATTAAAGGCCCAGTACTCTAGCCTCTGCTCCACCTAGAAACCTTTCCCATAAGTCACCACCCATGATTTCTCCTTTTTTGAGTCAAATTCCTTGAAAAAGCCATTTATGTTTTTTGCCTTAATTTTTCCTTTCATTCTCTTCTAAACTTTTTATAATCTAGATTATAGCCTTATCACTCAACTGCCATTGCTCTTTCCAGTGTCAATTAGCGATCACCTGATTGTAAAATTTGATAGTCCTTTTTTTTAGTCCTCATCCTTCTTGACCTCTTTGCAGCATCGGATGTTATCAATGATACTTTTCTCTTAGATACTTTCTGGGTTTTATTGATTCTCCTCTTTGTTTGGCAGCCTCTAACATGTTTAGTTTTGGGCATTCTTGGTGAGTCATCATCATGAGATGCCTTATAACTGTGTACGTGTTCCAAGGCTCTCTCCTTGAGAAGACTTTTCTCTCTAAACTTTCTTGAAGACCAATTTATTATATTTAACAATTGTCTCTATGTTCATGACTTCTAGTTCTGTATTTCTACCTACTCTTTCTTCTGATCTTCAATTCCACATCATTAATTGTCTACTAGAAATTTCAAAATGGATGTCCTGTGGATCTCTTCAATGTAGCATCTTTCCCCCAAAATTTTACCCCTGTTCTGAACTTTCATATTTACTTAATGGCACTACTATTCCTTCGCATGGTTTCAACACTCTTTTTTTTTACCCCCATGTTCACTTAGTTGCCAAATCTTGTCATTTCTATTTCATAGTATCTTTTTCATTTGTTCCCTTCTCTCTACTCATATACACACCACTCTTGTTTAGGCTCTTATTTCCTCTTTTCTAGACCATTATAACAGCCTTCTAAATGGTTTCTGTGCCTCAAGTTTCTCCCCTCTCCAATCCATCCTTCACACAGCTGCCAAATTGATATTCCTAATGTACATGTTTAATCATATTACTCTCATTCATTAAATTCTAGTAGCTCCCTATTACCTCCAGAATCAAATAAAAACTTTTAAAAGCATTTCACAACTTTATCTTCATAAAACTTTCACAATCTGGCCCAACCTATCTTTCTAGCTTTATTGCACATTATTCCCTTCCATGGAAGTTGCAGTCTAGCCAAATTGGCTATCTTGCCATTTTATACAAAACGTTCCATCTGCCACCTTCACACCTTTGCACTAGCTTTCTTACATGCATGGAATGCACTCTTTCTTCCTCTCCATCTTTCAGAATCCCTGGTTTCTTTCAAAGATCAACTCAAGCACCGATTTCTACACGAGACCTTTCTTGTTTCCCCTCACTGCTAGTGCCTTTCCTAATAACTTATTCCATATATACATATATGTAAATTTTGTTTTCCCTGGCTAGACTGTAAACTCTGTGTGGTCACTCCTTCTGCTAATATAAATTGCCTTGTGAGATGCTATGGCCGAGGGCAACGACCATTTCTGCTTTTGCCTTTGTATCTGTAGCACTTAGCACAGTGCATGTCATATAATAGGTATCTAATAAATGCTTTTTGCTTGATTGAGAGGAATGAATAGAAAATAAAATTGAACTTTGTTGGGTTTTTTTTGTTTGCTATGTTTTATTTTTGCAAAACAATCAGGGCTAAGCATCTCATCCAGGGTCACATAACTAGTAAGTGTAAAGTGTCTGAGGCTGGATTTGAACTCAGGTCTTCCTGACTCCAGGGCTGGTGCTCTATCTGCTGTAACACCTAGAACTGAACTTTAAAGAAAACACCTATAAATGTTAGCTATCATTAAATGTTGCAATTTTGACGATACCAAGTTGTATATATCTAATATGACTTATAAGATCAATATTTGATTTTTCTTTTATAAAAGCATTGAAAATTAAGTTTTCTAGGCATTGGTTCTGAAGGAGTGTCTAGAAAGAATTATAAACTCTTCTTTTTTATTTTTAGTTTACATCACTCATTTCCACAAGATTTTGAGTTACAAATTTTCTCCCCAATTTTCCCCACCCACCACCCCAAAACAGCATTCCCACTGAATATCCCCTCCCCAAATCTACTCTTTAACATATCTTCTCCTATATCCCCTCCTACTTTCCAGTAGGGCATGGTGAATCTCTATGCCCCAGTGTGTGTATATCTCATTTCCCAGTTACATGTAAAAATAATAATATGTATATATATTTTTAAACATTTGATTTTAAAACTTTGGATTCCAGATTCTTTCCCTTCCTCCCTTTTCACCCACCCTCACTGGGAAGATAAGCAGTTCAATATAGGTTGTACATGTGTAGCTATGCAAAATATTTCCATGGTGGATATATTGTGAAAGATTGACTATATTTCCCTCTATCCTATCCCACCCCCACTTGTTCTATTCTCTACTTTGATCCTGTCCCTTTTCAAAAGTGGGTGCTTCCAACTTCCCTTCCCCCCCAGCATGCCCTCCCTTCCATTATCTCCCCTCTCTTCCCTTTCCCCTCTACTCTCCTGTAGGGTAAGATACCCTATTTAGTGTGTATGTCATTTCCTCCCTAAGCCAAATTCAATGAGAATAAGGTTGACTCATTCCCTTTTGCCTTCCTGTTCTTCCCCTCCATTGTGACAATTTTCCCTTGCCTCTTCTATATGAGATAATTTACCCCATTCCATCTCTCCCCATCTCCTCTCATTATATTCCTCTCTCACCTCTTAATTTCACCTTTTAAGTATCATCCCTTCCTATTCAATTGGTCCTGGGCCCTCTGTCTATGTATACCTGTAGACATATATGCACACACTCACATATATATTCATATGCCCATATACCTGCCTATATAGACATATATGTATGTATACACATACATACATATGTACACACATGTATATATATATATACATACACACTTCTATTCCTTTCAACTATTCTCATACTGAGAAAAGTTTCATAAGTTACAATTATTGTTTTTCCATGTGGGAATATAAGTAGTTCAGCTTTGATAAGTTCCTTATGATTTCTTTTCCCTGTTTGCCTTCTCATGCTTCTCTTGCTTCTTGTATCTCAATGTCAAATTTTCTATTCAACTCTGTTTTTTTCAGAAAGAATGCTTGAAAGTCCTCTATTCCACTGAATGACCTTATTTTCCCCTGAAACATGATACTCAGTTTTTCTGGGTAGGTGATTCTTGGTTTTAATCCCAGCTCCTTTGACCTCTGGAATATCATATTCCAAGCCCTTTGATCCCTCAATGTAGAAGCTGCCAGGTCCTGAGTTATCCTGATTGTGTTTCCCCAATATTGAAATTGTTTCTTCCTTGCTGCTTGTAATATTTTCTCCTTGATCTGGGAACTCTGGAACCTGGCTATAACATTCCTAGGAGTTTTCTTTTGGGGATCTTTTTCAGTAGGTGATCAATGGATTCTTTCAACCTCTATTTTGCCCTCTGGTTCTAAAACATCAGGGCAGTTTTCCTTGAGAATTTCTTGAAGGAGGATTTCTAGGTTCTTTTGTTGATCATGGCTTTCAGGTAGTCCAATAATTTTTAAATTATCTCTACTGGATCTATTTTCAAGGTCAGTTGTTTTTCCCATGAGATATTTCACATTGCCTTCTATTTTTTCATTTGTTTGTATCTGTTTAATAGCATCTTGATTTCTCATAAAGTTACTAGCTTCCATTTGCTCCAATCTAATTCTGAAGGAATGATTCTCTTCAGTGAACTTTTGAAATTCTTGTTCCATCTGGCAAACTTGGCTTTTTAAGGCATTCTTCTCCTCATTGGCTTTTGGGGTCTCTTTTGCCATTTGAGTTAGTCTATTTTTTAAGGTGTTATTTTCTTCAGTCAGGTTGTTGACTCTCATTTCATAATTTTCTTGCATCATTCTCATTTCTCTTTCTAATTTTTCCTCCACTTCTCTTATTTGATTTTCAAAATCCTTTTTAAGCTCCTCTATGGCCTGCAACCAGAACATGTTTTTCTATGAAGCGTTTGGTGCAGGAATTCTGACTTCACTGTCTTCCTCCTGCTCCATGCTTTGATCTTTTTTGTCCCTAAAATAGGAGTATAAAGTTGGGTTGCTCTGTTTGCTTTGCTTCCTTTGCTTGCCCTTGCCACTCAATTACTTGACTTTTCAGCCTTTTGCCAGTAGAACTCTGCTACCAGAAATGGGAGCTTCATCCCAAATCGCTGGGGTTTTTCCCAGCTGCTGGAGGTATTATTAGTTGGGTGCCCTCTCTGAAGCCTCCACACACTCTGGCAGACTGCTTACGCACCCCAGGACCTCCACCCTAGACAGCAATCCATATACAAGCAGGTTAAAGAAAAAGTGATTACCCCTCAGACTTGTTGTTTGGTCCCCATACAGTCTGCAGACCAGTAGCTTTGAAGCAGCCATGTGGTGGCTGCAAGGCCATGGAGCCTCAGTTGCTTCTCACCCCAGGAACAAAGGCTGGATCACACTCTGAATTCCCAGGTCCAAAGTCCACACTGTACTGACCTCTCACTTTGTCTTTGGCATCTATGGGTTGATAATTCTGGAAACTGCCACAGCTGCTGGTGATCTGAAGTCCCTCCAGTTGGCAGCTGGTCAACCCAGCCTGAGGCTAGAACCTTGGGCTTGCTGAGGCTGGGCTAGGCTCCCAGAACAATGGCCGCTTCCTGCTGCCCAGCCAGGCTGTCCTCAGTGGGAGGTTAGCTTCTCTGTGTCATTTTGTGGGTTCTGTAGCTCTAAAGTTTGTCTAGAGTTATTTTTTACATGAATTGGAGGAGGTGGGAGCCAGAACTGTGTGGAAGTCCTGTTTCTACTCTGCCATCTTGACTCTGCCCCCCCAGTCTTTCTTCTAACAGGACAATTTTTTTTTGAAATGGCTGATGCAGCAATGCTGCCTTGAAGAAATATGAATAATCCTTTCCAAAATAATTTATTTTATCACTATCCACCAAAGTGCCACTTTCATGTCTCATGGAGTGGAGGTGACCCAGTGTTCTCAAAGGCTATGCCAATAGAATTTAAGCTCTGATAAGTCTAAGTCAGATAGAAAGGTTTTAAACTCTAAGTGATTGACTTTATTCCTCTTATCAGAGAATCAGTCTAGCTAAGTTTAGAGAGACTCATAATGAGGTTGCCCCTAGGGTGATGAATTTTTTTGACCATATCATCTCACAAGGCAATTTATATTAGGGGAAGGAGTGACCACACTGATAAGATTACAGATTTTTGCAAGTATTAAAGTATTTTGTCACCCACCAATTACAATTTGGAGAGAACTCAATTCATGAATAGAGTTATAGAATTTTAGAGCTGAGAGGGGTCTCATAGGCCATCTTAGTCCAACCTCCTCATTTAATATATCAGGAAATTGAGTTCCAGTGAGATTAAATGATTTTTCAAATAATGGTGACTCTTGCATAGGTCATTGGAATGATAAACTCATTAGTTTAGCTCTAAGAATAAGCACAATTTTCTTTATGTTAAAGTCATCTTTTCTTGAAAATATTCCTAATTTTTGCAATGAAATATATAGTTAATTTCAACTTTCATGTTTTCCAAAATTAGATCATTAGCAGATAAGTAAAAATCATTAGAACAGCCTTTGGCCAATAAGATTCAATATGCCATATTTCCTTGGCCTAATTTCAGTACCACAGAGAAATAAGGAAAGATTAGCTGAAAATATATATGTGGATTGGATTGTTACTGTATTATACAACTTGCATTAAAAAAAAATCTCCTTGCCCAATTTGCTGGAATTCAGGCCTGTTTTTTTTTCAGGAATTAATAATAGGATGAAAGTAAAAAAAAAAAGACTCCCTTTCATCTTTAATCAGTCTTTGTGCCATACATAGTGGCATGTCATCTCCGTAGCAATGTGTGGGACTAAGATAACTGTTTATGCTTTTCTTACTACATGATCCAGAGCAGCAGGGTTTTTCCAAAAGTTTCTAAAATGGCAACTAATACCGTATTTCTTGCTTCTATGGTTGGATTGTAGATGATGGAAGTTTCCTTGAAAATGTAGAGAAAAGCTTAGAATATTACCATACGTTAGCTATAAGCTTACCTGGGAGAATTTATGCAAAGAGAGAAAATTGTGAACATATATTTAGTCTGAATTAGATCAAAGAGATGTGTTCTCAGATTGTATTGGTTGCTTATTATGTGCAGAGCATTTTATTGTCTATTTTTTTATATTTCTCATCCATGTTAAGTGGAAACTTTACTATTACCTGCCTCCATTATTACCAATTTTATAGCTCCATATCTGAAATGTTAAACAATAAAATGTATCATCACATTCCTACATATAGGATGCCTCCTCATTTTAGAAAACATTGTAGAGGTTCCCTCAAATATCAGATCCTTGATTATTGGTTTCTGGCAAAAGATGCTTTATATAGCTGTCTACATTTCTTAACAGAATACTTCCTCCCCTCCCCTCCCCACTCCTCCCATCCTTTCCATCTTCTCTTCTTTTTCTGTTCCTCTGATTATATCAGGGAAAAAAAAACTTCAAGAAGATATACTTAGGGCTTACTTCTGATGGTGGCAGGAATAGAACTAGCCCTGGAGGAGGAGGAATGAATCGAATTAGTACCAATGAAGGGAATGCAATTGCATCTATGTTGTATTGTCAGAAAAGACATTAAATATTTGAAACTGGAATCCTGAATGCACAAATCTGGAGGAACTCCTATATGTGTGTATACCTGTATATATGTATATATGTGTGTGTGTATACACATACACATATAGACAAACCCATTTACACCAGGAAGGATGCATCTATATACCTGTACACACATAAGGATGAGTCATATATGGCCCTTTTAAACTTCACTAAAGTATAAGATTGTAAGGGTCAAGACCAGAGATAATGAAAGTTAGGGTAAGGCCCTTTTGGTTGTAAATGAAGTATTCCATAGGTGTAAGAATATGTCCCATTTAGACTTCAACAAAGTTAAAGTAAATCTTAAGGAGCAAATAAGGAAGCTGAAATGTGAGAGTTAGGTCATTTTAGGTATAAGTGAAACATTCCACACCTTGTAGGGGATCTAAGGCACTGAATAACTCACTTTCATGTGATGAAAAGGCCAGTAGAGACAACGCACAAGGCACAATCTGCCATAGTACTTCCAATACTTATTTGCATAAATCTAATAAGAATTTAGAAAATGTATTGGATGGTCGCCATAAGTGGGGGTAAGTTCCCTCATGATGGGAATCCATATTTAGACCAGGAAGAATTGTTATGTAGAAGAGGTTATACATTTCCTACCAGAGTGGGAAGTAAAAAGCCTCAAAAGCCTTGACCCTGTGGCAGCAGAACTAGAGACATTTCTGCCTCTCCTGGACTAAAGGTCCAGGTTCTGCCTTTTTTTGTAAAAGCATAGCAGCACCCAGTCAGCCCTAAGGCTAAAGGTAGTGGAGAACATAGCTGCTCATCAAAGAGAAAAGGCAGTAGAATGATCTATTTCGCAGAGATATTGTGCCCTGAGAGGGCAGCTAGATGGTGCAGGAGTCAAGTGCCTCGAGTCAGGAAGACCTGAGTTCAAATTTGGCCTCAGACATGTACTGTCTGTGTGACCTCGGGCAAGTCACTTGCCCTGTTTGCCTCAGTTTCCTTATCTGTAAAATGAGCTGGAGAAGGAAATGGCAAACTACTCCAGTTTCTTTGCCAAGAAAAAGCCAAATGGAGTCAGAAAGAGTTGGATGTGACTGATCAAGAACGATAACAAGCTACCTGTCTGGCTAAGTGTAGGCATGAATTGACATGTCCAGAGAGATACCATTCTTTTCAAGAAACAAGCCCAGCTGAGCTAAATCATCTATCAAGCTGAGATGTCATGCCCTCAGGGCAGAAAGCTCATTTTAGCAGCTCATGAGTTACAAGGTTAAGAGTAGACACCCTTAGGATTGTTCCTAGAACTTGAGGAAGCCATCCCTTCTCTGGAACCTTTGAATCTAAGTACAGATTGTGAGAGAGAATGGTTATATATAGGTTTGGTTTGAACCTGACAATTGCTTTATTGCTTAGAAATTCAAAAATTTAGAAATGCAACTTTAAAATCTTATTCTTATTTAAAATTATTGTAAGCATCTAATATGCCCTGTTTTACTCAGTCTTTGAATGTGAAAATGATGTGAGAAATGATACCTGCTTGAGTAAAGTCATATTTTGAAAACTAAATCCATTTCTCTGCTTTATTTTCCAGTTGAGAGAGCTCATACTTGTACTGTATGTGTGGGGAATAATTGGTTTTAGTGTGAAATAGCTGACACTTCTAGGATCATGGCATAATATTCAATTTCTGACTGTTTCAGTTGCATGTTTTTCCTTCCTGCTTTTCCAAAGGTGCCACTATTCAGAAGCTGATTATAGCTCTTCTTCCTTAGCTTTATTTTAAAAAACATCCTTTCAAAGTCTGATTCATGATGCGCTTGGAGAATTGATAAGTATCAATGCTTAAGTTTTGGATAATGTTTTTAAGTACATTATTTTATGGTCTCCTTTGCAACGTTTCTTGTAATTTTCTCTTAAGTTGAAAGTAGACTGTAGTATTACATGAATGACACTCTATGAAGACTTGAAAGTACCTAAATATAGTTTAGTGTAGTTACGTCCAGCTCTCAGAAAGCAGACTGAACTACTTTAAGGCCTACTTAGGACAAGTTTAATGTTAGGGATAGCTTTTACTGGGTGTGGGTTTCATGAGACTGTCTGGTTCATACTGTGGGGAAGCAGATAATTGGATCCAGTTTAATCCCTTTGCAGTATCTTCAGATGCATGAAGAAAGTTGTCTCCTTTCTGTGGCCAATATTCCTAGTCCTTCAGCTGACCTTCATTTGAATCACTCTCTAGTCTAGGACTTTTCCATTCTGGTCACTTTCCTTTGGAAGTTCTAGCGCATCAGTATCTTTTCTTAAATATGATGCTCAGAATTTCACATAATTCTCTAGATGCTTCACCGGTGTTAACCTAAAAGGTTTGGTTAAAGGAGACGAACAGGCTAGGTGAGATTATTTATATAATTTATTCCCATAAAGCTAGCAGAAACATTATCATGGAGACAGAAACAAACTTCTGACTGCCTGAACAAAAGAATGAGAAAGCTTAAATACATTTTAGAATAATCCAACTCAGGGTCAAATTTATGATTACAGAAAAGGAATTTTCTTAATAAAGGTAAGAGAACTGACAAGGTGTAAATGGATTTTATGACCTAGAACATCTCTATTTTCTTTATCATTAATATGCCATAACATAGTACATGCCCACAAAATATTAAGATAAGAAAAAGTTCCATTATTCAAGATAGTGTCTCAGGTTCAGGGTCTCATCCCTGGCAAAAGAAAGAATGCTCTTATGTTAGCCCCATCTGGTGTTGACATAGGAAGAGGTCTTCTCTGAGTTTACTCAGACAACAAAGAAGCTTTTGGGTCCAGGTTCTTCTTCTGGTTGATTAGTTCAGGCCTTGTATCTTATTAAAGG
>NW_027186296.1:47451933-47482788 GCF_028583685.1 Petaurus breviceps papuanus
GAAGAGACTCCTTTTAAATTTTACCTAGTTCCTCTTCCCTATTTCCGTAAATGAATAACTTGTTTGTTGGGGGCTTTGGGAAAGATACATGATTTACACTGGTTCTATCTTAAGAAAATGGAGCCTGAAAAGACAGCCCCATCTGTTCCTTTATTATACTCTGGACCACTTTTGGAGTAACAAAGGTGTACATGACAGATTGATGGTAGTGTTTGGGGGTAGAGGGGGTTGAACCTTATCTTGTCTCATGTCATAATCCTTTCCTCTTCTGAACAAGCTTTACTTCATTTGTGCCTAGTAAACAAAAGGTGTGTACAGAATTTTTGGTCCTACAACTATGAAGTTTAAGGAAACTTTGCTTTCATTAATCTGACTAACATGTGGCTTATAGTAATCCTTCAAAATTAATAGAATTAGGCAGAGACTTATTCTCTCCATAATGAAGTGAAACCGTTACCCAGGTAACTTTTTCAGGGTTTCCAGGTGACTTCTTATTTCACCATTGTGGTATTTTAAGCACATGGCATATTATTAATGTTCACCATTATACATGTTAATAACCTCCTAATTTTTTTCTTCTGATGTCATTTTTCATACTCACATGAACTTTTGTGCTCCTGTTTTGCCCATAACCCAGGAAATCTGACTAGATATATTTGTATCTATAGAAAAATGTAGGGGAACATTTCAGAAAAAGAACCAAGTTGATGCTAATAATTTCTCCAAGACAAGGTCAATTTCCAAGGACAAAGTGCATGACTTGAACTGTTCTCTAAATGAATAACTTAATAAATTAAATCTTTCTCAAAGGAAAATTAGGCTTAGTTTAACCATGACCATTTCTTTACTTCTAAAGGAAGTAAAAGAAATACCATTGTTGATTTCCTGCTACATAGATGAACCTTGAGAGTTTTCTCCAAACAGAATTAAATGTCTAGTAACTGATGCATTTTTATTTGTAATTCAAATGTTGTATGTGAAATAATGCCATTATTCATTTACAAATCCCATATTGACTCTTAACTGATTAAAAAAAAACTATGGGTGTTATTTTGGGGAGGGAGAAAGGGAAAGGATTTCTTAAAAAGCTAATATACTAGAAATGGTGGCTTTAATTTAATTACATTATTTTTCATAGTGTGTAAATTTAAATCCATCAACTCAGGTTGTAGCATCTAAGTCACCCAAGTTCTTGAAAGCTCTCCCCCATTTCTTCACAAAAATCATCTTTATAAGAAAGGTACTCCTTACATTGGGGGAATGATGGAGCTTTAATCATTCCACAGGAAGCACACAGCCCGATATGGCTCCCATAGAAAGACCAAATAAATTCTGTCAGGTCTTTCCAAATTGGAAAAGCTTTGAATCCTGGACCAGCAACAGAGAATGATAAGTAAGCCTTCTGAGCAGTGGACCACATAAAATAATGTTAATTTTTTATATTGAATCATTTTAATTTTAAAGGTCAAAAGACTCCTATTAGAATCAGTCTTTTCAATCTTCCTAGACCCCACTGTCCTGTGCATGGGTGGAATGCTGGACTTAGTCAGACATATGCTCTTTGTTGCTAGGATTGAGGTTTAAGTCATCATTGAGTAGTGGTGGACAGGGGATAAGAATGAATGAGGTATTAATGGTCAATCAGGGATGGGAGGCGAGGTCAGAAATCTTGAGGTTCAGGAATTCTAAGACATGAAAAGAACCAGAGGTGCTTTTTCAAGGGTGGAGTGATTTTAGGCAGTGGAAAGAATGCAAGATTTCGAGTCAAAGATTTGGACAGTTTCATATCCTTGATCTACTGTTTATTCCTTCAGTAATTTAACCTCTTTGGGGATTTCTTTTCTCATCTATAAAATGAGGAGATTGGACTAGAGGATTAGATGTCCTTCCAATTCTCTCTCTCTAATCCTGTGCCTCCTAAAATGAACTGAAAACTTTCTAGCACTACTCTAAGGAGTAGGAAGCTCTTTCTTCATCTTCCAGGTTTGGCACTTTTCCAGGTTTTTTTTTTTTTTTTTAAAGAGCCAGCATTTTCTGTTTTAGAAAATTTGGGGCTTAATTATCAGATTTGGATCAGAGAAGCAATTCATGTATCTGCAAGGCAAGGGGAGAGGGTCTCAGGGGGTAGTCCTGTCTTCCAGCCCATTTTAGAGGTAGGTTTCTTCCAGAATTTTTCTTCCAGGGACAGTATTTGGCCTCCCCACTTATTCTCTATTTCTAGAAGCTTCCTAGAGCACAGTTCTTCATATACATAAAGAATCAATGAACAAATTATAGGTAATATTCAGTAGCTTTTGATTTGACATTCCTAAGAAACAAAGAGGTTGAGGCAAAACTACATTTGACTGAGGATTCTTTCTACTACCAGAAATGTGCATGTGGAATGATATAAAACTTATGACATTTGAAATGGCATCCTGTGAGAAAGTTAATTAATACTGAAATGAAATGCTAAATGCCTCAGCAAACAATGTTTTTAATTGAAAAGAACCCTGTGATATTTTAAGTCAAACAGCTGATGGGTTTTGTTTTTTGGAATTGTTCTCTGATTTTAAATTGCTTTACGAATACAATACTCTAAACGAGAAGTCACCTTTCCCCCTCTCTTAGCACTGAACGTTGTATGTTTGCTGCATGTGCACCTGGTTAGCAAATTGCCTCATTAGCATTTGAATTAAAGTGTTTTATGCAAAAGCTACCTAGAGACCTCAAGGGCAGTGACTGCCTTTTGTTTTCTTTATAGCCTCTGTGCTTAGCACAGTGCCTGGCACAAAGTAGTCTCTGAGTAAAAATTTATTGTTTGACTGACTGACCCTGAATACTGGTGCTCTTTTTCAAGAAGTTATGTAGAGACATAATGTAGTGGGTAGAGTAACTGGGCTTTGAGGAGGCAATATGGTACAGAAGAACCTCTAATTCTGGAGTCAAAGGACCTGGGTTCAAATCCCACTGTTGACACTTGGACTTGGGCAAATCTCTTACCTTCCCCATTCTTCCATATCCTCATCTGTAAAATGAGGAGATGGACCTAGATGACTTAAAACCATGAGTTCTTCACTTTTTTGTGTATCATCAATGCCATTGTCAATCCCGTGGAACTTACTATTACTGTTGTTTGTTGCCTACATTCATAAAAGTGCAAGCTTCAATTAGAGGTTAGGAAAAATGAAAATGTCATTTTTTCCTCTATCCAAGTTCACAGATCCCCTGAAATCCCTCCTTGTACCTGGTGTGTGGACCTCACATTCAAAACCAGTGTTCTACATCTATGATCTAAAAGTCTGGCTCTAAAGTCTAATTCTGACACTTACTAGCTCTGAGAACCTAGACCAGTCACATAACCTCTGGATACCTCAGGCATCTCTCAAAGATTCATCAATTAGGTCATAAGCAGTTTTAGACTCCTTTGGGCAAGGACATTGTTTCGCCATAAAGCCTTCCTGTGATATGACAAAAATGGCAGGTGCTATAATGGATTGAGGCCTTATCTCTAGTCAGGAAGACCTAGGTTCTAATCCTGCCTCTTAACACTTACTAGTTATGGGACTATAGACAAATCTCACACACCCAAAGCTGTAATGGAAGGAATTCAGAGACATCTAGTTCAACCCTGTTATTTTGCAGATGAGTATGCTGAAACTTGGTTAAAGTAACCAGATGATAAACCACAGAGTTGGAGTTTGAACTGGTTCTTTTAGTCTATCAACAAGTATTTTCTTAGTGCTTACTATATCTCAAGTATTGCAATGAACACTGGAGCTGCTGTGCTGAACATCGACTCCAGGCATGGTGTTCTTTCTTGAAATAAAAGTTAAATTTTTATACCTAGATAGATATGTATATTCCAAATATTAAGCATTTCCCCCCTTCCCACTGTACTATGTGTGTGTTTGTTGGGTGAGGGAATGTTATAATCTCTGTAAGCAGAGGGAGTTCACATACTGTGAGTTCCCAAACAGATGAAATCTCAGGAATTTCATTTACACACACACACACATACACACGTGTGTGCACGCATGTGCAAGTACCCACATAGTGGGGCTCAAAACATAGAGAGAAAGAAATTTTAATCTGTTCCCAGTTTAGGGACAATAAAAATTAGGAGGTTATTCCAAATAATATTACATGTATATTTTGCCAAGAAAAAAAGGCTTGCCTTTGCTTAAGATAGAGAAAACATCTCATAAAATTCTATAAATGATCAATGGAATGGACATGGAGAATTTGGACATGTTTAGAGAATTCATAAATATTAAGAGGGGAGGATATGGGGAAATGTAGGCTCATGTCAATTAATCCTCAAAGGATCCTCTGCGGTATCAGGCTTGTTTTCTGTTGATCCCCTTCCATTCCCTGAACTTGAAGGCACCAGGAATTTAGTCCTTGTGTGCTTTTCTACTGTTACAACCAAATCTCTTAACTGGTTTTCCCCTATTTAAGGTTTACTACAGAATGGGTTGTAGTTTTTTGTCTTCCCTATTGTACTGTTTCCTTAAAAAGCACATGACTCTTCTTTAGGTAATAGAGCCTGTGGAGGCCTCAGAAGTCATAGGGTCCAAAGGGTCCAGGACCGTTATTTTACAGATGACTTAGCTGAGGTCTAGAGAAGTTAAGCAACCTACCCAGAGTCACAAAGCTGATATGTGTCTGAGACAGGTGTTGTACCTGGGTCTTCCTAACTTTATTGTTAGTGGGTACAAGGAAATAGCCGGTAACCATTTAAAATAGAACATAAAAGGAAATTTACTGGAAGTCTAAAATGTCTATAGTAATTGGATACTTTGTGTTGTCATTTTAAATGGATTTATGTCAAATTTTTTTTAAAGCAATTGGGATTAAGTAACTTGCTCAAGGTTACACGGCCAGGTGTTTCTGGGTGGGTGCTAAGTGTCTGAGCCTGGGATTCAATCTCCAGGTCATCCCGACACTGGAGCCGGTGCTCTTACTCGCTGTGCTACCTGGCTGTCCCTTTATGTCAATTTTTAGCACCCTTTTATCAGCCAGGAAAAAAAAATCATTCAACTCAGTCTGTAGACTTGGGTTCTATTCCCACTTCTACTACTAACTAAATTATCTCAGTAAAGTCACTTAATCCTCTCTGGGTCTCTGTTTCCTGCTTGTTAAAATGAGGAGATTAGATGAATTGATCCCTAAGGTCACTTTCAGTCCTAACTGTGACTGTGGTCTCTCTATCTTGGGAGTCAGTTTTCCCTCAATCTTCTATCTCTCTTTTCTTTCTGGGCCTTATCAATTACCCCTTCCCTAGAATCCATTTCTATCTTACAAATAGACCCTTTAGATGCCAGAATAGAACAGTGTTGATCATAGGTACTAATAATGGGTCATCAGTTTATGTGGAATCTTATTTATATATCAGGAAAAATCTTCTGGTCTGTCATGCCCATCTGAGTGCCCCCTTATATCTTGTAGGTCATTTCCCACAAAATAAGTACTTCTCAAAATCTGAGAGTGAGTTAAGGTTAAGACAAATCTGTTTTATACAGTACAGGATAAATTGTAAAATTCATTACCTTTTACTGATATTGGTAATACCAGTAAACCAGTATGACTGGAAACCCAAAGTAGTCATTAATGGCTCTAAATCAATGTAGCATGTTCTTCTAGGGATTTATGCTTGACCCTATGCTAGATAACATTTTAAAAAATCAGTAACTTAATGAAGAAAGAAATGGCATGCTTATCAAATTTTTAGTTAGGAGTGTTAGTTAACATATTGAATGACAAAAGTCAGGATTCAGAGTCATGTGGATAGGCTATAATAATGTTGGGGTGAATCTCATAAGGTGAAATTCAATAGGGGACTTCTTTTTAACTCTTTTTTGTATGTGGAAATGTTCATGTTTGAGAACTGAGTTTACAATAAAAATATGTGAAATAAAAATTAATGAGAATAAATGCAAATTTCTACAGTTGAGGTAAAAAAATATTCATTAGCACAGTATGGGAAAGGTGTAGCTAGGCTAAAGTCTTTGTGGGGGAAAAAAATTTGGACATTTTAGTGGAGTTCTAGATCAATATCAGTCAGCAGTATGATATGGCAGCCAAAGAAACTACTGCAATCTTGGGCTACATTAAGAGAGAGAGTGGGTCCTGAACAAGCTAGGTGATAATCTGGCTCTACTCTGCTCCATTTATACTTCATCTCAAGTATCATATTGAGTTCTGGGTGCCATCAATCCCCAAAGGAGGGAGGATTAAACTCTTAAAAATCTGGTCACCCTCTCTCAGCATAATTGCATTTATGGTCAGGGTATCTTCAATGCCGCTGCTGATTACCATCCCTTTGCCCTCACTCCTAAGGCTTCTCTGATCAACTGTTTTTGCCTGTGGTATAAATTCCTAGTTATGACTCTGGACATGCTATCTAATGTCTACTTTTTGAAGAATGACTATTGTATCAAAGGGAAATTAGACTTTTCTGCTGAGCCCCAAAGAGAAACACCAACAAGGTTGGAGTAAAAAGAGACCTAGCTCAGCTTGATGCAAGAAAAGCTTACTAGTAATCAGAGCCATCCAGAAGTAAAATGGGTTACTTAGGGAGTAAGTTAACTTTTACTTGAGGTCCTTAAGGGAAGATGGGGGATGTTAAGGAGTGTAGAGGAATTCTTGGCCTGGTACAGGCTGTACTAGATGTTTTGTCCAGCTCTGAGTTTCATTGGTTCCATCTTAGGAATATAAATTTATTCAAAAGGGATTTTTTTGAGTGCTATTTAAATAGCTAATAATAAAAGCTAAAGTATGCCTGACCTTTCAGGTTGCCATATAATGCAATTCTAGGGCAGTGGATAAAACACTAGGCCTGGAGTCAGGAAGACCTGAGTTCAAATCCAGCCTCAGAAATATACTAACTGTGTGACCCTGGGCAAGTCACTTAACCCATTTGCCTCAGTTTTATCATCTGTAAAATGAGCTAGAGAAGGAAATGATAAACTGCTCTAGTACCTCTGCCAAGAAAACCCCAGATAAGGTTACAAAGAGTCAGATGTGACTGAAACAACTAAATAACAACAACAATATAAAGCAATTCTGCTTTTCTGTAATATTTCCCTTGGGACATTTGTTGACAAAAGAATAAAAGGCTGAAAGAGCATGATTCTTACTGAGCTTGGTAATTCTGTATGCCTTTGTAATGGTAATGTTTGACTTATTTGTAACTTGTTCTATGAGAGAACATGAAGTCATTTAAGATAGTACGACAGTATATCCAGTGGAAATATTATCTCAATGAGAACATCTGAGTATAGAGAGCAGGGATCTTTGCTGTCTTGAAAATAAAATTAATTTTTTGGAAATTAGTTGCTTTAGAGAGAAACATAGCATTGTTTTATGTTGAGTCAGAGTAGTAGATGACCTTGCTTCTAAGATAAATTCTTGCTGAGGAAATTTAAGAAAGATAAATATAAAATGCACAAAAATTCATCAGAGATGGCCAAATTCTCAAAGTTGTATTTTTTTCCATGATCTTTAATGATGTTTCTATGGTTGTGTGAAACCTATAAACACTTCAGAGAAGATTTAAAATTTAATTAGTATATATACCCATTTTCTTCAATTAAAGATGTTATGCTAGGATTTTTCTTTTCCTTTTCAAGAGCAGGGAGGTTATGAGGAATTGTTTCCCTCTAGGCACCAACTCAGAATTGGCAGGTTTGACTATCTCTGTGGGAGAACTGACAGGTCTTGAGCATACTTTTTCCAGATGTGTGATAATTCATTTCCCAGCCAGAAGGGTGAGTCCCATTATTTTCTTTTAGTATTTGATGAGAAAGACTTACTGCTAGTCACCAGAAATTTTGGAGAAAATTGAAGTTAGGTATCCTTTTTCTAAATTCTTGGAACTTGGTGATGTAACCTCATATGTTAATTGTGAAGAGCCATAGTTGTGAGATAATATACATATACCTTAAAGCACTCTATCAATACAATTTATTGTCATTATTATTGTCACTGCCGTTTGACCCAGAATTATAATTGGTTGCTTCCTTATATGTCAGTAGAGTCAAGTATAAGTCTGGGAGGGAAAGAAAGAGAAGAGAGAAGGTAAATATCCCTGTGTGGCTAAGTGCCACTGAAAAATGTCAGAATATATTTAATCCCTTGAAAAAAATGTGACAAGATAGCTTCGTTCCTCATTTTCTCCCTTTCCTCCATGTCTGACAGTCCTCCAAAATCTAGTCTTTAAGCTTGGGGCATTAACTTCTGTGTTATTTTTGGACCATACATATTCATGAGGGTTTAAAGAATAACTTCATTAAAGTAAGGATATCTACTAATTCCATTTTGAAACACAAGTTCATGGCAAATCAATGTTCTTAAGACGATATTATATGATGAATGGTTATAGAAACTTTTTTTTATTATTATTAGTCCATGGTGATTTCTGTTCATCTCATTAGAATTGTTCATTTTAAGATAATTCAAAGTAATTGACTTATTTACATTTTCATAATTAAAAAATTCAGTTGACATTGAGTATTCTGTATGAGTATTCTGAATCAAAAGTAATTCTTTGTTTCTTAAATTTCTTCCAGGAAGGTATCATTGCCAAGAGATTTTTGAAGGCATTCCCACAGTACTCAATTATAGGTAAGAAAGAAAGAAGATGGTTTCTTTGAAGTGAAATTTCTTTTTTAAATTCTTGATATATTAGGGACTGTTTACTCACGTTTGATCTTAATTGTTATGGCGATATCTCATTTTCTGGATGGATTAAAGATAATTGCCATGTGGTTTGACCTTTTTTTCTACTTATTAAAAGATAATTTATGATTATGTTTTTATTTAATTAGCTCTAAGGACTAGGAATTTGGATTTGTTAGTCTTACTTGCAACTCCACTATTGACTGACTTTATGATCACAGATATCTTTCCTGTGTCAATTCCTCTAATGGTAAACTGCTAGCTTTAATCTGTGCAATCGCATATTTCTGTAACATCTCCACTATAAACTAAATGTGCCTTAAATACAGCTTAAGTTTTTAGATGACATGATCATTTGGAAACATTGACCATCATTTGTTTTAAAATGGTAGAGTGAACCACACCAACTTATGATGTATCTTAGTAGATTTTGGCACCATATAAAATTTGATCAAAATCAATATACTTCTCCTAAAGTTATCATTCAATGAACAAACATGTGAAATGCCAAGCAGTTGAATTGAAAGAAAGATCTTTCTTTGTTTGGTCAGAAAGGAGTAATTTAGCCTCATCAGGAAATGGGCATCTTTCTTTCTTTTGAGATTATAAGCACAGGTCTTTTGATCCACATCATTTTATTTTATTTTATTTTTTTCAAGCAACCAGGGTTAAGTAACTTGCTCAAGGTTACATGGCCAGTTATTTCTGAGTGTGGTGCTAAGTATCTGAGCCCAGTTTTTATCCCCAGGTCATTCCAACACTGCAGCCGGTGCTCTTACCCGCTGTGCTACCTGGCCGCCCCTATCCACATCATTTTAGAATAAATTGCTATCATTTTCTGTTCTAGACTTCTTTTCTCTGTAATGTTATAGTGGAAAGACCACTGGATTAGGCATCAGGAGACAAGGATTGTAGTCCAGAATCTGTCATCAACTGGATGTATCACCTAAACCAGTGGTATTGAACTGAAATAGAAATGAGTCACTTAAGTATAGTCTGGCATTTAGGTGGTGCAGTGGATAGAGTGCTGGAACCAGAGTCATGAAAATTCATCTTCCTCAGTTCAAATCTGGCCTTAGTCACTTACTAGTTGTGTGACTCTAGGGAAGTCACTTAATTCTGTTTGCCCCAAATGGGGTCACAAAGAACTGGAGATTACTGAAATAACTAAATTGCAAAAATTATACATAAGGATTCCTGAATGCCACATAATGACTTAGAAGACTCCACATTAGCATTATCTTTATGTTTTGTTGTGTTTTATTTATTTTGATAAATATTTTCTAATTATATTTTAATATGTTTGGGCAATACTTGAAAGTGTTTAGGGCTTCATGGGGCTTGCAAACTTTACATTTGATGTCTTTGATGTAGCCTCTCTAAACCTCAATATCTTCATCTGTAATATGAGTTTGTTGGTAAACTCTTTTCCAGTTCTAACATCCTATATTTCATTTTTTTTCTCATTTTTCTTCTGCCTTTTCTTATCTCTTGTTTTCCTCAATTCTCTTTTTTTCTCTCCTCTTCTATGCTCAATTTATCATTAAGATAAAGAAGTAGTTTTTGCTCAACTACTTCTAACTTTAACCTAAAAATTTCTAAGCCTTTAGAAAATCTTCACCCCCATATTTTATTCATGGGAATATTTATCCCCATTTGGCAGCTATATGAAATTATTCTTCTGTAGGATTTTAGGCCTTCAGTCCCTCTGTGTACATATTTTCCTGTTTTGTACTAATTATGAATTATTAGGTTTTTTTTAGAAGTGTCAGTATGACTCTAAGTATCACAGAAGTTATTAAAAATAAACAAAGCTTGAGAAACTTTCTAAGGAAATTTGTGTATTGTTGGTGCATAGTGAAATGACGTAAGCGAAACAGCAAAATCCATAAAATATTCCTCACCAGCTAGTAAACAAGCATCATTACCTTTTAGGAATCTCAGGGGTAGTGAGAGCATGGCAAATAGCTTGTGCCACCTGTGATTTCCTCTTCCAATATGAAAAATTAGCGTCAAATATGTCTATGCAGTTCAATGGTAGTTGGTGAGCTATTGTGTTGGGGAGGATAAAATCTATTATTTTAGTCCATTTCTCTCTCCAACTTCAGGCATACACACATTTCATTTCAATACTACATTGAAAAACATAACTCTTTCCCTCTGAAGTCATCCTTCATCCCATAGGAGTTGTATTCTTGCTTGTTTCCTCTTCTTTGGCTCTAGATTTTATTGTAATTTAGGTGTGGGGGACCTGAATTTTCAGGGAAGGGGAAGGTATTAAGTAGCATTATTGATGCTTTATAGATGAGAGACCTGAGTTAGATATTAGGACAATGTCTAATTGACTTCCTGATTGACTTTGTTAGTTTATCAATATTCACAAGGAATATTTTATGAACTGTTGAAGACTTATTTGAATTCCATCCATTATGCCACATGCTACCTGTCTTACCTAGATTCACTGAATAGAGTTAATCAGTTGATCAGAATGTAAGTAGCCAATGAATTCTATAGAGGGGGGATAATTGTAAAATTTGGTGAATTTCTATAGGCTGCTATAAATTTTTAGATGAAAAATAACATGTCTGTTCACTTGTAGTGAGCTATTCTGATGTGTCTAGACCTACTTCATCTTCCTGTTCGAGAGTATTTATGCTATCATAGCCCAATTTATTAGGAAGGTTTGAATTATACAGTTCTAATATGACAAAAAATGTTTCCAGAAAAAAAAATATTTGAGGAGGGAGATAACTTAGTGACTGATATAGCCATGGAAAACATCTCAATGACATAGCTTGAGACTGGACCTCACAGGAAGATGAGGATTCAGAGACAGGGAAAAGGAATGAAGATATTATCAGTATGAGGAAAGGGTTGTACAAACAGATGGAAGCCAGAGATGAGATATGGTAGTTATGGAACGACTTGGAGTCCAGTTTGACTAGAACGTGGAATGTATGAAGGCTGGACATTCAATCCAGAGATTTATTAAGCACCTGCTCTGTGCTAACTGTGGCATACTGGATAGAGAGCTGGTCTTGAAGATGGCGGTACCTGCTTTTCACTCCCACATCTGACATATATTAACTGTGTGACCCTAAACAAGTCACAACCTCCAAAGGAGAGCCAACAAGCATTTATTAAGGAACTGCTGTTTGCCAGGCAAATACTAAGTGGTGATTATGCAAAGAAAGAAAAAAAAAGCCCTTGCCCTCAAGAAGCTTACATTCTAACAGAGGAGACAATGTGTAAACAATTAAGTGGATACAAAATATACCTAGAGTATATGGAAGATGTTCTGAGAAGGGAAGGCATTAGTAGGCGGAGGGGCTAGAAAGGCCTCCTGTAATAGGTGGGATTTGACCTCTATCTTGAAAGAGATCAGGGAGACCACGGGGTTCTAGGTAATTCTCTTTCTAGGTAACTTTCTAAGCTATAGTTTTTAGAAAAGGGACTACAATACACTGGCAGAGGGAACTTCCTCAGCTAGGAGTTCTCTATACCAATGAAATCATAGGTTCAGGCCCTATCCCTGGTCCATCTCCCTTGTGCCAGACACTGTGTTGACTCCAGGATAAAGACAAAAACAAAACAGTCTTTAATCTTACTTTCTGCTGAGTGTGTGGGGAGGCAGGCAACACGAACACAGAAAACATATAACAATACATACAGAATAAATATAGAGTATTGGGGGTGTGGTGGGATCAGGGAAGGCCTCCTGGAGAAGGTGGCACCTGAACTGAAGGGAGACAGGGAGTCAATGAGATAGATGGTCCCTAGAGATAACATGTCAGAGAATTCCCGATTCTTTTGTTTGGTTCATTTGTTTTTCTTTTTTTTGGAAAAAAAATATAACACCATTGGTTCAAATATAGGTGAGCTATAAATAGTAGGTGGTTGCTTGTTGTTTTTAAGTATTTTTGTAAGCCTTAAAGTGATGTGTAAATGTGAGTGAGTATTATTTAAAAATTAAAATTTAAGTCTTAAAACTCCCCTTATATTGGATGATGTGACGCACTGAAGTTTGGAGTCTTTAATCTGAGCCCTTGATGTCAACCTAAGGGCAGGTGCTGGTTCCTGCTACTTCTGCAGATACCATTGAGGATATTGTGGGCAAATAGCCCTGGGAGACTTGAGAGTGTTTACAGCAGAGGGACTGAGCAGGTGGAAGGATGGGGGTGGCAGAGTGAAGAGAGCTCTGAATCTCCATTTAGAAGCCTCATTAAGCTTTCTTTCTATTTCCAAATGCTCTGTTCTGTAAGAGGCATTGGCCCTTTTAGAGAGCAAGTACAGGCTGCTGAGGGGGTTGCTAAGGAACAGTTGTATTTAACTCACCTTAGGGTAATACAAGCCACATCTTTGGTAGGCAAAATACTCAAGGGAGAGGGGACCATTTCACAAAGTCTTTCATGATACAGAACATTCCCCTTCTATCCTCACCATACATTCTCTAGTACATTTCCAAATTTCTCTTTATTGAAAATCAAAGTTCCCCTTATATTTTAAGTCGTTTTAAATTTGGGTCAATATGGTGTTTCAAATCTTCACTTACTAAAACAATGGTTTGAAGATAAGATTTTTTCTTTTTTTGGGGTAACATATGATTCTTAGCATAAGAAGAAAGGACTTGTGAACTGAGCCTAGAATTTCAAAATAAGAATCACCTGGTTCAAGTCCAATGTGGACTTAGGCCCAGAAAAGTTAAAGGATTTTCCAGACTCCTAGTTCTCATCAGGGAAAGTAAACTAGGGTGTGGAATAAGTTTTACATTTTCAGATATGGACCAAATATTGATTTTCTTTGTTTGATTATATTTCTTATGAGGAAAGGACCAAGGGATGGGTCAGCCAGTGGGAAGGGAGAGTGGTGTTTTATTTTTAAAAGAGTATCAATAAAACATTTAAAAAGTTAAGAGATTTGCCCAACTTTACACAGAGAATTAGTGGGAGAGCCAGAATTAGAAACCAGGTCATTTGACTTCCAGTCCAGTGCCTTTCCCTATGTCATAATATTTCCTAAAGTTCTTGCATCTCAGTACTAGGAACAGATTGAGAGCCAAATTGGTTCAAGGAGCTGAAGTTGGAAATGAGTTTCTATTCCTTGAGAAAATGGTGTTTGCTAATATTCTGACAGGAAACTCCTAGGGTGGCTTCCAGTGATGTTTTGGGTTCTACATTGATGGGTCTGTTTCCAAAGGAGGTTGGTAGGATAAAATGTCCTTCAGAGTAAGAGGCATAGTTGGTTCTCAGTGACTACATACTTTCAGCTAGACAACATGGCTGTAATGGGAACTACCATTACTATTAGACATTAAGCCTTTTGCTTGAATTGACTGTTCTAACAACATGTAATTTTTTGAATCAAGACTGGGGACATAAGCACAGATTTCATTGTACAACAGTTCTTCATTGTAATGGCTTCATTTTAAAATCCTTTCTCTAGAGGCATATGAAATATTTGAAAAACTAATAAAGCAATCAAATGTTGGGGTGCCTACTTTAGGAAAGGTACTGTGTTAGGCACTATCAGAGATGTGGGAAAGCATGTATAATTGGAGAGATAAGGCATAAGCTAATGAAAAGTTAATAATATCAGAGTTAACAATAAAGATGGAAATACAAGAAATGTAACAAAACAGTATATAATTAATAGCAAAAGTGGTAGTATAATAAATTAATAATTTGAGCCTAGAAGAAGGATAAATAACTGTGGACTTCCTTTCAAGTACTAGTTGTACTTTTTAAAAAAATCCCTGTTTATATATGTACATCATATATACTATATATATATATATGAAATCAAGAAAAACAAATGTCTGCATTGTCCACATCTAAAAGGCAAAAACATATATAAATAAGTATGTCTTGTTCTGTGCACTTGAATGCTTCACTCCTCTATCAGGAGGTGAGTGGCATGAGTCATCATTAATCCTTTGGAATGGTGGTTAGTCATTTTACTGATCAAAGTCCCTAAGTTTTTCAAAGTTGTTTGTCTTTGCACTGTTGTTAATTGTATAAATTTTTCTCTTGGTTTGCTCATTTCATTATGTATCAATTCATACAAGTCCTTCTAGGTTTCTCTGAAGCCATCCCCTTCATCATTTCTTATAGCAAAATAGTAATCTGTCACAATTACATACTACATAATTCAGCTATTCTCTAATTGATGAGCATATTCTCAGATTCCAATTGTTTTCTACCACAAAAAAAAAGCTCCATTATTTTTTTACATCCTTAGAGTTTGTTTTGCTTAGAATTAACCCCTACCTTAATGTAATCTAATTCTTCCTTCTCCCCTCCCCTTTCCCTCCTCTTTCTTGGAGTGAAATGTATTTCTGTACTTATCTGTGTGCTTATGTTATTCCCTCCATCAGATAAGAAAGTGGTTAAAGTGTCAGCCCTTCCTCCTTGCCCTTCTCCTTTGTTTATATAGACTTCTACTTGTACTCTGAATATGTAAGATAATCTTCCCTAACCTGCCTTTTTCTCTCTTCCCCTACCCCCTGACCCAATGTGTTCCTCTTCCTTTCCCTTTCTATTATTCTTTTAAAATCATAGACATAGGAGAACCACCTTTAGGCTTTCTGTCAAATTGGGCCACCCTCTATCAACCCTGATGATCATAGGGTTCAGAGGGAATATATATTGTCACTTCCCCATGTTAGAATACAAGCGATTTATCTTTGTTTAGTTCTTCATTGTTGTTTGTGTTTACCTTAATTTTTCTCTTAACTCTGGTGTTTGAGCTTAAGTTTTTACACAGCTGTGGTCTTTTCATCAGGAATCTTTGGAAATCCTCTTTTTAATTAAAAGTCTAATTTCCCCCTATTATACTCAGTTTTACTGGGCAAGTAATTCTTGGCTATAAGCCTATATATGTTTTGCCTTCTGAAATATTGTATTCTTTATTTTCCATTCCTTTATATGGGTGACTGCTAAACTGTGGGTGATCCTGATTGTGTTTCCTCAGTTCTTGAATTCTTTCTTTCTGGTCACTTGCAGACCTTTTTACTTGATCTGGAAGCTCTGAATTTTGGTTAAAATGTTTCTTGTTTTTTTTTTTTTCATTTTGGGATTTTTTTTTCAGGAGGTGACTAGTGGATCCTATCTTCCCTTTAACCTCTGGTTCTAAGATATCCAAAGAGTTTTCTTTTAAAATTTACTGAAATATGATATTGAGTCTCTTTTGTGTGTAGGTATGTGAGTGTCATGTCATTCAGGTAATACAATGATTCTTAGATTTTTTTTTCTCTTTGATTTGTTTTCCAGGTCAGTTTTTTTCCCAAAGACATCTTATGTTTTCTTCAGATTTTTTTCATTCTGTTGACTTTGTTTTTAATATTTCTTGTTGTCTCATGGAGACATTTGCTTCTCTTTGGTCCATTCTAATTCTCAGGGGGTTTGTTGTTGGGCAAAGGTTGTTGGGTACATCTTGTGCCCAACTGTTAATTCTCTTCCTATGTTTATCTTCCATAGCTCTAATCTATTTTTAGATATATTCCTCTAGCACTCTCATTTCATTCCAATGTTTAAAATCTTTAAAGAAAACCTTTTGCCTCATATCTTATAGGAATTCTAATTAAATTTATGCCCATGCTGTGTTTTACTTTGAGGCCTGACTTGTGGATGTTTTAGAGTCATTTTCTTATTCTGGATTTGGGTCTTGAGTATCCCTGTCACCATAATAGTTTTTTTATGGCAGGTTTCTTTTTGCTTGTTTGTTTATTCATTCTTCTAGCCTGACTTCAGATTTGATGTTAGGGTCACTTTTGACCATTTCTGAAGGGAATGTTTGAGCTGGTTTTGTTGCTGCTTTCTTGGAGATATTGAACATGTGTTATTCTAGGTTCTCAGGGACAGCTTTTGGGCAGGAAGGTAGTGCAATGGATAGAATGCTGGACCCAGGGTGAGGAGGACTCATCTTCCTGAGTTCAAATCTTACCTCAGATACTTATTAGCTGTGTAACCCCATTTGCCTCAGTTTTCTCAACTGTACCATGAGCTGGAGACAGAAATGGCAAACCATTCTAGTATCTTTGCCAAGAAAATCACAAATTGGGTCATGACGAGTTGGTCACAACTGAAAAATGACTGAACAGCAACAATGACAGGGGCAGCTTAGACTGGAGACCTGTAAGCTTTTGGTGTTCCTGAAGTGTTCTGAACCAGGACAAAATCTGATTACTGCCCCTGGTCTTGGCTCTGCAGGTTCCTGACTGGGACTTAGATCTGAACAACAGTAGACTGCTGCTAGACTCAGTCACTATCAACCAC
The DNA here is from genome assembly GCF_028583685.1 of Petaurus breviceps papuanus. NCBI lineage: Eukaryota > Metazoa > Chordata > Mammalia > Diprotodontia > Petauridae > Petaurus > Petaurus breviceps. The sequence goes on from NW_027186296.1 coordinate 47,468,868, forward strand.
TTGGGAAGCTTTGCTAGTTCAGTGTCATAGAAATGCAGGCTTCTCCTTGGTCTGGGATTCCTGACTTGGTTATTCCTCTTGCAGGCTTCAAACTGGGCTAGAAGTTAAAACTGAGACCCTGCATTGCTCCTGGGGTCTGAACCATACATACAATGGCTGTTTGCCTCTGAACTTCCTTCTTGCTCAGTACCCATGGTAGGGCCCCAAACCACTCTTTTCTATCTTTATTACATCTCTTGAATAAACTTTCTTTTCTCCTCTAACACTGGATATGTGATCATCTGGTCATTGTGGTAGAGGCCTTTATTGCCTCACACTTAGACTATTCAAATAGCCTCCTGGATGGTTTCCCTGCTTCTAATCTCTTCCCATTCCAATCTATCCTTCCCTCAGCTATCAGATTAGTTTTCCTAAGGCACAGGTCTTTTGACTATATTATCTCCCTCCTCCCTTATTCAACAAACTGTAATGGCTCCTGATTGCCTCTAAGATAAAATATAAAATCCTGTATAGCTTTTAAACTCTTCAAACCTGTTCCTTCCTACCTTTCCAGTCTTCTTACACACTACTCCCTGCCATATACTCTGTGACCCAATGACACTGTCACCGTTAGTGTTCATCGCACAGGACATGCCATCTCCAAACTCTGAGATTTGTCACTGGTTATTACCATTTGTAGAACTCTTCCCCTTTTCATTTTTACCTTCCACTTTTCCTAGTTTCCTTCAAGTCTCAGCTAAAGACTCATCTTCGGTCCAGTACTTAATCTTAGTGCCTTCCCTCTGAGATGAAATTATCTTGTATGTACCTTGTTTCTGCATAATTGTTTACATGTTGTCTCTTGTTAGACTCTGAACTCCCTGAGAGCATGAAGTTTTTTTTTTTTTGCCTTTCTTGGTATGCCTAGGGCTTAGTATAATGCTTGGCACACACTAGTTGCTTAATAAATATCTGACTGACTGGGCTTGGAAACCTTCTTGGAAGAAGGTGAGCTTAAATTTCACTTTGGTTGATGGGTAGTTTTGACTAAGGAAAGATGAGGATAGAGGATATTTCAGTGGGGAAAAGCAGAGATATTGCTTTAAAGATAGATTTGAGCCAGGTTGCAAAGGTGCTTGAATGTTAGGTCAAGGGGTTTGAACTTCTTCATATTGAGAGCAGAGAGGCACTGATGTTGTCTGTGTAGAAAAGTAACATAGAGATATTTTAGGAAGATTTTTCTAGCTGTGGTGTGCAAAGTGGCTTGGAGTGGGGAAGACTGGAAAATGAGACTAAGTGGTATCCTTTTGTAGTAAGTAGTCTGGGCAAGAGATGATAGATTCTTGAAAGAGGATGATGGTTGTGGAAATGTAAAAAAAAAAGGATGGATGTGTGAGAAGAATAAATCATCAAGACTCAGTGATTGATTGGTTACAAGGAAAGAGGGAAAGGGAGAACTAAAAAAAATGATTCTCAGGTTTGGTACCGAGTAACTAAAAGAATGATAAGAATAGATGTAAGGAAGTTAGAGGGTGAATCCAGTTTGGTGAGCAGCTTGATTTAAGTTTTAGGCTTCTCAGTTTGAGAATATTCAAGTGGAGATTTATAAACCAGTAATTAGACACATGAGACTAGAGACTGAGGGAAAAGAGATCTGGAATTGTATTTTTGGGAATCATCCAAATTCTTAATCCTCTCTGTCGATAGTGTCATGATTCTCACAGGCACCTTGCTTCCAAACCTTATTGTTATCCTTGACCCTTTCTCCCTCATGATCAGCTTGTCATCCTATGACTGCCCTTGCCCTTTGCTGTTTATTCCTTTGCTTCTCCTTTCACTTTCACCTGTAATCTTTTCCATTAAAAATCTCTGATTAATTCCTACCCACTCAATGTCCACTGTGAAGCCTTGATGAAAACAGTGTGACAAAATGGGAAGAGTCAGAGGATATAGGTTCAAGCCCTGGTGAGAAAGTTGAGCCAGTGTATGTGAAATTGAGAAACTTGAAGGCAAAGGGCAGGGGAGAAATAGGAAGGGAGTTGAACCTTGGACAGCAGGATCTAGTGACTTTTTTCCCCCAAGATAAGGGAGACCTCAGCAGATTTCAAGTCAGAGAGCAAGGTAGAAGAATGAAGAAGCTGACGGCATAATAGAGGAAAACAAGTGGGAAGGAATGGTTTGTGGCTTTCCTCAGTATGGTTTAAGTGATATGCTTAGAGCTGGAGAATTATAATTTTGCTATGGTTGAGGCTTCCAAATAGCTTTTCTACTGATGTTATCAGAGACACAGAGAGAGAGAGAGAGACAGACAGACAGACAGAGAGAGAGAGAAAGGAAAGAGAATATGAATATGTGCGTGTATGTATGTATGTATGTACATACACATATTTTGATGGTAGTAGTGGGAGAGGAAATGTGAACAGAAACAGGAGACCAATTTATATAATAACAATATTGTAAAAACAGATGGTTTTGAAAGTTATAAGAACTATGATAAATATAATAATTATTCATTATTCCAGAGAATCAATGATGAAACTTTAGAGAGAAGTGATAGATTTAGAGGAGTTGTTCAGTCATTTCAGTCTTATCTGACTCTTTGTGACTCCATGATTTGCGATTTCCTTCTCCAGCTCATTTTATAGCTGAGGAAACTGAGGCAAACAGGGCTAAGTAACTTGCCCAGGGTCACAAAATTAGGAGGTATCTGAGGCCATATTTGAACTCAGGAAGATAAATATTCCTGAATCCAGGCTTACTGTACCACCTAGCTGCCCCAGATTTAGGTTACAGAATTAAAAAAATATATTTATATATGTATGTATATATGTATATAAGCACACATATATAAAATTCTGTACCTTAAATTTTATATACACATATATGTACACGTATATGTATAAACACACAGTATACAGCCACTGAAATAATTTTTTTGCTTGACGGTGCATATTTGTTACAAAACATTTGTTTTTCCTTCTTTTTTCTTTTCTTTTCTTTTAAACATTTGATTTTAAAACTTTGAATTCCAGATTCTTTCCCCACCTCCCTCATCATACACCCTTACTGGGAAGATAAGCAATTCAATATAGGTTGTATGTGTGTAACTGTGCAAAACATTTACATAGTGTATATATTGTAAAAGACTGACTATAATTCCCTCCATTCTATCTCTCCCCCTACTTGTTCTATTCTCTACTTTGACCTTGTCCCTTTTCAAAAGTGTGTACTTCTAAATACCCTCCCCCAAAACCTGCTCTACCCTCCATCATTCCCCCTTTCATCCCCTTCTCCCCTACTCTCCTGTAGAGTGAGATATCCTATTTAGTGTGTATGTCATTCCCTCCCTAAGCCAAATTCAATGAGAGTAAGGTTGACCCATTTCCTTTTGCCTTCTTCTCCTTCCCCTCCATGGTAACAGGTTTCCCTTGCTGCTTCTATATGATAATTTATCCCATTCTGTCTCTCCCCATCTCTTCTCATTATATTCCTCTCTCACTTCTCAATTTCACCTTTTAAGTATCATTCCTTCCTATTAAGTTGATCCTGCGCCCTCTGTCTATGTATACCTGTACACACTCACATATGTATTCATATGCACATATACCCTCTCTATAAAGACATATATATGTATATATACACATTTATATTCCCTTCGACTATTTTCATACTGAGAAAAGTTTCATAAGTTACCATTATCTTTTCTCCATGTAGGAATGTAAATAGTTCAACTTTGATAAGTTCCTTATGAGTTCTTTTCCCTGTTTACCATCTCATACTTCTCTTGCTTCTTATATCTGAATGTCAAATTTTCTATTCAACTCTGGTATTTTCATCAAGAATGCTTGAAAGTCCTTTGTTTCACTGAATGATCATATTTTCCCCTGAAACATGATACTCAGTTTTGTTGGGTAGGTGACTCTTGGTTTTAGTCCCAGCTCCCTTGACCTCTGGAATATCACATTCCAAGCCCTCTGATCCCTCAATGAAGAAGCTGCTAGATCCTGGGTTATCCTGATTGTGTTTCCACAATATTGAAATTGTTTCTTCTTGACTATTTGTAATATTTTCTCCTTGATCTTGGAACTCTGGAACCTGGATGTAATATTGCTAGGAGTTTTCTTTTTGGGATCTTTTTCAAGAGGTGATTGGTGAATTCTTTCAACCTCTATTTTGACCTCTGGTTCTAAAACATCAGGGCAATTTTCCTTGAGAATTTCTTGAAGGATGATTTCTAGGTTCTCTTTGTTGATCATGGCTTTCAGGTAATCCAATAATTTTTAAATGATCTCTCCTGGATCTATTTTCTAGGTCAGTGTTTTTTCCAGCAAGATATTTCACTTTGCCTTTTATTTTTTCATTTGTTTGGATCTGTTTAGTAGCACCTTGATTTCTCATAAAGTCACTAGCTTCCATTTGTTCCAGTCTAATACTGAAGGAATGATTCTCTTCAGTGAGCTTTTGAGATTCTTTTCTCATCTGGCAAATTCAGCTTTTTAAAGCATTCTTCTCCTCATTGGCTTTTTGGGCCTCTTTTGCCATTTGAGTTAGTCTATTTTTTAAGGTGTTATTTTCATCAGTCAGGTTGTTGACTCTCTTTTCATTATTTTCTTGCATCATTCTCATTTCTCTTCCCAATTTTTCCTCCACTTCTCTTATTTGCTTTTCAAAATCTTTCTTAATCTCCTCTATCGCCTGTAACCAATTCATATTTTTCTTGGCTTTTGGTACAGGAATTATAACTTTTTTGTCTTCTTCCTGTTCCATGCTTTGATCCTTTTTGTCCCCAAAATAGGGATCTAAGGTTTGACTGCTGTGCTTGTTTTGCTTCCTTTGCTCGCTCATGTTGCCACTCAATTACTTGACTTTTGAGCTTTTTGCCACAGTGGAACTCTGCTTCCAGAGAGGAGAGCTTTGTCCCAAATCACTGGAGTTTTCTTAGCTACCGGAGCTATTAGTTGCGTGCCCTCTCTGAAGCCTCTACTGCCTCTGGCACCTGGTTACACACCCCAGGACCTCCACCCAAGGCAGCCATCCAGATCCAAGCAGGTTAAAGCAATAGTGATTACCCTCTGAATAGTGGCTTGACCTCCCTATGATCTGCAGGCCAGCAGCTCTGAAGCAGCCACACGGTGGTGGCTTCCGTGCCTCAGCCGCTTCTCCCTGTGGGGGCAGAGATTGGATTGCACTCCCAGACCCCCATTCCCAAAGTCCACACTGATATCTCACTTCTTCTTTGGCATTTATGGGTTGATAATTCTGGAAACTGCCACAGCTGATGGTGATCTACTCTTCCGAAGTCCCTCCAGCCGGGGCTGGTCAGGGCCACCCTGAGGCTAAAACCATGGGCTGTTGTGGGGTTGGGCTCTGCTCCCAGCTCACTGTGATGGATCCTTCCTGCCAACCTGCTCTCAGTGGGAGATTTCTTTCTCTCTGTCACTTTATGGGTTCTATAGCTCTAAAATTTGTTTAGAGTCATATTTTATAGGTATTTAAGGTGGTTATGGGGGAAGCGCATGGAGCTTTCCTGTTTCTATGCTGCCATCTTGGCTCTGCCACCCCTTCCTTCTTTTTTTTTTTTTAATGAGGTGGGGCCTTGGAGGGAGAGAAAATAGATTTCTGCTAATTAAAAAACTAGACAGGTAGAGGTATACTACAGATGTGAAATGCTGCATACACTTTCAGATGAGGTCACTGTACTATTGCTTTACTTCATTATAAGAAACATCTCATGAAGTGGGATTTGTATACAAATTTTTGTATTTACAAATTTGTATATACAAAAATATTTTTATACAAATAAAAATTTGTAACATAAAAACAAAACACATCAATGAAACTTTTTTTAAAAATATGATGTGAAAAGGAAGATGAGAGGAATATTTGGCTGTAGTAACTTCTGTAGAATTTCAGGGAGATATCATGCATGTAATTGAGAGGACAAATAATTGGGTGAAGAGTAATATGTGCCACAAACTCAAAACAATAGAATAATTACTTATATAACAGGAGGAAAAAAAACAAGGACTGAATGTCTTTCTATCATTATCTGTTTTTTCTAAGAATGAGTAAAAGTAGTTTCCAGGTCTGAGGGATTTCATAAGACCACAAGGTTTGAATCTGAATAGAATTGAGGTCAACTAGTTCAATGTTCTCATTTTATGAATAAGGAACCAGAGGTGTAGAAAAATTATGTTATTTATCCAAGGTGACTTACTAATAAGTATCAGATCTGGGATTAAAACCCTTATTCTTTCACTCCAAATCTAGTACCTTTTCCATCACACAGTATTCCTCCCCTCTACTCTTTGTCTTCTCCTTGATAAAGCTACATTCTTTGTAGCTCTGTCTTGTGCCAGGAATCCAAAAATCTAAGGACAGTGAATTGGTAAGAAGTCAGGGGTGTTTACTATTGTTCTCTTTCTGATGAAAAGAGAATATCAAGTGTGGAGAGGCACCTATGGCATTTAGTATCAGCTCTAGGAAGAGTTAAACTCAAGTCTAGAATGACATATGCCATCTGTGCAACCCTAGACAAGTCACAACTTCTCAGCACTTTAGGCAAGTATCTGAGACTATAAGCTACAGAGTAGATACTGATCTACATTGGTAGAGGGATTTTACTTACCAGGAGTTCCCTATGTCAATATTTGACCAGCTCTTATGCCTACTAAATGCAAAAAATAAAGGAAAAGCCATTTGAATCATGGCCACCATTAATAAATGTATATTGAATCCCTGTGGAGTACACTTTGTTGTATTAGGCCTCACTATTTGACAAGTGTTATGTAGCTTTAGAGGGCATTATCTTTGGGAATTACTTGCTCAATAATTTAATAAGCATTCTCTGTTAGAAGTTCTACTCTTCTCTTTTCTAACTTCAACTTTGGTTAAAAAATCAATATTATAGTAGAAATAGGTATTCTTGCTGCTTAATTTGATTCTAACACTCAATAAAGACTTAAGGCCTCTTGGTGTTTGGGTTACATTTTTGTTGACTCACTGTTTGAAGCTGCTTAACTAATGTTCTTTTGTGTGGGGAAAAATGACTCATTTTATTACACTTATCAGGTCTGTGTCAGTTTTGCATTTGAGTTACTTGATTACCTGCAAATCTTTACTGATCATACTAGCAGTCTTCATTTCTTGAAATTGGCCTTGGATTGATTCTGTCATTTCCCCCCTTATAAGTGATGATTTCATAAAACCTTTGAGAGGACTGAATAATCAAGACATCAACTACTATTAAACCGAGAGTATGAAATTCCTAAGTATTCTCATCTAACTTAATGGAACTTGACAGATGAAGACGGAAATGTGAACATTTCACCAAAATCTGCTCTAATTAAATGGAAGAGTTCTTCAGAATCCTCCAGTGTAGGTCTTGTACTCAGAATAACTACATTCAATTAAAAAACCCCCACAGCTTTTAAATATCCTCAGCTTTCCTCAGCTTAAGAAAACAAAGCAGTCAACTCTAAGCTATAAAACCAACAAACATTTTGGGACAGGGCTGGGCTGACATTTTTCTATACCTGATAATAAGGACAAAAATTAAGGTAAGATTTTTTTAGGAGGAGACTGTACCTACAAATTACGATGGAATTCAAATCCTTGCTAAAGGACCTCAAACTTCCAGCACCTGTCTCAGTATATCCAATAGATCTAGCCCTCTAGGAATTGTCTATTAATGAAATTGGCTCCTTGAATCTATTCCTAATGAAATCACGATAGCAGCTGCATGCAGATAGACTCCAATTAAGCCTTAAGATCCAACTATGTACTGCCATAATTTTTTTAAGCATCTGAAAACACCAATTGGAATATTTTTCCAACCAAAAAATTCAGTTAAAATACCAAAATCTCGTTCTTTACATCAGATAATATGCTTCATTTAAAAAAAATACCCTTTGCTCTAGCTGATTGGAAATATATAGTATGCTGAGTGTGTTAAGTGAATGCACTCATTACTATTCCTTTCAAAGAGGCATATTTCTTTCCTCAGAGAAAAAGGAAATGAGATGGGTATTTCTGTATGTCAATTATGTCAGAGCAAATCACTTGCACCAGATCTGTACAAAGCAAAGGGGAGGCCAAAGGTTCTCTTTCCACTGCAAGCCATAACATTCTGGAATTTTCAGAATACTTAAATTTGATTGTTTATCCTATGCCTTCATCAATACTTCCAGAAATTGATACATCCTTCATATGATATTCTGTTCACCAATTCAGGTTACAATTCCTCAATTACTTAGTTCAGGGTTTCTTCCTAACCAGTGTTGTGTCATCAATTCCTTTGTCAGTGTGGTGAAGCCTACTGATGCTTCTCAGAATGTTTATAAATGTGTAAGATGGCATGCCTAGGATTACAAAGAAAACCATATATATTGGAATGCAGTTATCCATATGCTTAAAAAAGAAACAAACCAATTCATTGGCTTACATCCTTACACTTCAGTTTTAGATCCCTGGCTTTAGTACATAATTTTGATAAATTATTGTGGTTTAAAAACAAATTTACATCACCCACTGATGGACTTCTGAGCTTTTCTAGGCTAATTTTTAGACAAAGGATACATAATCCCATGCTCAAAGCTGTTCCATCTTGGAGTTTATGTTCCATTGTCTTTTCCTTTGAGAACCTAGGGCTACCTCCACCTTACGGTGAACCCTTATATGACTTCAATGGAAGCATTGGTATATTTTTATATTGGCTAAGCCTTGCTGGTCAATGGATGTACCTCAGTCTTTTCCCAGTAAACTAGAAAGATAATCTAAAGAAAATAGAAAATTAGATTTCAAAAATTAGATAATGATTGATTTTATATCATCTAAAGTTTACAGTGTTAGGAACATTACTGAGTTGAAATGGATCTTAGAGATGATCGCATTAGTCCCTTTCATTTTTCATATAAGGATACTGATTCTCAGACTTGTCCTAGGTCATTAACAGCAGAGCTGAAACTAAAACAGAGGTCTTTTGATTTATAGCCCTAATGCTTTTTTTCACTGAACTGGTTTCCATTTTCTCTTTTGAATTTCTATAATCTCTAACAGTTTAGCACTTAGTTATATTCTGTATTGCTTTCTCTTCCTTCATGGTTTGACTAAGTAGGTGCTAAGACCCCTATACACAGGGTAGAAAAGATTTTGTACACTTCTCTACTCCCAGTAATGCTTAGCATAGTGCATTTGCACATAGTAGGAATTTGGTGACTTACTACTTTCTGTTGCTTTTAGTAGAAGAAAAGGGGACTTATGTGTAGATTTATCTGTTTTCACATACATTTAAAAAGGCCTGTCCTGACACCATCCATTTTATAAGACTAAGAAAGGAACAAAATGAATTAACCCTTTTTTAAAGCTGAAAAATGTGTTGAGGAAACACCACTAGATTCTCACCAGATCAATCTCCTATACTGACTGATTACATTGAAAGAAGTTACTAAGTTCCTCCTGAGTTTACTGCTTTAGTTATATTCAGACCAAGCCAATCACACTTCAATACTATTTATATTATTTGATTGGGAGCTGGACTCTGGAAACCTGAATTACTCATAGATGCTTCAGACCCCTTTTCCAGTGAGAAACTGTTGTCTTAGATGTCAGGATGACAGAGAGGCACTCCACTATGTGTGGGGACATCCTAGACCTTTTCCAGGATACAGGAGGTCTAATAAAATGAACCCTGTGCCCTGATGAAGGAGTCCAAGAAGCCCTCAGACACAAGAACAACTACAAATATTGGGTAACCTTGAGAGCTAGAGAGGTGGGAGCTGGCTAACCAAGGTTGGTTCATTGTCCCTTATTTATTTTTTGTTGGCAAACAAGATTGTATGAGGCCCATAGATTAAAACTTTGGTTTTAAGGAAGCTCTTTATCATAGGAACCATTGGGCAAGTCACTTAACCATTTCTTTAATTATAAAATGACTGGACCAGGTAATGTCTATTTCCTTTTCATTCTAATATTCTACAACTTTTAAAAATGAAATATTATGACTAATTATTATTAGATTTCAGAGTGCTTTTTACTATTTCAAAAAGTACTTTCTCATATTTTTTTTATCTCCCTGAGAATACTGTGATATAGAGAAGGAAAATGTTATTAATTCCATTTTAGAGATGAGAAAAAAATGATGCAAAGAGATCTCTAGTGGTTTGGCAGTGTCACATAGCTAGTAAGTTGTCAACTGGTTTTGTAATGCTTTTAAAAATTAGAAAATTAACATAAGGTAAAAGGTAACTTGAGTTGTATTACTATAGTTGTTTCCATTCCACAAATATTTATCACATTAAAAAATAATAATTTCATTATATGTTTTGAAAATACTATCCAAAGGTCTCTTTGTGTTTAAGTTATATGGTTAATACCCTTAAAGTAAGTTAGCTGGCATTTTTATGGGCAATCACCAGATTGGCATGTCCAATATTTTTCATTCAGATTGTTTCAGGGAAAAAACACTTGGCTAAATTTATATGTAAGAAAGATGTGGTTATAACATGGCTGGCTCAACCTCCCATTTTTGGAAGCCTTTCATTTGTTGCAATGATGTTCTTCTTGCTCAAAAACATTTCTGGATTCAGTTGTAACCAGGAATGTTGGTTCCTGAAACACATTTAGTTGAGTGAGGATAGGATTTTGTGTTTTCAAATTAATTTTGTTATTACTTTACCTAGTTCTCTCTTATCTATTTCCTGGTTATTCTGTATATTGCTTGCTTGTGCGCTTGTTTGCTTCTTGTCTGTCCCCATTAGATTGTGAACTCCTTAAGAACAGTGATTTTCTTTTGCCTCTTTATGTATCCCCAGCATTTAGCACAGTCCCTGTTACATAGTATATTCTTTTTTTTCATTTTCAAATGCTTTATTAATTTCTGATTTACACCCTTCATTTCTGCCAGATTTTGAGTTACAAATTTTCTCCCCATTTTTCCCCTACCCACTGCCCCAAAATAGCAGTCCCACAGGATATCCCCTCCTCAAATCTGCTTTCTCATATTTTCTCCCATACCCCCTTTGACTTTTCCAGTAGGGCATGGTGGATCTATATGCCCCAGTGCCTGTATATCTTATTTCCCAATTACATGTAAAATAATATTAATAATAATTATATATATATAAACATTTGATTTTTAAAACTTTTGATTTCCAGATTCATTCCCTTCCTCCCTTGTCACCCACCCTTACTGGGAACATAAGCAGTTCAGTATAGGTTGTACTTATATAGCTAATGCAAAACAATAACATAGCAGATATATTGTAAAAGACTGACTATATTTCCCTCCCTCCTATCCCACCACTGACTTGTTCTATTCTCTACTTTGATCCCATCCCTTTTCGAAAGTGGGTGCTTCCAACTTCCCTCTCCCCCAGCCTGCCCTCCCTTCCATCATCACCCATTTCATCCCCTTCCCCCCTACTCTCCTGTAGGGTGAGATACCCTATTTAGTGTTTATTTCATTCCCTCCCCAAACCAAATTCAATGAGAATAAGGTTGACATAGTATATTCGTAATAAATATTTATTGAATGACTGCTATTAGCTTAGAGAGTATTGACATAGTTATGATATTGTCATAGTCCAAATATTTTGGAACAGTGAATGTATTTCTAATTATTTTGGCCTTTGCTTCTTTCAAGGGCATTATGTAGTTATATTTAGTTGAGTATTACTTGCTAAGTTAACTTCCTGATATTTTATGCTTTTTTAATATAATTTCTCTATTATTTCTTCCTTTTCTGTTGTTAATGCAGTACAGCAATGCTAATTATGGCTGGGAATTTATTTTTGTATACTTCTACTTTATTGAAATTATTAATTGACTTGGTCCATTTCTTCAGAGATTTTCTGAGCTTTTCTAAGTAAACCATCAAGTCATCTACAAACAAGAATAATTTTGTTTCCTTGATGTCGATGTTTATACTTTTAATTCTGTCTTATCTTATTACTCTACATTTCTGCTATATGTCAAATTTAAATGAAGAGAGGAGGTATCTTATAAATCATATAAACATCTGACTTGGTAGGTGAGCTAGAGACTTTGACAGATAGAACTGTCAGTTGCTGAAGAAAATTAACTCCTATTTATGAGAAAATGAGATTTTTCCACTGAAAAACTCATGTCTCAGTGAAGAATTAGGGAGGCAGAAAAATCATAACCCCTTTCTCTACCTTAGCCTTTATTAGAGTTAGGAGGGGTAGAAAAAGGCCTGGGAAGAAGACTGCAAGCTGTGGTTATTAAGTTGTGTTAGCACTTGCATCACAGCAGAGCCTAGGTTTCTTGCTGTGTGACTTAATGAAAGCAGGCATTTAGGCCACAAGAGAATCTGCCTGCCCATATTTCTCTGAAAGGTTTCATGTTTACATGGGGCATCTCACTAAGAGATATCTTGTATTCTTTTAAATTTCTCCCTGTTTGCTCTCTGAGAAACCTTGTGAAATGCAGAAAAGTCATTTGTGGCTTTTATGTTGTGGCTACACCCCAATAGAAAGCAAGAATCACTGACCACTTATCAGAATGGAGCTGTGCATGTATTTTCAATTGAATAGGCATTTTAAAAATGACTGCTATGTGCCAGGTACTGTCCTTGGTGCTAGGAATACAAAGACAAAGACCAAACAGTCCCTGACCTCAAGGAGTAGAGAGTCTAGTGGAGAGATACAATGTATACACATATAAGTAAGTACAATACATATTAAAAACAAATACTATATGTGTTTATATACATATGTGTGCATATGTACACATATAAATATATATACATGCATGCATATATATATGTGTGTGTGTGTGTGTTTCCATGCTTAATTGTAGCCTTCTGGGGGTGGGGGGAGGAGGGAGGAAAAAGAACAAAATAAAAAATGTGCAGCAGAGAACAAAAGGAAACTTAAAAGCAATCAAAAAAAGATGGACAGCTCTGAACATAATGCATAGTATTTGTTATAAGTATTTGTTATATAGGCATTCTTTTTTTTAATTACTTTTAGTTTTCAACATTCGCTTTTGTAAGATTTTGAGTTCTAAGTCCCCCTCCCTCATTCTCTCTTCCCCAAGATGGCATATAATCTGATAGAGACTATACATGTATGATCATATTAAATGTATTTCCACATTAGTCATGCTGTGAAAGAAGAATCAGAACAAAAGAGAAAAACTATGAAAAAGAAAAAAACAAAACAAAAAACAATTACAAAAAATGAGAAAATAGTACGCTTCAATCTGCATTCAGATTTCATAGTTCTTTCTCTACATGTGAATAGCATTCTCTATGAGTCTTTTGGAATTGTCTTAGATCATTGCATTGCTCAAAGAACTAAGTCAAACAAAACTGGTCATCACACAATGTTGCTGTTATTGTGTGCAGTGTTCTGCTGGTTCTGTTCACTTCACTCATCATCAGTTCGTGCAAACCTTTCCAGGATTTTCTGAATTCCACCTGCTCACCATTTCTTGTGAAACAATAGTATTCCATTACATTCATATACCACAACTTTGTCAGTTGTTCCCCAGGCATCCTCTCAATGTCCAATTCTTGGCCACTACAAAAAGAGCTGCTGTAAATATTTTTGTACATGTGGTTCCTTTCTCTATTTTTGTGATCTTTTTGGTATACAGACCTAATAATGGTATTGCTGGATCAAAGTATGCACCGTTTTATAGCCCTTTGGACATAGTTCCAAATTGGTCTCCAGAATGATTGAATCAGCTCACAACTCCACCAAAAATGCATTAGAGTTCCAATTTTCACACATCTTCAACATTTATCATTTTCCTGTTTTGTCATGTTATCCAATCTGATGGGTGTGATGTGGTACCTCAGAACTGTTTTAATTTGCATTTCTCTAGTCAATAGTGATTTATAGCATTTTTTTCATATGACCATAGATAGCTTTAATTTCTTTGTCTGAAAACTGCCTGTTCATATCCTTTGACTATTTAT
>NW_027186296.1:47483188-47543196 GCF_028583685.1 Petaurus breviceps papuanus
CTTGTCACCCACCCTTACTGGGAACATAAGCAGTTCAGTATAGGTTGTACTTATATAGCTAATGCAAAACAATAACATAGCAGATATATTGTAAAAGACTGACTATATTTCCCTCCCTCCTATCCCACCACTGACTTGTTCTATTCTCTACTTTGATCCCATCCCTTTTCGAAAGTGGGTGCTTCCAACTTCCCTCTCCCCCAGCCTGCCCTCCCTTCCATCATCACCCATTTCATCCCCTTCCCCCCTACTCTCCTGTAGGGTGAGATACCCTATTTAGTGTTTATTTCATTCCCTCCCCAAACCAAATTCAATGAGAATAAGGTTGACATAGTATATTCGTAATAAATATTTATTGAATGACTGCTATTAGCTTAGAGAGTATTGACATAGTTATGATATTGTCATAGTCCAAATATTTTGGAACAGTGAATGTATTTCTAATTATTTTGGCCTTTGCTTCTTTCAAGGGCATTATGTAGTTATATTTAGTTGAGTATTACTTGCTAAGTTAACTTCCTGATATTTTATGCTTTTTTAATATAATTTCTCTATTATTTCTTCCTTTTCTGTTGTTAATGCAGTACAGCAATGCTAATTATGGCTGGGAATTTATTTTTGTATACTTCTACTTTATTGAAATTATTAATTGACTTGGTCCATTTCTTCAGAGATTTTCTGAGCTTTTCTAAGTAAACCATCAAGTCATCTACAAACAAGAATAATTTTGTTTCCTTGATGTCGATGTTTATACTTTTAATTCTGTCTTATCTTATTACTCTACATTTCTGGTATATGTCAAATTTAAATGAAGAGAGGAGGTATCTTATAAATCATATAAACATCTGACTTGGTAGGTGAGCTAGAGACTTTGACAGATAGAACTGTCAGTTGCTGAAGAAAATTAACTCCTATTTATGAGAAAATGAGATTTTTCCACTGAAAAACTCATGTCTCAGTGAAGAATTAGGGAGGCAGAAAAATCATAACCCCTTTCTCTACCTTAGCCTTTATTAGAGTTAGGAGGGGTAGAAAAAGGCCTGGGAAGAAGACTGCAAGCTGTGGTTATTAAGTTATGTTAGCACTTGCATCACAGCAGAGCCTAGGTTTCTTGCTGTGTGACTTAATGAAAGCAGGCATTTAGGCCACAAGAGAATCTGCCTGCCCATATTTCTCTGAAAGGTTTCATGTTTACATGGGGCATCTCACTAAGAGATATCTTGTATTCTTTTAAATTTCTCCCTGTTTGCTCTCTGAGAAACCTTGTGAAATGCAGAAAAGTCATTTGTGGCTTTTATGTTGTGGCTACACCCCAATAGAAAGCAAGAATCACTGACCACTTATCAGAATGGAGCTGTGCATGTATTTTCAATTGAATAGGCATTTTAAAAATGACTGCTATGTGCCAGGTACTGTCCTTGGTGCTAGGAATACAAAGACAAAGACCAAACAGTCCCTGACCTCAAGGAGTAGAGAGTCTAGTGGAGAGATACAATGTATACACATATAAGTAAGTACAATACATATTAAAAACAAATACTATATGTGTTTATATACATATGTGTGCATATGTACACATATAAATATATATACATGCATGCATATATATATGTGTGTGTGTGTGTGTTTCCATGCTTAATTGTAGCCTTCTGGGGGTGGGGGGAGGAGGGAGGAAAAAGAACAAAATAAAAAATGTGCAGCAGAGAACAAAAGGAAACTTAAAAGCAATCAAAAAAAGATGGACAGCTCTGAACATAATGCATAGTATTTGTTATAAGTATTTGTTATATAGGCATTCTTTTTTTTAATTACTTTTAGTTTTCAACATTCGCTTTTGTAAGATTTTGAGTTCTAAGTCCCCCTCCCTCATTCTCTCTTCCCCAAGATGGCATATAATCTGATAGAGACTATACATGTATGATCATATTAAATGTATTTCCACATTAGTCATGCTGTGAAAGAAGAATCAGAACAAAAGAGAAAAACTATGAAAAAGAAAAAAACAAAACAAAAAACAATTACAAAAAATGAGAAAATAGTACGCTTCAATCTGCATTCAGATTTCATAGTTCTTTCTCTACATGTGAATAGCATTCTCTATGAGTCTTTTGGAATTGTCTTAGATCATTGCATTGCTCAAAAGAACTAAGTCAAACAAAACTGGTCATCACACAATGTTGCTGTTATTGTGTGCAGTGTTCTGCTGGTTCTGTTCACTTCACTCATCATCAGTTCGTGCAAACCTTTCCAGGATTTTCTGAATTCCACCTGCTCACCATTTCTTGTGAAACAATAGTATTCCATTACATTCATATACCACAACTTTGTCAGTTGTTCCCCAGGCATCTTCTCAATGTCCAATTCTTGGCCACTACAAAAAGAGCTGCTGTAAATATTTTTGTACATGTGGTTCCTTTCTCTATTTTTGTGATCTTTTTGGTATACAGACCTAATAATGGTATTGCTGGATCAAAGTATGCACCGTTTTATAGCCCTTTGGACATAGTTCCAAATTGGTCTCCAGAATGATTGAATCAGCTCACAACTCCACCAAAAATGCATTAGAGTTCCAATTTTCACACATCTTCAACATTTATCATTTTCCTGTTTTGTCATGTTATCCAATCTGATGGGTGTGATGTGGTACCTCAGAACTGTTTTAATTTGCATTTCTCTAGTCAATAGTGATTTATAGCATTTTTTTCATATGACCATAGATAGCTTTAATTTCTTTGTCTGAAAACTGCCTGTTCATATCCTTTGACTATTTATCAATTGGGGATATAGGCTTTCTTTCTTTCTTTCTTTCTTTCTTTCTTTCTTTCTTTCTTTCTTTCTTTCTTTCTTTCTTTCTTTCTTTCTTTCTTTCTTTCTTTCTTTCTTTCTTTCTTTCTTTCTTTCTCTCTCTCTCTCTCTCTCTCTCTTTCTTTCTTTTTCTTTCTTTCTGCTTTTTGGAGGGGGGAGGGCAGGGCAGCTGGGGTTAAGTGACTTGCCCAAGGTCACACAGCTAGAAAGTGTTAAGTGTCTGAGGCCAGATTTGAACTCAGGTACCCCTGACTCCAGGGTCAGTGCTCTATTCATTGTGCCACCTAGCCACCCTGATATAGGCTTTCTTAAAATGGAAATTTATTGTTCTATATTTTGAATGCTCTCTTACATTCTGCTGTGCCCATAGCAGTGCTTTTTTCTTATTTTATATTTAAGTTTATAATGTTTCTTTTTCTTATCTTATTGTATATTTAGGTTTTAGTATTTAAGTTTAAATAATAAAAAGTTAAAACAAAACAAACAATAAATATAAAGTAATTTGGGTCACTAACAACTGGGGTAATCGCAAAAAGCCTTTTGAAGGAAGAAACACTTGAGCTGACCCTTAAACACAACATGGGATTTCTAAAGACAGAGGTAAGAAAGGAGAGCATTTTGGGCATGGGGGATATGAGGTACACAGGAAACAGAGGCAGGACATGAAATATATTTTGAGTATAAATAGCATGAAGGGGAGTAAGACTGTGTAATCATCCTGGAAAGATGGGCCTGTGCCAGCTTGTGAAGGGATTTAACTGCCAAATAGAGGAGTTTTTATTTTATCCTAGAAGCAGTCGGGAACCACTGAAGTTTCATTAGCAGAGGAATAACTTGGTCAGATTTCTGTTTTAGGGATATTGATTTGGCAGCTGAATGGAGGATGAATTTGAAAGCCGAGGCCCTGAGTGAAGGTAGATTAATTAGAAAGCTATTGGAATACGCTAGCTGCTGCTAACTGGGGAGATCAGGAAAGGTTTTTCTATAACAAGTGGCCCTGAGCTAGTCTTGAAGAAAGCTAAGAGGATTTTAAGAGAGAGAAGCAAAGAGAGATACTTTTCAAGCATGGGGAGGGACCGTCTGAAGGTCCCCAAACCAGAAATGGAATGCTGAGTTCAGTTAACAGCAAGTAGACCTGTTGAGTTGGAGCACTGAGTGTGCAAAAGTGAGTAGCATGAAACAAATTGGGAGAGGTAGAACAATGCCATATTACACTGGCCTTGAACAAGAAATTTTGATTCTGTCCTAAGAGCAATAGGGAACCAAGGAAACTTCTTGATCGGAATAACTTGACTTATGCTTTAGGAAGTTCATTTTGTATAATTTAATTTAATCTTTTCCAATTATCAATCATTTATTTTCTGTCTCTCCCTTCTTCTGCTGGAAATGAAGCAAAAACAAAAACAAAAGGAAAACAAGTCCTCATGACAAATATGCATAGTTAAGAAAAAGTTAAATCTTTTGCTGCTCATACCCAAAAATATATGACTCATTTTGTATCTTGTGTTTATCATCTTCTCCAGGAGGTGGGTAATATACTTCAGTGTTGTTCCTCTGAATTCTGATTTGACACCACATTGATCAGTGTTCACAAGTCTTTCAAAGGCATTTTGCCTTTCATTGTATGTCTAGCCCTTAGTACAATTCACTTCATGGAATAAATCCTCTTATTAAGGGGATTTGTTCTGTGAAGTTCAGATTCAGTAAAAGGGCCACCATACGTGAGGACCTAGAGAGCCACATGTGGCCACCAGGCTTCAGGTTCTCCACCCCTGGCTAGTTAATAAGTGATGAGGGGATGAGGGTCTGAATTACACTGGTGGCCATGTGAATGAATATATGGGGCAGATGTGAGAATGCTGTCAGAGTAGAATTAAATATTTGACTGGTTATGGGGGAAGGGGTAAAATGAGGGCATGTGCAGACTCAACAGTGGTGTCAGCCTGAATAACTAGAAAGATGATGGTGCCATCAACAGAATTATGTTTGGAGGAGAGGTGGTCTTAGCAGGCAAGTTAATGAATTCTATGTTGAATATTTTGAATTTGAGATGCCTAAGGGACACTCAGATGGGGATGTCCAATGGGCATTTGGTGATGTAGGCCTGGAGCTCAGGAGTAATAATATTAATAACAATAGCAACCAAAATAATGATATCTAGTATTTATATAGTGCTATTTAAGGTTTGCAAAATACTTTTCATATGTGACCTCATTTGATTATCACAGCAAAACCTGTGAGGTACATGCTATTATCATCCCCACTTTTTGGAAGAGGAAACTGGTTGAGAGAAATAGAGTGACTCCCTTGAGGTTAGACAGCTATGAAGTAAGTTCCTGAGCAAGATTCAAAGTAAGCTCTTCTAGCCTCCATGTCCAGTGCTCTCTTCCACTACACTCTTGCCTCTAAAACTCATGAAGGAGGTACAGATTTGAGAAACATTTGCATAAAGATAATAATTGGGAGCTAATGAAATAATCAAGAGAGCAAATGTAGTAAAAGAAGGGGAAAGCATCTGGGAAAGAGCTTTGGGATTTACCCATAGAGAGTGGGCATAAGATGGTCAATGATCCAGCAAAGCAGCCAGAAATAGAATCTTATAATGAACTGAGCCCTTCCATTTACATCCAAGAAAGCTACCCTCCTGCTGGCTTCCTCTTATTCTCTCCAGTTCAGCCAGAGGTATCGTGTTTGGGATAGAGAAAGGCACTGGGAACAACCCTATTGGAAGTAGGGTTCTTCCTGTGCTTAAAGCTGCCCTTGGTAAAGTACCCAGGGTAAAGTCGTAACTCCTCTATTCACAAATTTTCTATGCCCCATCAGCAGTAAGATAATGGTGTCTAAAACCTTCAATTGGTTGTTCAATGCCTTCCACAATCTGAACCTAGTCTTTTTTTCCATCATCACCTCCCACTACTCCTCTAAATGAACACACATTCTGGATTTCATGGAAAACTTGGGTCTGTTCAAAGGATATAGAACTGAAAGAGATTTGAGAATTTATCTGGTTGAACTTCTTCATTTTGCAGATGAGGAAACTAAGACTCAAAGGAAATAAATGAACTGCCCATGTAACAAGGAGCAGAGTCTGGTGTTCAAACCATTGCTTCTGACTTCAAATGGAATATAACATGCCCTATCCATCCTTCAAAGACCATCACACGTCTTTCCTTCTTTATAAACTTTTTCTTCCCCACCGTGGTCCATAGTGACCTCTCCCTCCTTTAAATTACTGTAGCATTTTTGGGTGTGTGTTGTACCACTTATTAGGTACTTACAGAAGGTTTCATGCTGACCCAGAATCACATGGAGCTCTAGTGATGAGAACTGTGGAGTATATAGGGAAACTAATGTACAGTCTTGGCCCATGGGGGCACTTACAAATGGTAAGGAGTTATCATCACCATCATCATCATAATCACCATAACTCTTGTTTCTACAATCATCACTGCTGGTATAGGTATGGACTGATTTTGCCAGTGTAACTATATAAACCTTCCCACTGTGTTGGAGGGAATTAAAATCTATGTTTCAAACTATCACCCTGAATTGGCTTTTGCAGATGCTTTCAAGAGCTAAGTGTACAGATAATCCAGCAGAGGGAGGAAAAAAAGAAAAGAAAAAGGAAAACCACTTTGGAGTAAATCACTCAGATAATTAAGGGAAGACAGATGTTGGATCTGAATTACCATTATTAGCTGCCTACCTTGCCCCAAATCATGCCCTAATTGTCAGGTTTTGCATTGTTCTGTCAAGTGCTCAACTCACAGGCAGTTTGCATTAGCAATAAAAGCAAAAGAGTTTTTGTTTTTTTTCCTGATTTTGTGCCTAGAGAGCAGAATTGTCTGTCTATTTGCAAGATTAGTTTCTGTTATTGTTAAGGGAGTGGAAGGGAAAGAGAGTAGCATTATATTTCTTGTTCAGCCAAATACCTCTATTTTGTGACTTAGTTAGGGTGGGTGACATGTCAGAGAATTATTAGTTATGTTTTTCTTATTTATTTAAATGGATTCTATAAAGAACAATTATAATAAAGATACCAATTGTAAAACAAGGGCCTTAGGGGAGTTCATGCAGCTTCAAGAGTGATAAATGTTCTTAATTTAAAATTCAAAAGATAATTCTTCCAAATGTCATCAAGAAAAATGCCAGTCCCCAAACACAGCTAAATATTCTCTACCTTTTTTTTCTTTATGGCTACAATAGAGATTCTATAGGCACTATATTTCTGGCTGTTCGTTTTAAGGAAAGCAGAGGAAAATCTCTCAAATCCTACCATAGGTCTTAGGTCTGAAATGTTAGAAGTCATCCAAAAACTCCTATTTGCCATTTTGAGAAGTAATTTTATGATATCATTTCAAATATGTCACACTTTCCCCTAAAATCTATTTTGTATTGACCAATCTATATGAATGTTTTAAGTGCATATGGCATCCTGGCTCTGTTTTTTATTGTCTTTGTGGCTATAAGCATGTTATATCACTTCATTTTCTTCATTTTTAATAAATGGATTGGACTAGGTGACCTCTGAGGTTCCTTGCATCTATGATCATCTGAGATAGACACTGTGATAGTTGTTATAAAGGGGATATTTAAAGAACAAAAAGAAACAATTTCTACTATCAAGATCTTCCATAGGAGGAGATAACATGTACACATATAAAAATGTACAGAATAAATATATATATATATATATAAAAATCTGAGTGCATTTTGTAACTGGTTCCAAGACCATTTTAGGGGACTGGCTGACATTTCGACTAATATAGTGACTTAGAATTACATTCAATTCAGTTTCAATTAACCTCCCTGACCACTTGTGAAAGGCCCTATGTTAGCCCCTCTCTGCCCTCAGAAGAAGCTACATGAATATATTGGTGGAATTGTGAATTGATCCAACCATCCTGGGAAGGAAATTGGAATTATGCAAAAAAACCCCAAACACAACAAATGACTATATTGGTCATATCTGGACCAAGAGGATCCCATGTTTAGGAACCAAGTACCTCAAGGAGGTCAGAGAGAAAAGGGATGTTCCCCTATACATCAAGATAGTCATAACACAACTTGTTTTCATATTAGCAATGAACTAGAAATAAAGTAGATGTCCTTCAAATGGGTTAATAGCAAAACAAATTGTGGTACATGGATGTAATGAAATTTTACTGTGCCATAAGAATGAATATGAAGAATTCAGAAGTTCCTGGTACCTTGTATTAGTTCAATGACTAATGTGTAAAGACTTGGGTTGTAGAGAACTCTGTGGACTTCGTAGGAATTGAGCAGTCAGGTAGATATAAGGAGGGAACTTTTGAGATGAACCCTAAATAGGAAAATATTCCAGTTTTCTGGAAAGTGAGAGAGTGTTGCTCATTAATTGAGAACAAAAGTCAAGGAGAATGTCAACCCTTTGTACCTCATTGGGGGAAATGGAAGGAAAATTCTTCCTAAGTTTTGATGTTTAATATAAAAGTCTAGAGGAAGGACTGCCATGTGAGAAATGGAGGTGTCTATAGCAGGGACTTTGGAATTGACTGATGAATTCTTTTAATTTGAATCCAGCTAATGGAGCTTTATCAGGTTGCATATTTAATTTATATCAATGACACGTAGTTGTTTATCCTGAAATTCCTTTCCCTGTTATAATTGATCATACATTGGGACTAGCTGTGTGTAGTAGATTACAGATAGGTTTGTTAGGGGATGAATCAGAGAAGGCAAACTTGGGAAAGGTCATGAATACAGGGAGCTTTTGACCTTTTGAGGAGAAATATTTTCCATTTTAAAAAAATTCCTAGGTCATGGCAGCAGAAAGTCTACCAAGACCAGGAGCAACAGATACCTAGCTTGGAAAGCATCATTCCTATTTTGAGGGCTTCCTTTGTGGAAAAATATTCCAAAGTTCCATGCTGTAATTTTGAAATACATGTTCCTTTGTAAAAGTTCATCTAACTTAAGTGACTGAATGGAACTAAGGTGCTAGGGACCTCTAAATGGAGGCAACATAATTGGCTGTGGAATGGAACCAGTGGCAGAGACTAGATAACCCTAACCCAGTGCCTGGTATATAATAGGCACATAATAAATCTTTGCTGACAATTAACTCTTCCCTTCTACAGTACTGGAGAGACTTGGGAGAGGGTAAAAATTTAGGGTCAGGCAACCTAACTAGTTTGTTATTTGTGGTCATGAACCACTCCCCAACAAAAATGAGTTGATTTAATCAGTTATTAAGTATCCTAGAATTGTCTTAGGAATTTCTAGTTGGAGTTTGGGGAGGCACTTTCTCAAAGATCCATGAACTAAATCACGAGGAGACAAAACCGATCTCCAGAGTTCCTAACTCCTCCTAAAGACTGGCCTATTGGATGATTTGAGGCAAACACCAGTTGGGAATTATGTTGTACTTCTTACTTTCTCTTACCTGCTCAAAAGAGAAGAAACCATGGGGCTAAGTAAACTGAACTGTATCTTTCCCAAAACTTCTGAGTTCAGGGATCAGGCATATAGACTAGTTGGACTTTCTGGATCTATGAGAAAATATATGTACACAACCATGTGATAGCTGTATGGTTATGTGTTCTTTATTCCTTTTATTTATTCTGTGTAAAAAAAGTAAAACACTATATACAATGTCTAAATATGCCGGTCAGTTTGCATGTGGAGAAGGAGTGATTCCTTCATATCAAAGTTTTATGATGATAGCTCAGAAGAAGGATAGCAGATTCTGGGAGGAAGTAGGCATAGAGATATTTTAAATTGATTAATCCATAATGATCACATTCTTTAAACCAATGATTTCCAAATATTATAGTGATACCTTGCCCTTTTTAAACAAAAAAAATTGGTATCCTTTTTTTTATAAAACAATTTACTCAAATATTTTTCTTAGATTATAATTAACACAAACAAAATTAAGACTTTTATCCAGTTTTTGTTGCTATACTTAAATAAAAAATGTGGTGCTACATTTACTACCTTAGGATCTGAGGATCTAAAAGGGACTCCAATCTAATTTAATGCCTTAATTTTATAGTTGAGGAAACTGAGGCCCTGAGAGATTATTTAAGGTCACATAGATGCTAAGTGGCAGAAGCCAGATTTGAACCTAATTCTCCCTCACTCCAAATTCAGCATTCTTATTACCACACCAAACTGTCTTCCAATGGTAATGGTATAAACAAAGGGAAATATCAGGCAGGCCTTAAACCTTTGCTTTGTGCCAGCTTCAATACCTTACAAAGCCAGTGGTTTTTGAAGGCTATGCCAGAGGAACGCAAACACTGGAAAAAGGCTTCCAGGATAGGTTTGCTGACTTGCTATACTCATTCTCTGAAGTCCAGACTACCTGAGTGTGTAGAGGTTTTTCACTAGGAGGTTGGACATTATATTATAAATTCTCTAACCATGACACTTTGTGAAATAAATAAAATATAAAATGATCTTTAGTCCTATGTAACTGGGTGATAGGGAAGGGGGTAGAGGAAAATAAAATTATACTTTTATGCCATTAAGTTAACTCATTTTACTCTTAATGTGAGATTCTTATCCAGTGGCTTATAAGTTTTAGGAGGTTGCATGGTACATTGGACAGAGTACTCTTTGGAGTGTGAGGACGCAGGTGCAACTCTGGCCTCTGTCACCTGTGTGACTCTGGACAAGTCACTTATTTCTAAAAAGAGGGGGTGAGACTACATGGTTTCCAAAGTCCTTCTCCACTATAAATCTCTGATTGTGTGTTAAAAATGCAGTCTTCAACTAAGGAGCAAGAGAAGGCAAGGGCTTGTAGATGAGTCAGAAGCCTCATGTGTACATATCATGAATACTTTCATCAAGAAGAGAGATGGAAGGTGCCAGATATAGCAGATATAGCCACAAAATTGGACATTGTGATTTGGGACTCATTTTAGATTCAGTTATCAGGAGAAGTGTTGAACCATAGGTGCAAAAAGAGGCTTTTTTTCAGACATAGCCAGTATGATTCATTTTACATAACTGGTACTTATTTGTCACAAAGGTAAGTTCTTATTGGGGGAAGCAGTCTTTAGGAAGTAGCAGTGACATTATAAAAGTGTCATTAAAATAGTTTTATAAAAAGATTCAGCTCTCTGGGTGGTATCAGATTGACTGGCTATAGCAAAGATATTGCAGGAAGCGCTATTCAACACTTTGTCATCCCTTGTTTTTCCCCTGTGCCTATTTTGCTGCATTACCCTCCTATTCCCAGGAAAGAAAATATATAGAATTAATATAGTTCAGCATCATCTCTCCCACTTTTTCCTTTTCATCTTTTCAAGTGGCTATAATCCCAGTCCTTAGTTTTTTTTTTTTTTTAAAGAATGATTGCAG
Organism: Petaurus breviceps papuanus; assembly: GCF_028583685.1. Lineage (NCBI taxonomy): Eukaryota > Metazoa > Chordata > Mammalia > Diprotodontia > Petauridae > Petaurus > Petaurus breviceps. Next base: position 47,494,343 of record NW_027186296.1, read on the forward strand.
GTTGACAAAGCAAATATTTAAAACTCAGATAGACAAATCCCAGAAGTTCTTCTCTGTATTTTTACTACTAGACCATGAGTTCTTTAAAGGCAAAATCTTAGTTGTAATCGAAGTTGGATTTCCCAGAATCCTCTGAACATAAGAGGATTTAAATACTCATTGTTACCCAATCTGGTTAGAGACCGGAGCTCCAAGTTTCTCAGGGTTCAAGAGGGAATAAATTAATGCCTTTAACGCAAGAAGGGCTCTGCAAGAAGATGAATATATTTTTCTACTTTTCCCGTTGTTCAGGATTAATATGTTTTTTCCCTTGTGGAACAGAACCTCTTTATAACCGTAGTGCTGTGATATAGGAATGTTACCCATTTTACAGATTGTGTATAAATTCCAGTTACAATTGTAGATGGTTATTAGTTTTTGTGGGGGTATGGTTAGATTTGTGATAGCTCTGAATTTTTGTGATGAGCTTTATTTAGGTACAGTTCTATTGTATTTTACTTTTCAGCGAATTGTGGGTGAAAGGCATGGTTTGAACATATGATTTCATTGGTGAAAGGATCATCTACTGAGGAAACAACTCCTATCAATACATATCAGAAACCTATGATAGTTTTTTTTTGTTTGTTCTGTATTTCATAGTTTTAGAGAGTTGTCTGGTTCAAGGTCACATGACCTGTATGTGTCAGAGGTGGGGCTAGTACTCAGATCTTTCTGACTCCAAGGTCAGCTCTCTATCTGATATGTTGGGCTGATTAAGTCTTTAAAATGTGATTAAGAAGTCAAAAGTTGATTGAATTGGTTTTGCTCTCTGAGATTTAACTCTGATGTGGGGGATCTTTAGTTCCAATTTAAATCTTTCGTTTCAAATATAACCATGTCAATTGTTTATTAGGTATCTTCAGTGCCTGTAGGAATACACACTTCTCAGCTGGCATTCCAAGACCTTCCATGATTTAATTCTTATTCTCCTTTTTAGTCTCATTTTACATGATACCCAAGCTAGATAACCAGCTGTTCCCTGATGTTGATGAAATTCAAAAATCTGTGTACTCATACATGATCTCCCCCTGTTGGAATTCACTCTCTCCTCAATAAAATTCTTGTTGTTAAGCTTTTTGCCCAGGGGCCTCCATTTTGTGAAAACTTACTAGACCTTGTCTCAGTGGTTAGTGTGTTCTGCTTCTCAGATTACTTGTGTAAATGTGTGCCCCTCTTCCACATGTAGAACGTAAGCTCTCTGAGCTAAAGTCCTGATTTTTTTTGGTTTCTTTGTTGTGGTTTTTGTATCAGCACAATGCATTGTACACGACAGACTCTTACTTAATATCTGAGTTGGAAATATGAGGGGAAAATGAAGATTATCACTTTACATAAAAGAGTCCATATATTTCTTGTTTCCTCCCCAACACTACAGTATTTCATTGTAACCACCTATCGTTTTGGATGCTGGCTTTTATGAGCTTTAATGGAAATTGGTCAGGTTTTTTTATGATCTACCTAAGAAGGGTGAAAGTCAGCAATAAACATATACTTCAATTGCAATGCAAGGATGTATGTTAAACCTGACATCTTGAAGAATATCTAACACCCATCCTTATTTTTTCAGTTTTGTTATTTTAATCTATTTTCATTGATAGGTAATTTTTTGTTTTTACATTGTCCAGAGTTCCTCCTAGATCCTACTTCCCTTCTTTTCTTCTAGAGAACCACCTTTTAAGGCAAAAAGAATAAGAAGTAAAGAAAAAAATTAAGTTAAACCAATCAATGCATGAACTACCCCCCCTTCCCCCCACAGCTGACATTATATACAATGTTTTGCATCTATGGACACTCTTCCTTTCCACCCTCTGTCCCACAGCAATGGAGAGGAATGTATCTTCACCTTTCTCTTTTTGGAGGCCAAGCTTACTCTCTAAAAATGTGCAGTATTCATTTTCTGCTGTTTTGTGATTACTGTGTTTTCCATTCCATTGTTTTAGTAATTGTGTATATTATTTTCCTGCCTTCGAATTCTTCATTTTCCTCAGTTCATCTAAGTATCCCATGCTTCTCTCTATTTGTCAGGCTCATTATTTCTTAGAGTAAAAATATATTCCATTACATTCATGTACTCTAATTTTTTTTAGCCATTTCTCAATAAATGGATATCTACTTTATTTCCAATTCTTTTCTGTCACACAAATGTTGCTTTAAATATTTTGTGTATATGAGGTCTGCCTTATTTTCAGTGACCTCATTGGGTTATATGCCTAGAAGTGGAATCTCTGGGTCAAAGGGTAAGAAATTTTAGAATCTACATTTTATGTAGGTTTATCAATTAAGTACGTTGTGTTGGCAGAAACAGAGACATAACTTGAAAGGTGATTGAAAAAATAATTAATTCTATCCTAGTGGGAAATATTATTTTTAACCTCACCTTTACTAGTGGGAAAAAACTAAATAATTCAGAAGTTCTAGGATTTTATAAGTGGCAAGCAGGTGAATATGTAGTGATTATAATTGAATACTTATTATAATCCATTAGTAAATGGTTACCAGGTGTTTCAAACCAAGTTCCCGAAAATATTAGAAAAGTAGTAGATTTTTTTCTGAAAACATTAGTGAAAAATAATTCTAAATAAATTAAAAAATAAAATTGAAGTGAATATACTTTATTTCAGATATGAATTTTCCAAACCTTTTATTTTTCTGTTCATATAGGACGTAAGGTAAATTAATGTGAAGGCAGCCTTGATGTTTCTTTTTCATTGGTGGTTTTTCTTTCTTGGAGATATGTGGTTATTTGTCCTTTATTCTCAAAGACAGGAGCATGAAGTCAGGAAGATGATGCCATGACTTGCAAATGAATTGGATTTAAATGAGGGAGAGCTGGGCAAGGTCAGCCTTACTTTCTCCTCTGGAGCCATCTAGGTGCAGTAACAAGATGTGGATCAGGATGACTAGGGATGCTCTTTGAGAGCTACGGAGGGGGTGAAAAGCAAGAGAAAAGGCAATGAAGGATGATTATTTTGGGGTTCTCCTGAATCTAGTACTGGCTAATTGAATTTATTATGTTATTGTTGATTTTCAAATGTATAAATAAAATGAGGGATTTGGGTGGGGAAGGAAAGAGGAAGGCCCATTTTTCTCTAATTACAAATGGCATATACTAATTATAATGCTTAACCCTTTAAAATTTAAGGACGGTTCCTAGGTTGTTTCGTGGAGCCCTTTGTAACAAATTTATGGGAAGACATTAGATGAGACTAATGGAGGATGGACAGGCACAGATGGGTTGCTTTACATTCCAGTGGGGGAATTAGCCACATTCATTATATTCATTATATATATCCACTGGAGTAACACTTTTAAAATACTATCTCAGATATAAGAAAAACTGTGATAGAAGTTAGTTATACAAGTTAATAATGAAAAAAATGTGGGGCTGGGTTTAGAAAAAAGTCAGCCCTACTACATGGCCATTTAACAGGAATAGCTAATTAGAATAAGAAATTCAATCCTGTAAAGGCCTCATTTCTCAAATATATGGGGAACTGAGTCAAATTTATAAGAATATGAATCGTTCCTCAATTGATAAATGGTCAAGGGATATGGACAAGCAGTTTTCAGAAGAAGAAATCAAAGCCCATATAGAAACATGAAAAAAACCTCTAAATCACTATTGATTAGTGAAAATTTAAAAAAAATTTAAAAATTCTGAGGTACCACCTCATATCTATCATATTGGCTAATATGACAGAAAAGAAAAATGACAAATGTTAGAAGAGATGAGGAAAAATAGGACACTAATACACTGTTGGTAGAGTTGTGAGCTGTTCCAACCATTATGGAGAGGAATTTAGAACTATGCCCAAAGGGCTATCAAACTGTGCATGCTCTTTGACTCAGAAATGCCACCACTAGGTCTGTATCCCAAAGACATCAACGAAAAAGGAAAAGGACTTATATGTACAAAAATATTTATAGTAGCTCTTGTGGTGGTAGCAGAGAATTAAAAATTGAGGAGATGTACAACTTTCTTTAATTTTCTTGTCTTTCTTGTCTGTTTTCTTCTGCAACATGGCTAATATGGAAACATGTTTTGCATGACTGCATACATATAATCTATATCAAATTTCTTGTCTTTGGGGAGGGGAGGGAAGAGAAGCAGGGAGAACATTTGGAAATCAGATTTAAAAAAAGGAATGTTAATTAAAAAATATAATTGAGAAAAAATAAACTTATGGGGAAACATAAAAAAGAAGAAATTTATTTTTGTGAATATTTTAAGCATGGAGACCACTTACTATATTTTAGAAAAACTAGTATTGGGTGTGCAAACTGTTGGTAGATGCAATCCATTTTTGTTCTGGCCTGGAACACAAGCTCTATATTTATCAATTAAAGGTAGAATGTGTGTATAAGCATTTATTTAAAAATGGAATAATATAATGTATAATGATATAAAGACCTACTCTTATTTAAAAAAAAAAACAAACTAAAGAGATAGCTTCCAATTGTTGTCTTTCTCCCTTTTCTTTCCTTCTTTGCCCAAAGCATAGAATTCAGCTCTTACAAAGCCTGCACCAGAGTCTAGCATATGTTTTCCTAACTTCAAAGGGAATTACTTTAACCATAACTTGCTCTAGGTCTTTTAAAATACCCTCAGAGGTCTAAGCAGTTCAGTCTTCTGCGTGTCAGTGACTTGAGAGATGGCTAAACCAATTGACTTTTCCATCTGAGCAAACATCAAGCTACGAATGGTCTAGACACCTTAAATGATTTTTCAAGTGATTAACAATTAGTGTTCCCTTTTTTTTTTTGGAAAATTGTCTGTTTGGGTGCTTTGATCATGTATTTACTGGTGAAAAAATACTTCTCATTAATTTGTGTTCTTTATATAACCTAGATGTCAGATTTTTATCAGAAACAATTGTGGCTGGATACAATGCTTTTTGTTGGTCAATTAAAAATTATAATCAAATTATTCTGCTAATGCTCTCTTCTGATGCCTCATAATGAAATGAAAGTGATACTGGAGCAAGCTCTGGCAGGCTATCAAAGTAGGAAGACTTGAAGCATGAACTTGGCACCAGGTTGTATACCCGCAGTTGGAGGAGCTGTCCAGCTCAGAGTAGGAACAAATAGGCTTTCAAAAGATATTTACAAAATTGGCTGAAAGGTGCAGAGAACATAAGAATCTAAAAGAGTTATTTTCTACAGGTTGCTTTTGAAAAACACATTTGATCTGATAGAGTTAAGTGCTTCCTTAAAGACCATCTTCCAGTGAGGTATTACCAATGCTTGAGACAGGAGAGAGGATTTTGTTCAATGGTTCTCTTATTAATAATAAAACGTAAGTGTAGAACAAGTAAATGTATGCTTGTATACAGTGTTATGTAGAAAGTACAGGGAAGAATTGTAATGGAACAGTAATTCCTGCTTTCCCCTTCTGTACCCCACCTCCCCCCGCCACTACATATACATATGCCTTTTCTAGACAATGCAGATGGATAATGAACTTGGTTCAGAAGAAAGGGTAGCAATCTGCATGTGCACCAATGAAATCAGAGATTCATCAAAAAATTAGAATGTTATATTTTACCAAATAATTTTGGTTCAATTAGTGAAATGTTTATATATTTTTATTGGCATAGTTTATTATATTTACTATTTTTCCTAATATTGACCTATTTTTATATCATTAGTATAAAATCCATGTGTTTGTTATAAATTTTTAGTATGTCATCAAATTATTTTTGCCAATATTTTATTCAGTATTTTTCATCAATAGTCATCAATGATCTCAGACTGGAATTTTATTTTTCCAACTTCAGCCTTCTTAGGAATGAGATTAAAAAATGTTAGCCTCATTAAAAAATTAGGTAGTAATACTATTTTAATCTATATTTAGAAACAATTCAATTATTATTATATGAAAGGCCCTGTATTAGGTAATATAAGTACCAAAATGAAAAGCCACTTTGTATTTCCCCTCAAGGAGCTTAATTTCTCTTTGGGGTGGGAAGTTGATGAGGGAATTCAATGCATGTGTAGGTAAGTACAAGGACAAAATGTTACAGGAGTAAATGAAAAAAAATGGGGAAAATATTTAGGTACATTTGCAAAGGGAGAGACATTTTAGTTGATGGAGAGGTAAGGGGAAGGCTTCACGGAAGTAGTGACACCATTTTGACTGGAAGAGATGAAGTAGGGTTGGCCTCTATGGATACATGAAAGTGGGAAATGATTAATCAAGTTCAAGGTACAGAGCAGTTTGACCAAAACAAATAGAGTATATAAAGAGCAGGAAGACTGCAAAATGAATTTGTAGCCAGATTGTAGAGGGCTTTAAATGCCAAGTTAAGAAGTTTGTATTGTATTCTCTAGGTATCAGTTTTTTTGGTAAGGGAGTGAGACATTGTACGACTTGAATTGAGAAGGTTATTTTGACATGCACATGGAGAATTCAGTGGAAAAGGGGAAAAATGAAGGCAGGTAAGCCATTTAGAATTCCATTATAATAGACTGGATAATTTGTAATGAAGGAGCAGTGTAGAGAAACGACTGTTCACATTTCACACGAGGAAATTAAGGTTCAGAGGAATTAAATGACATGCTTTTTTTCATACAACTAGTAACTGTCAGCAATAGAATTAGAACTCAGGTTTCCCAACTCTAAACCTAGTACTCTGCAAGGAAGTGAAGACAGAAAAACAAACAAACAAACAAAACTCCCCAGACTATTAGGATATAGTAATTGAAATTATTGATGACCTTTAGGGAGTTTTAATAGAGCAATGAGACTTTATATCAGATTTCAAGTAGGTCAGGATAGTGAAGTAGATGATATGAATGTATGATACTTTTTTTGAGGAGTTTAATAGTAGTTCAAGAGAGATCTATTCAGGTTACCTTCTGTTTTCATTACTCAAACTATATTAAATACTTAAGATGGATCCATGATAGATATTCAAGTTACTTAAATATCTTGAAACTCTACACAGCTATTTCAGGTTCTTAAATTCACTAGTTTAAAATGTTACACAGTAATATGATAATTTTCCTACCTTAATTTACACTGATGTTTATTTTTTCATGTCTAATTTTTGGAACTTAAAATATTTTATTTCTTTTTTCAAAAATTGCTTTTTGAGGGGAGCCCAAACTTGTGGTTTACACTGGCATAGAAATCTGCTTTCTCTACCAAAGCAGATTGGCAAATTTTTTTTTTCAATTTATAATCTTGGAATATTTCCAGGAAGCAATGAGAAGTTAAGCAACTTCCCAATGGTCACACAGCTGGTCTGTGGCAGAGGCAGGACTTTGAACCTAGTTATTCCTGACTCCAAGACTGACTCTCCATTACTGCCTCATAATTTAATTTTAAAATTATGCTCAATAATTGCTTCTTAATTTTATTAATCGGTTCCCTTCTCATATTTTTATTAGGAGTATAGTCAAGATATGTATGTCCTGCTTTTATGGAGATGAGAAAATTAGACATAATGGTGGTTAGTTATTAATGTCTGTCACCTTTCTTTTGGCAGTGTGGCTCTGATCTTTTCATTTTTAAAGAACTTTCTCCTCTCAGTATTTTGAAAATTCATCCTAGAATGCCTTTAAAATTGTGTCTCTTCCTACACATCTTTATTATATATTTAGGGAGGTCTAATTTCTCACCTTGACTTTATTTGCCTAAATGCCATTGTCACTTCATAACATAAGGTTCTAAGGTGTTAACAGTCAAAATGAATGATCTTACTATATTGCTCATGAGAATAATTTGTGAAATTGGTCGCAAACCAAGATTATGTCACTTTTGCTTTGTTTTGTCGTATTGTTTCTACTCTTCCTTCCAGCTTCACCTACAAAGGTCATAGAATAATATGGCTTCATTGAGTCTCACATTAAATTCTCCATAAGTTAATTTTCTCTCCAGTAGTTTTTGCTGTTTCATGAAGCAATGTCTTCTGTCATCTTCAACACCATTTTATATAATTAGTTATATCAGGATGTCTAATATTCACTGCTCCTGTGTCAAACAGAGCATCTTTACCTTGGGATTGCCATTGTCTACTCCCACCAAGTTTTCTTTTCATTTTTTTCTTTGCTTGCATTACTTTTAAAATTAAATACTTAGTAATTAATTTTGCCTTTTCCATTGTTTGCCATATTTTTCTTTTTCAAGTCTGACTGTATTATTCTACAATTTAATATTTCAAGAATCCTTAATTTCACCGATGTAGGTCCTTTTTCTGTTGACATAGATTGCAGTGTCTGCCCACATTTGTAGATAATTTAACAAGTAGATATATCAGCTCTCCCCCCCCCCCCATCCCCACCTACTAAAAAAAAGAAGTTCATTGCCTAGTGCCAATTCTCTGGTGACTAGCTTCTTAAAGCACACTTAACTAGGTTGTTTCTAAGACAACTGACATAGAATCCCTTGCTGGTGTTGTTTTTAATAACCCCTTTGTAGGTTCTGTCATTGCTTTTCCCCTACTGGTATGGAATTTGTCAGCCAAGGGTCACCTCCAACTTATAATTAGGCAACAGAGGAGGATTCTCAACAAACACACAAATTCAGTAATTTAACTAATAAAGCATTGGGATTTCTATTTTATTATATTCTGAAGGGTCATATTAAAATACCTATTCAATATGGTTGAAAAGCACCTATCATTTAAAAGTACTTAAATGTTTACATTATCTCTCCAGATAAGTTTCCAATGCTTTTTTTCCAAGTGTGAGTTTTTCCTTTTATGATGTTTTTTTTCCATTTTTCAAATGCTTTATTAACTTCTGATTTACATCATTCATTTCCACCAGATTTTGAGTTACACATTTTCTCCCTGTTTTTCCCGTACACACCACCCCAAAATAGCAGTCCCACCTGTTCTCTCCCATATCTTCTCCCATACTCCCTTTGACTTTTCTAGTAGGGCATGATGGATCTCTATGCCCCAGTGCCTGTATATCTTATTTCCCAATTACATGTAAAATAGTATTAATAATAGTATATATATATATATGTATATATATGTTTAAATATTTGATTTAAAAACTTTGAATTCCAGATTCATTCCATTCCACCCTTATCACCTACCCTTACTGGGAAGATAAGCAGTTCCATATAGGTTGTACATGTGTAGCTAATACAAAACATTAACATAGTAGATATATTGTAAAAGACTGACTATATTTCCCTCCCTCCTATCCCACCTCCCACTTGTTCTGTTCTCTACTGTGATCCCGTCCCTTTTCAAAAGTGATACTTCCAACTTCCCTTCCCCCCCCCCAGCCTGCCCTCCCTTCCATCATCCCCCATCTCCTCCCCTTCCTCCCTACTCTCCTGTAGGGTGAGATACCCTATTTAGTGTGTATTTCATTCCCTCCCCAAGCCAAATTCAATGAAAATAAGGTTGACCCATTCCATTTTGCCTTCCTATTCTTCCCCTCCATTGTAACCATTTTCCCTTGCCTCTTCTATATGAGATACTTTACCCCATTCTGTCTCTCCCTATCTCCTCTCATTATATTCTTCTCTCACCTCTTAATTTCACCTTTTAGGTATCATCCCTTCCTATTATTCCTTTCATGATGTTATTTGAGGACCTCTATGGTTTTAAAAATTTCTATAATTTGCCTTCCAAAAGAATTCCTAGATTTGGGGTGGGGGTTGGGGAACTGATTGTGGTTTAATGGAAAGTACATTGGACGAAATGTCATGATACTGGACTCAAAGCCTCAGAACCCACCTATGATAGTAGGTGTGTGACCATGAGCAAGTTAACACTTCTGAGACTCAGTTTACTTATCTGTAAAATGGGGATAATAACATCCTTAGGATTTAAGTCTTAGGATTATTATGAGAACATAATGACATAACATAATAAAATAACTACTAAAACCTTAAAGCATTATATAAATGTGAGCTGCTAGACTGATAAATAAATTTAAGTTCACTGGCAGATATACAGTGATGGGAGAATTCTGTCTTTTCAATGAGTTTTAATTTTCTTGTAGGAATTTCTAACATTTTTTTTTCTTGTTAGAATCTCAATGATTATTTTTGAGAAGAGGTGCTGGTTTGGTTTTTTTTTTTTTGCTTTTTGGAGGGAGGAGGTCAGGGCAGTTGGGGTTAAGTGACTTGCCCAAGGTCACATGACTAGTAAGTGTTAAGTGTCTGAGTCTGGATTTGAACTCAGGTTCTCCTGAGTCCTGGGGCCAGTGCTCTATTCACTGTGCCACCTAGCCACCCCAAGGTGCTGGTTTTCTTGAAATATCTCACTGTAACATCTTCCAGGAGGTCCAAAATGAGTTTTCTGATAGAAAGAATTAAGATAGAAACCTGATTATCCCTATAGGAGTGAGGAAGCCTCATTTGGTCTTTTAATTTGAATTATTGATCAGATCTCTAAATGCTGAATGATGGGTTTATATTTGCAAGGGCTGAGAGAACAAGTTGGTTTCAAAAGCCATTTTATTAAACTTTAACAAAATATATCTATAGGGAGAGGGAAAATAAGGGAGATGAATGAATAATATTCAAATAAATTATTAAATCTTTACTGTAGGACAGAGTAGAGTATTAGAATAGACAGGGTGTAGAATCATTGACCCTGACTATGGAGTTTACAATCTTACCTTGGTCAAGGGGAGAAGCCAGAACTTCACAATAATCTACCTCCTCTCAATTCCATCACATATATAAATATACACACATATGTAAATATGTATATACTCACATACATACATGTATGCATATGTATGTGGTTATGTGTATATGTATACATGTATATGTATGTACACACAGAAATTTATACACACATGCATATTAAACTTTTCTTATCCTTAAAAATCCACACCTAGATAATCTAGAGAATGATTAAGATACTCTCTAAAGTTCTTTCCATCTCTAAAATCCTTTTGTTTTTAATTGCTTTTTAGTTAGCATATTGTCCTATGCTTTTATATTTAAATAGTCTTCTATTTCAGATAATAAAACTACTTTTAAATACCACCTCAATATTAATTTTTCCCCATTTGTTCTTATTACAGGAGCTGCTTAAACAAAACCACCAATATTTAAAGCTCTCTGTAATCTATCTCAAACCTATCTTTTCAGATTGATTTCAAAATATTCCCCTTTATACCCTCTGTTTTCCAGTATGGCTGTTCCCAAAACGGGGCATTCCTTCTCCTCTGTGCATGCCTGGCAAGTCCTCCCTCCTTAGCTTTACCTCTTAGAATCATTCACCATTTTTAGGGTGCTATCCACTATGAATAAGCGTTTCTTGATTCTCCAACTTCTCCCCTCCACATTCTCCACCCCTCCCTTTTTCCCTCTCCCCACATTCTCAGTTATTATTTCTCCTCCCCTCTTCAAATTATCTTGTATTTATTTACTTGTGTATACCCTCTGAGAAGAATGTAAACTCCTGGAGGACAAGAACTGTTTCACTTTTGTCTTTGTACCTCCAAAGCCTCCAAAAGTGTCTTGTACATAGAGCTGAAGAGCTATATCATTTGGTTTGAACTGAATTGTTGAGTTACACATGAAACTTTTAGTAAACACATATAGGCCTAGGACCCACAAGTTCCCTACCTCTCAAGAGAGCAGTAGATAAACACTCACTTTCCAACAGAGATATGTTTCTCTGTGTGTGTGTTGATACAGATGTGAAATGTTGCATATATTTTTAGATGTAGTCACCATATCATTAGTTTTACTTAACTCTTTTACTTTGTTACAAGAGACCTTTCACTAAGTAGTCTTTAAATGTTTATAATATTAAAAAATCAATAAAACTTAAAGTAAAAAAAATTCAATACTTCCCACCTAAGAAAATGGCAAACTACTATTATAGATGTTAGCATCACTACCTATCATCCTTAGAAATTGCCCCCCAACTCTTGTTATTTTTTACTCCCTGGAGAGAACAGTTCTGCTAAATGAAAATGGGTAACAGCTCATGTCTCCTTTCCCTTTAAAAGCTTTTCCTGGTAAAAGAAAATGGATTTTAAAAGGAGAAAGCAGATTCTTGTCTCATGAAGGGGGATCAAAATAATTTTCATTAAACAGAACAAATTAGTAAGGTATTAAATTTAAGGTAAGTTAATCCTACCAGCTAGAGATAAAGGCAAAGACTTTGAGTTGTAGACAAACTGCCATCTTTTTTTAATGAGAAAATAAATTTTGCATTGAATATTTGATATACATTGAGGAAATATTATACAATTGACTGGGAATTAGAGGGCAGAAAAACCTAAATAAACAAATATACTCATATGTATATCTTTATATATAAGTACATGGTATAGCTGTAGTTAGAGGGATCTCTGTGTGTACATATATGTATCCATGTATGTATATATTATATGTATTCTATGTACATGTGTGCATATACACAAGTGCGTATATGAAAATGGGCTGATAAATTTGAGAGAAATCTTAATAAAATAGAAAAGAAGAAACAATTCAAAAAGCATTAGGTATTTACTCTAAGCTGAGGTCTGTGCTAGCTGTTGTGGAGGGGAAGGAGAGAGCTGCAAATTTTAGATGAAATTTGGTCCTCATGGAGTTGACAGTCTAGTAGGGTAGGGTTGACATATAAAAAGCTGTTTTTGTTCAGTCATTTTTAGTTGTGTCTGACTCTTCATGACCCCATTTGGATTTTCTTGGCAAAGACACTGCTGACTCCATGTGACCCCATTTGGGTTTTTCTTGGCAAAGATACCAGAGTTGTTTGCCATTACTCTGATGTATCTGAAATCTTACTAGGGCAGATCATCCTTAATACCTTCCTGTCTTGTAAAGTTTGTGTCTTTGTCCTTCCATAAATTCTCCTTGAACAGCCACCAATAAATGCAGGACACATTACTCCTCCTTCCTCTTAGTAATATGAAGGTATCAGTGTATCACTAATGCTCTCCAGCTGTCTCTCATTCTCTGTACATGACTATTTAAATAGCTAAATTCAAAATAATGCATAAGTACATAAATAAGTTTTAAAAATTACAAAATTATGTGAGGAATGGGAGGAGGGGATCATTATAGAGGCTTCCTGGAGGATATTCACTTGAGTTAGGCTTTAAAGAATGGGTAGGGGTGTGGCTAGGTGGCACAGTGAATAGAGTACCAGCCTTGGAGTCAGGAGGACCTGAGTTCAAATCCAGCCTCAGACACTTAATGCTTACTAGCCATGTGACTTTGGACAAGTCATTTAACCACAACTACCCCTCCAAAAAGCAAAAAAAAAAAAGAATGGATAGGAATTCAACAACCAGGGCAATGTGGAAGGTATTCCACAAACAATGTGATCAGTGAAGGAGATGTATGGGAGATGTTGAATAGTCCATTTTGGCTGAAGCATGGAGGATGTAAAAGAGGTAGTATGAAATCAGGTGAGAAAGTAAGGATAGTGCTAGATTATGGAGGGTCCTGACTGCCAATGAGTCAGTAAACATTTGTTAAACACCTATTATGTGTTAGGCACTGTACGACACAATGGATATACAAAGAAAGGCAAAAGACAGCCTCTTCTCTCAAGGAGCAAAGAGTCTAATGGGGGAGACAACATGCAAACAACTATGTACAAAGAAATTAGAAAAAGTATAAATTGGAAATAATCAACAGAGGAAAAAGCACTAGAATTAGGGAGTTAAGGAGAGACATCCTATAGAAAGTGGAATTTTGGCTAGGGCTAGAAGAAAGCCAGGGAAACCAGGATGATGAAGGAAAATGTTTTAGGCATGGGAGAAGGCCAGTGAATATGCCCAAAGTCTGGAGTGGGAAGATATTGTTTGAGGAACAGCTAGAAGGCCAGTATCAATGGATCACTGAGTACATTGGTACTGGTGGTGTGGGGTATTGCAAGATGTAAGAAGACTGGAAAGATAGGCAGAGTGAGCAGGTTATGAAGGGTTTTGAACACCAAACAGTGAATTTAATTTTTGATCCTGGAGATGATAAGGAGCCTCTAAATTGTGTGTGTGTATGTATATATGTATGTGTATGTGTGTGTATCTATGTAGGGATATGACATGATCAGATCCAGGCTTTAGGAAAATCATTTTTATAGCTGAGTGGATGATGGACTGGTATAGGGGGAGACTTGTGTCAGGAAGACTGACAAGCAGACTATTTGTGGTTTAGGCATGAGGCAGAGGACTTATGGAGGAAGAACTTTACTTAATTTGTAGTACACATTCATCAAAAGTTCTGAGCTGAGGAATAACATGACCAGGTAGATATATAAGGTTAATTTTGCATCAGTGTAAAAGGTGGATTAGAGGAGGAGAAAATTAGATATAGGATGGGTTATTCCTTTGGAGGTATCTACACAAAAGCTGGATGGTAACCTATCATGTAGTCTCTACATAAGATTATTTATCAGTGGAGTAGATGACCGATGAAGTTCCATTCAACTGTGAAATTCTATCATTCTTTGCCCTAATGTGGGGGCTACTGCAATAGTACATGAGTGGTAATAAGGGTCTATATTAGGGTTTGTGAAAGTGGTAGTGGAAGAGAGATAGATTAGAAGGATGTTTGGAAGTAGAATTTTCACGACTTGGTAACTAAATATGACAGGCAAGGGAGAAGGCAGAGTAAGACAAAATTTAAGGTTGGAATAGAAAGGTTGGGTGAAATGTGCTATTGATAAAAATAGTAAAATCTGGGGAGGGACAAATTTTGAGGAAAAGATAAGTTGAGCCCAAAGTGTCTGTAGACATAGGGAGACCTTGTGGGTGGTCAGAGATGTGATTCTGGAGGTCATTTGAAAGTTTAGCTCTATAAAAATAGATTTGGGGGGTCATCTGTGTATACATGTTAGTAGAAACATAGTAGTAATAGAGATTGGCAGGGAGGAGAATGTAAAGGAGAAAAGAAGACTAACTCGAGTGAAAATTCAGCCTAAGGGACAGAGAACAGGACTTTCTAGTGAAAGAGTCTGAGAGTATTCAGTAGGAAGGGTCAAGTTTAAGAGGGTCAAATGCTGAAGAAAAGCCAGGGTGATAAGAACTGAAAAATGACCATTGTATTTGCCACTTTTGAAGATAAATAGTGAGGAAGTGGATTCTTTGGGTGTAGATAACTTTTGATGAAATAAATTTTTTTCATGTTACTTGATTAGAAAATGGAGGAGAGAAATAGAGATGGTAACTGAATTAGGGTTAGTGGAAGGCTTTGTTTTTAGATTGAAGAGTTTATAAAATAGTAGCCAAACACACTTAAGTGTCCTTCCATACCGTGCTGTAACCTTACAATAAATTTTGAGTTATGAATATTATTGGAAATGAAACTTGAAGCAGAGGGAACTTCATAAGAGTAAGAGAATAATGGGTTGGGAGCAATCAGTTTTTGGTAGAAGCTGGCAGCTTCTATTCCCATTACAGCTAAAGACCAAACAGCCTAATTTTTTCATCTTTCTTTAGTAGTTCAAGGCTCTGTGATTTCACTAGTAAGGTCTTAACTGTATCAGTGATGATGAAGAATTTAATTCCTCTACATTTCTGTTGAGTTGCTATGGCCAAAAAACCCCACCAAACAAACAAAAATAATCTCTCTGCTGCCAACCTGGTGATGAGTCTCTTTCTACATCAAGAAAGAGACAAATTATAATTCATTAATTAGACTCTTGTTTATACTTCTTCTGCCAGTTCTAATTAGCTGTTTGTGTGTATCAAGTTCTGTTTTAAAACTCAGAGTTATTTTACCTGTCTTTAAATGATCATAAATTTTACATATCTTTTCATTTAGCATGCCAGATTCTGGGCATGGCCTGTAAACTACATGTACACACAGGCAGGTGTTCCAGGAGTTAATAATGAATTCAATCTTGGGAAATTACATATAAATCAAATTTTTGTAAATCACATCCAATTTGGAATACACTGGGGAATGGTTGACTATTTGAAGGAAACCGGTGACTGATTCCTGGCAAGGAAAAAATCCTTTTGTAAAATATATCATTACTCCATAAATGTATTTGTTTTGTGAGTTTGGATTCTTGCGTATCAGGTTTTTATTCACCCATTTGACAAATACTGGTTGACTGGTAATGTAGTAGTAGTAGTAGTAGTGGTGGTGGTGGTGATGCTGGTGGTGCTGGTAGTAGTAGTGGTAGTAGCAGTAGCAGCAACAGAATAAGAAGAAGGAGAAGGAGGAGAAAGAAGAAGAAATGATGATAATAACAATTAGCATTTATCTACCTTTTTAAGGTTTACAAAGTGCTTTATAAATATCTCATTTGAAAAGTACTAGTGTAGCAGCAAGCACCCCAAGTGTCCTCAGGGTTTGCAGCTACCACAGGTTCTTGGATCTGCTTTGTTAAAGGAAAGCAACTCAAAATGGGTTAACAAGCTTACTTTAATCAGTCAGACATATATCGTTTACCTTGTTCAGGGGAAAAAGGTCAGCACCCCGAACTTCAAAGCATACAGGCAGAATTATCAAGACAGAAACAGATCAAGTAGACAGATTTCCAAACTGTCCAACCATTACATCCATACCCAGTCAACATCTGGGTTTCCACATCTGGGTTTTTCAAAGCCGGGGGACTCTCAACAACGGCTTCCCAGAATTCAGATCAAATCACAGAACACTTCTCAAAGTGAGTCCCAAAACAAAGCTACACATCAGGGCTCATATAGCCTTCTCCTGGCTCAGAGAATGTAACAACCTTATTGACTCACTGGCCAATCAAGAAGTATCTACTGAAAAACAAGCCTCCCTTCCCAGGCTTCAGGTGCATTTTAGCCTAGGGGCAGGGAAGATCTTCCAAATTTTCATTCCCATTACAACTAGGCAAAAGAGAATCAATCTATACACATAAAGATTTTGACTAGGCATAAGAGTGTTGGGTGTGTCTGAATGGTAATGAGAAGCAGGTTGTCAGTGGTTGCTGGGATGTTGTGTTTTTCCTCTCATATTTGAATTTGCTTTAAATGCGATGATATACAACCTTTTTTTTGGCAAACCTTTAAGTCTTATGTTAATATCAGTTACTAGTAGTAGTATGCCTCCTCCCACTCCTCCTCCTATTTCTACTCCCCCTGATAAACTATTCTTTTGATCTTCTGAAGTGTATTCGAACATTTTCCCAGAAATATGAGTAGTAGTTGATTAATTCAGATAATATGAAGAAGTGTTGGTATTAGTTTTTGTGTCAGGAGCTACTGGATTTTGACTATGACTAGGCTACAGAAGTTGTTGTATTTAAGGTCTTGAAGGACCTTGAAAGTCATGAAGGATCCTTCTTTGCTATTGCTCTGCCAGAGTTAGATGTAGCTTAAGGAACCAGTTACAGAGAAAGCGGAGGAACCAATAACATGTAAAAAGCAGATGACCCTTTGTATGTACTCTCAATTGACTATACTAAGGGAGACAAACAATTGTACAGATGATCCAAAATCATAATACAAAAATATTTGACTTTGGAATGTATTTTTATGCTTATATTAGAAAATAGGTTACTTTTATGTTGTGATGAGTTCAAAGTACAACAATGAAACTATGCTTTAAACCACAAGTATCAAATATGATACCTGTGAGTCTATACCATTCCCAAATGCAGCCAAATCTATTAGATTTTAATGTGTTGAATGTGTAGAATGTGTACAAATATGTGTATTTTTCAAACAGCATGCAAGCAGCAGGAATCCTTGCGCATGGTTTAGTGGTCCCCATTTCTTTTAGAGTTTCACACCCCACTACTTTTAACAACTTAAAATTCTGGCATCCCTACCCTTCTGTGGGTATTCCATAAATGCTGGTTGATGGTGGCACTCCGTCCTTCCTTACTACATGTAAAAATGTTTTTGAAGTGATGCAAAGCAGTCTAATGTAAAATTTGGTAATTTACTTATTCTCTGGAGGCAGGGATGGGATTATTCTGGTTTTAAAGCCTTTTCTTGTAGCAACTAATGAGATGAAGGGAGTGAAAATCCTCTTAAATTTTAACTGTTCATGAAAGAGTGACAGTGTCAATAAGAATATTAAAATAAGATTTACAATAGCTCACCAAGATAATCTAGAGTTGATGGTATTGGTTTTCAGTAAAACCTCATTCTTTTGGACTCTACTAATTAAGACTTTGTGCATAAATTCAGAGAGATCCTGAGATGGTTTATCTTTTCCACAATCAACAAAGAAAGAATTGACTAAAGAATTTTATAGTGTAAACAAGTGGGGTATGTTTCACTGGCTTAAATGGACACACTGGTTTTTAAGGATTTTAGCTCATTATTTGTTTATAAGTATTAGTACTACTAGTAATTAAGACTCAGTTATTGTTACCAATTTTTAGTAAAGACAGTATGCATTCATTAAGCACTGTGATAAGCGCTGGGGATATAGTAATGCCAAGCATAGCAGCACACCTGAGGACTTCTGCTTAAATAATTTTAAGGGTCTAATCACATAGTATAATGAACTCTCTATTTACTCAGCAATAAACTAAACATTGTTCAATAAAGTATAACATTCATAGGAACATCCTTAAGCAAAACATATCATATATATGCATACATATATATATATACATATCATATATATGTATCTATGTATATATATATATATCATAACACTGAGTATATCATATGGCACATAAATCTAACATTGCATTCAGTAACATTTCCTAATATACTTGTTTACATAATTGGGGGTCCCAGGCTAGGGTCTCCCCTAGCACACACATCCTTAAGGGGGAACAGAAAATACAAACACCATCTACCCCTAGGCTGAAGTAAGTCACAATCTCCTCAATCAATACTCAGTGTCCAAGTAAAGTCCCCTTTCATCTTGACTTGAGGCTGACTTCTAAACCCTATGACTCTTCCTCTGTGGGCTGACTGCTCCCAACTCTTTCCTGGATTCCCCCATAGGTAGCTCTCTGCTCCTGCTCCATATCTCAGCTCACAGGGACCATTCCACTCTAAGTTCTTGCCCAGCTGCAGACTCCAGGGCTTCCTGCCTGCAGCTTTTGTTTCTAGGAAAACAAAGCTTAACACAACAATATTTATACTCATTACAAACACCAGCAACTCAATTCACTTTAACAGTCCTTAAAAGGACTTAAGCTAAACCTCCTTCTTGTGTGCAGATCTCTGCTCCTCAGCTCAATTCACTCATAAAGACCAGCACACAAGGCTTTTGTCTGAGAAATTAACACAGACCAACAGACAGGATTTCTGTCTGAGGAATTAATGCAGACTAACAGACAAGATTTCTGTCTGAGAAATAAACAGAGATCAAAAGACAGGGCTTCTGTCTAAGAAACTAACAGAGATGAACAGACAGGTCTTCTGTCTAAGAAATTAACACAGATCAACAGACAGAGTGCCAAGAACATGAACATCTCTTGTGGTCTCCCACAAGCAAGTTCCCCTAGCCTTCTCATGCTCACTTCTCTGTCTCAGCTTTGCTCCTCTCTTTACTTTGTCCTTTTCCTCCAAGCAATACAATATATACTGTTTCTAATCAAAGACTCTTGACTGAATCAAAGTCAAGACACAAAGGCATTGATTGGCTAAAACATAATCCAGAAAAACAGAAAATTCTACTTTGTTTGTCATTACAGATACAAAGAAAGGCAAAATAACCAAACCCAAACCCAAAAATCCCTGCTTTTAAGGAACACACAGTCTAATGGAGGAGACAACATACAAATGACCATGTATGTGCGAAATATACACAAGTGAAATTAGAGATAATCTCAGAGGGAAGGCATTATCACTGAGGGAGACTGGGACAATCCTATTGCAGAAGGTGGAATTTGAGTTGAGACTAAAAGCAACCCAGGAAGTGGAGAAGAGAAACAAGATCATTCCAGGTATGAGAAGCAGTCATTGAATAGGTATGGTGTTAGGAGAGGAACAGCAAGGAAGCAAGTATTGCTGGATTGTAGAGTATGTATAGAGTAAATTAAAAAAGACAGGAGGGGTGAGTAGGTGGCACAGTGAATAGAGCACTGGCCCTGGAGTCAGGAGGACCTGAGTTTAAATCTGGGCTCAGACACTTAACACTTAGGAGCTGTGTGACCTCGGGCAAGTCACTGAACCCCAATTGCCTTGCCTTCCCCCCTCCAAAAAGCAAAAAAATAAATGATGGAGGGAGAGAATTTAGAACTCAAAACTAAAGAAAACAAATCTTGAAAATCATTTTTATATGTAATTAGGGAAAAATAAAATAGTATTAGAAAAAGAAGACTTGGAACAACAGAATGGGGCCACATTGTGAAGGGTTTTAAAAACCAAACAGAGGATTTTATATTTGTTCCTGAGGGTAATAGGGAGCCGCTAGAATTTATAGGCAGGAATCTGCATTTTTTTTTTTTTTAAAGCGATCGGGGTTAAGCAACTTGCTCAAGGTTACACGGCCAGTTATTTCTGGGTGTGGTGCTGAGTGTCTGAGCCCGGGATTCGATCACTAGGTCGTCCCAACACTGGAGCTGGTGCTCTTACTCGCTGAGCCACCTGTCCGCCCCTAAGCAATTGGGGTTAAGTAACTTGCTGAAGGTTTCATGGCCAGGTGTTTCTGGGTGGGTGCTTAAGTGTTTGAGCTGGGATTCGATCTCCAGTTCGTTCTGACACTGGAGCCGGTGCTCTTATTCGCTGTGCTACCTGGCCGCCCCGAATCTGCATTTCTTAATCAATGTTATTTAGATTCCTCAGTCATCTATACTAAACCTTCATCCAGATTATTTAACTACTTCCAAATGTCTTTAATTTTTACCTGTGTAGACAATCTCTTTATGGGTAGTTTATGCTTTAGAGATTGCAACCCATTCATGCTTTAGGTGGTTCCATGAATTACTACGGCCAAAAAATAATTCCTTAAATCTATTCTTTTGTAGTCATCTTCCAAGTGCTGGGCCTTTATTAACTTTGCTTGGCTGATCCTTGAATAAAACACCCAGTCCACTTTCTGACCAAGTGGTTTCAACAAGAATGAAAATAAGTTTCAAGGGACATCTGGTGAACAAAGAATGGGCTATTTCTCCTTTCTTTCACATATGTGAAATTCGAAGTCAACAAGAATTCAGTATTTTATTCAAAGTTACAGAATCATTATACACTCTCTGGAAGGCTTGTCTTCTATTCTGAAAAAGTAGTTTCAGGATGGTTGTCAATGAATATTTATTAAGTGCTTACTATGTGCTAGGCACCATACTAAAGAAAAGAGATACAAAGAAAGGCAAACACATTCCCTTCCCTTCCCTCCATGAGCATACATTTTCCTCTTCCCTCTCCTATATCTTCTCTTCCTTCTCTCCCCTCCTCCCTCTCTCCCATCGTCTCCCTTTTCCTGCTCCTCCTCCTCCATTTGGGTCTCCCTGTCTCACCTGTGCTAGAAGTACAATGGCCACTTATGTGTCCAATTCCACTACTGATTAGCATGGGAGTTTTGAACTTCTCTGTTTCTTACCTGTACTAGTTTGCTTCTCCTTACTCAGCCTGGTTCCCCTCCCAGCTAGGGGCTCACTATATTGGTGCTAGACTTAATGGGGACTTCCAGTTGCCTTCCTTACTGCTGTTTAAAACTCCCTAGTTCAAGCAATCCACTGATTAGTATATCCTATCTGAGCTCACATTGTAATGGATGATGAAGTTCATTCCCAAGCTATTTTTTTTCACCATAGGGCATAATTCAAGAAAAGCAATAGCTGTTATTATCCAGGTAATTTGAGAATTCTTATTCCTTTTTTGACCTATATTACTTAAATAATATTAAGCAGCTATGAATAATCTCAAGCCATTGCATGTGTTTAAAAAACATATTGTTTATTATCATAGAAGTGGAAACAGCTGCTAGGTTTAGAGGTCAAAGGGGAAGATGTGTTCATTGTTTAGTCATTCAACAGGTTCTTTAAAACAAAATATCAGACCCCAACTGTAAACCTCCTTTAAAGCTTCTGAGAAGCAAGTATCTGAGAAGCAAGGAGGCTCATAAAAATGGAATTCTCTGAATAAAGCACATAAAATCCTTATGGACTTAGTGAGTTTATTTTTAATCTGTACAATGATGCATGAACTTTAGTGCAACTGGGGTGAAGATAAAGTAATGAGGCAATATGTGAAAGAGAAAGTGCAGCCAAAGACGTGAAGTTCTAACATTTTCCTTCAGCTCTTATCTGTGTGATGATTCACCATGGCCTTGACATGTTTATAGACAGCCCAGTTGGTGGTGTACGCAGTTTGGTATCCTCGGTTCTATATTGGTCCTATCCATGGCACAATAAAAGCCTTAATCCCTGAAGAATTTGAGAGAGGAGTGGGATTAGTTGTAGATTTTATTGCTAATTCATGTTGTTTTAGTTCATATTATCCCTCATGAGTCTTTGTTTCTCTCTCTAGACAGCTAGGTGACAGCTAAGATAAAAGGTCGGTCCTGGAATCAGGAGGATTGAAAAAATCCAACTCCAGACACTTATGAGCAATATGACCTTGGACAAGTCACTTAACCTATGTCTACCTCAGTTTCCTTGACTATAAAATGGGGATAATAATGGCACCTGCCTCCTGGAGTTGTCGTGATGGTCAAATGAGATAGTATTTGTAAAATATTTAGCACTGTGCCTGGTACATTGTAGGCACTTAATTAATGCTCATTTCCTTCCTTCTTTTATACTAGGGCATTATACTTGGAGAATCAGGGGCAGTGATTAACCAAGCACATTATCTATTTTTTCCAAGAAACAACAGAAAGAGTAAACAATCCACTAACCACTCTAGAAATGGGTCCTATTCCTCTCTCCTGGCATCAATATTTTATAATTAGAGTGTGGGTCAGTGGAAAGAGAGTGGTCCTTGGTACCAGAAGGACCTGTGTACAAGTCACACCTAAGACTTTTGCTAGCTGTGTGACCCTACACAAGTCACCTACGCTCTCAGTGCTCTAGGCTACCCTCAGAGACTCTTAAATTGTAGAGAATATGCCACCTTGTCTTGGTAGAGGAAGTTTCCTTATTTGGAAGTTCCCTGTACCAAAGAAATCACAGCTTTAAAGTCTCCTCTTATCCTTTAGTCAGGCAATGGAATATGATGGAAAGAGCCCCAGCCTTGGAGTTGGTAGAGATTTGAACTTAATTCTTCATCATTGACACAAGATCTATGCCTCTGGGCAAGTAGCTTGATCCCCATGAGCCTCAGTTGTTCTCCTCTGTAAAATAAGCTTGATATTACTTGTACTGTCTGTCTCACAGGTTGGTTGTGAAGAAAAGCACTTTGTAGGTCTCAAAGTACTATATAAATGTGAGCTTTTATTATATTGGAGGAACATCAGAAATGCAGATTTCTAGAGCTTTCCAACTGGTTAAGTGCCAAGTCTAGAGAGGTAATGTATAGAGACCCAGCCTTGGCAGAGTCAGAGAAGACCAAATTTCAAACCTTGCCTCTGACATATATTCTTTGTGTAATCCTGGGCAAGTTATTTAGTTTCTCAGTGTTCCAGACAATCTCTAAGAGCAAAAATCACACAAATTATTGTTTTGCTTTGATAGAGGTAGAAATGCACTGGGCATTTCAAATGAAATGGCAGCTCTGAATGAAAAAAGGGAGGGGCATATACCAATTTTTGAAGTATTTGGTTCCCAGATCAGTACCACTGTTCCTTCTGGCAGTGTGAGGTTATGTGAAATGGGTAATGTTGTACTAATAGCTCCCTCAGGGACCCTGATGGATCTTTTCACCCTTATTTCCTAATTTTCTTTTCACATACTATTTGTTGCAGTCAAACTGGATGACTAGCTGTTGTCCAAACTCTATCTTATTTCCATGCATTTTCTGAGACCATTCTCTATACCAGAAAATATTCACTCCTCATCTCTTTCTTTCATAATCCTTATCTTCTTTCAAGTCTCAACTCAGGTTGAGGACTACTCTGTGAAGTCCTCCACAGCCCCATCTCTACCCCAATCATGTACCACTAAGCATTCTCTCATCAAATTTTCTTAGAGAATTTTGTGTGGATTTCTCCTGTGTCCCTATCACAACCTACTTTTTTATTCTTGTATACTTCTCTATACACAGGTCACATCTCCTCCTCCATCAATCCCCTACTCTCCAGCCCAGAGACTTTCATTTTTAACTGTAATATCCCTAGTATCTAACAGTATCTTGAACAATAGTGTGGACTTAATATATGCTTGATATTTTTCCCTTCCAAATTTAAAGTGTGGATTTAACCAACAGTTCGACCCTGTTTTGGACAGAAACACATCATTTCCAACCAAGTTAAGCCCAAGACATTTATTCTTCACATATGGAGAAATAGGGCACCAGACAGACTAAGTTAAACTAAGCACTGAATGTCTGCAGGGCCATTTGCAATTCATGACCATTTCTCTGGTGCCCTGATCTAGATTTTCAGGACTTAAAACTGGAAACCAAGGGCTACTGAGATTTGTTTGTTATACTTGTTAATGACTTAGTTATTATTAACTTACTCCTTAAAAGTTCAGTTTGTCTGTAATCTTGAAGTTGAAAATTCTAGTAACCCTCATCCTGGGAACAGTAGGAGAAATGATCCTAAATCTGGCATGTGCCAAAGCAAATGAAGTAAATTGGTTTATTTAATTTTCTTAATTCAGCTAATTCTGATAGGATGTGAAGGCAGAGAGTGGTTTCACATTTCTTTTTCTATTGCTAGTACAGTGATTGGCACATATTTGGTGTTTAGTAAATGATGACTGAGAGGAGAAAATCCTTGTTTTACGTGTGTGTATATGTGGGATTGGACTTGTGATTTCATTGGTAAAGGGAAGTCAGTGATGAGTTAATTCCCACTGCCAATGCAGTCCCAGCACCTTCTCTTAAATTTAGTCTTTGAGATCTACCTGAAGCACCAAGAGTTTAAATGATTTGCCCAAGTTCATGTGGTTAGTGTATGTTAGAGATAAGACCTGAACCCCAGTCTTCCCAGCTCAGAGGCCACCTCTACACATGTGTGCATACATACATTTCAAAATATGCAGAACTAAACAGGGTAATAATAAACAGTTAAAATCACAATTCATTATTACCTACATGTCATTTGCATGACCTGTTGTATACACATCCTGGGTTCTGGTCACTTGGCAGCTGCTTTTTATCTTTGTTCTCCTACATCATTAAACCATCTTAGAGCTGAGCAATGACATTTTCCCCTGAAAAATGGAAAACACAGTTTAGAATGAGGAAATTGCTACTCTTTTATGCTGACAATGAGACCTTATTACCCACATCTCATTTGGCTGTTTTGGATGGAAAGCGGTGAGTTAGATGTCAGTGACTTTATTTTCCATTGATTTATGTGCTGTTATCGAATTAATTGAGTCTGGAAACAGTGCCTCATTTTCTTGGATGGATCGCAGGTAACCATGCTTCTCATGTAAATGTGAATTATTTTCCAGATGGTCCATTGTAGAGGATTTAACTTTAATGCAATTAATTTTTTAA
Organism: Petaurus breviceps papuanus; assembly: GCF_028583685.1. Classification (NCBI taxonomy): domain Eukaryota; kingdom Metazoa; phylum Chordata; class Mammalia; order Diprotodontia; family Petauridae; genus Petaurus; species Petaurus breviceps. The sequence continues at coordinate 47,519,768 of NW_027186296.1, forward strand.
AGTCCTCAATATGTTTGTTCATATGTTCTACAAAGTAGAGGCTGCCCCTCCCCAAATTGTGGGGACACCCTAACTCAGTGGTGTCCTTGACACTGTGCAGATGAAAATTGGACTGGGACCTGCAATTACCACTGAGTATAATAATGAAAAAGTATCTCAAAATGAGATTCCATGGATTTTTCAGGGCAAAATTCCAGAAGAAAAAAAAGAAAACCTTAAAATATATCTCGGGGAAGCAGTGTGACTTGAGAAGTTGTTGTCTCTAGGGTATATAAATCTACCCACATCAGTAAGGCAAACAGTGAGCTAGATTAGTCATGTCTCTGGGATGATTTCCGAAGGTAGGGAAAGATTTGCTTCACACCCTCCTACATAGCAGCTGTACCCACAGAACAATTGCATTTTCAAACCCAATCTATAGATATGGTAACCACAGATCTATCTATTAGTGTACCCAACATAAATCTGTGGAACTTGGCATCATGTATACTTGAAATTTAGGGGGTATCTCAAGCAGTGGATATATTCTTGGCAAAATTGTACATAAATTGAATTGTTGTTGACTGAGCCATATTTTTAAATGTAATTGAGCTACTTATTTAAGCAAAACTTGCATTGGATCCTTTTGTAAATTGAATCATGATCCCATAAAGGAGCTGTTTTGGAAGTTCAGATCTGGGTCATACATCAGATTCTCTTAAAGGAGGATTCTACTTTATGCTGGCTGTTCCAGTGTATGGATTCCAGGACTCAAAACAAATGCACACACGAATAACCCCGATATTCCCCTCTTGTAACAAATATAGCAGTTGAAGTAGTTTTTATTTCCTCTTCTTCATTTCCAGGTCCAAGTGAGAGATTCTCTTTCTACCTCCCCTTTTCAAGCCTTGGCTGTACCTCTTTTAAAAACTGCCTGAGATGGGTTTTTTTAGGTCAGCTTAAGAGTTTCCTCTGCCTCATAAAGCCTATGCTCCCCTGTGGTACTTTAGAGGGTAGCCATTAGAAACTCTTGCATTTATTATATTCTATATAAGTCTTTTGGTAGGTCTGTTCTTTGAGCCTGACTTTTTTCTTTCCTTTTTCTTTTCTTTCTCTCTCTTTTTCCTTCCTTCCTTCCTTCCTTCCTTCCTTCCTTCCTTCCTTCCTTCCTTCCTTCCTTCCTTCCTTCCTTCCTTTCTTCCTTCCTTCCTTCCTCTTTGCTAGGCAGTTAATTGTCTTAATATTTAAAGCTTCAATATTTTTGTGTACTATCAAGCAATTTTATATTCAATTTATTTTTTGACTATGCTGATTTTGGGGTAGGTGATGCCTGGTAATAATCAAGTACCATCCAAATTCAGCTATTAGAACTAAGCTCCTGAATACCTTCTAACTGTATTTAAATCAGTGGAAAAAATTCATGGGGGAGGTTAAAAAATACGTGGAATATTTTGTTATTCAGTTGTTTAAGTCATATTTGACTTTTTGTGACCCAATTTGGGGTTTTCTTGGCAAAGATACTCAAGTGGTTTGTCATTTCCTTCTCCAGCTCAAGGCATCAGAGAAGCAAAAAGGAGTGCAATAAAAGAGAGAAGGCAGGTAGCATACAGCTTTTCGTGTCTGAAAACCATACAAATGGAAAAGAGAAAAGTATATCTAGTGTAGTACAAAGGGAAATACTTAGGAAATTCTTGGTTAGAATATCAGAGAAACTATTGACTAGTTTTTTTTTAGCTAGTTAAGCTTCTTAGCTTGCTAAAGAAAGTGCTATTGTTATTTTAGGGACTACTTAAAATTAAGACCAGACCCCCTCCAAAAAAACCAATTAAGCTAGCAAAAGATTATTAGAGTCAAAACATGTAGTGGAAAGAACATTGGACCAGGAGACCAGACACTTGGATTGTAGGACCTTGGGCAAATCATTTCACTTTTCTGGGCCTCTGTTTTCTCATCTGTAGATTAAGAAAGTTGGATTGCATGATTTAAAAAAATCTTTCCACTTTAATAATCTGTGAGTTTAAAGTCCTCTAATTGATTTTTTTGTTAATAGGAAGAATATGACATGAACATAAATAAGTAGATAGCAAAAGCATTTATCGAGTGATAACTATGTACTGTGTTAAGTGCTTAGTATACAAATACAAGCAAAATGGGCCTCCTGACCTCCAGGAGCTTAAATTCTAATGAGACTTGTCAAAATGTAAAGAGGAACCTAAAAGGGTTGGACTGTGAGCTGGGGAAAGAAGAGTATTAGAAGCCAGGAGAGTAGAGTTTGTAGTGGAGTATTGCATCTATGATGGTATTTTGGGTGTGCAGTCACCATCAGGGGTTTTGGATGTGGCCAAGCTTAAGGTTTGTGCTCCATTCTACAGGCAATGGAAAGCCACAGTCAGTTTTTGAACAGAGAAGTGACATAGTCAGACCTGTTCATTAGGCTATTTTTGAATCTATATGAAAAATTGACTGTAAACAGGCAAGACTGGAATGGCTGCCTAGAGTAGAAGAAATGTAATTGTTAACCATCAAGAAGGCACTCTAGCAGAGAGTGGTGAGGCCTTTGGTTAACTGGATTGCAGTGGTTTGAGGAATGAGTGGGGTGGTAAGGAAACAGAAGCCACTAATGCTCACTCTTCTTTCTAGAAGTTTGTTCGTTAAGCCTACCTATAAGATAATAGTTTGAAGGAGTAACTTATCAGACATGTGGGTCAAATGAGAGCAATCAGGTTAATTCTAAGATTTCAAGCAAAAGAAGGTAGTTTGAGGTGTAGGAGAGATTTGCAAATCATAGGAAGACAAATAATTGAGTTGGGGCTATGGAACGTGAAGAACGTTTGAGAAGTTGGCACTGGAGATATAGAAATATAAACAAAAATTATATATGTATGTATATATGTATACATATGTATGTATGTGTGTGTATATATGTGTGTGTGTGTGTGTATGTGTGTAATCAGCATATAGAAATCAGAGTGGGATGAGATAGCTACATGACATAGTGGATACAGCACCAGCCCTGAGGTCAGGTGGACCTGAGTTCAAATCTGGCCTTAGATACTTATTAGCTGTGTGACACTGGGCAAATCACTTAACCCTGACTGCCTCCACAAAAAAAAAAGAAAGGAAGAAAGAAAGAAAAAAAAAGAGAAATCTGAGTAGATGGACTTTGAGAGGGAGTAATAAGAAAAGATGACCAGGGACAACCTGTTTGATGAGTTCATTCTAGAAGTAAGGAGGAATTCTATTTTGAAGATAAGCCCAACTGATTTTTTATCTACCATGTGCTCAGTAAAGAGAGGCAATATGGACAGATGACTGGAATTGTCAAAGTGTCTGAGGCCAGATTTTTGACTGGAACGTAGTCAGAAGAATCTGGGTTCAGGTTCTGCTTTAGCCACTTATTAGCTGTGTAACTGTCATCAAGTAACTTGACCTCCCTGAGCATTAGGCAACTAACTGTCTAAGCCTATGTGTTCTAGAGGAGTTGTAATCAGAACCACATTAACTAAAATAGGACTTTGGTCAATTAGGGAACAGGGGAGGTGATTGATTGGCTTTTCCAAGTATAAGGGGAAAAGGGAGTGTGCTATAAGTCTTCATCCCTAGCTCCAGGAATACTTAGCAGTAGGTGCTGACCTTTTATGGGAGTTGGGGCAAGGGAGGTAGAAGTCACACTTTGAAGTGCTTTTCAAATTCTGTCCTGGATTTTCTTTTCTGTATAAATAAATGACCCTGATAAGCTTCCACTAGATAAGAAAGGGCCAAGCTGGTAGTCCCTACAGTCATTTCTGCCACTTTAATAAAATCCCTCACTGTCCCTCTTATTTTCTTTTTTTTTGTTTGGTTTTGGCTTTTTTTTTTTGCTTTTTGGAGGGGGGAGGGCAGGGCAATTGGGGTTAAGTGACTTGCCCAAGGTCACATGGCTAGTAAGTGTTAAATGTCTGGGGTTGGATTTGAACTCAGGTCCTCCTGACTCCAGAGCCAGTGCTCTATTCACTTTACTACCTAGCTGCCCTGCCCTCTTATTTTCTCATAGTTACTTCTACACATTCTCTATATCATCTAGACTGAAATTATAGGGGCTACTAATGGATTCTATTCTACTAATGATCAGAAAGTGAGCTTTGACTTGCTCTTCTGATCTGTACCAGTTTGCCCTTCCTTAGGCAACCCAGTGGACCTCCCTCCCTCCCCTTCTCACCATAATGATGCCAGACTTAGTGTTTATACCCACTGCTATGCAAGACTCTGGCTCAAGAGGTGTTCACCAGCCTCAGCATCAGCCTTAACACCAGCCTCCCTGGTTGCTGGGATTGCCAGTTTCTGCCACCACATCTAGCCACTCTGTTTTATGAAACAAAGAGATTGTTTTGCTATTTGCAAGGTTCCTCAAGTGTCTGTGGTTGATGAGTTTTTGATGCCTGGCTGCAGAAATCCTAAATAGGGGAGATCCCTTTCACAATCTGGGGTGTCCACACCAAGAGAATATAAAGTTTCAGATGAAATGCTGAGATAATAGACATCTGAGGTCAACCGAAGCCCTCATTCTATTTTCTACAAGAACTGGGATTAGATCCCCAGCTAGATCCTTGGCTGAGGGCATTCGGGGGACAACTCTTTTCATCTCACTAATAAATTATTCCCATTTGATTTTGTTCCAAGACTAATTTTTACTCAGCATTTTGAGAGGCACCGCTCTTATGGAGGAAATAAGGAAGGAACGGGGTGGGGATTTGAAATAAGAGGTGGGAATTCATTGAGAGAGGCCTGTTTCTAAAGAACAGTTTCCAGGGATAATAGCTGTTTTGGCCTCCTTTTTAATCCCACTTTTTATTTTTAAATCACTGAGTCACAGTTCTTTTCCTAGCTAATGCTGCAGCAAGATAGTCTTGAGCAGAATGCTGCTGTTTTCAACCATGGCTTGTCTGCAGGGTGCTGTTTGGCTGAGGGCCATTTTTAGGGGGAAGAATCACTATCAAGCCTCCTTCCCTCTTCCCAGGGTGAATATTTTGAGTTGGGTGAACTAATGTTAAAGTAAACATTAAGTGTTACTTTGATGGGGAAGGAGGCATGATAGTACAGTGGGGAGCTAGGCCTAAGGAGGGGGGAGATCCTCTAGGGGACATGTAAAACTCTGTCTAGGTTTCCTCTCTCTTGTCACAAAATCTTAAAGAGAATAGTCACTTTCTCCACATTTCTCTTCATTTTTTTATCCAGGAAACAAGTTGCTCCATGTGGTGAGAATAAAATTTTTACTTTTTGTTGCCTTCATCTTTTGAAGGTTGAAATGATCATTCAGGCAAATCAGAAACTCATCATCTTCTCCAATTTGTGCAAATCAGCAGATATCTGATTAATTCTAGATAAACTTTTCCCTGATAACTACCATGGGCAGCCAGGTGACACAGTGGATAGAGGGCTGGGCTGGAGTTAGGAAGACCTGAGTTCAAATTTGGCCTTAGACACTTACTGGCTGTGTGACCCTGAGCAAGTCCTTTAACCCCCTTTGCCTCAGTTTCCTCATCTGCAAAAGGAACTGGAGAAGGAAATGACAAACCACTCCAGTATCTTTGCCAAGAAAACCCCAGATAGGGTAAAAAAGAGTCAGACAAGACTTGACTGAACAACAAAATGATGACTTTATCATGCCTCTATTTCAGGTTTGTGATGTTTTCCAAACTTCTTACGTATTTCTTTTTTTCTATCTGGGTGGTCTGTATTATATTCCAATGACAAAATCACTTATATTGGACTCTATGTAGATATTTACTCAAATACTTTAAATCTTACTTTCCTATTTTGGTTCTTGGATCTTCTCACATGATATACAATACTACTCTAGAACCCTTCATCTTTTTTCTGTCCTGTTTCTTCTAAGTAGGTATACCTATTCAGAGAGTCATTACAAAGAATTACAAAGACCTAGGTTCATATCCTGCCTCTGATACATGCTAAATGTGTGATCCTGAGCAAGATCTTTCATCTATTCTCTCTACTTACACAGCTTCCACTTGAGTTCAGGCCTTCTTTATCTTTTGTGTAGATTATTGCAATAGCCTCTAATAGTCTCTCCTCATTTCAGTCCATACTACACACTGCTACCAGAGTGATTTTTCTTTAGTGCAGATCTGACAATATCACTACCCTATTCAATATCTCTCATGGCTGCCAATCTCCTCTGATATTAAATATAAACTTTGCTTATCTTTAAAAATTCTTTATAACCTTGCCCTACCCTATATTTCCAGCCTCATTCTCCTATTATTTCTCCTCCTGTGCTACATGTGGTCAGCTAAACTGGTGTCTATGTTCTTCATGTAACACTTCATCTCCTATCTCTGTGACTTGGTATTGACCTTCCCCTACATTTGGCATGTATTCCTTTTTAACCTTTGCTTCATAGAATCCATCTTTTCCTTAAGACATAGCTCAAGCACCATCTTCTGTGTGACCTTTCTGGGTCCTCCCAATTGCTAGCACCCTCCTTTCCAAACTAACTTGTAGGATAGTATTTTGTAATGATTTGTATTTATTCTCTTTACATTGTTCTATATATACATCTGATGACTTTGTTGTCTTCCATGCCATAAAGAATGTTCCTTGCAAGTAGAGATGGTTTCATTTATTGTATTTGTATTTCCAGTGTGCATTTCATTGCAGGTTCTTAATGAATACTAGTTGATTCATTAAGTTAGCCTTTCAGTGTGCCAAGCAATGTCTATGACTATACCCTGAAGAGAAATGACCAATCTACCTTCAGCAAAGGAAGTTCCTCATTCATTACATTGACAAAATCACAGAATCTATTAAAAACAAAACAAAACCCTGCCCAGAGACATAACCTAATCACAGATTCTATTCCACCAAGTGTCAGTGATACCCATGAAGTTGAATTTACCTTCTTCTGTTAGGACCTCTGGTACCTTTTATTGTTGCCTCAACTTCGGGTATTTCTGTACAGACATTCTGGGTCATGGATTTTAATGATGGTCCCTTTCTTGAATTTTGGCTTCTGTGAGCTTTTGGTTTCTCAACTCCTATTCTTATTCCTTCTTTATAACTACTCTCTATGGTATCCTCAAATTTTAGCTGCCTTCCATTGGGAGATATACATATACATTCTTCTACATTACTCATCTTTTTTAAAGTCTTTTTTGATGAAATTTTCAAGACATCTGACAAATTCATCCTTGTTTCTATTAGATGTACTCCTTTGACCAGTAATTTATCAATTCTGTATTATGAACCATAATCCAAGAATCCAAATGCCAGTCACAGGCACCACCTACTTAGCCAATCTTTCACTTCCCAAATTTATTTTTCTCTTCTGCATCCCTTGCCCTCCATGGGCAACAGTGAGCAAAACAATCTGTGTCCCTGTGGTTTCTTGCCCAAAACCTTATAATCATTGGTAGTACTTTCTGATACTGTTATCTTGTCTACATTAATCACTGGAAATGAACAGTGAAGTTCTATCAAGATAAGTTTTGGGACACTGTTGTCTTGAATACATACCCTAAAGAAGAAAATATACCTATCTCTCTATTATTATCAGCTCAACAAATTATATGTTTCAGTAGCCTTCAATGGGGAATCACCAACTACCCTTTTCTTCCTTTAACCCTTACTTCCTGATCTTCCATGGGATAGCTTTGGTGGTGCTACTACATCACTATTTGGGGAACAGGTAGTACTTTTCCCTCAGAACATTGAGTATCCTTCTCTTCAGGAAGAGCTCAAAAATATGTATTTAAATCCCTAATTGTATAAATGTCCTTTTCTTTTCCTTTCTTCTCTGCATAATACTCTTCACTCCCCACATCTTGACAAGTGTCGTTTTCCCTCTTACACTTCGTATTCCTTTTTCTTCCCACTGAAGCCTCATTTCTGATTCCTTTAAGAATACTTTATTCTCCTAACAGCTTAGAGTATGGAGAAGCACTATTTTTCAATCCCTTTTACTTTCTCTAGGAAAGACAGCCTACTCTTGGAAAATAGATAAATGTTGTTTGGCTGTGGCAGAAATATAAATATCACAGTCTCAATGCAAGTCACTGCCCAATTTCCTCTTCTATTCATATTGGTTGAAATTTTTAGTCTTTTTTCCCTCATTATACCATAGGAATGCCAATGGATAGAGAAATCAAGTACTGTAACTACATTGGGATTCTTGGGAACACTTGTTATAAAAGGAGGAACTTTCATATGTTATGAAAAATGGCTATTAAAACATTTTGTTGGATCATTGAAGGAAAGTAAAGGCCCATTTGAGAATCCAATTAAGGACATAAAAATTGCCATGGTAGATCAAACACATAATCCGACAAACTATCTTCTTCTGAAAGTGGTATTAAGGATGTTTCATTGAAAGAGTATGCTTCTACTTAGTACATTCTGAAAGCAAAGGATGTAATCATTCACACATTTAGGGTTTTTTTTTTCTTTCAAGTGATGTGATGGAAAAAATGTTTCGTAGAGTATTTATATTTTCAGCCTACTAACATATCTACAGAAGTTCTACTCCATTGTCTTGTCATGGTACATAGGTAGACATTGGGCTCTTAGTTTATACTATTGGAGCATGAACATTGGCAGGTGTTACTGAGATGAGAATTATACTTAGCTAGTTTTCAATCTGGTAATGAACTTTTCCAAGAAGTTGACAACTATGTGAAAATTCTTTGTTCACTGTAACTTTTCGCAACATGTAATTCGTTTTCTGAGATGACTTGTATGTAAAGTATTTCTTGCCTTTCTGTATAGCTTTATTTATATATGTGTGTGTATGTGTATGTGTGCATGTGTGTGCGTGTGTGTGTGTATGTGTGCATGTGCGCGCGCGCGTGTGTGTAGGGCTTGCTCCTTAATTTTGCAATTTTAGTTTCAAGTTGTCTCCTAGTAGTTTTTTATAGACTTATATCACAATTCCTCTCATTCTTTACCTTTCCAGAATGAAAAGTATTGTTAGATTTGTCCCAAAGGTTTGTTTTAATCTCTTAACTGAACTGCCCTTCTTTCTGTCTTTACCTTACCCGATCCAATGAAGACTTTTGTTGGTCACTTGCCATAATACATGAAAGTCCCTCTATTTACATCTATAGCTATCCTTAGGGTGGAATAAAAAATAAAAAGGCTAAAAATCTCAACCAGTATGGAGAATGGGGCAAAGTGTACAGTGCATGATGTTTGTACTGCTACTTTGACTTTTTATTTCTGTGGGGATAATAACTAGAATTACTCAGAATATTTAAGGTATGAAAGAACACTGGTGTTTTTTTTTTAACATGGGTAGTATGTGTTCTAGTTTATTTCCAGTTCTCTTTAGAGTCAACTGAAATTTTCAGACTGAAGCAATAGCCTGGGTCAGTGATAAAACTGGAGAGCAAGATTTGCAATTCATAGATAGCAATTGGTCAACAGACATTTCTTAAGGTTTTACTATGTGTAAAATACCACATTAATGGCTAGGGATAGACAGACAGATAAAACATTGATTCCTGTACTCAATGAGCTCATATTCAAGTGAACCTTGAAACAACTACATACATAACAAGATACATACAGTGTTAATGGGGTGGGAGCGGACCCTCCAGAGTGGAGTTATAGAGTGGGAGGTGAGTAGGAAGCCCATCTTTCCTAGGCTTCTTGAAGAATCTGAATTTTGAAGATGGTATTTCTTCTATTTAGAAGATGACAAGTCATTTAAGCTCTTTTCTTCAGAAATTTGATCAATTCTATATTTTCCCATTTGTTTATCCTTTTGTTAGATGTCTCCCAAAGGTATAAAAGGATGTTAAAATTTCTTGCTACTATTGTATTATTGTTCATGTCTTCTTGGAATTCAGTTAATTTTTCCTTTATGAATTTAGATGCGAGGGCATTTGGTGCATATAAATTTAATATTGATTTTGGTTGTCTGTATTTCCTTTCAGTATAATGTACTTTCCTTATTTATCTCTTTTTACATTGTCAATATTTGTTTTTGCTTCATCTGATGTTGCTGCTTTTTTTGAAATCATTTGATGCATAGTAAATTTTGTTTCTGCTTTTAATTTTTTGCTCTGTGTATATCTTTGTTTTTAGGTGTGCTTCTCATAGACAACAGATAATGTGGTTTTGTTTTCTCATCCAATTTGTCACTCTGTTTTATTTTTATTTGATTGCTTAATCAATTCCTATTTAAAGTTATGAGGTAATTTATTTTTTCCTCCATTTGTCTTTAGCATTTTTAAAATTAACATTTTCCTCTCTTCCTTTGTAAAGAGTGTACTTTGCCTCTTCAGTTATTTTTGCTTAATCTGCTTTTTTAAGGAATACTATTCCCATCAGTTTTGTTCCACTTTCTCTGAAGCTATTTTCCCCTCCCCACCTCTGTCTTCCCCTTCCCTGATTTTGGAGTTTTGTTTAACTAATAATTAATTAAACAAACAAATTCCTTTTACTTCTTTTTAATCTGGTTGTCCAATTTTTCCTTCTATTTTTCTCTCAATTAAATAGCAAATCCATCTCCCCTTTATCTCTTTCCTCTTCATTTTTTAGTTTGAAATTTTATTTTATGTTCCTGAATGAACAAAATGATAATTAATGAGAATGAACAAACTATTTAGACAAAAAAATGTACGACAAGTAGAGATTATTAGAGATGACCCCTTTCTTTATTTCCTTACACACTAGATTTCATCTCCTGCAGTTTTTAATTCTCAGAGCTGTTTTCTCAGCTTCTTAGTTTGAATATGTGAATTGATCAAAATTTCTTGAAAGCCATAAATAAATACTAGTAGCAATCCTCTGGTTACCTCCCCATCAATAAACTCCACTATGTTCATAGCTCCTACAAGGTCAAATATAAAATCCTCTGACATTCAAAGCCCTTTTATAACATCCTTTTTCCACCTACTTTTTTTAGTCTTCTTACCAACATCCTGCACTCCGACACCCCTCACAAGATACTCTATCTCTAGATACCAGACATTTTCAATGACAGTCCCCCTACCTGGAATGTTCTCTTTCTCCATCTTCACCTCGTGGCTTCTCTGGCTTCCTTCAAGGCCCAGTTAAAATAGCACCTTCTAAGAAAGCCTTTCCCTGTCCCCTTAATGCTAGTGTCTTTCCTCTATTGAGTATTTCCAGTTTATCCTGTAGTTATATTGTTTGTACATGGTCATTCACATGCCTCCTCCATTATTTAGCCTGTGAGCTCCCTGAAAGTAGGGACTTTCACTTTTCTTCGTATCCTTAACCTTAACACAGCATCTGACACATAATAGGCACTTAATAAATGTTTATTGACTAAATGAAATTATGTGTATCTTTCATAAGATACACAGAATTTCTCTTTGCCTTTTTCCTATCACTGTAAGGTATGTTTTAAGTCCCTTTACTTTCATCGATTAAGAAAGCTTATTTGTGTATGTGTGTATTCATATGTACATATATATGTAAATACATTTTTACCCAGTAATAATATCAAATTTAAAATAACAATGGCAATAACAATAATAATAGCTAACATTTATCTAGCACTTTAAAGTTTACAAAATACTTTACAAAAATTATCTCATTTTATCCTCATGACAGCCATGAGAGGTAGATGCTATTTATATTACTGTCACAGGTGAGGGAACTGAAGTAGACAGAGGTTAATTTACTTCAGTGACTCAGTGAGTGTCTGAAGCAGGATTAGAACTCCTCTATCAGAATCCAGGTCCAGAGCTCTATCCCCTATGGTAATTAGTTGCCCATTTGAATGAAAGTCAGAGTTTCTTTCATCCAGCAAACATGTTGAATGTCTATTATATGTTGGGCACTGAGGTGATTAAAAAAATGTATAAGACAATGTCCTTACTCTCTAGGATCTTTTTAGATCTTTAATAGAGGCTGGGTTCATCTGTAATTAACTATATTTATTGTTTGTAATCCTTAATAATGATATTAAAGTGTTGTAAAATAGGCATTATGTTAACCATTCAACAGACTTGACCGTACATTTTGATATTGTTATTGGATACATTTTTTTATGCTCTTAAGACAGATTTCCTTAAGCATTGAGAAACAGGTTCTTAGTGACTGGTAGTAAACAAATTGCCCATTATAAAAAAAAATAGCACCCTTTTAGTTGAGCCAGAATTAGAGGGATGGGAAAAGTACATAGTTTTCTACAATGCAACACACAGGAAGAAATGATGATCTCTTTTTGATGCTTTTAAAATGTATCCTTTAAATTCAGAAAACTCTCTTCTCCATGATGAGATGAGTGAAAAGCTGGAGAGACAAAGTTTCTGGGTAATCAAGAATCAATTTATTAATTAGTCTATCTAGATAATTAATAAATAAATGGTCAGTGGTTTCTCCTGGTGAACAAAGACAAAACCATAGAGATCACTGAATGCTTATATACCTTTGGAAAAAGCGATGTCCCTGACAGGTGAAAATCAACACTCACTGGTGAACAATTAATGATGGAGTGGACTTTCAAATAAGCAGGTGGATTGAAAGCCTTCAGCTCTTCCTGCTGAGAACATGGCTTGATAATGAGACAGCCACCTCCACCAGTCTGGGCAAAAGAATCTATCTCTATCAAGATCACTCTGGTTAGTTTTATCCTTCATGAGCTTACCCTAAACCACAGTGGGGATAGGGGTGGGCTGCAAGGCCATAGACTTAATGCTTTAGGGCTGGAATTCACCTAAAGTAGATTCTATTTATACTTAGGTCTTCCAGTTGGGTAGAGTCCTGCCCAAGATCCAGAAACCTGTTTTGGAAGGGTTTGGGCAATCTCATCTATCAGAAATGTCCTTCAGAGGCTGACTTGCAGGGGCTGGTCCCTGAATGAGGAAATAAAGGGTGAAAAAAGCTTAATTCTAATCTAACAATTGGTTATTAATATAATAGAAAAATAATAACTTCTCTCAGTGGCTTATATGTGTGGGTGTGTATGTCTGTGTTTGTAAACAGGCATACATACCCACATATCTACTTCTCTCTGTCTCCATGTATCTCTGAATCTCTCTCTCTCTCTCTCTCTCTCTCTCTCTCTCTCTCTCTCTCTCTCTTTTCTCTCCTTCACCCACATATATTCGAGTTGTAAATGTTACAGTGAAGGTTCAAAGATTCTGGTGGACAGAGACACAGGGATTTCAATTTTTAAACTTTACCTAGGGACCACAAATGTTCTTGTTCATATTATGTAAATAAGATTCCTGATTTCAATTCACATGCTTTAGTTTTCTGTTGTTTTTAGTGTACTTGGAACATCTATTTTTTTCCAGGAAACTTTCCTCATGATGTGTCCAGCCTCTATTATGGACTTTGAGAGTAAAGATAACTTGGTACTTTTAGGAGAGCTCTCAGGGCTCCATAAGATGCTATTTAGTAGAGCATCTTTCTAAGAATACCACTACTTTAGAAGCCGATTTAACTTTCAGGCCACAAGGGTTTCAGTGACAACTTACAATTTTATTATACTACTTTATGATATATTTGTAGGGTCTAGGACTGTAAGGGACCTGGGATATCATTTAGTCCAACCCCTTCATTTTACAAATGAGAAGATTGAGTTCTAGGAAGTTTTTTGTCCAAGGTTACATAGCTAAGAAGTAAGAAAGCTAGAATTTGAAGCCAGACCACAAACCATAGGCAACCATCTTGTTGAATTTGTAAAAGAGTTGCCTTTGCAAAATCCTTGAGAAGTGGTAATATAGCCTTTTCCTGAATACCTATAGTGAGTGTGAATCTACTCTTCCTAACCAGCCAGTTTCATTTTTGGATAGCTCTAGTTATTTGGAAGTTTTTCCTTACATCTAGCTTGAATCTGGCTTTCTATAATTTACATCCCTTCTATTACTTCTTATCTACATAAGGAAACACAGTAAATACTGTTAGTTCTCTTCCATGTGACAGCCCATCAGATATTTACCGACAGCCGTAAGCTCCTTGTCTAAATTTTTCTTTTGGTAGACTGTTTACATAGTTCCTTCAACCTATACTTGCATAACATAGTGTCTGGCTCCTCTCTAGTTTTTTGATGTCCTTCCTAGAAATGAACACAGCAGAGAAGATATGATTTGCTTCAATTCCGCTGAAGCATAATTGAGTAGAACTATCACCCCCTTCATTCTGGACCCCGTGTTCTCTTGATATAACCTAGGCTAGTGTGGCTATCTTGGTTTCCATGTTGTCTGTGACATTAAACTTGCAGTCTTCTAAAGCTTCAGATATTTTTCATTGTTTTCTATTCACACCTCCCAATTTGTGAAGTTTATTATTTGAACCCAAGTGTAAAGTTTTACATTTATCCTTATTTGGCTTAATCTTTTTCAGGTGATCAACTAGTTAACAACTAACTATCATTTTGAATCATAACTCTGTCAATCAACGTGTTAGTTATTTCTCCCAGTTTTGTATTATCTGTAAATGTGACAGACCTGCCACCTGTTACTTCATCCATATTATTGACAAAAATAGCACAAGGCCAAGGACATTCACAGAATCAGGAGCATTTCAGTGTAGACCTTCTTCCCCACTGACATTGACCTAAGGTTCTAAATCTAGTGTTCTCTCCACTCTAGTATATTGCCCTACTCCTGAAGGCCTATTAGCTACAAGACATCCTGGTCAGGTCAGACATCACAAGGAAATTAGTCAGTGTCCCACAACAGAATTTTAGAGTTAGAATCTACCTTATGACAGTGAATGAAACTTCTGAAGATGTCAAATTTACCCTGAGGATCACTTATGCACTGGAAGAGCATAGTTAAATAAGTAAATACGTATATGTAATGAAATTAAACAAATCAGATTTTTCCTTTATGATTCTTTTGGGAATATTGATGATTAGACAACTCTGTCTAGCCATAAAAAATCTATATAATTAATCAATATGTATATATCAATGAATAATTATTTACTGAGTGGTTACTCTATACAAAGAACTTTGAAGTATTTAAAGACCTAAGACACAGAATTTATGATTTAATGGTGGGGGACAAGACAATTATGTAAAAAGATACTATCATCATTATTCATCAACTAATATAAAACATTGTAAGATAATTGGTAAATTAGTAGCATGAGGAATAAATACTATGGGAGATCAGAGAGGGGTGGAGAGAGATAAATAGAGAAATAGATTTAAATCTGTATGAGTTTATGTCAGTCAATTAAGAAGCATTTTTCAAGTACATATTAAGCCCTGTATTAGGTACCAGGGATGCAAATACAAAAAAGAGCAAGCCCCTTCTCTCAAGTGTTTATAGTCTTTTAGGGGAGAGAGCACATCTAATACAACATAAATATGGGATAGTTAACGAGGGAGAGAACTAGCAGTTGCGGGGATCAAGAAGTGTGTATAGAAGTTGGTGTCTGAGCTGTCTTGAAGGAAATGAGAGATTCTATTAGGTACTGGTAAGATGGAACACATTATAAGCATGGGGATGGCAGGACCAAAGGCATGGAGACAGGATTGCTTCAGACAGCACTAAGAAAAAATCAGGTTAGTTGCATTATAGATTATGGGAAGGGATATAATTAAATCTATCTCTCTCCTTATGAAAATTAAAATTCTCTGAAATTAAAATTCCAATTTTTTCAAGCAAATGTAACACACATTTATTAAGTATGGCATACCCTATACATTTTGAAATCAAATGTCCTTATTCTATGATTTTATGATGTATTTTTATGTAATAATTATGTATGGTAGAATTTTTGATAGGAATATTTAGGCCAAATTGAGTGGCTACTTTAAAATAGTAACAATATAAACCTTTCCTGAAATCAAGATGGTAGCTAATTTTCAGTCTTATTTTAATTTATTATTTCAATTGAACTTTTTTTCTGAGCATATCTTCTTTCTCAAATTTCTTCTTTATAGTGACTACTTCGAAATGATTGCTGTATAAGAAGTCAGCTATGGCCAATAGGAAACATCAGAGCACCACAAGCAACATGTTGGATCATAGAGTGAGGTCTTGCCCAACTTCTTCTCATAATAAAGAGTCCAAGAGTGAGGAAACAGACCTTTCGCTTGAAGAGTATGCTGCAAAGGATGTAGAACTGGCCACTATCAGGCAAGGAAGCCCCACCCCAGTAGAACAGGAGTGTAACGATAACAGCGGGGATGGAGACTCCAGCTCTGACTATGTGAATAATACCTCAGAAGAGGAAGACTATGATGAAGGCCTTCCAGAGGAAGAGGAGGGGATCACATATTACATTAGATACTGTCCAGAAGATGACAGTTACCTGGAAGGAATGGACTGCAATGGGGAAGAGTATATTCCCCATGATGAGCATAATGTTGAAACTGATGAATGCCAGGAGGCTGTTGAAGAATGGACTGAATCTAAAATTCAGCACCATGATGGAAATGATGCAGAAGACAGGCAGGGGTACCCAGAAAGCCATGGTCAGATTCTGGAAGATGAGGTCTCTTCTTTGGAGATCCAAGACCAAGAGGGAAGTGTACAATATTGTCCAAGTGAAGAAAGTTACCAGGACTATTACCCAGCAGAAGCCAATGGGAACTCAGGTGGGACATCTCCTTATCACTTAAGAAAAGAGGATGCTGACCTGGAAGAGCAGGAAGAAGACATTGACCAGATCGTAGCAGAGATCAAGATGAGCATGAGTATGAGCAGCATCAACAGTACAGGGGAAACGAGCCCGGAACATGCTGGAATGGAGAATGTGCCAAATGACTATCAAGAAGCATGTTCACAGGAAGAGGTGGATCACTGTGCCCGCAGGCATGACGGCAGGCCCAAATCACTGGATCTTCCTCCTGCTCCTAAACATGCAGGAGACGCACAAAGGGGCTTTAAAACCAAGGCTAGGACACCAGAAGAGAGACAGAAATGGCCACAAGAACAGGTATGTTTGTGGTTTTCTTTAGGGAAGGAAAAAGAGTTCTATAGAAGATCATACTTGTCATCTTTTATCTTATCCCTGGAAGTTTTTTCTTCAGAAGAAAAAATATTAAATTATCTCCTTTGTGATAGATAGGATTGGGGCTAAAGCCATATTTTGGTTGTTGCATAATTGTAATTTTGTATTTAGCAAATTTTTAAATTAGACTGGCTAGGGAAAAATTTTGTATGAGCCTTTCCATCAGATTAATTAACAGATTATGAGAGCTCCTCTTTGGGGTGCTGATTTTCAAGCTAGAATCTGTATTGGGAGCTTTTCAGAAGTTATGTTTCCAGCTAACTAGACACATTGCCCTAAGATTTATTCCCTTCCAATTTGTCCCACCATGCCTCTGCTGAAATATAGGTTTATCAGAAGAACAGCTTAGCTCTTACCAGTTCATTGAACAAGGACTTCATTCACAGATGGTCAATAACCTTTACTTAAAGGCCAGATGATCCCTGGTTCCATAGCAAGACCCAATGGAGTTAACGAGTTGATCTTTATGAATGATGTAGTCATTATAGTCCCAGAAAGCAGATAGGTCTCTAATATGATGATCATCAAAGAAATTAAGCTTTTCACTTGTGAAAAGGGAAAGAGAGGGATATTAAAAACCATAAACTATTTCTGAGGAGGTGAGATAACAAACGTAATATTTCATCATGAGCATCTCCATAATGACCAGAAATCACAGACCAATTACAGGATTCAGATCAAAGCTTTCATGTTAAATCATCCCTCAGTTACCTGTGCCAATGTAATGAATAGATACATGGATAATCCTGTGGTAAATGCATAGAAAGGTTGCAATTTCTTGTCTTTTTTTTAAAGCAACATGTTTACTTTTCTAATTACAGAAGTGTCTGCATAGGACTACTGCTTCAATCATTTAGGCCAAATTGGTCAGTCAGTTTTGTAAAACAGTTAATTTAAGTGATTTTATCATTGAATTAACTGTATCTGTTTGTATCATCCAAATTGACCATTTTATTTTGTCATGGTTGATATAAAGCTTATGACTGGCCTTCTTCAATATTCAAATTATTATGCAGCCCAGAAGCCTATTGGGCAACTGGTGAAAGTCAACTCAAAATATACCATGGATGGTTTTTGATTTGATTATGTTTTGGAATGATTCAGCTACACTTAAATGATTTGTCAGGCCTCCTTATGGAAAGGGATCATTTGTATCCATTTATGAGAACTTTTTAATTTGGGGCCCTTACTATGTTTCAATTAAATTATTTGCATACTTCTTTCTTGCTGCTCCATTTCTCCCATCAACTAGTCCCTTTCTTTTGGCTTTATGAATAATTTTATAAAAAAATTTTTGATAAGAACCTTATACGAATAGTCTATAAAAAATTCACTCTATTTCCATGAAATGAATGTCTCCTCTCTTCAAGTAAAGGTGCTTTCAAAGAGTAGCTGATATTGATGACAACTACTTGCCTAATAATTAAAGATCTTTCTCTGTTACACTAAAATCATTTGATCAATATTGATATCAGTGAATTCCATATTTCAGCATTTTCAGTTTTTTGAAATCTAGCTCCAACTCTTATTTTAATCACCAGCTTGATTTTTCTAACTATTTTCAAGACAATCCACTCAACATTTCTAAAACCAAACTCATTATCATCCAGGCAAATCATATTCCATTCTAATAATGCCTAGTTTTATTAGCACTATCTTCCTTCTACTCTCTTCAGATTAAATATTTTAAAGTTATATGGGCTCCTTCCTCCTTTTTTTTTTTACACATGATGACCAGTCACCGAATTCTGTTCTTCTTTTGCATTTTCTATCAGAATTTTTTCTTCTGTTACCACCAAAGAACCATCACCATTTTAAAAGCCCTTATTACCCTGATCCTTGGTTGCAGCAATTCCCCTAGCTGACCAGATCATTCTTTCCCACCTTTTCTCAGCCCTTTCAACTCATGATATACTATGCTAGCAAATTATTTTTCCTAAAATCTATCTTGAGTAACATATTACTTTCCTGCTTAAGAAACTATGATGAATCTCTGTATACAATGTCAGTTAAAAAACTCTGCTACCTAGTTCTTATTTCTCCTTAATATGGTCCCACTTTTCCTAATCACACTTACTTCCATCATTTCTCAACATGTATTCTTCACTCTATTCAGGCTACATTCCTTATTATGCCCCACAAATCGTGATGACTCCCACCTCTATTCCTTTGATTGTGTTGTCCCCACCCTCACCTTCCCCACCCTGAACATGAAATGGCATTTGTCCTTTTCTCTGCTTAATTGTATCTTGGCCATCATTTCAAGTCTGACCTCTGGGAAGTGTTTGCTGATAACACTAGTGCAAATTCACAGCTCTCTTCTTTGATCTTCTTTTGTTCTTACTGTTTTTACTGCGCAATTAACATTTTATTCTAAACTGTCCTTCCACACCCCCATTTGTTGCTATTATGTAATTTAGCCTATGCCACAACAATATATTCAAACTTTTATTTCCTGCTAAATATCCTTTAAATATCCTGCTAAATTTCCTCCAAAAATATCCTTTACTCTGTTTAGTCTCCCTTTCTACCCTGAACACATTAGGTCATATTAGTCTCATGCTTTTCTGCACATGCTGCTCACCCCTCCTGGAGTAGGTATCCTCCATCTACTTCCTCTCCAATTTCTACTCATTCTATAAGACCACTTCAATGCTTATACTTTTTGATGGGGCTTCCTTTAAGTATTCCAGCCTGCAGTGATCTTGCCTTTCTTAGAACTTTAATTGTGATAAGAATCAGTACTGTACTATGCTGTACTTGTATTCAGATAATTGGTTTTTGTTTTGTGTGTGTGCGTGTGTGTGTGTGTGTGTTGGATATTGCCTCCTTAAATTGGTTATCATATCTTTGAGGACACAGATTGTATCCTTTTTGTTTTTAACCCTGGACTACTTAATATATTTTGAGAATGGAGTAGAAACTCAATAAATAACATATTTAACTGATGTTTTAAGGTATACAACAAAATAATGAGGTATGTTCAAAATTTTTCATCACCTATTTTACTAATTGGGAAAAATTAGCTCACAGCAATTAAGTGACTTGTTTTAAAGCATAGAACAATTAAGTATAATATTCAAGATTTATGATTAAGTCTTTTGACTTAATCAATCATACAGTGGTACCTTTTCAACTGTTTGGTGATTTATAGGTTCTCAGTATTTATATGAACCTAAAGAGCTTTATACTTTGTCATCAACAAAGTTTGCATTTAAGTAATATGAGCAAATAAATATCCTTACACTTGATCTTTTGTTTATTAATGGTTTTAATTAAAGTCCTTTATACTAACAACATGAGAAGTGACATAATAAGAGATTTATACCTTTGAAGACATCAGAGAGAAAACTACTACTTATTTATCACAGAGTTAATTATTTCATTAGGAGTCAGCTATAGATGATGTGTTGAAAACTTTGATATTAAAGTTCAGTAAAAAAAAAACCAGCCAAATCTATAAGGAAGAAATGCATACTAATGAGGTGATTGGCTTTAATATAAATAATTTTATTCAATTATAAGCTTATTCAAAGTATCCTTATAATGTATTACAAAGGAATCCCTTTGAAAATCTCTTCTGAATAAATGGTTAGTAAGAAAAGATGATATAAGTATTGGATAAATCAGTGTTCTATTTGGCCAATTTTGAGAACAAATGAGAGAAAATTGCTTTCATGTTTTTTTCAAAACCTTATTTTTTCTCTTTTGAGAAGAGGTCATGAATTGGAAAAATATGTAGTAAAATCTCATGTGTAGAATATAAATGATATTGACTAAAAGTTTGGGTTCATTAAAATTGCACTTGCATTTGACACATTTTGTTCTCTTTAAAGTTTCTTGAGCAAAAGTTGACTTCACCTCCACAGCATGCCTGTCATTCATGTCAATTTTGAATACATTGGGAGCTTTGGAATGTAGGAAAATTAATATTATAATGGTTAGCACTGGAAAGCAAGACAAAAGGGCATGAAAGCTTTTGAACTGCATGCCTGGGCTTTAAGTTAAAGTGCTGTCTCTATTTAGTCTTTGGACAGATGCCTTGAAATCTTCCCCTTAATAATGGAGATGGCATAGTAATGATTGATGCTTCATGGCATATATCCAGTAACATATTGTGCTCTATTTTAACAAATCACTTTTCTGGCAAAGCTCTTGTCAGGAGGAAATTATCTTTTTAGAGCAGAGTGGGGGAAGTGTACAAGACCTAATATTTTGCTGCTTTTGCTTCATTCCAACCAAAGACTGAGGGAAAACAGAGTGCCCTGCAGGTTAGCAAGGCACTAGGGAAACTGGAAAATCAAAGAATCCCTTGGTTAGAATGCCTTGAAATGCAGTAGGAATTTCAGAAAGTCTATATTCATTTTCAATTCAGCTTGTGTTTAGGGACCTGGGAGATGGACACACAAAAGCGAAGGTATACTGCACAGTAGAGAAAAGGAGCAGGATGGCTGAGCATAGTAAATGAGGAAGAGCACTGATCTTGGAATCCAGAGGTTCCCACCTGGACTGACTGACTCGGGCACTTAGGACCTGTGGGACCACACCCAAGTTGCTTAATCTTTTTTTGGCTCCAGCTCCCTCATCTGTAAAATGTATAGAATACTACTTACACTACCTATCTTACAGGGTTGTTTCCCCCAGGGATCTGCTTTGTAAATCTCCATGCTGTATAGGCATGAGTTGCTATAATTTATTATTAATTCTTATTATTATTTCCACCAATATACCGAATGATATAGTGGAAACTTTTATAATTCTGTCCCTGTGACTTACCAGCTGTTTGTCCTTGAGTAAGTCACTAAAATTCTTTGGGTCTCAGTTTTCTCATCTGTAGAATGAAGAGATTAAAGAACTTAAAACTGGAAAGGACCTAAGACTTTAATTCAATTGAATAAACACAAAAGGTATTATGGAAAGAGAGCCCCAGACTAGGAGTCGGAGGACCTGGGCTCAATTTCTGGCTCCATCATCCTGTCATCTGGGTGATCTTGTATAAGTCATAAAGCCCATTTGGTTGCTCCATCTGTAGAATGAAGGGATTTGGATTGGATGACCTGGGAAGTCCCTTTTGCTTTAAGGTTTGTGGTTCACTAAAGTAAGACACTAATAGAGAAGGATGATTTAGAAAAAACAAAACAGTTCTTGTCCTCTAAGGGCTTACATTCTGTATGGGGTGGGGTGAAGGAATACAAATGTGTATGTAGAAAAGTAAATTATATTTATACATGTTTTCTTCTCATGTAATAATTTTACATTTAGAAAAAAGACTTTAGGGCTTACCACACAGGCAGTATGGACGCCTAGGTACTACAGTGGATAGAATGCTGGGTATAAAGTCAGGGAGACCTGAGCTTAAATCTGGCCTCAGATACTGACTAGCTATGTTGTCAGAAGCTGGGCAAGTCATGTAACCCTATTCATCTCAGTTTCCTTATCTGTAAAATGAGCTGGGGAAGAAAATGGCAAAGCACTCCAATATCTTTGCCAAAAAAAACTCAAATAGGGTCATGAAGAGTTGGATGCCACTAAAACAACTGAATAAAAAGAGAGGCAATAAGTAGCAGACCTACACAAAATTTGAACCCAAGTCTTTTGAGAGGTGGCATAATGTAGTAGGTAGAATACTGGACTTGGAGTTCAAGTACTAGAAGTACAGGATTCAAATCCCTCCTCAGATTCTTACTGTTTGGCCTTGGGAAAATAATTTAATTTCTTTGGGCCTCAGTTTCCTCATATGTAAAGTGAGGGTATTGGACTTGATGGACTTTCAGGTCCCTTCCTGCTCAAAATCTATGACACTTTGACCTTGAATCTAGTGTCCTATCATCTATGTCATATTTTTTCTATGTGTTGTGAAGCCTGGAGTGAAATAGCCAATCAATCATAATAAGTATTACTATACATATTCATACTATACATTACTATAGGAATTAATATATTACAAAAGATACTAATGCAAAACTAAATTTTCATGTGGCCATTTAACAACATCTCTGAAGATCCCTTGAACAAAATGGAAAAATATAAGCTGGATAACAGTACAACTAGGTTAGTATTAGTTCATTGAGTAATTTTATCTTGAAAATATCTTAATGTACAAATGTGAACCTAGAGGGAGGTCGTGCCTTGAATCTGTAGTGGATTAGATGACACATGAGGTCCCTCTTAGCATTAAAACCTATAACCTATTAAAATCTATGAAGAGGTTATTGTTTCAAAGATAGAAAAGACAGGTGAATTCTCCATCACACTGTGGTACCTTCATGACCTAAAGTGTAATCTTCAAATTAGAATTTGCTATTCATTTAGGAAGGTTGATTGTTACAAACTGAATTAGTCTTCAGTAAGCTTAATTCTATGCAAGGGCATCAAAACATACCTGGTAAGTCAAATTAGGACAGAATTAGGAAGGGGGCAAAAGAGGGCTCGAAACTGAAACTGGAATATGGGAATCCTTCCTTCCTTCCTTCCTTCCTTCCTTCCTTCCTTCCTTCCTTCCTTCCTTC
>NW_027186296.1:47543206-47771901 GCF_028583685.1 Petaurus breviceps papuanus
TTCCTTCCTTCCTTCCTTCCTTCCTTCCTTCCTTCCTTCCTTCCTTCTTTCCTTCCTTCCTTCCTTCCTTCTTTCCTTCCTTCCACCCAGGCAACATCGTCCAGTCTTGAATGCTAATCCTTCAGAAGTTGATAGAATGAATCATTGGTCATAGGCAGCAGCTAGAAAGCAGGATTTCTCTAATAAGAAAATGTTGTAGCAAAGATTTTCGAATAAAAAATTTAAAAATCTGAGACTGCCAGACTGTGTTCTTAGCAGCTGCAATCCCTGCCTGAAATGTGGCACATACATCATCCAAAAAAAAAAGTCAGACCACAAGCCCTGGATCATGCTGATAAGTCTTGCACCTACCCTTCCTAAGGGAAATCATCTCTGTGCTTAGTGAAACTAGTGCCCATATTTAGGCTCTAGATGTATGGAACATTGCCAAAACAAGCTTTTGCATAATGTCGGAAGGAAATAATTGACATCATGCCACTTAGATACCTTGGAAGACTATAGTTTAAAAAACAAATAAAAACAAAACAAACAGTATCTATTAATGAATCTTTCTTTGTCTCGATTCATATGTTTTTTTTAAAAAGGATTTTTGTTCATTTTAAAAAGCTAATTGGACATCTTAGAGCAATTAAATATATTACATCTAAGCTATCATGCTTTGGGTTTGGAGAGATTTATAGCTGGCTAGTCTTTATTGTTCAAGTTATTTGATTCCAACACTACAGTGAATGGCTATCCCCAAAAAGCCATTCCCCAGATTACACTGAGCATCAGTGATATGCAGGACTGAGTCCATATTTACCTCCCAAGAGTCTACTTAATTATCAAATGGCTTGCATTTAGGTGGTGCAGCCAGAGAGTTACAGATAGCATTGCATTTGTTCCTCCTTTTTTCATAGTTGCATTGAGGAAAATAGATCAATAGATCCAATAGATCAGCAGATTAGGGATAGCTGGTGATGAAAGATAACATTGAATAGAAAGAGAATATGTGATCAGATTTAAAGAATTTCTTGGCCATAATTTTGATTAACACAAAAATTTATCAGTGGGTTGTACTCTGGAATCCTAATTTTCGAGGCTTGTTTTTTTTTTTTCAAGTAGGCAGACAATTCCTTTTCTTAGATGATTTAGTTCATTCTTTGGAAGAGAATGAACTGTATCAAATAACCTTTCCTGCTTTCATATTCACCTCTATGATATTTACTTATATTTTAGCATTTACCCCAAAGTCAGCTTTTGAGAACTTCCATTGTCCATATTTGTGATCCTGTGATATTTCTATAAGGTTAAAACTGCCTGATTATGCCAAGTTGTTTCAAAAAGAAAGTGTGATACAAGATTGTTCATCTGGTGCAATGGAAGCTACTGGTCCATTAAAATTGCAGTAGCTCTTATATATGTATATTTTGTTTAAAACCAGAGTGATCCACAAAAATCATAACTCATGAGCCAGGTAGATGGTGTTCACTCATTTACGTAGTCAAAAATGAAGACTTTCTGAGTTAAAATAAAAACTTATTGGGTATCTCAAGCACTTTAAGATATTGTATATAAATGATCGTGGTTTGGGTTTGGAGGGATTTATAGTTGGTTGGACTTTATTACTCAAGCCACTTGTGCTCTGGGTTACATTCAACATCCTTCTAGTGATTCACTAAAATGATATCTTGCCACGTGATTCTCGAGGTCTTTCCACAAATCCTCCATGGAGGATCTACCCAGTATATTGGAGGCCTTTCTCAAGGTCTTTCAATGTTTTGTGAATACCAGTGCAACATCTGAGTGGTCTATTTTTCCCCTCCTTTTTGTTATATGTCCACTTCCTTTTCCAAGCATGTATCTCCTCAATAATTTCTTTTCTAGGGGCAGCTAGGTGGCACAGTGAATACAGCTCTGGCCCTGGAGTCACGAGGACCTGAATTCAAATCTGGCTTCAGACACTTGACACACCAACTAGCTATGTGACCTTGGGCAAGTCACTTAACCCCAATTGCCTTGCCTTCCCCCCTCCAAAAAAAAATTCTTTCCTACCATTTCCCTTGCACAAGTCATCATTAGTAAAATGTGCTGCTGCTACCTACTTATGGGTTACCATGCATCTTTCCACTTTCCTTTAGGTGAAAGGAAGATAAAAATTGCTTTACTCTCATGAAGTCTCTTAATACATTTAAAATGAGAATTGACGCATACAATTTAAAAAAATATTTATTTCATAAAGTTTGTTAGTCTTTTTTTTTTAAGATCAGAGCTGGAAATAACCTTAGAAGACATCTAGTCATTTTACAGATGAGGTTCACCAAGGCCCAGAGAAATAGATAGCTCACCCATTATCATACAACTGAGAACCAGCAGAGCCAGGATTGAATCACAGATCCTTCAACTCCTAATCCTGCAAGCTTTCTTCTGTATGATTTTATTAAATCTGTGCAGCATAGTATAAAGTCATTGGTGCTTCCTTGTCAGTATTAGAGAAAATGGCAGATTGAATAACAAGAGTTTGGCAGTCCTAGAAGAATCATTCTGCAGTAGAGGAAAGGTCCACACAAAGGCATGTTTTGATTATTCGTGATTTTTGTCATTTCATTGTGAGTATGGGAAGACATTTCCTTTGTGCACATTGGCTGGTTTGGTTCTTTTCACAAAAAGTTCTCTGACAATAGCAAATAGAAAAATCAATATGTATTAGCCAAGTTGATAAAAAAAAAAGGTAAAAGCATGAAGTGATAAATAGCTATGGAAGCAAAATCAAAAGCAACATTGCTTATTGCCATTCATTTTTAAGATGTTTTCAGGTCTGATTTTGCAAATGAAATGATATTTACTTAGTGAAGGACAATTTGAAGTAGGAATGCATGATCCAAACAGGGTGAGAAAACAGCAACATAATAGAGATTCTCAGTAAATCAATGCTTGTTGGGGGAAAGGAGCTCATGTTCACAGCTGAATTAGCACTTAGGGTGAAACACATGCCTTTTATTTTGTAATGAGAGGGATATTAGCACTTTAAATGTGATTGGAAGTTTTGTATTGAGGTTAAAACAGTTGGCTTCCTTTTGTCTGGCATGCCAAAGATTGGACAGTGCCTGGAAGTTGGTGAGCCAGAGGAATAAATAAGAGGAAAACAAATGGGCACACATCCATTAAGAAATGGGTTTGTGAGAATGGGCCTATCTTTTAGGAGAACTACTTTAGTTAATTGAGACCCTCATTTTTCAAGGATGCCAAATTTCAGGACTTTTGGTTCCATTTAACTACTGACTCTGCTCTACTATTCAGATATTCTGAAGAGTTGCACACTGAAGAGTGCTACACATAGCAAAGGAGAACGAGTAGTAGAATGGAAAATCTGGTTCTAGCTCTGCCATTGACCTTGGCCAAACTATGTATCATTGGATGAGTCACTGCACTCTTCTGGGCATGAGCTTTGCCAACTGTGAAATGAAAGAGGTTGGATTAAAATAATTACTAAGGTCCTTCTCAGTTCAAAAATTCTATGATTTCCCAGACAATAATATTGCCTTTGGGGTCAGAAGCAAACATTAACTAAATTGGAAGTACATTATGGAACACTTCTTTTTGGAGCCAGGGAGATTGAT
Source organism: Petaurus breviceps papuanus (assembly GCF_028583685.1). Taxonomy (NCBI): domain Eukaryota; kingdom Metazoa; phylum Chordata; class Mammalia; order Diprotodontia; family Petauridae; genus Petaurus; species Petaurus breviceps. Next base: position 47,546,806 of record NW_027186296.1, read on the forward strand.
ACTCTACTGGGAAATCTGTTTAATGATGTGGAATGCATATCCTTATATGCACCACATGGAAATAGTTCTATCGATCTTCACAAAATTAAGTTTGATGGTGAATAGGTTATCATTGATGAGGAACCATTTTGGCCTACTGATGGTTTACTAGTCCCAGAATGTTAGACATAGAAGATGGAATATAGCCAGGCATGATTGGTTCTGTTGTTCTAACTATCTCGCTGCACCTGCCCCAGCAACCAAACTTCGTTATGTGGTCCTGACTTGTCAAGTCAGCAGAATTGCCTTATTTGATTTTTATGATGGTATTTATGACATATTGCCAGAGATGACCTTGACTGTCACTTGAAAGTTTACTTAGCTTAAATTCCTAGGTTGCTGACATAGCTTTTAAAATCTAGTTAAACCCAGAATTTCTTTTAAGCTGTTTTTATAATCTAGGAAAATCACGTACAGCTGCAGCTGTGCTCATCAAGTGACAATCATTCTGGAATAGGATGTTTTTCTTTTTCTTTTTTTAAGCCCATAGGGCTAGACCTAGTAAAAGTAGTCAGGAGAAATCTCTTCCCAAATGGACTAATCAGATTTCACCCCATCCCCAAACACCTTCAAAAAATCATTCTGATCTTTAGTTTGTTCTTGTCATGTAACTTGTTTTATCTTTTCCCAAGTGAAGGTATTATGTTCAAACAAAATATTAAATAATCTTGTTTTGTACAAAATCCCTATTTTCTCTTCTCAGACTGACATTTTCAATTTAATTACAGATGGAAACTATAAAAATCAAAATCCTTCGTGTGACACTCTCCCACTTTCTCTCTCAGGGCATTCACCCTCCCTCTCTTCCCCACACCTTCCACCTCATCCCTACTCCCAAGCTGACTCTCTGTCTTTCTCTCTCTTCATTATCTTTTCCCCTTATAGTCACTGAAAGTTGTAGGGAAGCTGTCTTATTGAGTAGCTGAGTAAAATCCTACTCTTGACATTTTTCTTTGCCTTTGGCAAACTTTTGCTGTGGTAATTGGGGGCTCAGTTGCCTGAATTATCTCTCGTCTATAAAAATTTCACCATATCAACCTTTTTTGCTTTTATAGAGTATTGGGAAGGTTTAATGGAAGTCCTTATTTTGCCCATTTAGTATCCTGCTTCTCTTTTTGATAATTAAGTACCAGGCCTCAAGACAATGAAGGGTCAGCTTCCAGTGATGCTATTGCTTTTCAAAAGCTAGATCGTCCTTTCAGATTGAGCAGAAGGTGTTTATCTCTTTGATTTGGTCACATTTAAAATGAGACATTAGAGGGTCCCTTTAGGATGCTACCTTGTGGAATATAGAGACATTGAAAGTTGAGGGCCCTGACCTGCCTAGAACATCTCTTTCAAGAACATCCCCTTTCCTCATCCCTTGCCTTGTCATTCAGAAAAAAAAAATGTAATCTGAATTGTGAGAGTTATGGAAGTGTGTGAATTGCAGAAGCTGAGCAAATACAGTGATCTGTATCCCAGTTGAGCTAAAATTTCCATTGCAGGCCATCTGCTGCCATTCTCTATGCCAGGGAACCAGGGTACGGAGCTGCTGAGCTGCCTCCGCAGCAGCTGCTTAACACGTCACTGAATATGGGCAGAGAAACAGTGTGGCAAGATGGGCTTCTAAGATGAATTATGCTACTCTTCATGGGTCTCCGCAGCATTATGCTGTAAGGAGTCCTTTTTTGCCTCTATCCTTCATCAGAAGTGATTCTCTTGTTCTGGCTTCAGAATTCAATGAATCTGGTGCTAATGTAGGGCTGGCAAGCCCTCCTGCCAAACGTGGTCCATAGTGGTATGAGAGCCGTTTACATTTGTTTAACTAATTTTAGTTTAATTTTTAAAAATAATTTGCCAAATATTTGGATGTCTATCATATGAGATGCCTTGATTTCTGGTCCAGTAGAATGTATGGCAAAGGACAGTAATTCAATGAAGATGGTTCTTGTATATGTTAAGTAGAAAATTGTCCCAGGAATATTAACGAATTGACTCTATTTAGATTTCCTAGATAAACCATTCTTTTGTTATCCATAACATATTGCACCCAATAATTTTTTTACTTGCTTTTCAATGCAATAAAAGGAAGGGAGATAGGAACAAACATTTATCTAACACCCACTGTGTGTCAGGCTCTGTCAAATGCTTGACAAGGGGAAAAAAAATTGTATAAAAGGAGGGAGGATATTTTAATCTTAATTTTGTAAAATGTTAGAATATAAGCTCCTTGATGATAGGAGTTACCTTACCTTTGCCTCTGCATCCTTAGTTCCCAACACATTGCCTGGCACAGAATAGGGATCCAACAAATGCTTGTTGATTGATTGTAGTATACTCACAAAAATTGTCTCTCAAGATTGGCTATACACAAAGATTTAGTTCATCAAACTCAGGAATAACCATTTTAGTTTTCATAGTAAATTTAATAATTTGAGGTATCTACTTCAAGGTTCTAGGATTTCATAAATGTGAGCCTTTTTTTTTTTTTGCTTTTTGAAGGGCAATTGGGGTTGTGACTTGCCCAAGGTCACATGGCTAGTTTTTGTGTTAAGTATCTGAGGCCATATTTGAACTCAGGGCCTCCTGACTCCACGGCCAGTGCTCTATTCACTGTGCAACCCAGCCGCCCCTAAATGTGAGTCATTTTAATGGTCAAAGTAGCTTTGGTGCTATTTCTTATCATTGTTCTTAAAAATAATGCTGAAGTAAAGAGAGTACCGATCATGGAGACAGGAAGACCTGAGTTCAAATGTGATCTCAGACACTTGACACACTTACTAGCTGTGTGACCTTGAGCAAGTCACTTAACCCTAATTGCCTTTCTTCCCCACCTCCAAAAAAAAAAAATAATGCTGAAATTGAGAGAAGAAAGATTGGGCTGGTGTTATTTCTCTTCCTGGTATTTGGCTTCTTTGGAATGTGGGAACATATTACCCACAAGACTGTATCTCAGAATTTCTTCATCATTAGAAGTAATGCTTGGATTCTGTGGGTCAGAATTTAAAATAACCAATGAAAAAGATTCTACAGAGATTAAATACACACATGTGTTTATACACACACACGCGTGTACACACTCACACACCACTGACCACTGTATAACTAGACCTTGAAAACAAAGGGACCAAATGTTATTTGTTAGAGCTTTTTTAGTATTTTTACTCCTTTTCTTTTGTCTTCCATTCCAAGTGCAAAAATATTTTTTCATAATAATTATCATCTTTCAGGGAAATGATTGACTTCATTATACCAGCACTACCTTAAGAATTCCCATACACACTGATTATTATTTGCTCAAATCATTGAAAATTATAGCAGTCTTAGAGACAAAAAAAATCGATACCCTCTTAACCTAAAAATGCTTCTTTGAAACTCTGAAATGAACTGTTGTCCAGAGTGAGTTATCACCTTAATCCAGGGCCATTTTATGATAATCCACATTCTTCATAGGAGAGTTTATTTTATTTGCCATTCCTTTGTTATATTGAACATTCTTACCTTTCTAAGGATGACCCATGAGTGCTGGCATCTTGTATGCCATAGTCTTTTATTTAAAGACCTCAAAGTATCCACAAATGAGTCATTACTATGAGGCCATAGGAGAACTGAAAAGCTGAAACTCTACTGAAGTCAGATGTCTAAAGTTCTTTTCTTTTTTCTGTTGTCTCTCTAATAGGTGTAACTGAGAAAAGCTTGTTAGCCTTCTATGGCTAAGTGAACCCCACCTTTGTCAAGGTCGAACCCCTTTCTTCTGTACTTGTAAATCCTTGTTCCTAGGACTAGACAAGAGAAACGGATGGTTTCCATCTTTTCCCTTATTCTTCAGTGTATTAAAAATGACAGTAGTATATGCTGACACTCTGTTGACAGTTTCTGACATAAGAATGAAGTTTTCTGATGCTATCAGTTCACTGTTGGAAAGGGCAGCTTGAAAAATAGATAGCTTTGTATTTTTCTCCTTTATTTTTCTTGCTTTTTTTTTGCAATATGGAAATATGTTTTGAATGATTTCACATGTATAATGGGTATCATATATTGCTTGCCTTCTCAATAGGTGAGTGAGGGCCTAGCGGGAGGGAGAGAATTTGGAATTTAAAATTTAAAAAGACTGCTAAAAATGAAAATAAATAAAAAATAAAACCATATTATCCAAAAGAAAAGAAAAGAAAAATAACTTGCAGCAGTCCTAAAGCAAACAAAGCATCTGTCTTTACTGCTTACTGGACTCCAAAGAATTCCCTACTGAAACTTCTTGAATTTCTTTTGCTTTTCAGATCTATGCTAGGCAGATTAGTTGATACTGGTCTTATCCCCTCAGCACTTCCCTTTCCATCCCCCTCACTCCATTATAGACAGATTTCTTGATGAAAGAAATGACTTGAATTCTGTGCCTGTTAAAGTCATCTTCTTCCTTTGTGGTACTTACCTACATTCCTCTCCACTTGTCATTTCTCATGGAAAGAGTATGCACATGGTGAGATGGTTGGGCATGGAGGTTGTAGAGGAGGTGACCAGAGAGGGATGAATGCAATAAAAATTGTTTGGGCATTCCTGAAATTGTGTTCCAGGAGAAGCACTGACTCATTAAGGAAGCAGGGTCCCAAGGCAGAAGTTCCTCCAGGGGGTGGTCTTTGGTGTCAGTGTAAGGGGAGCTAGTTAGCTGTGGAGAAGGTAGCCAGAGGGGAGAGACATTTCTAAGAAAGTCAGTCAGCAAGCCTTTATTAAGTGCCTATGAGTATGCTGGAAATGCCTCTGTTATTTGGAGAAAAAATTCATTCAATATCCTTGGCTACAATTTTGAGATTGATTCTGGTACCTGTTTTTCCAGTAAATTCTCTTAAAAGCCAGTGTTTCCCTTTCCAACTGTTAATGAAGCAACAAGTCACAGTTAACAATCATTGCCAGACCATATCCTAAGATGACAACAGTAAAAAAGAGGTAGACACTTTGCAATATATCTGCATTAGACCTCAAACTCTTGGCCATCTCCTAACCATGCTGCTTATATTCCAGCTATTGTCCTAATCATCCTTCTCCACTCTCACCCCTTACCCCAAACTTGGACTTAACTCCTGGGGTTCAAGGCACTTTTAGAGGAGCTTTGGCCTTACCTTGACATGAAACGGGTTTTCACACCCCTCTAATCTCGACTTTACAGACTATACTCCAGCCATCTTCTCCCAACCCTTGATTCAAGTTCCTCTTTATCTGTTATCTTCTGCACTTAGGTTGTAAGTGCCTTGAAGGCAGGTACTGTCTTACTTGCTTATAGTTGTATCCCCAACATTTAATACCATGGCTGACATAGAGTAAGTGCCTAATAAACACTGTATGGATCTATCTATAAACCTACCACTTAACCATAAATTGCACTCAGAATATGGGTTGTAGACTCATAGTCTAGTTTCAGGTAAATTATATTAGTCTTAGAGATTTAAAAAAAAAATCAATTCTTTCTTTAACCTTAACCTACTTCTTTGAAACTTTGAAATAGACTCTTGTTCAGAGTGAGTCATTACCTTAATCCAATGGCATTTTATGATAATTCTTTTCCCAGGTCTATTCTTCACAGAGAAGTTGCTTCTACTTGCCTTTCTTTTGTCTTTGCTCATGTTCCTTACCTGGAATCCAGAACTTAACTTTTTTTTTAAACTAAATTTTAATATAATTATTTTCCTTTGTAATCCTGTGTATTTTAATCTATAAATTTAAAATACTCTGGAAAAGAGGTATACTACCTTTCCAGACTGTCAGAAAGGGACTTATAATGCAAAACAAACAAACAACTAAGAACTTCCTATGTGATTTGAATCTAAATATATTCAGCTTTGCTTCTATGAGGAAGGCAATTAAAGTATTCCCCAAAATTATCCTTCTTGATAGTGATAATTGACATAGGATAAAAATGTAGACTTTAGTTTTAAGCACTGACTTTTAAACAATTGCAAAATAGTGGTGCAACTGTTCATACTAATTTCTTTTGGTGGGAGGAGGCACCATCATAGTAATGATATATCCCTAAAAATCCGGGCCCATTTGCCACACTGTACAACTAAACAGTCAGCAGTGGCAATGTATTCTTTGTAATTGCCAACACTAGACAGCACATATTTTGAGTTGGAACAGCCAACTAATAATAGGGATAAAAGTAAATTTCTTAAGTAAGAATGAAAATGCTTCAAAAAAGGACCTTTTTATGGGAGAATTTTAAGATTGGTCATTGTGAGCTTGTAATGGGAATGTAAATTTTTAAGATCTTCCCTGCCCCTAGGCTAAAGTGCACCTGGAGCCTGGGATGGGAGGCTTGTTTTTCAGTAGATACTTCTTGATTGGCCAGTGAGTCAATAAAGTTGTTACATTCTCTGAGCCAGGAAAAGGCTATATAAGCCCTGATGTATAGCTTTGTTTTGGGGCTCACTTTGAGAAGTGTTCTGTGATTTGATCTGGATTCTGGGAAGCCATTGTTGAGAGCCCCCCCTCGGCTTTGAAAAACCGAGATGTTAAAACCCAGATGTTGATTTGGTATGGATGTAATGGTTGGACAGTTTGGAAATCTGTCTACTTGATCTGTTTCTCTGTCTTGATAATTCTGTCTGTATACTTTGAAGTTCGGGGTGCTGACCTTTTTCCCCTGAACTAGGTAAACGATACATATTTGACTGATTAAAGTAAGCTTGTTAACCCATTTTGAGTTGCTTTCCTTTAACAAAGCAGATTTAAGAACCTGTGGTGGCAGCGACCCTGGGGACGCTGGATTGCTTGCTGCTACAGAGCTATAGACTTGCTCTCGGATAAAAGACTGTGAGCCATGCTCTGTGATGTTGTGATATGTTAGTATTGATATTGTATAATACCTTAATCAGAAATGTTGTTTTGCTTTGATGGGTTATATCGAGGAAGACTAGCATTGGAACAAAATCTCAGCTTTGATAGTACTATACTGGGAAATATCAAAGTGCTGCCAGGAAGATGATTTCCTTCCCCAAAATGCAACAGCACAAGTACAACATAACTATCTATAACCAAAGTCTATATTTGTATGATACCTAAAGGATTTTAAAGAAGTATGGCACACAAAAGTCAAATCATCTTGCCATGATGCATCTTGATTGTGAAACAGGCTATCTTCTCTATTCAACTTCAACTTCTTATCAAATCAGGAGGTTCTTTTCTAATTGCTAAAGTATTTACATATTTGCACATCTATTGAGTTCTGACTAGGTTCAAGATTCTGGGCTAGGCATTGTAAAGAGTATTAAAATTAGACAAAATTGAAGCTTTAATTATATTTCAAGGGAACCAGTGATTTTGTATGATCCTTATTTATTCTTATAACCTGATTAGTTATGTCCCTGATGATGGACAGATGTTGTTTTTACTGAAGCTGGCTAAATATGTTGCTGTTCTTTGGGCTTCTTAAAAGCCAAGAAGCTTTTCTCTTATATATTGTGTTTTACTTTAGTAAAAAAACAAAAAAGGTCACTTATTTCTGAAGCTGTTTCAAAAAAAGATGTGTGTACTAGTTCTGCAGTGGTGTGACAGATTGAACTGTGTTGAAGTATATGACAGTGATCCTTTGAGCCAATGTACTATAGAACAGAAGGGATTCTGTGCATCCTGTGATAATCTTAGTATCTTCAGCAAAGGGACACACATTTGAGTTGCACCTAGGGTGTATTACATAGAGCGTTACAGGAAGTGGCAAACTAAGATTCGTGACAGTTCACTGGATTATAGAGGTAAAGATGAAAGGTAATGTATGGACTGTCTTGTCCAAAACCCTCTATTTATAGTCAAGGAAACAGAGATCCAGAAAGATTAAAGGATTTACCCCAGAGCACACAGGTGGAAAAATCAGAGCTTGAACTCGTGTTTATTTATTTATTTATTTTTTACTATAAAGTCAGCACTTTTGTTACTTACTGCACCTTAGAGTATGATGGAATGGAGTTGAAGTGTCCCCAGAACTTTCAATTTCAGCCCTGCAAAATCAGTCTGGGTTTGTATACTGTCATCAAATGAGTGCAAGGAGGCTATGCACTGCATTTCTAAAGGTAGAGGTGGTTTCCTTAATGCTTTCAAAATGTTTTCTTATCATAGCTTAAAGAGGTTCAATTGCTCTGCACCCTTCTCTTCTAATGAGTGAATAAGGTTCTATTGATTTTTCCCTCAAACTACCCCTCATATATGTCTCCTTTAAATTCCCTTTGCCACCAGACATCCTAAAGAAGACCTTTGTTACCTTATACTTATTTCATTGGGTTCCTAACTAATGTCTCTTTCTCCAATTGCTTTCTTCCTCAAAGTATACAGTGGAAGGAGTGATGGATTGAGGATTGAGAAGAACTCAGTTTGAATTCTGGCTCTACCAATAACTCCTGCTGATGGGGTATAGACTCTGGGAGCCCCCTTCAATTCTCCTTGAATCTTCCCTCTGCATATGACATTTGCCTAAGGCCATAAACCTTCCATTATCACTATGCCTGAATCTCTGTTACCCTTAACCTAGTCTAGCCCTCCATTGTTTATTATCTCCAGGTAGCCTTCATTTATTTACCACCCTTAATCCCATTCTTTTGGTTCCTGGCATCTGATATCTAGTCATCTCGGTCCCATCAAGATCCTCCCTGGGCATCTCCTCTGGTACCCCAGACTACTTGACCATCCCTAGATCCCTCCCACAGTATTTTTGTATATAAAATCCATCTTGCCTCCATGAAAGGGCTCAGATTCAATCTAGCTTAGATTCAGTCTGGCCCACTGGCATTAGCAATACATGCTCAGATTCCTTAAGGGTCTAGCCAGTATGGCAGATTTTTAATAAACTTTGTTTTTCTTTATCTGAAAGAAGGCTTGGGTTGAATTCATTTGGGCAGGACCTGGCATGTTAGTATTTTGGAGTCCCAGAAACTCTAAACCTCAACACTGGAATAATCTTAGAAAAGTCACTGGGGCAGGTAGTTGGCACAGTGAACAGAGCACCAGCCCTGGAGACAGGAGGACCTGAGTTCAAATCCAGCCTCAGACACTTAACACTTACTAGCCCTGTGACCTTGGGCAAGTCACTTAACCCCAATTGCCCTGCATTCCCCACTCCAAAAAAAAAAAAGCAAAAACAAAACAAAACAAACAAAAATGAAAAGTCACTTAATCTCATCTGGCCTTATTTTCCTTATATGCAAAAGAAGGATGTTGGACTAGATAACTTCCATTCTAAATATGTGAATAATTTATTTGATATTTATTAATTTAATCAACAAATATTTGAATGTCTATTGTGTGAAAACAAAGAAAATCAAACTGTGTATGATTATATATATATATATATATGTATATATATATATACACACACCTATAATAAAACATAATAAAATAAAACATTTATTAAGTATCTACTATGTGCCAAGCACTGTTGTAAGCACTGGCAATACCTATGAGAAAATAAATGACAGTCTCTGCCCTCAAAGAGTTTACAATATAACTGTGGAAGACAACACACAAAAGGGAATTAAAAAGCAATTGGAAGAAAAGAGGGTGACGATGAAAGTGAAGTGGAATCCAAACGGTGCCTTCATGGGAAATGCAGATTTTGCTGGGTGTCTGAGAACTGTTTCTATATGGAAGCTGTACCTCACTTAAATCCAATTGCCATACAAGTGAAGACATTACCTTTATGATATCATTGGACATTTGAAAATGAAGGACTGTTTTTGGCAGGGGGCAGAAGCAAGATGGGAGCAGAGAAACAGGAAAACCCCATGAGCTCCCCCATAACCACCTCAAATACTTATAAAAATTGTCTCTAAACAAATTTAGAGCTGCAGAACCCACAAAGTGACAGAGAGAAACAAATCTTCCACTGAAGGTAGCCTGGAAAGCCAGCAGGAAGGGTCCATCACGGTGTGCTGGGAGCCCTGCCCATCTCGAATGAGCCTGCTGTTTTAGCCTCGGGGTGGCCCTGATAAGCAGCAGCTGGAGGGAGTTTGGGAGAGTGGATCACCAGCAGCTGTGGTAGTTTCCAGACTTCTCAATCCACAAATGCCAAAGACAAAGTAAAAGGTCAGTGTAGATCTTTGTTGGAACTGGGGGGGGGGAAGAAGATGCAGTCTGCCCTCTGCCCCTGGAGCAAGAAGCAGCAGCTGCACAGCTGCCTCCACATACCTGGCCTGCAGATCATGGGAGGGCCAAGTGACCATTTAGAGGGGTAATCACTCTTGCTTTAACCTGCCTGGATCTGGATTGCGGTCTTGAGTGGTGTGTGACCAGTGAGCCAGAGCATGTAGAGGCTGTAGAGATGGTGCCCTTCAAATAGCTCTGGCAGCTGCAAAAACCCCAGCAATTCAGGACTGTTATAGGAATGTACATTTTTAAGATCTTTCCTGCCCCTAGGATAAGTGCAACTGGAGCCTATGGTGGGAGGCTTGTTTTTCAGGAACAACCACATCTTGGTGCTTTGTGATTGGGCAGTGGGTCAAGAGGGTCGTTACATTCTCTGACCCAGGAGAAGGCTATATAATCCCTGATGTGAGACTTTGTTTTGGGGCTCACTTTGAGAAGTGTTGTGTGTTTTGACCAGATGAGATTCTGGGCAGCCGTTGAGGGTCCCCTGGCTTTGAAAAACCCAGATGTTGATGGTTCCCTCTCTGATTTGGTATGGATGTAATGGTTGGACTAGTTGGAGACCTGTCTGCTTGAAATGTTTCTGTCTGTATACTCTGAAGTTTGGGGTGCTGACCTTTTTCCCCTGAACTAGGTAAATGATATGTTTGATGGATTAAAGCAAGATTGTCAACCCACTTTGAGTTGCTTTCCTTTAGAAAAGCAAATCTAAGAACCTGTGTTGGCAGCCACCCTGGGGACATTGGGGTGCTTGCTGCTACAGGGACAAAGCTGCCCTCTCTAGAAGCAGAGTTCTGTTGTGGCAAGGAGCTCAAAAATCAAGTAATTGAGTGGCAACACGAGTAAGCAAAGGAAATAAATCAAGCACAACAATCCTACTTTAGATTCCTTTTTTGGGGGCAAAAAGGATCAAAGCATGGAACAGGAGGAAAACAATGAAGTCAGAACTCCTGCACCAAAAGCTTCCAAGAAAAATATAAACTAGTTACAGGCCATGTAGGAGCTTGAGAAGGATTTTGAAAATCAAGTAAGAGAAGTGGAGGAAAAATTGGGAAGAAAAAGGAGAATGATGCAAGAAAATCATGAAAAGAGAGTCAACAACTGACTGAAGAAAATAACACCTTAAAAATAGATTAACTCAAATGGCAAAAGAGTCCCAAAAAGCCAGTGAGAATTCCTTAAAAATCCTAATTTGCCAGATGGAAAGAGAATTTCAAAAGCTCACTGAAGAGAATAATTCCTTCAGAATCAGATTGGAGCAAATGGAAGCTAGTGACTTTATGAGAAATCAAGATACTATTAAAGAGATCCAAACAAATGAAAAAATAGAAGGCAATGTGAAATATCTCATTGGAAAAACCACTGACCTAGAAAATAGATTTAGGAGAGATCATTTAAAAACTACTACCTGAAAGCCATGATCTACCTGAAAGCCATGGACTACCTGAAAACCATGATCAAAAAAAGAACCTAGAAATCATCCTTCAAGAAATTCTCAAGGAAAATTGCCCTGATGTTTTAGAACCAGAGGGCAAAATAGAGGTTGAAAGAATTCACCAATCACCTGTTGAAAAAGATCCCCAAAAGAAAACTCCTAGGAATATTATAGCCAAATTCCAGAGTTCCCAGGTCAAGGAGAAAATACTGCAAGCAATCAGGAAGAAACAAGTTAAGTATTGTGGAAACACAATCAGGATAACACACGACCTAGCAGCTTCTACATTAAGGGATCAAAGGGCTTGGAATATGATATTCCAGAGATCAAAGGAGCTAGGATTAAAACCAAGAATCACCTACCCAGCAAAACTGAGTATAATGCTTCAGTGGAAAATATGGTCATTCAATGAAATAGATGACTTTTAAGCATTCTTGATGAAAAAAACAGAGTTGAATAGAAAATTTGACATTCAGATACAAGAAGCAAGAGAAGCATGAGAAAGTAAACAGGGAAAAGAAATCATAAGGAAGTTATCAAAGTAGAACTATTTATATGCCTACATGGAAAAATGATAATTATAACTTATGAAACTTTTCTCAGTATGAGGATAGTTGAAGGGAATATAAATGTATATATACATATGTATACATGTATACATATATATGTCTATATAGGAGGGTATATGTGCGTATGAATACATATGTGAGTGTGTGTATATATGTGTACAGGTATACATAGAGGGCAAAAGATCAATTGAATAGGAAAGGATGATATTTAAAATGTGAAATTGAGAGGTGAGAGAGGAATATAATGAGAGGAGATGGGGCGAGACAGAATGGGGTAAATTGTCTCATACAGAAAAGGCAAGGGATAACTGTTACAATGGAGGGGAAGAACAGGAAGGCATTAGGGAATGGGTTAACCTTACTCTCATTGTATTTGGCTTAGGTAGGGAATGACATACACACTAAATTGGGCATCTTGCCCTACAGGAGAGTAGGGGAGAAGGGAATGAGGTGGGGGGATAATGGAGGGGAGGGCAGGTTGTGGGGGAGGGTAGTTAGAAGCACACACTTTTGAAAAGGGATAGGGTCAAAGTAGAGAATAGAACAAGGGGGAGGAGTGGTATAGGATGGAGGGAAATATAGTCGGTCTTTCACAATATATCCGCTATGGAAATGTTTTGTGTAACTACACATGTACAACCTATATTGAATTGCTTATCTTCCCAGTAAAGGTGGGTGATGAGGGAGGAAGGGAAAGAATATGGACTTCAAATTTTTAAAATCAAATGTTCAAAAATATTATTATTATTACTATTATTTTTTACATGCAATTGGAAATAAAATATATAGCACTGGGTTATGGAGATCCATCTTGCCCTACCAGAAAGTTGGAGGGGAGATGTAGGGGAGGATATAGGAGACAGCATATTGGGGGAGGGGGTATACAGTAAAATCGCTATTTTGGGGTAGTGGGTAGGGGAAAGACGGGGAGAAAATTTGTAACTCCAAATCTTGTGGAAATGAATGATGTAAGCTAAAAATAATCATAAAATTTAATTAAAAAAAAAGAAAACAAAGCACCATAAAAACAATTTTTGGTCACATATTTGTAAGACATTTTGAGTTTTAGGATTTAAATTTAAATTTTTAAATTTATATTTATTATTATTATCTTTTTTTTTTTAAAGCTAGGTCAATATACTTTTTGTCCTGCAGGGTTTTCATTTATGATTGCTTGAAATATAGCTCTAGCAAAACAGGTTTTAAAAAAGGCCATTGTATTCCAAATAGAGCTCCTTGACTATGCCTTAAAACCCAATCACTCTGGCTCTCATTGAATGACCAATAATAGCCCTCAGCCCAAGCTTTGGTGGCTCATTGCTTAGGTTTTGATGGCTTAGAATGAGTGTAAATAGCAATTGTTTTCTGTTTGGGCCAGAAACTCTAAGGGTCTTCCCTTCCCAAACTGATAGTTTTGTAATTGTAAATTGGGCCATCTTTTGTCTCAGTTCTTACCTAGCCCTTAGTCACTGAATGGGTGTTGCCTCAGACAAACTGAAACCTGGGAAAGACATGCTTTGGAAAGACCAGTCATCTACTGCATCATGGACCATTGTCAGTTGTTTTCACTTTTGTCTAACCACTGGACTTCAGTGACTCTGGAGGAGAGAATGAGACTTATGACTTTGTTTAGCTCTTTCTCACTCAAATCCAATTCACATGCAAGTCAAGACACCACCCTTGTTATACCACTGGTTCTCTTTAAGAAGAGAGGATGAACAGCAACAATATGGAGGTTTTGAAAGCAGTTTTTTCCCTCTTCCCTCCAGCTCTCCAATCAGGGGCAGATGCTACTAAAGTTTCTAATGATAACTTCTGCTTGATTAATTTTTCTGAAGCACAGAAAGTACTCATCTGCAACATAACCCTCTTGACGACTTTGGTCCTCATCGAGAATGAAGGATGAACAACTGTACACCAACACATTCATCTGCTATGATGATGATATATGAGGATTATCACACATATGATAATATAAAAACTCCTTATTCCAGTATTCAAAGCCTTCTACCATCTAATCTTAACCGATCAATGCTGCATTTTTCTCCTCACCTCGTCTCCCTTGTATTAGCCCTCTGCTCATTTCTGTTTTAGAGTACAGTGTATATATGGAAGAGTGATTGGAATATATCTGGAAAGGTAGGTTGGGGCTAGATCATAGAGATCCTTGAATGCTTAATAAGAAGTTTGGATTTAGGGGTGGCCAGGTGGAGCAGTGAATAAGAGCGCCAGCCCCGGAGTTGGGAGGACCTGGGATCGTTCTGGCCTCAGATACTTAACACCCACACACAAAAAAAACTGGCTGTGTAACCTTGGGCAAGTTAACTAACCCCAATTGCTTTTTTTTAAAAAAAAGTTTGGATTTAGTTCTGATGTTCTATTGAATGTTTTTGACCTGAAGGAGAGATCTTATCAGAATGATACAGCCTTTTCAGTATTGGTTTGAGGGTGGAAAGCTAGAGGTGAGGAGATCAAAGGATATCCAGTCTCAAATGGTAAGCTTCTTATGGGTAAATACCTTAACTTCATCATATTCTCCCTATAAACACACACACACATACACATGCATGCGTGTGCAAACACACATGCATACACTTTATAAAATACTTTTTAATTGATTAAATAATCTTGATGAATTATACTACCTTGTTTATAAAAGAGGATGAACAGTAGATAATTTTTTTTACCATGCTCCTCTACACAAGGCTGAATTGCATAATTTTATATGCAGTACGTTCACACAGAATGTGTTGCTGTAGCAAAAGCAATCACATGTGTCCTTTATCACAAAGCATTCAGATCTCAACAAATGCTAATCACGTACTAAAAAAAATCCATAGGAATATGGTTAATAGAAAATTACCTAAAATCAGTCTTCAACCCATATTAGTCAAAGTATTAAAGATAACTCAAGACAATGATCTTTTGACAGACACACACATACAGGCATAAGTTCCAAAACATAGAGAATAGAGTGTCATAACTAAATGATGATGCTGTTATAGACAAATGTGGGTACTCTTTTCTAAAAAAATAACTTGGGCAACTCCAGGTCTATTGGTTGGCTTCATAGTCAACTTCCCTCCAAACACAATGGACCACTGAATAAGCTCAAATTAAACCTAAATTGTCTCATATTCTTGGTTTTATTTGATAGAGAACAAAAGAGAAACCTAATGGGAGTCTCCTTTAATTTTTAACTCCTGATGTATTCATTTAATCAATAAATATTTGAGTATCTGCTATGTGCAAAACATGAAGCTCTTCCTGTTGTACAGAAGTTTGCTGTAGACATATGACTAACACACACATATGAGAATGAGTAAAAGCTACTGTTAATAGGGCATGGGTTTGGAGCAGTGGTAATAGGTTGGGTTTCCCCTTTCCTCTTATATGTATATTTGTTAAGTAGTTTGCTATGATAAAGAGTATAGTCTGTGACTGTGAAGCAGAGACTTCTCTATATTAGACTAACAGGCTTATGTGAGATTTGACCTTAGCCTTATCATTATCATCTTGTAAAATCTAGTTAAACTACTTGGCACTAGGAAGGAGAAGTATCTTTTATGCTTCATTGTCAGTGAAAGAAGATGAACTCTAGCCATAATCCTTATTCCTTGACTTAAGAATGGAGAGCCATTCACATTTACAGGGGAGAAATGTGAATTCAGAGGTAATTCAATTCATCCTTCAGTGTTACATTGAAGATTGGAGAAATCATTATGCCTCTGAAAGGATTTATTGTATAAAATGTCCTTTTAACATTTTGTTCTCTCTTTCCTTCTCCCTCTCTCTTCCTCCCTCTCATATCTCTTTCTCTCTATATGCATACAAAAATGTATATATCTATGAATATATAAATGCATATATGTATGTATATATATATATATATATATATATATATCTTTGAGGAGTGGAAGAAAATTGTAAAGTGTAAGAAATTCTAGGTCATCTAAATAGGGTCAGGTTTGCTTATTATTGTTATATCAAAGTACATTATTTTTAGCCCAAGTATAGTTTTTATTTGAGGATGGATTATATTATGCCCTATTCCATTGTGAGGTTGACAGTTCAAACACAGAAGAACACTGCTTTGATTCATTAACTCAGTGGATTTGCATATCATAGGAAGACTTTAGAAAAAAAAAATTATTCAGGGAAGATAAGATATTCTGAACAAAAAGAAAAAAAACCACCAACCCACCTTAGAAATAGAAAAGCCAAACTCTCAAATCATATAGGAGTGGGAAGATAGTGCTCTTCATTGGAGTTTTTGATCTTCTAGTACCTTTCTAATAGTATTTATGCATGTATGGGAGAAGAAGATGAAGGAGAAACCAGGGAATTGTTGTGCCTTTTAAGATTATAATGTATCCTCCTTTCCATTAACACTACTAAGGTCTCACAATATTTGGCCAGAAATAACAATTCTCATTTGCCTTGAGACACAGAGATTATTTGAGAATATTGTGAGCTTTAGCAATTTACAGCACAGCTTAATGCACAGGACTTTTCCTTAAAAATACACCAACCCAGTGGAACAGGACCACATTCTACTTAACAAGGAAAGCTAATCATGTGACTTAGACTTCCCAGAACCATACTGCTTTGCCATGGAGTGTTCTTACTTAATTCTCTTGCTTTCATATGATCATAAATTTAGAGATGAGAGTTGAAAGAGCCCTTAGAGGTTATCTAGTCCAACCCCTTCAATTTTCAGATTCAGAAACTGAGATCTAGAGACATTAAATAACTCACTTATAGGTAGCAAGTGGCAAAGTTGAGATGCAAACTCAGTTCTTCTGACTTCAAATCCTGGATACCAAACTATCTCTCTTTTCTTTATTCCAAAGTGTAACTCCATTAGGATAGTATAAAGAGTCAGGTGAACACCAGCCCAGAGGATCACTTATTTTCTTACTAGATTTGGTATCTCTTGATTGACTTAGGATAGGAAAGAGACAACTGTTTTCATCAGGGCAAATAGCTTCTGTCTTCTTGCCTCCAATAATAAGATCTTGCCTTATGGACTAAGGTAACAGCTATTCTTTATCTTATTAGTGTTCATTATTCACATATATTTATTTCTATTTTTTAAATATTATGTGCATTTATTTAGAGTACTGTTGTTTAATACATTTTCAGTTACTGTTTAAGACAGAAGTTGTCCTCTGACCCATTTTAATTAAATCCAGACATTTTTTCTCACCTCCCTCATTCTGAAAAATTGAATAGATGATTTTAGGGAGTTGACTAGCTTGATGCTCATTCCTTGCTAAGCTTTAATTAAAAAAAAATTCAGCCTTTTAATGCCATGGTCCAGTCAGCATAATTCTAGTCTTTTATTATTTATTATTGATAATGTTGACACAGACTGAGAAATCCTTATCATAATATTAGGATATAAGAGATCTAGTAATAGCATCTCAATGCCAGAAATAGCTCATGTATACTTTAATGGAAATTAAATATACAAAAGTCCCCAGAAAATTGAATTCTAATATTGTTTTAGTTTTGGCCATCCCATTTCCTTTTGACTTGTGCACCCTGATCTCATTAATATTTCAAATGGCAAGTTAGTTTTCTTTGAGTACATGTTCTGTTTTATGAGGTTAAATGAGAAAACAGTTACAGGAATGAAGAAAAGCTTGAAATAGATTTTCTTTCTGCAGAACCAACAACCTTTGCAAATTCAATTGGAAAAGTCAAGTGGTTATATTTTGGTGTTGATAGGCTAGAACATAAGTTCCTTGAGGGTGGGAACTATATTATTTTTGCCTTTGTATCCGTAGTAGCTAGCCCAATGCCTGGCACATAACAGTTACTTAATGAATGTTGGTTAATTGGTTGATTTAGAAATGGCTTAATTACCTTTAATCTTTATGACTTGGAAAATGGGACTATGGGCACCATCACAGAATCATAGAGCTAGAAGTAGCCCCACGGGTCTATGGGATAACCATTATCCCATGTAACCCCTCATTAAAAAATATTTTCCATAAAATACAAACTTCCTTCCAAGGCAGTCTATTCTACTTTTGAACAGCTCTAATTGTTGAGAAGATTTTTCTTTACTTAAAGACTAAGCCTGTCTCTCTGCAATTTCTACCCATTTATTCCTAGTTATGCCAGGGATCCAAGCTGAACAAATCGAATAATTCATTAGTGTTCCACTATTTCACATACTTGAAAGCAGCAATCCTGTACCTACAAAGTCTTCTCTTCTCCTGGCTCAATATCCCCAATTTCTTCTACCGATCCTCATACTGTGTAATCTTAAGATGCTTTAATTCACTATCCTAATTTTCCTACTATGTATATTCATCACCTAATCAATACCCTTCCTAAACCACAGAGCTTAGAACCAAGCACAGTATCGCACATGTGGTCTGGCCAGAATGGAATACAGAAGGACAAACTCCTTCCTAATCCCAAACCCAGCTTCTTTTAAGGTAGCCTAAGCTCACTTTAGTTTTCTTGGCTGGCATAGTAGATGAACCTGATAATATTGTAAACAACCAAAGAGAAAAAAAAAACATAGCCAAAACTTTATATTTTGAACTTCCCAAGCAAGAATTTCAGGAAAGAGCAAACTGATTCTGTCTCAATTACCAAAATATTTTCCTACCTTCTCCTTCTCCCTCCAGTATTTAGCACCTTGAAAAGGCAGCAAGTCTTTATCTCAGGATTCATCAGCTGGGTTTAAAAATATTTTCATAACTATATTTCAATATAATTGATTTTTTGGGGTAATCCTGTGTGTTTTACTTTATTCTGAGAATGAATCCATAGGCTTTATCAGACTTCCATAAGGTACCATGACAGGAGAAAGGGTAACACTCCCCAACATGTAGGGAATTTGAGTGGTATTTATGTCCATAGACAGTGAACAGGTTTGGGGGTTGCTTCTGGCATGAAGCAATCCCCCTTGTTGACTCTAGATTGTTTTCTTTTATCATTTTGCATTTTCTTCATGTAAACCAAAGTTACATGAACAATTAGCCCTCAGCAAGCCAGATGGGTAATATGAGCAGGAATTGAGTTGAAGTATATATGGGAATGTAGTGTTTTATGGAGTCTGAAGACTCTTATGTGTCCCCTGCCCCCCCAAAAACCCTCCCTTTTGAAGGGACAGATGTTATTTTTTGTTCTCTGACCCCCAAGTCTTATAGGATCTACTTAATCTGTCTCCAATCATACTCAGAGAAGGATGTTTGTATCCCTTCAAGTGCCTAACAGTACTGGGCACATGGTTCAGTTGACCTTGACCAAAAAGCAAATTCAGTGGTAATTCAGTTTTTCTTTGTGCAAAAGCAACTTTGGAAAGTTGTTGGATAGACCAATGGTGATGATCAGAGGTTGGTGAAGATGAATAGAGCTCTAGGACCTCTGCTGTGATCTTCCCCATAAAGTAACATAGACAGGGTTGCCAAAGGAGATAGGAACAATCCCGCTTAAGTAGAAAGTAAACGTTCACTTTTTTTTTCAAATAAACTTAACACCTTGTAGAATGTTGTGGCTTAATTTATTCCTTGTAAAAATAAATACCAAAAGCTTATTAGCACATGAAATATTTTGCCAGCTTGCCCTTGCCTAGTAGATATACTCATGGTAAAAGAAGTGAGACCAACCTCTTCATTTTTTTCCCCCAGAATAACTCTTAGATGAATCTGTAATCTGCTTGATCTAAGTATTCTCTCTAATTATGCAAACAACTCATCCATGTCTATACAATATGTGTAACTCTTGACCATGATCTCCCACAAGTCTGTGATAAGGGGTCCAGCCAACATACTTAATATCTTCCTCAAGATCTCTTAACTTGGCATGGCTGCCAGCAGAGCACCCCAGTGTTCCTTCAGCTATTCTTCATTCTATATGACTGGCCCATTTTTCCACCAGATGTAAATTTCTCCCATTACATGCTTTGGAACATTTTCATTGTACTTAATGACAATTTATTGTAGTTAGTGTGTTGCAGCATGTGCATACTTATCTTTGTTTTGTCCATGATGATGGTAAATAAAGATAATAACTCTCATTTATAAAAATGCTTTAAAGTTTACAAAGAATTTCCCTCACAACAACCTAGTAAGGATAGTAGTGAAAGTCTTCTTCCCATTTTGCAGCTGGAAAAATTGAGGTTCATGAAGGATCAATGACTTGCCTAGGGTCATATAGTTAAGTAACAGAGCAAAATCTCTACACAAGGCCTTTTTGATGTCCTTTCTAGTACTCCATCTACTGTATTACCTTGCCTTTTTTATTGTCTGGGTAATGAGCTTTTATTTGATTGGGTTTTCCTCTAGTTTTCTTTATTTCATTTTCCTTTCATCAAATTTAATGAAATTTTAGAAAGTGATAGTGGAAATAATGTCTATTTAATAATTACATGAAGTTAAAAGCCATAACTTACTTTAAGTAACTCTAACTATGTAACATCAACAACAACTGATGTTGCTGAATGTTGGTGGATAAGTGGATATCAAGGGTCTGCTTAAAGACCCTGGGGTACAGGAACTTATTGATTTCTATGGCAACCCATTCCACTTTGAATAGCTCCTTTAAGTTTTCTCTTATATTGAGTGGACATATGCCTACCTATAACTTTTAGCCTTTAACCCTAGTGCTGCCTTTGATGTCTAAGAAACACAAGCTTAATTCCTGTTTTATGTGACTATGAGTAGTTCTTTTGTCCCATCTCAGTTGTCTGTTATCATCCCTTCAACAATGAACAGTGTTTATAATCTTTTTTGGTCTTCCTTCTTCTAGCATGCTTTTTTTTAGATACCCTTTTGTTATCTTTACAATTCCTCACTAGTCTTATCTCTAAGCTTTTATTTTTCAGTTGTTGTCTAGCTATGTCTCCCACTTCTATACTTGTGGAATTGATTTTTTTAACCTAAGAATGAAACTTTACATTTATTACTATCCATTTTTACCTTATTTGAGCCTGTTCCTTTTTCTTAGTTTAAGATCCTTTTATATCCTGATTCTGTCTTTCAACATATGAAATATCCCCCTTTAATTTGCATTATATGCAAACTTCACAAATATGCCCTTAAGACATTAATAATATGGTAAACATCAAAATCAAGGACAAAATTCTATGTAACTTAACTAGACATCCCTTTCAGAATTTTATAAAATCATAGATTTTGAGTATTTAGTATTTAATAATGACTCCTTGGATCTTATCATTTAGCCACTCATTATTCTACCTAATTGATTTTATCCAGTCTCCATCTTTTTGCCTTATTCACAAGAATACCCTGAGAATATTGTCAAATCCTTTATTGAAATCTAGGTATGCTCCATTCATAGCATTTCTTTGATTTACTAATCTAGTAATTGTATAGTCATGTCAATAAGTATTTTTAAGTGCTTCCTATATGGCAGATACTGTGCTAAAGACTTAGAATATAAATATAAGCAAAAAAATAGTCCCTACCTTCAAGTAGCTCATGTTCTAATGGGGAGAAAACAACACCTAAAAAGAAGTTGAAAAGTTTGAGGGCAAAATGTGCCTTCATGGAAGCAAGTGGAACAAGAAATCCTGAGAGTCAGGTGAGAACCCTGGAGAAAAATGGAGAAATGAATATGATTGGACTGCATCCTTCCTTAAAATAGAAGATCTGAGAAGAACTGTCCATTCAGGGAAAGGGTCATGGGATCTTCCAGGATGAGAAGGTTACTGGGGTAATAGCAGAGAAAGAAATACTGAAAGTCAGAACTGGAGCCTAGAGAAGAATGAAGGAATAAATGATATCAGTAAAGAAAATTTTGGTGTGGTTTGTTTTTGATGTGCTTGAACTGAGTCATGGCAGTTCCACTTCCAAGCCATTTTTTCATAAGAAATTCTAGATTTTTTTTCCTGAAATAGTAATTAGGCGCAGCAGACAACAGTTTGAAGAATCCAGTCATTATAAGTGATCTCAAAAATGTTACCTCCCCCTTATCCATCCTATGCTGGCCTGTTTTCTGTTCCCTGGAAACAGAATTCCATCTCTTTGCTCTTATGTGCTATTCCTTGTTCTTAGAATACTCTGTCTTCTCACATCCACTTCCTAGAATTCCTAGTTCCCTTCAAAACACAACTTGCATGCTTTTTGCATAAAGAAGCCTTTCCTGATTCCCTACTTGTTAGTTCTCCCCTCCTAATCACTTTGTCTTTATTTTGCTTCTTTCTGTGAACATGCTACTGTGTCCCTCTAATAGAAGGTAAGCTTCGTGAGGGCAGGGACTATCTGAATTTTGTATTGACATTTCCAGAACCTGTTACCATGTTTGGAATATAGCAGGCACTTAATAAATACTTGATTTATTGATTAATCTATCTTCTTCCCCATCTCCATTTTTTTCTTTCTCTTCCTGTGACCATCACTTAGATATCCTCTGTTTTGGCAGAATTTGCTATTTATTCCTGATTATGTCTAGAGTACTGGGTCTGTGTCAGGAAGGACTACATTCAAATACAGTCTCAGATACTAGCTATGTGGACAAGTCATTTAAAGTTTATTTGCCTCAGTTTTGTCAGCTGTAAAATGGAGATTATAGTAGCACCTGCTTTTCTGGGTTGTAGTATCCCATAATATAATATTTGTAAAAAAAAAAAACAAAGGGGGGGAGGCTTAGGAAAGTGCCTGATACATAGTAGGCAATATATAAATGTTTATTCCCTTCTCCTTCCCTTTGTTATAGTTAACTGGCTGAGAAAATGATCCCTTCTCCAAGGATCCAGGTATATAGTCCATGGGAATAGCTTTGAATTTATTGTATCCCTTCAAGGGTTCAGTGGCCCTTCTTTCTTCTTTTCTCTTTGTTCATCTTCATCTTCCAAGCCCCTTCCACAGGTTAGGATTCTACTTGTCTCTATATAACATTTATTTATTTTTTTTTAGTTTTCCTCTCAAAGTACTTCTATTTTTAAAGGGAAACTCAATTCTGCCTTCTAAGCCAAAAAACAAAGAATTCCTCCAAGCGTTTGGTCTTTTCTTTTAGTGTGACACCAATCCACGGACTTGCTGGTTGGCCCTCCCTGGAAGAAATAGAAATGTTGTATGGTCTCTTTTAGGTCACTAAAACATTCCCCTTGACCTTATATGCACTGAAACAAAGGTCCTTGAATATCTAAGGATTTTTGTTGCTAAATGCTAGTACGAACTGCCTGTTTATCTTTCCTATTTAGCATGTTTGTAGTTCTGACTCTAGGAACTCCTTGGTGAGGCTCGTTTTGTAGCTATTTTTTGTATCCCCCATTTTCTGAACCTTTCTTGCCTCTTTTCCCTTTATCTGATGCTACTTGTTTAGGCCCATCTCATCTATAATAGCAAACTATAGTGGTCTCTAACTTTTAGGTGAAATCTTCCAAAGACATTTATCTCTTGGCTGCTTCCAGGCTCTTCTTTTCTCCTCTTTTCTTTTACTGTCAATCAGATAACAGATTCTGTCTACCTGCATCTTGCCTCTTCCTTGTGCCACTTTCTCGGGTGACTTCTGGATACATAAAAGACATATTAATATGAAGAGTAAGTAGAACCTTTTTTCATGTGATCAATCAATACTCACAGTTAAGGATCCTTTGTACCGAATCATGTCTTTAGAAACATAAATAAAGTGAGCTTTGTTTTAGACTCAATCTTAGGATTCATGGTATAAGATCACCCTATATGGAAGGTATCCTTAAAAAGAGGCCTTTTTAGTTCTTTATAGAATCACCATATCAGAGGATGATGGGACCTCAAAGACCATTTAGTTCAACTTATAGCAGGACTCAAAAACCCTCTGCATGGGGCAGCTAGGTGGCACAGTGAATAGAGCACTGGCCCTGGAGTCAGGAGGACCCAAGTTCAAATCCAACCTCAGACACTTGACACTTACTTACTAGCCATTTGATGTTGGGCAAGTCATTTAACCCCAATTACCCCTCCAAAAAGCAAAAAAAAAAAGAAACAAAAATACAAATACAATATTGGTGACAAGTGGTTATTAATATTAAGCTCTGCTGAGGAAGATTCCATGCTTCTTGAAACAGTTGATTCTTGTTAGGATGTTTTGCCTGACATTGATCCTTACTCAGTCTCTCTGCAACTTATGTTGCTCCTTCTTCTGCCCTTATGGACTAAGCAGAAAAAATTTAATCTTACTCTTTCTTCATATACTTGAACATAGCTATCATGCATGTTCCTGATCTGTACTCTACAACCAAATCTTTTCTCCAGCTAAACATTCTCAATTCATTCACTTGATTCTTGTATGACTCAATATTATTGTGCTCCATCTTGTCCATGTCCTTTCTAAAATATGATGACTGGAGCATAGTAGTCCAGATAGGATCTGTCCAGCACAGAGTACAATGATACTTCCACCCTCGTTCTATTCAGCCTAAGAACACCTTTCAGTTTGCTTATCCTACGAGACCTTCCATTCATCTCATTGCCCTCTAAAACCATGATCTTCATGTCCTCTATTGTCTTCTCTGCCAAAATTCTTAAAAAAAGTAGTTTGTAGTAGTTTCTTCATCCTATATTTACTCCTTAACTCCTTACGAATTGGCTATCAGTCTCCTTACTCAAACTATCCTGTTAAAGGACACCAAAAATCTTCTAATCACCAGATCTCAATCCTTTATCAGTCCTCATCCCTGTTGACAACATTTACCACACCTTCTTGAAACTCTTCCCTACCTTGGTTTCTATGACAGTGAACTATGCTAATTTTTCTCTCTATGATTCTTGCCTTTTCTCCTTTCATTGGCTCCTTATTCTTCCTGGATGATATAGTTAAATATAAGCATGGGAGAGCAGTATAATTACCATTTAATTCTGCCTTCCTATGCAAAGTACACTCATCATTATCTGTGGGACACTAGTTAAATAACTCAGTATGACTGAAATGGTTCTGCTATCTAAATGTTCACCTCCTGATGTTTTGGCCTTGGTTGCCTTCTCTTTTCTCTCTGTACTCTCTCTTCTGTCATTCTCATTTATATCTACAACTTCAATAATTATCGCTACTTGGATATTACTGAAATATCAATCTCCAGCCCTGAACATTTGGAGGAATTTCACTTTCTACACCCATATCCATTCAGCACCTCAAACTTAATTAATCCCCACTGATCATTATCCTATTCCCTTTAGAGGCAATTAGGTGGCATAATGGGCAGCTAGGTGACAAAGTAGACAGAGCTCTGGGCCTGGAGTCAGGAAGACTCATCTTCCTAAGTTCAAATTTTACCTCAGACACTTACTAGCTATATGACTTTGAGCAAGTCACTTAATTCTATTTGTGTCAGTTTCCTTATCTATAAAATAAGCTGTAGAGAGAAATGGCAAAGCATTCCAACACCTTTGCCAAGAAAACCTCAAATGAGGTCACAAAGAATTGGACATGACTGAAATGACTGAACAACAAATAGGCGGCATAATGGATAGAATGTTGGATTTGGAGTCAAGAAAAACTGAATTGAAATACTGTCTTAGTTATTAGCTGTGTGATCTTGGGCAAGTCATGTAACCTCTGTCTGTCTTCTCATGTGTACATAACACACCTACCTCCCAGGACTGTTATGAGGATTAAATGCAAACCTTAAAATGCTACCTACTACTACTACAACCATTACCCCCCAAACAATTCTTCCTTCTTACTTCCTTATTTCACATTTCCCATACTAAATGAATTAAAAAATATTTATCAAGTGATTTCTATGTGCCAAGGGCTGGAAAAACAAATAGAAAAGTAAGATATTCCCATTTCTCAAGGATCTCACACAAAAATCTGGGGAGGAAGATGTGAGAGGTCCACTGCAATGTGAATGGAAAGGCTCAAAAATTTTAAGGGTAGAGAAGTATGGTGGATGAAAAGGTCCCAGATTCTTTAGGGTTCATTCGCAGATCAGAAACTAATGTGCAGAGTCTGGGGGGGGATATAGCAACACAATCTAAGGTAACACCCAGAGGGCCTTAGGATGCTATGGTAGGGCAGATGGTAAGGCCTAGTGTTTATTTCACTGGAATAACTGTGGTTGGTGCCTCCCTGCTCATCCAAGAAATGTGGATAGCCACTGAACTGCCTCACAGGGTCTGGGTAGCCTGTAATTGAGATTGGGACAAAAGTAAGATGATGCAACAGGATGCTCTGGCTGGTAATTCTCCTCACTCATCTTCTTCTTGGTTCTGGGTGATTAAAGGCATCACTGACTAATGATTGGACAGGGATCTTATCCCAGCAGAGTCCTTTGCATCTTTTCCCTTTACTTCACCCTTTATTAACTCTCAAGATTTCAGCACCATTGGAGGAGTGGGTGTGCTAAAAACTTCACTGAAAATTATCCTCTATATCTAATCGGAGACAAATACTGGCTTTTTTTTTACTTCAGTAGTATCTTTTGAATCTTCCCCCTTTTCTTTCTATCCTTGGTTATCTCTGAACTGTAGCGGTGGTTTCTCAACATGTCTCTCTACTCATCCTACACAGTAGTGTCAGACTAATCTCCAAGATATAGAGCTCTGGTTATGTGACATACTTGCTTGAAAACTCTTATCTTTCCAAGGCTGATTAAGTTAGGTTTAAATTTGATCTGAGGTTCCTTTCTCTGGCTCTTCCAACCTTTATTTCTAGAGCTGTTTTATAGTATTTGCGAAGTCCTAGCTATTGATGATGATGATGGTATGATTCTATTGGTTAAACTTATACATACTTCATTTTATATAAATCACCCCATGCATCTTTGAATTCTTCATACTCTCCATTTCTTAATGCACCATAATATTCCATTAAGTGCATATGCTATAGTTTCACATTCTTATACTATAGTTCTCTCATTTTGCAGGAAACTGAGACCCAGAGGGAGGAAAAGTGACTTTTTTAAGATCACACAGTAGCTGCCCTTTGTTCTTGTGGTTACAACCAAATTCTGGTTATAAATGATTCTTTGGCACAAGAACGTCTTTATCCTGGCCTTATCACATAGTGGAGGGAGATCTATAGTTTGTGAATAAATGGATGAGAAAATATTTAAGTCCTTATTACATTAATTATAATTATGTCATTATAAGAGACAGGTGGTGCAATGGATAAAGCACCAGGCCTGGAGTTAGGAAGACTTGGGTTCAAATAGGGGCCTTGTAAACCGAAGGTTACTAGCTGCAAGATCCTGGGCAAATCATCTAACTGCTGCCTGCCTCAGTTTCCCCAACTCTAAAATGGGGACAAACTGTAACAACCTCCCAGGGTTGTGAGGATAAAACAAGATAACAAAGTGCTTATTTGTCAAGTGCCTGGCCCAGAGCAGGTGCTTCATAAATGTTTCTTTCCTTCTTTACAAAGGTGCCTCTACCTGGGTCTAAGAGGAAGTAATGGTTGAGTTGGTTTGACTCTTGTGGCACATGGCACTTGCTGTCTCTCCCACAGGATGCCTTGCCTGCCCTGTGATAGTGTCTGTTCAGCAGCTGGTGTTGGCATTTTTGGTAGTAGGGATGATAGGTTCAAGGAAGTTTTCAATCCAGAGTGATGTGGAAGTTACACGCCCCTCCAAGAAAGGGCTATGATATAAAGACATAATGCATCAATAATTTTTTTTCATAAATAAAAGAAGGCTAGTCTGGAAGATCATTAAGGTAATTTTTTGTTCTACAATGATGAATCTCCTTTTAGATTCTTCCACTTGCTAACCAGGTCACTTTAGTTTCTTTGAGCCTCAGTTTGCTTATCTGCAAAATGGAAATCATAATGCTTACACTATCTACCTTACAAAGTGATTGTAGATATTAAAAGAGATGATGTATTAGAAAGTGCTTTGTAAACTGAAAAGTGCTATATAACTATAAGAAGTTATGTGGAAGGAAAAAAGTTCATTGTTGATTTACTATTAATTGTGTTAACTGTGAGAATGTGGACAGATTGTGGGGAAAAGAGGTTTTGACTTTCTTCTTTATCTTGCATGATTGTTATGGTAGAGGTTTTTTTTTAGGGGAATTGAGGGAGTTTATTTATTTGACTTTTTTTTGAAAGCTGCAACTTGTCTTTGAAAAGATGTGCCATTCTCATAGGAATACTTCTTACCAGAATATATGCTTTAATCAGATTGCCCTCCAGATACAAATCATCAGGGCAGCCTAAATTTAAGAGGAGTATCAGAATAATATTATAATTTATTCAGAGCCACTTATATCACAAAAGGCAGATTAAAGAACTATTGGAAGAATAATGTATTTGTGTAGTGAGACTAGACTTAAATCAGTCACATGTGGAGCCTGAGATTTGAGAGTTGGTGCAGCTTGGTCTCTACAAGCTGACAGTTTTAATAAAGACACAAATGTAAAAAATATGTTATAATTTAACTCTCTCTTCCAAAAATAGTGAGCTGAGGAGTTTGCCACTATGAAACCAGAAATTAAGCACAATTAACATGTAAATGATTAAGTTATCCAATTTGATATTTCAGAGGCTTGAAATGATACAAAGTGCAATGTGACATTCTGGTGTGTGTCTATGTGTGTGTCATCGTGGTGGGAATTGTTGATGGTTACATTTTTAATTTTGGCCTTCCTGGTGCCCATATTTTTAAACTTTATATATACAAACATGCCCACATTTGTACATAAATATATTTCCTGGCTAGATATGTTATCAGAAGCTATCTATTACAGGCAGTGTAAGTTTATGACAACTAATTTGCTATTATCACAGCCAAAGTAATTTGGGCTATATTAATGTATTTTCAGTTCAATCAAGCACATAGTGATTGGACATGACACTTTGAGAAAAATTCTAAGCAGTAGTTTTGCCAACTGGAACCAAGATATTTATTGGAACAATTTATTCAAATTGATGTATTTTTATTATAGGCAAATAATCATCTCTTCCTCAAACAAATGTCATTTGGTCTTGGTACTTTATAATTAATTTATGGCTGTCCATTTTATGTTCTCATAACCCTGAAGGGATTCCATCTCTCCCACTGCACCGTATTAACATATTTCATTACATAGCCACTAACTCTGTAGGCTCATCTATATAACTGCACAATGTGATTTATCAGGTTTAAAACCCACCTTCATTTCTTAAACATCAGAAGCAGAGTAAGGGGCATGGCTGTCTAGACAGTGTGGTGGGAAGTTCCCAACTTCCAGTAAAGCACATGCAATCCTTCATTACTGTAGCTAAGGAACTTAGTTTCAGGAAGGTCTGGGGACCTTTAAACATGGCTTTTAGAGTTTTGTTTAGACAGTGGAATAACCAAATGTGGATTTGGAAGACTGGAGTTCTTACAGATCTAGAAGAATGCGTGAAGTCATTTGGACTTTCATCTAAACTGTTCCCCACTATATATGCTGAACACGTACATTTTCGCAATCAACCCAGGTCCACAAGCTAATTAGAGGAGGAGGGTATTTGCTTATTTTGTCAGAAGCAGAAAGAGGAGCTGATGGACATAAAGTTCAGGAAAAGCCCCTAGACTCTGTCAAAGTATTGACTGGAGGATGAAGAAATACAAGGTCATATATCTAGCCTTTACTTTCTGCTGTCCTTAAGACAGTCTTGGGAAATGAGGCAGCTGCTAGGAGGCGAGACTGGATCTTGGTTAATGTTTTATGTAATCTAGGAGGCGTCCCAATGCAGATAGTTACAAGAGGTAAAAATGGAGTTGTATTATATCGCCACTTTTTAAATGAACAGGGGTCTGTGCTAATTCCAATTTGACTTTTCACAGACAAAAATGACTGCTTGGGATGGTAGCTGCTTCAGTTTCTTAGGGTACAGATTGGGGTTTTATAACTTTTCAGAACCCCTTAAAGCACAGCCAATCATAAGCATTTTGTGGCAATTTAGGATAGATAAGCAAAACCTTTCACAAGAGAGGTATGTGTAGAAAGAGGAATTATTCAAGGGAGAAAAGGGAGGCAGTATTTGTAATGTAGCCTGCATGATTTATTATTAGAATGAGAAAACATTCAAGGACAGGAAGGAAGAGAAGGTGACCAAATCCTTTTGCAACTGCTGAAGAAATCTGTTTGATTTAAGCAAACAGGGTTGAGGTAAGCACTAAGAGAAAGCTACAAGCATGTCTCTTATCTAAGGATAACAAACAGTTTTACATTAGTGGATGAGATCCCCTGCTTTACTGTGTCCTTGTAGAGGTCGTTATATTTTATTTCTGCTTTAATTCCTATCTTTCATGATCCAGACCCTGCCTTGGCTTATTGGTAAAGCTTTCCTCAGAGGCTATTTTGGTAAGATAATGCCTCAAGAGAGATAATATATGTAAAGTCCTTTGCAAACCTTAAAGCTCAGTGATTATCATGATGATTTGAGATCACACTGATCTCTCTTTTGAACCCTGTTTATACTCTGTTAAGACAGTTCAGAAATTTATTGTTCTATGATTGCTTCAAGTGTGTTAGTTTTATCTCAACTGGATTATAAATTCCATGGTGGTCCTTTCAAGACCTAGATTCTTATGTGTGATCTGTGACAGGTAGGGACAGTTTCATATATTTCAGTATCACTACAACAACAAGCAAATGTTAGGAATGTGCTCAATAAATCCTTGATTCATCAATCAGCTCTGAGATTAAGGATTAAGATTTACCACCTGGCTTGCAAGATGTGCTTTACATATTACTCACAGTGTCTATTGGTGCTTTCATTAACTTCTGCTTTATTCATCATGGGATGAATTGTAATCTTGGTTAAATGAGTACATTCTGTTAACATATGAGAAGAAAAATATAGCTTAATGCCTTTCCTTGTGGAAAGAACCATGAAATATCAGTTGGTCATTTAATCTGATTCTCATTGGCATCTATTTTTCACATGTCTTACTATAACTGTGAGTCTGAGTTTTCTCTATTCTTTGTTTATAGGTTTCCAATAGTTTAGAACAGCCAAGGAAACAGCAGCGTTCTGATCTCAATGGACCAGTTGACAATAACAATATGCAAGAGGTAATTTCATTAGGGGATAGAGTTCTGGATCATACTTTTATGGTAATGATGGTTGGTAAAATTTTAATATTGGTCAAACTTATTGTTCAACGCCTTTACCATTTGAAACCATAGATATCTGATGGATGGGGTAGGGCTATGCATGTAAGCTTGTGGTTCTGGGAGGGTCTGAGCAAGTCCAGTTTTGTTCCAGGAAAGGAATTCATGTTGGAAGAGTAAGAAAAAGTTCTTGCCTTTTAATTGGGAGTAGAGACAGGTTGGTGTAATGGACAGAAGGATGGCTTGGATTAAGGAAATCAGAGGTAGAAGTCTCGCCTCTGAAATACTGACTGTGTTTCCCTGGACTAGTACTTGATATCTCAGTTCCTTAGGTAAAGTTCCAAGATAACACTTAAGTTGCTTACCTACATGTTTGGAGGTTGTCTCAACACTGGGAATTCCTATATTGATGAAATCATAGTGTAAACACACACATACAAGTATTAGAATCAGAATGTATACATGTATATAATTGCATCGTTTCATCCTGGTTCTATAGCATACCTCTGAGAGCATCAATTACTAGATTATGAGATCCAGAGAAGGGATATGGCCTGCCATATTATTGTTGTTACTGTTCATTCCTTTATGTACTTAACCCCATTTGGGGTTTTCTTGGCAAAGACACTGGAGTTGTTACTTCCTTCTCCAACTCATTTAACAGATTTAATGCTGTCAAACATTTACCTTTGGTTTCGGCTCCCTGATTTTAAACCCATTATGATTTTACACTGAGTACCTGTATCTTAATATATAAGCACTCAAGATATTGATTCCCTATGGGAGTCGACAAGCCACATAACCCAACTGAGCATGATATTATTCCAGTTAGAGTAATTTTTGTGTACCTAATCTCTTGGGAATGCTAACCACTGATTTTAGTTTCTTAACACTTTATTTGTCTTATAAGATATAAAATAAATCTTCTTCTTTACCTATTGTTGTCCTGTTTTTAATATTTCCAAACAGACAAAGAAGGTGGCTTCGTTTCCGAGTTTTGTTGCTGGTAAGTGATTTGGGGCTATATGATTTTGTAACAAAACAGTCATTTTATTTTACTCCTTTAAAAGATTATTAAGAAAATATAGCTCAAATATTAATAAAATGTTATAGTAAAGTATAACATAGGAACATTTAATTTGTATAGCAAATAGCTTACTTATTGGAGCTGTTCCATTCATTGTTTTTTTTTTTAATATAAAGAAAACTAGCAGTCTGACTCATTTAATTGTTACCTTGCTAATCATGGCATGTGCCAAGGCTGATGATTGATATAATGAAATGAAATGCTTTTGCTTGAAAGCAGCTAATTGTATGACAACAGCTTTGATCCCAATGGCTATAATTGCATCCAAACTCACTATCCTGTTGTTCTTCACACTGACATTCTTGCACTACTGTTTTTCCATCCTTTCTTTTTCTTCACATTCAAATGTAGATGAACAGCAGTGCCCTTTGTTTCAGTCTGTGGCTCAATTTCATAAGCGAAGTAGAGACCATTTTAATTGGGATAGGTAGATAGATACAACCTTTTTTGCGGATAGAAAGGGTATATACCTACTTACTAGCTAAGTGCTGAGCCTTGTCAAACACACTTCTTATACCCTCTTGATGCTACTTTAAAGATCTTTGAAGATTTGTTTTTGGCTCTAAAATACGAGCTTAAGCAGCTAGGGGAAAGTTCACCTGTGCCACTAGGAACACAACTTATACTGAAACATAATAAAACTCTGATTTACTGCTAGCACCACTCCATTGACTTGGGGAGGGCAGTTCAGTTTGTGTGGGCTTCTCATTTCTGTGTGAATTATCTACAGGGCTGAGGTAAGTAGGTTCTCAAATAAGATTACTTGATCATCTTGCTACCCTGAAATACCTAGTATCTTGCCCCCTGCCAGTTTCTTTCCCCAGTTTAAACAAAGATTGTATTAAACTGAATTCCTTAATTGCTTTTCTTTACTAATAGAGCTGAATTAGTTATACTTTCCCCTTTATCTCTTTGAACTTGGGCAGACTTTCTATACCCAGTCTGGTCCTCTGAGAGTCTTAGCTATGAGATGAGAACTCAGAGATTGTATCCACATTGAATGACCGCCAAGAGGCATTGCATTCGACAGAGTTGCCAATTACTTGTTAATGAGTCCTAAATGAAGGTAAATCAAATCTACTCCTTTTAAGCAGATGACAGCAAAGGAGGTATGACTCTGATTCCCAAACCTTCCTATAGGCCTCAAGGGGTTTAGAAGGGAGCAAACTAAAATGAGCTAGCAAAGGGAAAGAAAAGTATATACTAGTTAAAAAAAAGATTCAAATCTCAAGGATTTTTTTAGTTATCTAAAAAAAATTCTGTCAGTAAGAAAGATTGTTTTCAAATAATAAAATTATACTGAGTGTTTAGAGGGAGCTTTAAAATCATTAGAATACTGTACAAATCAACTTATCATCTGAAATAATTAAGAATTAGTTATGTGTTCATAATTCATGACATCTTTTTCTTCCATAACTGATTTAAATAATACTCATAGTAAGGTATAGCAGAGGTGAAAATATATTTGATGTGGTGTGAGTCATTATAAATCTTGGCTCTATTGCTCATTACCTATGTGCCCTTGGGCAAATCACTTAACTTCTCTAGGCCTCAGTTTCTTCATTTGGACTAAAAATTATGAAACAAGTGAAGTTTTTCTTTGTTTCTCTCCCCTACAAATTCATAGTCCGATCCATCAACTTCTTTCCCCACGATAACATTCTTCTACTGGTCATTCTCTGACCCTGGATAATCAGCAAGCTCATCTTCCTCCCCTGGACCTAAGCTCCTTGCTATGGTATTTAATCTAGGCTATAGCATGGATAATTTTCTGCTTTCCAAATTTGTCTTTCCTCTTATCATCTTAAAGGGATCTTCCTCTCAACTAGCCATCCCTAAAAAGGTAATCTTATAATACCTAGAACTTATATATCATTTACAAACAATTTTACATGTTTTGTCTCATTTGATTCTCAAAATTGTTCTGTGAAGTGAATGCTATTATGATGCTCATTTTATAAATGAAGAAACTGAAGCTAGTAGATATTGAGTGGCTTGCCCAGGGTTACATTAGTAAGAGTCAGTTCTTCTATCATGCTCCTATCCTCCTCCTTTCTACGTGTCAGGATAAGCATGGAGTCTCAGAATAAGTAGTAATCCTTCCTTTTTTTTTTTATCGCTCTTTGCTAGAGGAACTAGAAACCAAATAATTCAGGGAAATGTGTGCCCACACATTCTGGCTTACCAGCTCTCTATAACTTTTGGTCCTCCTGAGTCCTGGATTTTTAGAAGAATCATATGTGCTATTATAAATCCATCATTTAACTTAAGATGGAAAACAGAGACCTATAGAAAAGGTGGCTTGCCTTCAAGCTTTGAGGAATTATTACTTTGAGACTCAAAACATAGATGATACCAACTTGGGTGAGTTATGGTTAATCCCTAATTCATTTCAAATTTACATTGAAAAGTAGAAATTGAATTCCTGTGTTTCTGTGTTGTGGAGGGGATGTTTTTGGGTAGGGAGCTGGATCTCTAAGATGCCTTAAAACTCTTCAAAGGAGTCAACTGCAGACACTATAAGTCATCAAAAGTGAAACCAAAGTACTTTATCTCCTTTGATCCCGATAATAACCCTTTGAGTTGGGTTGGGCCAGGATTATTAGCATTTTACTGAAGAAAACACTGAGGCTCAGAGAGATTGAATGGTTTTTCCTGAAACTCATACAGCTTATAACATTCAAATCTGAGGCTCTATTGAATCTGATTTCAAATCTAATACTCTTTTTCCAGTACTTTGCATATAACT
This sequence comes from Petaurus breviceps papuanus, assembly GCF_028583685.1. NCBI lineage: Eukaryota > Metazoa > Chordata > Mammalia > Diprotodontia > Petauridae > Petaurus > Petaurus breviceps. The sequence goes on from NW_027186296.1 coordinate 47,581,778, forward strand.
CCCTTGACTGGTTTATATGCTCAGAAACTGGATACATACCTAGATGAGCTTTTGGGCTCCCTTCTACTGCTTATCTTCTTTTATTCTAAGCCATTGTAAACTATGGCTTTAGTAACTTGGGAACGAAAATCATGTTTATTTTTTTGACATGACTTGAAAGGAAGTGATCAAGGAGGCAATGGGGAGATATGCTTCCATGTGAAATATTTCTGTGCAGAGCAATTGCTTTGTATGGGTATTGTTGGAGCTTTCAGAGCTCATGTCAGCAAGCTAAAAGCTACTGGGGAGTTCCTTTAGCAATAGTTAAGATTCATTGGTTTGAGAGAGAGTTAAAATCAGGGACATTTTCCAGTTCATGCTCAGTTAACTAGGGGCTGGGGTATGGATACGGCTTTAGTCCTCTGGGTGGGGAAGTAGACAATTCCCAACATAGGCACATTACTCAAGGCTTAGTGAGAACCTCATGGACTACATTTGCAAACAAGAGGTTCCCTCCCTCACAATGCTGCAACTCCCCTCCCCAACCTTCCCTCCATCTTTTAAATTTTACTCTGGGGTCATTACAAACTAGACTTTTCACCATTGCTGGGCTGTTTCCAGGGACCACAGAAGAAAGGAGGGCTGGTACAAGTCAAATTGAGTCTCCCTCAGCATGATGGGGCACAAATGCATTTTTCTGCTTTCAGAGCAAAGGAGAAAGGCACCTGAGACAAAAGGAGAGACATGAAAAGACTCCATTTGAAGTTCAGCCAAGAAATCATACAATTGTATATACAGTATTTTTCTCACACTTTCCTTTGTAAGGAGGGGCATTGAAGTAGGGGCGGGGAGCAGACCTTCTAAATAGTAGAGTCATTTTGAAATGAGCCCACTGGTCCATCTGTAGGAGGAAGCCCATGTTTAGCATATGACATTTCAGTAGGATCTGGCCTCCATTTAGACACAGCCCTTCCGTTGCCCCTTGAAGTAGTCATAAAGAATAGTTTGTCTGGTCTGAAGGGTGTTCTAGGTTATGATTCCTTTTGGCCACATAGTTTCCCAAACACTTGAGCTTCATCTAGTATTAAATGATACTTTAACTTTCCTCTCAGCCATCTTCTTTTATGCACAATGATTTAAAAAGCTTACTTCTAAAATCATTTTCATAGTATTTTGTCTCTAACATTCTGGCACACTGACTCTCAAATGGCTCCTGTGGCTATTTTAGTCATTTCAGCTGTGTCTTATTTTTCATGACCCTATTTGGGGTTTTCTTGGCAAAAATACTTGAGTGGTTTGACATTTCGATTTCTGGCTCATTTTTCAGATGAGGAAACTGAGGCAAATGGGTCAAGTGACTTGCCTAGGACCACACAGCTAGTAAGTGTCTGAGGCTGGACTTAAACTCAGGAAGATGAGTCTTCCTGAGGCCCAGTACTCTATCCATTGTGCCCCATAGATATGCCTTAAAGGGTCTCTTATGAACTGTTCTATAAACTCTGAGCCTTTTAATTTAATGGCCTCATAGCTTGAATGCAAGGCACCTGTTTTCTATATGTCTCTGTTTTCTCTCTTAAGCTAAATGAAAGATTTATAATAGAAAATATGACCCTACATAAATCTGATTTGTGATACTAGCATGTCAATCCATCACTAGGCATTTATTAAGTGCCTACCATGTGATAGGTTCTGAGTATACAGTGACAAAAATGTAACAGTTCTCACCCTCAAGTAGCTTATTTACATGGGTAATTGTAAATTTTAAAAATCTATATAAAATTAATAGAAGGTGATGGGGTGATGGGAGAAGGAGTTAAAGCACTAGCAGCTTGGCTGGAGCACAGATTAAGAAAGGCTTTATGTTGAAGGTGGTGTCTTAAGGGAAACCAAGGCAGAGGTGACTTGGGAGTACATTTCTGGCATGAGGAGATAATTAGGACAAAGAGCCCAAGAGATTAAATTTATGATCCCATCATCTCTAGAACTGGAAGGGACCTTAGAGGCCACCTTTTCCAACCCCCTCATTTTACAGCTGAGGAAACAGGTCCGAAGATGGCAAATGATTTCCCAATGTCATGCAGATAGTATGAGGAAGGATCTGTATCTAGGTCCTCTGACTCTCAAGCTTCTTTCCCATTTTACCATGTATCATGTGTGAGGACCAGCAAGAGCACCAGTTTGGCTCATCATGAACATACAGATACTATTGTAGTAATTATGATATTTAATTGGCTCCATTTCAAATATACAAATTGAATTTTGTTCATAATTCATTGAATTTTCTGATGATAGAGATTGACCTGGATTACTTGGATAGAGACAGGGAATAGACTTGTGATTTCATTAATATTGGGAAATTCCAAGTGAGGAAACTTCTTTTACCAATATAGGTTGCATCTCTGTAACTGGTAGTCTCAGAGAACTACCAGAGTACTCAGAGGTAAAGGACCTGCTGAGAGTCATAAATCAGTAGGTGTTAGAAGCAGGTTTTTCTGTCTTCAAGGCTGGCTCTCCAACCACAGTCCTACACTGCTGCTTGCTTGTGATCTATTAGTCATTCAGTCAATAAACATTTTTGGAATGTCTACTTTGTGCCAGGTACTGCGCTCAGTGTTGAAGGTAGAAATAGAGGCAAAAGACAGATCCTGCTCTTCAGAAGCTCACAACTGAATGGGAAAGACACATGCAAACAAATATGGATAAACAATTCTCAATGCAGAATAAACAGACAATAGTTAAAAGAAGAAAGGCACTAGAATTCAGAGGGTTTGGGAAGGGAATCCTGTAGGAGATGAGATTTCAGTTGGAACTTAAAGGAAGAAACCATTAGGTGGAGATTAGAAGGGGGAGCATGCCAAACATGGGGGATAGCCAGAATATCCTGGAACCAAGAGATAGAGTATCTTCTTTAGGGAACAGCAAAGGAGATCAGTGTCACTAGAATGAGGAGTAGGTGGTGGGGAGTAAGGTGTAAGAAGACTGAAAAGGTAAAAAGGGACTAGGTATTGAGGGATTTTGAATGTCAAATAAAGGATTTTATATTTGATACCGAATGTAATAAGGAGTTATTTGAGGGTGTAGAGGGTGGGAAGGGGGTAGCATGGTCAGAGCTAGCTTTTAAAAAATCACTTCAATGGCCAAATGGAGGGTGGATTGGAGTGGGGAGAGACTTGAAGCAGGCAGACCTTCCAGCAGGCTATTACAGTAATTATAGGTGTAAAGTAATAAGGCCCCACACCAGAGTGGTAGTGATGTGGGAGTAGATATTGGAGAGATGTTGCAAAGGTGAAATTGACAGACCTTGGCAACATATTGGATATTCAAGGTGAAAGAGAGCAAGGAGTTGTATCCCCAGTGTAATATTTACAGCACTGATGACCACTGTAAATATGCCAGCATAGTGCTCAATCACAAAATATAACAGACTCTCCATATATAAGACAGAAAGAAAACATTTGTTCAGACACCAGAAAACCAAATCACAACACCAGGAAACTGAATCCATCATAGCAACATAGAAGTTGATAAGCCAAAAGCAGCACAGAGAGCCACAGCATCTTTTAGCCTTCCCACAAACCAACATTTACTCACAAGCCTAAATGTCTCCTTGGGTGTGTCTTCTCCACCCTCCATCTCTACCTGCTCTGACTCCCAGCTTCCTGTGTGCTCTGCTCCACCCTTCAGCAAACTCCTCCCACCAAAGGCTCCATGTGCTTACATTCAGCCTATTAGGGGGTAGGGTATATCTTCAAAGCAGGGAAGATCTTCAAATTCCCATTCCCATTATAGGAGTTTAGCATGACTCCTAGATTATGAGCCTGAGGGACTGGGAGGATAGTGTTGCCCTGTAGAGTAATAGTAAAGGTAGAGGGAGGCTTTAGGGCGACAAATAATGAGTTTGATTTTACACAAGTTTAGTTTAAGATGTCCACTGGACAACTAGTTGAAGATATCTGAAAGGCAAGATATTGAGTCAATATAGGTAGATTTGTGAATAGTCAGCACAGAGAAGATAATTAAATCCTTGAGAGCAGAGCAGATCATCAAGTGAAGTAGTATAGAGGGACAAGAAAAGGGGACCCAGGAGATAACTCTGGAAAATACCCATGTTTAGAGGGCCTGATCTGAAAGAGGATCCATAAAGGCAACTGAAAAGGAACAGGCAAGAGAATAATAAGCAGAGAATGTCCTGAAGACCTAGAGAGAAGAGCGTATCAAGGAGGAGAGGGTGATCAACAATGTCAAAGGCTGCTGAGAAGTTGAGGACAACAAGGCTTGGGAAAAGGTCCTTGGATTTGGGAACTAAGAGATTATTGCTAACTTTGGAGAAAACAGTTTTGGTGGAGTGAAAAGACTGGAAACCTAATTGTAAGGAGTTAAGAAGAGAGTGAGAAGAGAGAAAGAGGCACCTATTGTAGACAAGAATTTTACTACAAAGGGCAGAAGACATATGAGGCAGTAGTTAGCATGGTGGAGTTGGAAGGATCAAGTGAGAGTTTTTTCTGGAGTGAAAAAATGGAGGTGACATAGGCAAGTTTTTTGGCAGTAAGGAAAGAGCCAGTAGACAAAGAATTTGAACGTAGGGTGAAATTAGATTCATCTGCTTATGGTTTCATGCTTCATACTTCAATATTTATCTTTGAAATCAGCACCCACTCAACCATTCATGACCAGTAAAGGCTTAAATAGGTGAAGGTGACCCTAACTCTAACACTACTACCTTAGTCTCTAGATGAGATTGTGATAGATTCTATTATCTATCCATTATCCATTGAATCCTGGAACTAGAGCTCTTCTTCTTCTTCATTATGCAGCCTTTCCAATCGACTCTTGAAATACTGGCATTGGAGAGTTCCTTTCAAAGAATATTATGGAAGAAAAAAGGATGAAGAGACTAATTTCTTCATGAGACTACTATTATGGCTCACCCTATTAATCAGTTACCCTACTCTGGACAGCTTCATTCCCCAGTCAACTCGTACTTTCTCTGCTCTATTCTGAGCAAAAGTTCACCTCCTGTTTTCCTAATCCCCCTATTCTAGACCAAAATGGAAATCCTTTTCCCCTGATGCCTCTCCTTTTACTTTCATCCATATTTAGCTTGGTCCCTACCCACTGATGCAAAATCTTTTTCTCCTTTGTCTCCTCTCCAGTGTGGATTCTGGAACCACAGTCTGGTGTTAAGAAACTACACTTTATTTTAGATCTCTTCCTTTCCATATTTTTGTATTCATGTAAGTCTGGCTTCCTCTGGAAAACATTCTATCTTTGGGCTCCCTTTCCAGTACTAATTGTCCTTTCTCTTATGTCTTGGCCCAGGAGGAGTTGTAATATTATTTTCTCTCCTCCATCTTTCAGTAACCTTTTCTCCTTTGAGGTTTAATCTAATCATTGATGTATTCTTATCCAGGTCCTTATTGCTGCCTTATACTTACCTCCTAAGCACACTCTTTTCTTAATAATAATAATAATAATTATAAAATAATTAATAATAAATAGCTTCAGCTGCCTCCCAGTCTTTTCTCCCATACTCCCTGCAATCATACTTGAAGACTTGAGTATTCACACTGAAGTCCCTTCAAGCATCCTATCTTCTCAGTTAATATAACTCCTCAGTTCCTATAAGCTATATCTCAAGAATGTTCATACCTTAGTCATTACTCTCACCCTTCATCATATGAACTCTGAAATTCTCCACTCTGTTCATAATTTTCAATTTCTATCCTATACTTCTTAAGTCTATTCTATGTTTTCCCCTAGACTTCAAGTTCCTCTCTTCTTCCTGCTGTTCCAATCTATCGCCTCTGTTCTGGCCTTGTATTTCTTTCTTTTGCAGTCTTTTCTCTGTAACTATTTTTGACTATACACAGTCCTCCGCCTTTGAATACCTTGCCCCTTTGTCCTTCTATCATCTATTTCATACCAGTTCCCAACCCTGATTCTACTTCTATTCATGAGCTACTGAATGCTGCTGGTGAAAGTCCTGCCAACTGGATCCACTTCACATTTATTTTTTAATCTCACAGGGCCATCTTTACTGTCTGATGCTTCTTTTTATCAGTTGATTCTTTGAAGCCATATTTGAACTCGAATCTTCCTGATTCCAGGTCAGGAGCTCTATCCACTGCACCATCTAGCTTCCCTCATCAATGGAGGTGTCTAAATTGAGATTGAATAACCATTTAAGATTACAGATGTCAAGCTGGAAGAGACTTTAGAAGCCATTTGAGTCAACACTCATTTTATAGATCAGGAAAACTGAGACCTAGAAAGGTTAAGTGAAAAGTGTCCAAGGTCACCTGGATAGGTAGTAAGAGGCAGAGCTGAGACACAAACCTTGATACTTTGACTCCAGATCCATTGCATGTCCTGCTTCATCATGCTGCTTCTTCTCAGGGATGTGGTAGGGAGGAAATTTCTGCATGGGTGTGTGGTCAGACTAGAGAATCTAAAGTTCCTTCTTTTCCAATGACTCTAAAAGGAACTAGGGTGGGGACTTCCAAAGGTTACTGGTTCTTCAGGGAAAAGCACCAGGACTTCAGGGGAAGAAGGATGAGGGGTAATAAAACTGAATTAAAAGCGGTGGGTGGGATAGAGTCAACAGCAGCAAGAGAGAGAACAGGAAATTTCCAGTAGATATGTCAGCAACGGGAATGAGGACCAACCTGGGATGTCTATTTGCTAGTTTGTCAGTTCACAATTTTTTATGGTCCCTAGGATCATTTAGGCTCTTTTGGAGTACTTTGAAATCATCCCCCCAGACTCTTAACAGTTTATTAAATTAGGTTTTAGTGCATACGAGCTGTTGCATTGGTGTGAAATAGATGATAATGACTCATTTTAATCTCTTCCTTCCAGATATTTATATCCCACATTTAGATGCAAGGAGCACAGAGCCCCAAGTGGACAAAGCAGCTCTATTATTTTTAGATTTTAATTTAATATCAACCTAGAAAATGTTTCAGAGTTCCTGGGCAAATCTTTTTTTTTTTTGTAGGGGGGAAGGTAGGGCAATTGGGGTTATGGGACTTGCCCGAGGTCACATGGCTAGTTATGTGTTACGTGTCTGAGGCTGGATTTGAACTCAGGTACTCCTAACTCCAGGGCCGGTGCTCTATTCACTGTGCCACCTAGCCGCCCCAATTCCTGGGCAAATCTTAAAGAAATTGGATTTGCAGGGTGATTGGGAAGAGAGGTTATTTTAATGGATACTTTATTGACCTGGCTACATGCATACATGTATGGGCTTTTGTGGTGGAATTAAAAAAAATACCAGAAATAAATGAATTTAGAAATCTTGCAAATGTCACAGAGTATTTCAATAAAACCAGTGTTTATGTAGTTTCAGTTTTAATCATCAATTCATTTTTGCATTGCTTCCAGTCATTATCATGTGTGTTAATACACAAATATCACTGTTTTTTTCATAGGACAAATTTTAATAAGCTGCACAAATGGTTGAGTTAATCAGTGCTGTGCAGCCTGCAGCTCATAGCTGGGATTGGAGCATGGGCTGGTAGTGAAAACCAATAAAGGAACTCAATGGCCAATTATGTATTCAAGAAACATTCATTCATTAAGGAAAAAATAGTCTACTAGAGTTGCTAATAACTGTTTATTGCTTCATGTGACAATGTCACTACTGAAGGGGACATTTGGAAAAAAAAGATATTTGCATAATGAACGTTTAGCTCAAGAGTTTCTTCTGTTCTACACTTTTTTTTTTTGCTTTTTGGAGGGGGGAAAGCAGGACAATTGGGTTAAGTGACTTGCCCATGGTCACACAGATAATAAGTGTTAAGTGTCTGAGGCTGAATTTGAACTCAGGTCCTTCTGAATCCAGGGCCGGTGCTCTATTCACTGTATCACCTAGCCGCCCTTGTTCTACACTTTTGGTGGTATAAATGATTTAATTTTTTTCTGTACTTCCCCATGAGGGGGCGCAAGGTACTGTTATCCCTTCAATATTGTGACTTTCCCCATAGCAATTTCAATATATTGTGGGTTGTCATAAGAAGTTAAATGGGAATTTTAGGGAGTTTTATGGAAGCTGAAGATGACATGGCAAGGCCAGCAGATGACAAAGAAAAGCTTAGAAACTCAGAAATGCATAAATATACATGTACTGTAGTATAATATCAATGTATTTTATCTTTTAGCACCATAATAATTCAGACTTCTTCTCTGGTATGAAGGGAGGGCCAGAACATTTTATATGGATTTTCTAGATTTCAGTGAGATGTGCCCTCAACCCCCCAGTGGTGTGAAAGGGATAGAGAACTATCTAGATTAGGTATTAGAGTCATAGATTTAAAACTGCAAGTGACATTGGGAATTATGAAATACCACTCCCTCATTTCACAGGTGAGAAAACTGAGGACCAGATCAATGAAGAAATTTAACCAAAGGTCCTATAAGTAGCTGGTATCAGTGTCAAGATTCAAAGGACAGTAATTAATTCCACACCCAACACTCTTTCCATTGCAGAGAGGTTAATGAAGGACCCTCATACTAATGCTCATCTTCATCCCCCATGGCCATTCTAGGAGTGTGTTATGGTCTCAGGATAGACATATTCATAACATCATATATTTAGAGCTACACGAGACTATGGAGGCCATCAGATCCAATCTCCTCATTTTATATTTGAGGAAACCATAAAGGTTTGGTGACTTGTCCAGGGTCACAAAGCAAGCAAATGTTCTTATTTTTAAATTAGTAAAAGTGAAATACAGAGGAAATTTTGAGAGAATTTAAGTGACTTGTCCAGGTTATGATGTATATCTAAGATGTATCCAAGGCAGAATTTGGACCCAGATCTTCTTGCCTCCAGGTCAAATACTCTTTTCAATTCTCCACAGGATTTAGAGCTGGAATCAGCATTAGAAATCATGTCTGATAATTGCACATATATAACCTATATAAATTACTTACTATCTTAGGGAGGGTGGAGGGCAAGTCATAAGAGAGGGAGAAAATTTGGAACTCAAAATTTTATATATAAGAATGAATGTTAAAAATTGTTTTTATATGTAATTGGAAAAAATAAAATACTATCTAGTGGAAAAAGAAACACATAGCTAAAATATCCCTTATAGTATACAATTTTAAGAGAACTTCAAGGAAACAGATCTAGGCAAAATCTGTTTCACGTTTTGCAAAGTGAAAGGTGTTTGAAAAAAGATTTTAACATTTTCAATTCATTCCAACATAGTTAGATCTGACCATCTCTGTTAGATTATTTTGGTTTGTAAAAAGGCCAGAAAACAATAACTTTACATCATTCTAATCAGAACTCCCTAACAAAAGACATCAAGGTATAATAAAACTTTCTTTAAAAAAATAAAAAGAGAGAAATCACATCTGACCTCATCATTTCACAAATGAAACAACTAAGATGCAGAAAGGGGACAAGTACAGTAACTTGTATGAGGTCACCCAGGAACCAAATAGTAGAGTTGGGTTTTGAATGTAAGGCCTTTGATTCCTAATCAGGCCAGTTTCAGTAGACAATAGCATACAGATGCTCTGACTTCTTAAGCAGGCATAGTCTCAGTGTGTAGCTGCCTCTCCCGTGAGGACGTACTGCAAGTTACAGCTGTTGGTGTTCTATAAATTTCCCCTCTGTCATCGTTTGAGACTAAGAGATGGTGCCCTCTTTTGGAAAACAACATGCTTTCTTTACTGTCTCATGACGTACTTTATGGCTGGTGCATTAACTGAGTGCCAGGTGCTTCTGCAGTTATTTTCACAATGTAAAGAAAGGTGTTTAGGAAAAATGGTTTGGGTAATGGTGGGAATAGCAATGATTTACTCCATTAAACCTGACCTTATGGCTGCTAAATCATTCTCCTCCTGTCAAATGGTCTGCATGTTGACTACATTTGAAATACGTGTCTCTCCCACTACCATTCCTAGATGTGGGATGTGAATGCCCTTAATTGAAGGCAGTTCCATCTTTCTGGGAAGAAACTAACTCTCTCCATTGTTTAGTTCCAGGCCCCTGTGAACCTGAAGATCTCATCGATGGAATCATTTTTGCTGCCAATTACCTGGGGTCTACACAACTGCTGTCTGAACGGAACCCTTCCAAAAATATCAGAATGATGCAGGCCCAAGAGGCAGTCAGCCGTGTCAAGGTAGCATTGGTCTCTGAGCTGGTGAAAGGGGCTAGGTCCCTTGGCAGCTGAGCTCTCACGAATTCTGTCTAAAATCATGCAGTTTCAAATTGACTTCAGGGGGCAGTGAAGTGAGGCTAGTTCTGCCACAACAGAGACCTCCTTTGCTTCCAAGGCCTGGTGTGAAAGTGCACAGAAACCCATAGCCTGCCAGTGAGTAAGACATAAATTATTGCCGAGGTCAAAACAAAGAGCCTTAAGACTGGAGGAGCATTGTGAGGATTCAAAGGCAGAATCCAGTCTACAAAGGGGAAATCGTCAGGCTGCAGAATACAGGAGATTAGTTTCCAGATGAATTCATTTCACTAAGTTGCAGCCTGGAAACATTTTTTTTCCTTAAAAAAGAGGTTATTCTTAAGCATTCTAGCTGCCAAAAAATTATTATTGTTTAAAGTCACAAGTCCCAGTACAATGCTATTTGCCTTGTTTGTTCTATTTAAAGAACTCACAGATGGGGAGGGAAAATCATTTCATGAAAGAAGTTGAATGTACTCATAATTCATATAGGAGCTGCTTTAGAATTAACAAGCACAAACTTAGACCCATGTAAATTTGTGCTTCTGATAGAATCTAGATAACAACAATGATGTGATTGTCAAATATCACTGTTTAATGTTAAATGCGACACATTTCATTAAAAATTATTACATTCATCTTAAAACTCCCATGTATTGGTCAAAACCGCATCTTGTTTTGAGCAATGCCTTCTTAAAAACTATAAATGAAACCCCCATAGATTTGGAATTAGAGGGCCTGGGTTCAAATTCCGATTCTGCTAATAATTAGTTGTATACTTAGACAAATTTGTTCACTACCTCTGGGTCTCAGTTTCCACATCTATAAAATGAGAGGCTTGGACTAGACAGCCTCTAATGACCCTTCCAATTCTTAATCTACCATGATCATATGAAGCCTATGAAAGCATGTGTTGTGCTAGAGAGAGAACTGGATTTGAAGTCAGATGACCTCAGTTTGAATCCTATTTCTGCTACTTATTACGTGTGACCTTGGGTAAATCATTTAACCCTTCTGAGTCTTAGTTTCTTTAGTTCTAAAATAAGGAAGTGTTGGTCTAGACTAATGGTGCCAAACTCAAATCAAAATGGGAACCATTAAACCACATATAAGCATCCCTTTAGGATGTATACTGACTCAATTTTAAAATGTAATATTATCTATGTTTTATTCTTTTTTATTTGTCTTGTTAATACTTTCTAATTACATTTTAAGGTGGTTTGAGGCCCAAGGGCCATGTGTTTATTTGCCACCACTGGTATGGAAGGTCCCATCCCTTCTGAAACCTATGCTTTTGAGATGGGTGGTGCAAATGCTATTGTATTGTATTATAAATATCATATTTATTTCAGATCAGAAAACTGAGGCTTACAAAGGTTAAGTAATTAGGCCATAGTCACACACAAGGTATAGCCAAATCTTAAACCTTATATCTTCTGAACCCCAAGTCCAGTGTTCTTTCTGCTACAGTATTAAAGGGCTTAACATTTCTTATAAGTGTTAGAGATGACCGAATATTTTCTGAGTCAGTGGTGTTAAAACAAGGGGATTATTTTGTTAAGGAATTGCTGTTAGTGAGTTAACATCAAACATGCTATTTGAGTTCTTATATACACATTAGGTACTCTTAGTAAATGTTTTTTGAATGTAGGAGAGGGGTGAGAGGTATAAAAAAAATAAAGCCTGATTCTGTATTAAAAAAGTATGGGCTTCCCCCCACCCCCCATTTTTTTCCTCTTACCAATCATGAGAGCAATTCTCTGCTATAGCATCTTTGGAGTCTTACAAAATGGAATGAAATGCTGATGGTACTAGAGAGTTCTTGCTATGAAAGAGACTCTCAGTTCTGGTTGAAAACCCATGATTTTGCTTCCCCAGGCCATGGATTATGGCCACATGAATATACCTGTACAAGGAGCTGTAGAACCAGTTCCCCTGACCCTGCATCTTGTATCCCCATGCTCCCTGACAGGTAGTACAACTTTATTTATTAATTTATTTTTAAAGCAATTAGGGTTAAGTAACTTGCTCAAGGTTACATGCCAATAATTTTTTGTGTGGGTGCCAAGTATCTGAGGCCGGAACCGATCCCGGGTCTCCCGACATTGGGGCCGGCACTCTTACTCACTGTGCCACCTGGCCGGTCCTTCAGGAGTACAACTTTAACATAAGATGTGAAAACACTGTACTTCCTCCTAGTCTGGCTTATACTTAGCAATTTCTGACAGTTCAAATCAACAACAAATGTTTCTCAAATGCTTCTGGTTTTTAGATTCACACATTGAATAGGCCACTGGGGTTGGAAGGGAACTTAGAGATTATAGTCCATCCCCACTTTTGTTTTTACAGATGAGGAAATTGAGTCCCAGAGAGGGGAAAGGACTTTGCCTGAAGTTGAGTAGCTAGTTAGTTTCAGAGCTGAAAACAGAACTCAAGTATCCTGATTCCCAGTGCAATGATTTTTTTCCCCCACTGCACCATTTTGTGCAAGGTTGTTTGTACAAGTGTTGGTCACTGTGGGAAATATGAAGATAAGTCTAATGTTTGTCCTCAAGGAACTTACCATTTAGCAAAAAAAGTACAGTGAATATAAAGGTACTTATTATAGACTCTGGGTCACATTTTCCAATTCTATTAATGAACTTTGGTGTCCCCAAGTTCACTGGGACCTGTGAATGGAATATAGCATGTTTCCTTGTTAAATTTTTGTCTAATCTTTGGCCTTAATACTCCTATGGTACAGAGAGGCTTTCCTAAGTATTGCTTTACCACCTGGGAAAAGAGTTTTGGCTACATTTTTTTAATGGTGCCCAAGAACTGTTGATATTTGTTAGAGTAAGGACACTATCAAACAGCTGGTAGAATAGAAACAAGCCAGCACTTCCAGGGGGTAGATAAGGTTCCTGAAATTAGCCTGCTAACCTTTAGCAGACTTGTCCATTAAATGAAGTCCTATTCCACAGCCTTACTTGTACAGTTTCAAACTTGAAGAATTAATTCTTCACTGAGGCAATAAACTCTGATCTCATAGTTGGCACAATCTGTCATTAAAATGTTTTTCTTAGTCCTTATCATTCCATATCTAAACATACTAGAGTGGCCCAGCTGTTTCAAGCTGCTAAGAAATGTACTCGTTAAGAATTTTTGATTAGTTTATTATTTATATATCTATGCTTAATCCTAAAGGCTGTTTACCTTGGTAGATTTTTTCATTTTATGTAGGTTCTAAGTATTTAACTCAATGGCCAAAAGACGTATACTATATGCTGTGTCTTTTTTGTGCCCATCTGTTTTTCTTTTTCTCTTACGTGCTACTCAGAGGATGCAGAAGGCTGCTAAAATCAAGAAAAAAGTGGTGTGTAAAAAAACAACAACCCTATTTCTCTAGAATACCAGTGCTTGTTTATGTTTTTGTGGCTTGTTCTTTGTGGAGCTGTGCTTTTCCATTAGGAATCCTCATAAAATGGTAATGCTGAGTCTTCTTTCTTTTCCTCCTTGATTGCTTAACTCCAGATTATCAAATGGAGTCACAAAAATGACTTCATTTATTTTTCCTGTTACCTATTTATTGATGTAGCTCATCATTACTTCCTTTCTCTTCTATTTAGTTTTTTCAAATGTACCAATACTTACTTTATCTGGAGAAATGACTAATTTTGTATTTAATAGTGGTTATACTTCTAGGTGAAGCATTTCATGCTGACAGAGAGATATATCTTCCTATAGCATGGGCCTAACTATGACATTAATTAAATTATTCTGATATTTAAAGACTCATTAATTTTAATTTACCAAATCAGTACCATGAGTACTACAATTTGCAATGTGCACATACATTTTCAACTAATTAAAAAAGGTTTTGGAGTGAGGTCAGGCTAGCTGTCATTTCAAAATAAAGTTGATATTTAGTAATATGTTTGCAAACGCAGTCATTTACTACGTTTGGGAGATTTACAAGCTGTCATTTTAATATCTGTTTCAGGATACTAAGTATTAAATATCTCTGATTGGTATTGAAATGCCCATTTGGCAAATTTCTTTTTTCTTTCATGTTGACACTGATAGAAGCAACATGGTATAATGAATAGAGTTCTAGGGTTGGATAGGGGAATATCTGTGTTCAAATCAAACCTGGACAGGCAAGCATGATGTAGTGAAAATATTTTTCAAACTTTTTGGTCTCTGAACTCCATTATATGCCTGTGAGTGTGTGTGTGTGTGTGTGTGTGTGTGTGTGTGTGTGTGTGAGGGGGCAGTCAGGGGGTTAAGTGACTTGCCCAGGGTCACACAACCAGTAAGTGTCTGAGTCTGGATTTGACCTCAGGTCTTCCTGACTTCAAGGCTGGTTCTCTATCCACTGAACCACCTAATTGCCCCAACTTCATTATACTCTAAAAAATTATCAAGCTTTTGTTTATATAGGTTATATCTGTTGATTTTTACAGTATTAGAAATCAAAATGTCTTAGTATTATTTTGAAAATAGTTTTGACTTCACCAATACCATGGGAGAGTCTTGGGTCCCAGACTACATTTTGAAAACTGCTGGGTTAGTGGAAAAGTGGATTGGGAGTCACAGAACATGAGTTTGAATCCTGATATTGCCACTTATTAACTATGAAATCTTGGTTGAGCCATAAGCTCTCTGAATCTCAGTTTCTTCATATGTAAAATAAAGACATGGGATGACTACTTAGGCCATTTCTGCCCCCAAATCTATTATCTCCAACTCTGACCCTTTAGAACGGTGTGACCCTGGAAAAATCACAACCTCAGGTAACTCTAGGTTTCTGTACTAAATCATAAATGTGTTTTAGGAGGGGGTCCTCCACACTGAAGGTGAAAAAAAAATCACAAATCTTGTTATGTTTTAATACCAAGAATTATGCCTGAAATTGATACTCTTTTCTTTAAACCTGGGCAGACCACATCATTTGGTGGTTTTCTATGACCTATGCCCTTCTATTTTTATCCCAGGTTCTTAACCAACAGCATCTTTCTAGCTGTTTATTTTCTATATGTTGTTCAGTGATGAGCAAACTGACTATCCTCTGTTCTCGTTCCTATTAAGTAAATATCACTTTTGGGATTTCAAAGCTATAGCATTATGGGTTTAGGTTTTCCAGGCTGGCACTCATAAAGCTATTTATTCCTTCCTAAGTACTGTATTGGCCTAAATGTGTACCACACTTTCCCCAATTCTGGCTTTTACCCACCTTGCTCTTGCTCCACAAGGTAAGAAGCAGGGCCCAAGTGTAATTTTCTGTCAGTCTAAACTAGCCTCTCCCCCTTTTTTTCCCTTTGCTCAAATGTAGGTCAGAGAATTTTTCATTAGTATCCTCTTAGAGGTCCCAGCTCTGGCTCTAAAGGGGACATTTTCCAACCATATGAACACCTCTTCTATACCTCCTTTTCAGTAATTCAGTTTTTACAGAAAATATATTTTATGTGGAAAATAGTATAATTACTTTTGAGTACATATTAAATGGTACCTTAACTATAAGAAATACATATTTATGTATGTTTACATATATGTGTATGTATATGTATATATGTGTGTGCTTGTGTGTGTGTGTGTGTATATATATATATATATATATATATATAATGTTTTCATTTTCAAAAAATCAGATTTTAATAGTGTGCCCCCATATTGAGGTGACCTGTCAGGAATATTATGGTATCCTTGACATATAATTAGCATATATTGCTACCAGATGGAAAGTAATGTCTTAGCACTGAATTTACAATATTACCATAGACATGATTATTCACTATAGGCATGATTAAAGGCATTGATGGTATTATACTTTCTTAATTATACTTTAAAAAAAGATTATGATGTAATATAAGTGAGAATAAACATTGATTACTGTCAATTTATATACCCAATCAAAATACAGTGCTTACATAGAGAAAGCTTTACAGCTTCAGAGCAGCATGACATCAAAAACCCTTGCTAGATTTCTTCCGTGCTAAGCTTTAACTCTCCTAGTTTATGTTTAATTAAGCATGATTAATTACTTAGTTTTTGGAAAAGGCTATCGGTCTTTTCATATGCTTATCTCTTGGTCCCAGTTCTTTCAATAGCAGGAGAAAACAATTGGTTTTATTGTGGGGTTATGTAAAATTCCTTATTTATAAAGTCTACTCAGAGACTACTGATTTTCCCTTTTCTCTGTCTAATTTGTTCCAAGTCCCCTCCTTCTTTTCTGATCAATAATTTTTTACCAAGATTTTCACATAGCATTGAAATGTACCCATTAAACACCAAAGCTTCATTTACCCAGCAATTAATTGTCACATCTTGCTTCTGACTCAACCTGTCTCAGCAAGAATTATGATCCAAGTCATTTATTCATCCAAGAATATAACTTTTGGAATCACATTTGAATAGCCTATATCAAAGCTTGTGGTTTGTGGTTTTGGTTTTATTTATAAGCAGAGACATAAAGCGGCTTCTTCCCAATTCCACAGAAAATGTACCTTAGCAGGATTTATTTGAATCAGTAGCTATAATAATGAGGTAAAAGTTATAGAGCCCTGTAGTTGAGGGACAGATAGCACACTGTGGTTTTTCTCTTTAAGGACAGCATGAAAACACAATTACATCATCATAGTATGTGATCTCCAAGTATTTCAGAGTTCTCAGGGTATAGCCAGCAGGGAAAATGTGTTTTAATCACATACTGGGAAGAATCAAGGAAACCTATGTGACATTGTGAATTGGGAAACACAGCACCATTGGCTTTTGAGTGACCATAGAGAATTACTTAACTCAATAGGCATACTAGTTAAGCACACTTTTCTGTTTCCACTATATTGAAGTAATTGGGATTCCTACTGATTTAAAACCAATTAAAACACCTTCCTCCTCCTAAGCATGCACAGAGTAGTACATTCAGGTACTGAAAAAGGTCAGCTTAAAAGTAACTTGTTACTATATCAGTTGGGCCAACAATAAGCATGCTGTGGTTTAAAAAATAATCAGCCATCTGACTTTTCACCATTTTTGGTATTTGTTATGATTCATTTGTATAATATCTCCTAGTTATTATGGGATGGATTATTATCATTATTAATTTAAAAACAATATTTCCAGTTATTATGGGAAGAAGAATCACATGACATTAATAGTCATTTCTATAATTGTTTGAGGTTTAAGGTTGACAAAATGCTTTCCTTACAACAGCCCTACAAGGTAGGTAGTGGAAATAGTATTATCCCTACTTTTGGATGAGGAAACTGAATGTTAGAAAAGATAAAGGACTTGTCCAGACATGTTCTGATAAATGTTTAACAACTGGGTCACTAAAAAAAAGGCACACATGATATACTTTTAAGTTTAATCTTCATTGTTAATATTTTTTTCATCCCTTTCTTAAGGTCTAGACAATCATCTAAACAATAAATCAAGGCCCAATTTGTAGTGCTTGATAATTTTGATGACATAAATATTCTTCTTGAAAGTTTAACAATTTACTGTTATAAGTTGATAAGACTTACTTCCAGCACAGCCTTATGGTTTTTCTTGGTCCCATGGCAGTGTTGGGATCTGAACCCAGGACTTCTGATCTAAGGCTAGCTCTCTCTTTCTACTACAGAATACTGCCTCTCCATTATGTGCTTATAATCCCCTAGTGTTAGAGCTGGAGGAAACTTTAGAAATCTCTAGTTTAATCACCTAAATGAAGAAACTTAGAGAAGTTAAATAACCTGTTCAAGATCAATATAGCAAGTTAAAGAAATCAGTATTTCACAGTAGTTCAGTTTCTAGTTTGGCAGAAAGATAGACTAATGGGACAGGATGACAAATGTGATTATGAATATCTACCTCCAGAGAAAACATTGATATTTTAATTAACCTTCTTTGAAAATATACCCTCAGGGCCACTAAGTGGTACTGTGAATAGATAGAATACTGGTCCTGGAGTTAGGAGGATATGAAAAGAAAATTAAAATATACCCTCTCTATTCATGAGTGATACTTTTCAAGATTAAATTGGCCAGCAAAGTCTGGGAGTGTTATTACTATATAACTTGTGTTAGTTGCAGAAAAGTCATCAATTACGAATCAAATTATGAGGTAGAGTCTTAATTATTGGATCAAGTTTCTTGACAATTAATATGGGCCAAGTCAAGAGGTGTACACACACACACACACACACACACACACACACACACACACACATTCTGACAGCTTAGCTTGATTGGTCACTTGTAGCTGTTGTCTGTATGGATGTGGTATATCAAAGGAATATTTGAAAGCATTTCTCCCAAAGGCTTTCCTGTACTGTCAATGTTCAAAACTGTAAGTATTTATTTCTCCTTCTTTGCACTTCCAAATCGCACAGGCAGGCTTCAATCTCCCTGAAACTTTCTTGTAAGCTTGTGCTTTCTTGATGCTTTGAGCAATTTAGATATGTAGCAATCCTCCCCTCACAGTTCTGTCTTGCTGAAAGTGATTAGTAAAGTCACTGAAGGCAGTTAAAAATTGCTTTTTAACAAGTATTTTCTTTTCTTAGAGTTCTGAAGGAGATTCCCAAACTTTGACTGAAGTGGATCTCTTCATCTCTACTCAGAGGATTAAGGTTTTAAATGCAGACACACAGGTCAGTGCCTGACAAACTCTATTTATAATTGTCAAAAAAATCCCCACCTTTCCATTTGATGTTTTGGGGCAAAAATGTTTACCTGTGACACAGATGAACCTGTACTTTTGGATCATGGGCAAGTGCTAATTTTAGAAGGCATTGTTGGTTCATTTGAGGATGGGGAGCATTATAAAGGAAATTTCCTTTATAACAGTTGTTTGCTGCCCAGGAACCTTAAATATTTGAGAAACTCAGTTACTCTGGAAAGAAGCAAGAGCTTGAGTTAGAAATCATGTAGTTATTTTAGCTGACCTTTCATGATTCTAGAATGTTTTTTGTGACTTCTTGAAAAAATAATTCAGTAAATCTAGTTTTATTAATGTTAGTATAAAATGATAAAAAATAATAATAGCTTACATTTACATAGCACTTTGAGGTCTATAAAAAGGAATTTCTTCTCAGAAACCCTCTAGTAGTGCAAATATTTTTATCTCTATTTTACAGCTAAGGAAGCTAAGGATAAAAGAGGATTTGTCCAGGGTCCTAAAGCTTAGTGTAAGGGATAGTGCAGGGCTTCAGATTCAACATTTTTGATTTCAAGATGAGAGATTCTCTCTTACACTATTTCTCATTGTGTTTAAGAAGAATTAGAACTGTTGCTTAATTAGAATGTTAAATTGGTTTAGTCCCACTCTGATATAGTGGAAAGTACATTGGATTTGGACACAGAAAGCCTGGGTTCAAGGCTGTTCTGCTACTCCATACTATATAACCTCAAGTAAATGATATGGTTTACTCATCCCTAAAATGAAGAGATTGAACTGGGTGGATCTCCAAGGTCCCTTCCAATGCTAAGTCCTATGGTCCCTCTGCATTATAAACTCATATTGACCAAATAAAAGATTTTTAGTTCTGGAAAGGACCTTAGATACCTTGAAGTAAAACAACTTCATTTTATGGAGGTGGGAACCAACAGCCAGCAAATTGATTACAAAGCTAGGATCACCATCAACATCATCATAGTTCTCATTTATATAGCACTTACCATATGTCAGGCACCGTGCTAAGTGTTTTGCCATTATTATCTCTCATACGATCTTCACAACTCTGAGAGGTAGGCACTATTATCCTCATTTTAAAGATGAGAAAATTGAGACAGGTTAAGTGACTTGGCCAGGGTCATGCAGCTAGTAATAGTCTGAGGCCAAAGTTGAACCCAGGTCCTCAGGATTCCAGGCCCATTGGTCTATCCAGTATGCTACCTCACTGTAGATCTTATTTGTCAATTTGACATTGTATTTGTGGCAGCATTAGATTTGGGAATTTCTCAGTCTCTCCTAGAAAATCATATTTTCAAGAAAAGACAATCTACTTTATTGAGGTTTTGTAAGAAGAATACCCTTTATTCAGACTATATATCCTGATTTGGGTGTCAGAAAATATGGTCTGATTAAATCCTGTGGTCTTAGAAGCCTGGATCAGGACCAGGGGCATTTTTTAAAGCTTTCAATAAATGTTTCAGACTTAGCTGGGATTGAGACTTTGGATACTAAAGTTGTTTCAGGGAAGAGATATGTCACATACCTACAAACCCAAAATGTTTCCCTGAACAGTCAGTTGGTCCACATTCTTACATTGATTCTTTTCTTTCTTTTCATGGTTGTTTTGGAGAGCTATCTTTGTAGAAAATAAAAAATTTACTGTATCAGCCAGGTATTAATTTTGTTTGCTATTAACTTGATAGGTAGGAGAGCAAAGTTAGAAACCTCTTGGAACTGAAGAAGTAAGGAAAGGAAAACAGCAGCTCTCAAAAATATCTTATCAGAACTGGGACTTTCAAATTTGCAGTCATGGATGGAGACTGTAACCAAACAAATCTCATTATATGATGTTTCTACTTTTTGCATCCTACAGATAATTGCAGGTTGTCTTTTCCATTTTAATCCTCTACTGTTACTTTCCCCTGGGGCTTATGCTCTGATTTTCTGGTAGTCTATGCAATACCAAAACAACTGACTGAAAAATGAAAAATATGTTCAAATTTCTAGTTGGACATACAATAGCAATTTGTATTTTGATAATTTGATTGTGCTGTTTTCCTTTTCTCTCCCTGTAATGTCATGCCAAGGAAAGGCAACTTCCCAAGGTTCAGAATACCAGCATAGGTGCTCTCCATTTTATTCAGTGACAAACCAAGAACAGAGAAGGTCAAAACATGACATCATTCAAAATACAGCATTTACTAAGTGTGATTAAATAATCTCCAAGTACTATCCCACCCCAGGACCTTCCAATCATTCAATCAATTACAAAGTCCCTGTTCTAAATACTACTCCACCCCTAGGCTGTACCTTCATTTAGTCCACCACAAAGCCCCTCTTCTCAAATGGAGATTAGTTTCCAAACATAAGTAAAATACCTTCATTTGTTCAATCACAGAGCACAAAAAGGTCAAAAGTTCCCCACCCCTGGATCACAATTGAATCTACTCCAGAGTCACATCAAGTTTAAGCACAGCACTTAATACCCAAATGGAGGTCTTTTCTTCATCTTGACACAAGGCAAGTTCTCAGCAATCTTAGTTCCTGGGGAGACAAGGCTTAGCAAGGCCACAAGATACATTGCCAGTCCCTTCATTAATCCATCCTCTGTCTGTAGAACAGTCCTAGAACCCCTGAAAACATTAGCAAAACCCTCTCCCAGGATTTCTGTAAACATACAACAAGAAAATCCTTCTTCAGGGCTTCTGAACCAACAGAAAGGTTCCCAGACCCCTGCAACAACAGCACTGTCCTTCACCAGTGGACAGTATTCACTCTCTGTCTGCAGGACAATCTCAGGATCTCTTAGCCAACAGCCAGGTTCCAGGACTTCTTCAACAAAAGGACTGTCTTTCACCAGTGGGCAAATCTGGCAAAACAACATCAAAACAGACAGACAAAGTACCAGCAAAACAGCCATGTCTCCTCAGTCCTTGGCAGCTCAGGGGGCAGGTCTCAAAAGTCCAGGGCAATTCAAAGTGGCCTCCAGTAATTCTCTCAGTCTCTCTCTGCCTCCACGAGGTGCTGCTTCCAAAAAGTTCTTCTGCCTCTCTCTTGTCTCTCCAAAATCTACGTCACCAGCTCCTCCCAGCTCAGGACTTTCTTTTCACATCAAGTCCATCCCACAGGTGGGATTAACAAGCTCTGAGTTTTAACACAATCAATTTGAAAACCAAGCCAATACAGGGGAATCTTTAAATTCCATTACTATCACACTCCCCCACCCCCTCCACTTTTTGGTGGAACTGATGGATTTTGGTGTTGTATGAGATACTCTATCCATTTTCTCTTTGATCTAGTTTGGGGATTGGGATGATGAACATAGTAATTCTAGTTATTCCATTGAATTTGCATAATTGAGAAAAAGATAATAGTCGATGATAGTCTCTCTTCCACATGTACATCATGGGGTAAATATTTTAGAATTCCTTGTTTTTATCTACTCCCTACCTGTATTACCTAGAGGGGGATCCTGCACCCTCTAGGCCACATGTGGCCTTCTAGGTCTTAGAGTGCTGCCTTTTTATTGAGTCCAAGTTTTATAGAACAAATCCTTTTATTAAAGGAGTTTGTTCTGTGAAATTTGGATTCAGTCAAAGGGCCACAATTGAGGCTGCAGGTTTCCCCACCACTGGTTAGTACTAAGAATCTCTTAATGGTGAAACCCTTTCTTTTTCTTTTCTTTTTTTCTTTTAAGAGAATAGGCACTTTTTGTAAAGAGATCTCTCATGTCTTAGGAAAGAGATGGGTTGAAATTTTCCCAATGTTAAAAACACAGATCTAGTTAGAGAAGCCCATTACTAGCTCCCCAAGGATTACCATGAATTTGTTCCAGTTTCTCATCATCCATTTCACATCACAAATCTCCTGACACAATTATCTAAACACTTGTGTTGACAGCTTAGTTTCACACAGTCTGAATTTGGCTTTTACATGAAGACTTATTGCCCTAGCTGGAGTTAAGAGTCTGGGTATATGTTAATAATCACAAATAACACTTTTTTTAGAGAAATTATCTCCATTTACTTTATTCCTTACAAACATGTAAACTCTTCTGAGCAGAACAGAGAAAAAATATCTTTTATGCCTGATGTGATAGGATATCCTGCTTTTGACTATATACATTTGTATGTACATATATATATGTTTAGACATACACATATGTATATGCATACACATATATATCCACAAACATTTTATATACTCCATTTTTCTGAATTGGATCAATTTACCTTTCCTTAGAAAGCCTGATGGTCCTCCAGAAATCAAGCTATTCATCCATTTCAGGAGGAATTAGAAGCTTGCACTACCATGCCTAATACCCAGCTTCCTGCTTTTGACTACTAACAGACTCAGGTTTTGTTTCTTTATCTGCCCACTGCGAACATCGGGAGCACATTGATTCTTTCATTTATTTAGTTGGTGCTATTTGCCTTTTGAGAATGCCAGCACAATTTTAAGTATGAGATTATTTTTTGTTTCTAGTGTAAAGTGAGCAAATGATTGGAATCTTAACTCAGTATCTCTGAATCTAAGTGGCAAAGGATAGACAATCTGGGGGTTAATGATTATAGCTCCAAGTGGACCTCATGCTTGGCTTGCCTTTGATGCTCCTTTATGAGTGCTTACTCCCAGTGGACTTTTTTCACTCCAGAGTAAAAGCAGAATTATTGTTCTCCTTAATGGAATGAAAATGCTGATGGTGAAATTGATTCTCTTTTCAGGGGTGCTGTAAATAAAATCTTCCCTGAGCAACCCTCCTCTCTCCATTTTCTCAATGTAGGGGGTAAATTTCTTCCAAATAGCCTTATGTTCACCAATGTGCTTATATGTTCCTGACTGATCACATTACTGAAAGGGTAAAGTGTTTTGACATAATTCCTGGCTTTTGATATTGCTTGACTGGTACAGCAGCTGGGGGTACCAGATTCATTGCTTTATAATGGTTTCCAATTCTGTAAAACAGGTTTCTCTCCCTCTGTGTTCTATTGCTACAAGTCAGGCAGGGCTGTATATAATGAAGGCCACTGGTGTGCATATGAGTGTGTGTGTGTGTGTGTGTGTGTATGTGATTAAAGAATTCTGGTGACTTCCTAAAAAATGGAGAGGGGAGTTGTATTCATTGTAACTCAACTTTGAGAGCAGCCATTTTTACTATTTTTCTCTGACTTTTGCCCCCTTTTTACCCTTGTCTGGTAAGGGATGATGATCATGCCCTTCTAGGTTATGTAGTGGAGAATATTGAAAAGTGCCTTGCCCTGCAGCGTTTGAGATTCTGCCAGGAAGTGTCCGTTATAGAAGAGTTCCCTGCAGAGAGGAATTTTACAGAATCACGGAGGAGAAAGCTTGAAACTTTTTCAGCATTTGTTTTCATGCTTCATCTGCCACAAATGTTCTGCTAACCACTGAGCATTCAATTCCAAAGCTGAAGAAATCACTAAGAGTATATTTGGGGAATGATCATTTGGAAATTAAGGGGTGTCTGACATGAACCACGTGGTTCAGAGAGAGTAGTCACAGGAGAGGCAGGGAATTGTTGAATAAAGGTCCCTCTCAACCAAACTGATAATTGTCTCTTTTATGGAAGAAAGTTCCATAATGGTCTTTGACAAGCAATGGCAGTGTCTTTTGTCTTTAAAGTAATGCTTCTGAATATTCCTTGTAATTCATTACTACTATAGCTTAAGTACACCATGGGAAAAAGGGCAGGAAAATTGATCATGACCCTTCTTATCATGATACTTCATAAATTTTAAGACAAATAAGTAACTTTTTCAATCTTTTCTATGCCTAAGAAGCCCTGTTCCTTTAAGATTTGGCTCTGAAGTCTACTGTGGCCTGGTCTGTTTGAAGAACTATCTCCCATTTTCTATTGAAAGTTGTATCTCATTGTGTACTCCACCTTTCTGATTTTATCATGACAGTGTTATGCTATTTTTCTGCTGTCCTTAGTAATCTATTTTGGTTTTAACAATTTGTGGTTTTATTTTTACTTTTCCCCCTTGTTTTAAAACGATGAAAAGCATTAGAAACTTGGTCACCTTAACAAAAACAAAACTGTTCAATAGTGCCTGGTACTCTTTCCTTCATCCTTCGTTTGCCTCTGGCCTAGTTCCGCTTCTACAGAATCACAGAATTTAAGTCTGAAGGGACCTCAAAGGCAAGCTAGTCCATGGAAAGAATCATCACTAAAATCAGACTTGAAAAATGGTTGTCCAGCCTTTCCTTGAAGACCTCCATGGAGAGTGAAATTTGAGGAATGAGGACCCCTCCAGGAGCCAGGCAATGGAATTTTCAGCTGAAGAGAGGGAAGAAAAAACTTTCTTACATACCCAGTCATGCCTTTATTTACCACCCCTTTTGTCCTAGACCATCTCCAAATTATGGGAGAAGATATGTCAATAGAGAAAGAATGGCAGGTTTCTCCATATACAAATGAGAAATCAGTTTATTGAAGCTCCCCTGTATTTACATTGATGTCTCACAATCAACCCTCTATGTCTCCTATCATGCTAATGTCAAAGGATATCTGGTGAAGGGGGTGACTCTTTTATTGTTTATGTTTGCCAAGGCCTGAGATGAAGGAGTATTGAAAAGCTGACATTTAGCATTTCTTTTTGAAATAATCTCTAGTCTTGAGTAGCTAAAACAAAATGCAATTGCACTGCTACAACCTCAAATCAATAGGGCAGATTGAGATCAGTGCAAAAGATAAACGTGGAACTTCATGAGGCAGGAAGATCTCAGTGATCACAGAAACATGCCATGTCTCACCTCTCCTTTTGTGGAAGAGGGATAATGGCATTGGAAGAGAAGCTTATTAGTTGTTCAAAGCCATCGTGTGATGCTTCATTGAGAAGAAGAATATTTTTGGGAGGAGACAGTGGACCATGATTTAATGGATAAAATAACAAAAATAAAATCAAAGAAACAAGAGTAATAGGTACTTAAGCTCAGCCAAAAGAGTGGGGTAAGCTTCAGAAATTGCTGTGGGACCATTTGGTGTGACCTATGCAGGTCAGCACTTTCCAATGCCTACTCGCTTTATGTTCTATGAACAGAATGTTTTTAATGGAAAATTTAGCACTAAGCTTCATCCCCCTGTTCTCTGAAGGAAATTCTAGGCCAGGCAATTGTTATACTCTGTATGTGCATATACAAGCTCACAGCCGGGGCTGCTTTTCAAGTACCAGCATAATGTGTTCTAATTGAAGATGGTTCTTTGAGTCTTAGAAATTGAAGGGTACTTAGAGGGTCATCCCTCTGAGGGGAATGGGAGGTGGGATGGAAATCTTCCAGAAAGCTTTAAAAAAATAATCTTGTCCTTTTGCCAAAATAAAGTTCTTGCTCCCCATAGATTCACATTTCTGCAATTATGAAAAGACTTATGATCTCTTTGACCTTCAGCCAATGGCAGAGCTTGATGATTTTGGCCAACTCTAACAGAACCAAGGATTTCATCTTGAATACTTTGTTCTACTATAATAAAATGCCAATGATCCAGAATGTTTGGGGAATAGAATATTCTGAGTAGACAAGTAGGCCTGTCTACATCTCCTAGAGTATAATTCATGAAGGTCTGGGAGGGGGCTGGGTATCAGAGTTTGGGGAGAGGTGTGACAAGGGACACTTAGAATAATACTTTAAAAAAATAAATGCACATATTTATAATGCCAGAAAATAATCTTTTTCAAAGCATTAATAGGCATTTATTTTGTGACAAGACAAATCCAATGTGTTAAGAGGGAAGTCTCAAAGCCTTAAGTAGACAGAAACACATAGGGGTCCAGCTCTCAGATCTTGTCAAGGGTGGTAAGAAGAAGAATAATAACATTGTTATGTTGTCTTGAGGTTTACAAAGGACTTTCTTCACAATAGCCCTGTTAAGTAGAGCTATAATTTCCCCCATTTTACATTTGAGAAAATTGAGTCTAATGGCTGTTAAATGACTTGCTCAGGATCATATTGCAAATAAATCTTGGAGTCAGGATCCTCCTGACTTCAAATGAAGAGAACTTTTCAAATGCCTTTCACTAGGTCTGATTCTGGACACCTTACTTTTCTAGTTAACTGAAGGTTTTAAGTAGGAAAGTTTTTTTTGTTTGTTTTAATTTTATCAAAGATCTTACTAAAATATACTAGTCCACTTTTCTAACTGGGAATAAAAGTATTAGGAATAATAATAGCTGATATTTGTGTAGTGCTGTAAGGTGCACAAAGGCAGCTGAATGGAATGAATTTTCATAGGATAGGAGATAGAGGGGATTCATCTAAATATGTATGAATTCCAGACTAAAATTTGGAAAATTGGTTATTGCTTTTGGTTTTTTAAAAACATATCACCAACATGAAGGTATATTCTTTTATTTTGCCTGATTTTCTTTAGAGTATACTGGGAAAGTCTTCTCTTTATTGAAAGTTCTGGTTAATGGAGGTTTTGCTGAATTTATCACCTTGGTGGATATTTTTATAGTTATTTTTCTACCATGTTTTTTCAATGCTGACTTATAACATTGGATATGTATTGCTATTGCTATGATGTTTGTACCTACCTATGTTCCTTGTGGGCATCTTCACTATCAACAAATTTCACTCTTGGAAAAAAGAAATAGAGCCACTTTGGCTAACCTATGTGCCTTCTTCCTGCATACCTGAATATCTTCAGTCCTGTTGTCTAGTCTGGAGGGAGTCAGGTAAAGGCAGTGAGCAGGTGAGTGTATTTAAAAGCTATTTGTATAGATGTCCCAAGGACTTGTACACGGTATGTATTTTTGCTTCTCCCATTATTGAGGAAATCATCTTGTGAAAAGCACTAACCCTAATAAGATATCTAGGTAACGGTCTTTGGAGGCATTGAGAAGTGACCCAGTAGTCACATTTACACAGTTCAGAGATTCTTCTTGAGTTGACTTTCCTTCTCCATTGGTAGGAAACCATGATGGATCATGCTTTGCGAACTATATCCTACATTGCTGACATTGGGAATATTGTTGTGTTAATGGCGAGACGTAGGATGCCCAGATCAGCTTCTCAAGACTGCATTGAGACCACACCTGGTGCCCAGGAAGGGAAGAAACAATACAAGATGATCTGCCATGTCTTTGAGTCAGAGGATGTAAGTAAATTAAATACTTGCTAATTGCTATGAAAGAAGCAGCAACATGTAGTGCAGAGGTATCCAACATGCAATCCACTGGCCACATTTCTGCTGCCAACATTCCCAAGTGTGGCTGAAGTAGATGAACATATAATCAGGAAATATCTAATAAAGTAAATAAAATATAGTAGAACAGAGATGTATTGTTGTTGTTCAGTCATGTCTGACTCTGCATGACCCCATTTGGGGTTTTCTTGGCAAAGATACTGAAATGGTTTGCTATTTCCTTCTCTAGCTCATTTTCCAGATGAGGAAACTAAGGCAGACAGTGTTA
This sequence comes from Petaurus breviceps papuanus, assembly GCF_028583685.1. Lineage (NCBI taxonomy): Eukaryota > Metazoa > Chordata > Mammalia > Diprotodontia > Petauridae > Petaurus > Petaurus breviceps. Next base: position 47,610,015 of record NW_027186296.1, read on the forward strand.
AATGACTTGCCCAGGGTCACACAGCTAGTAAGTGTCTGGGGTTGGATTGAATTCATGTCTTCCTATCCAGAACAGAGATAATATGTGGTTAATATGCTGTTTTCCAAATCAATATGCTGCCTAAAGGGATCCTTTTTGTATAGTTTTTTTTTATTATTTATGTCCCAGCTGACTTTTTCCACCCCTTCCCTGCCACCTCTAGGAAGATGAAATCTTGAAGCAATAGCATCAATGAGAAATTAAATTATTAAATTCAAGTCTTCTCTTAGAATCTGACTTAGACATTTGTTAGGATTATTAGGGATAGTATGTATTAAATGGGAGGAAACATAGTAAAGTACAAGCAAAGACGATTCACAGTTGGAGAAGAAGAGCAATGAAACAAAACAGAGAAGAAAAACTGATGGGGAAATAGACTTTGTTATTCTTGTCTCTCAATTTAATGGTGCTTATCTCTTAGAGATTCTTCAGTTTTGTTGCTTTCTAAAGGAACTTTGATTCTAAAATCAAACTAAATCAATCCATAAGAATTTATCAAGTATTTTCTATATGTCAATACTGTGCTAAGGGCTAGGAATATATACATATATATATATATACATATATATATATACATATACACACACACACATAAACCGTCCCTGTCGGGAAACAACACAAGATAGTCAGAACATGCAAGATAAGTACAGAGTAGTTGGAAGAAAAATCAGAGTTAATACCATGGCTTCTATCTCTGTTGTTCAACAGAAACTCCTTTCTGGAAGGTCATCATTAACCTCTTAATTGAGAAATCCAATGGCCATATTTTTCATCCTTGATCGTTCTACAGCATTTGACACTATTGAGCAGCCCTTTTCTTTTGTGTATTCTCTCCTTCCATGGCTTTCATGCTATCTTCATTTTCTTTCCATGGAGCTGATCTCACCATCTTTTTCTTTTACTAGCTTCTCTTTCTCTTCATCCAGCAATTGTGAGTGTTCCCCAAGCTTCTGTCCTTGGTCCTATCTGTAATCTTTACTTTTTCTTCACCTCCGGGAGCTCTTTATTCTCTTTTACTTCAACCATTATCTCTATTATTAATTTACTATATTTTCAGTCTTCAAGATTTTCCTTCTAAAGTCATGCATTTATTATGTAGATATCTTGCACATATCTGTACACTCATACATATGTATGTATACACACATGCATACATATGCACACACATATACACACACACATTCTTTTGGCTCTCCTATTAGAATGAAAACTGTTTGGGGGCAGGAACTGCCTTCACTTTTTCTTTGTATCTCCAGCACTTTGTACAGTCCCTGGCACTTGGTAAATACTTGATAAGTGTCTTATTGACTAATTGATATGATTGACTTTTTGTGCAAGCTTCACTACTTTATCCCTAGCTACAGAACATTTATACTCCCTTGCTTCAAATTCAATGTATCTAAAAACCAGTCATCATCTATTCCATACAAAGACTTCCTTCCCCCAAAATATCTTTTCTATCTTCCTTATCTTTATCAGTGGTAACACCATTCTCTAAGTCACTGGGTCTTGAACCCTTAGGGTCATATTTGACCTTTTATGCTCCTTCCCTTGTATCTAGTTAATCACAATCATATCTATTTAATGATTTTTTTCCTTTTAAAGGTTCTGTGCATTTGTCCTTCTCTCTCTACTCCTATTGCTACCACCTTAATCTAGACTCACATTTCTTCATGCTTGAATTACTTCAAGTTGACCTTCCAAGATCTAAGTTTTCATCCTCTAAATTATATTATATGATAGTGTGAGTAACCTTCCAAAAATACCACTTTCATTATGATACTTCTCTTTTCAAAAACCTTCACTGGCTTCCTATTTCCCACCTCATAAGTCTAAACTCCTTTATTGGTTTTCAAAGATTATTATAATTAGGACCAACCTCTTCTTTGTTTACCCAGGACTTTTTTGCCTAATTATTACCATTTTGCCTTTTCCCATTCTCCCCAGTGTTCCTTCCCATATTTCTGATTCTGAATATAAGAGAAAATGGCTAGAAGAATGTTTCTCTATTCTCTAAAGAAACAAGGAGAAAGCAGCATTCCTTGAAAGAAGGGGAGAAGTTTAAAATGAACTCAAAGAGGAAAAATAATCTATCGATGCACAGGGCAATCTAAATACGTATCAGGAGATTGGAAGAAGAAAGACCAAGATACAGGAAAGGACAAGAAGAGCAGCCAGTGAACCTTGAGTGAATTATATAAAGGGTTCACACTTTCCAGTCCAATAGAGGATAAAAAAAAATGTACCTTAGTCTTCATGAGTTCGGTATAGTGATGGTGAAAGATCTGTGGGTTCTGCAAGGAAAGAGTTCCTTCTTGCAGCAGAGGGTAGACAGGAAGTTTCACAAAATAGGTGTAGGTCAGGGGTTGGGAACCTGCGACCTTGAGACCATATGTGGCCCTCTAGGTCCTCAAGTGCAGCCCTTTGACTGAATCCAAACTTCACAGAACAAATCCCCTTAATAAAAAGATTTGTTCTGTAAAGCTTGGATTCAGTCAAAAGACTAAACACCCAGAGACCTACATCAGGTAGGGTTTCAGAATTAAAGGTAGGGATTTTTGTTTTCAGGCAAGAACTGCAAATGCCTCCCTTGGTTGGTGGCAGAGCAAAGTCCCTGGACATCAGGTGAAGGCTGCTGAGGAAGTCTCTGTATTTAGGGATAGAGGTGGTTATAGAGTAAGATTGGGTGGGGGAGTAACTCACTTCAGCCCTTATCTGATGGCATAATTAAAAGATTGTTTAATGTTTTAAATAACGAATTCTAGTTTTAATGAACTAATTCTCATTCTTGCTAACTAGGTGCTAAACTTTAGTGTTTATATGCTACTGAAGAATTGCATGTATTTTCAGCAGTCTCTAAATTCTGTGCCCTCTTAAGTCAGCCCTGGTCACACCTCTGGGTAATTGTTCCAGGTTATATAAAATTTAAAACCATAAACCCTGTAAATCAAATGTTATCCAGCCCAAGAGAGGCAGTGTGGTATTGTGGAAAGAGCCCTGATAGTTACTAACTATGTAACATTGATGAATTATTTAACCTCTCTGGGCCTCAGAAGATTCCCCATCTGTGATATAAGGAGGGATCATACTAAATGATCCCTTTTCTAACAGCTCTTAATATGTGATCTTATGATACCTCATTTTGTAGATGAAGAAAATAAGGTCCAAAGAGGTTTAAGGGACTTTCTTAAGGTTACATAGGTAATAAATAAGTGAAAGAGTTGGGATTTGAACCTAGGAATTCTGACTCCAAATTCAAAATTCCTTCCACTATACCAAGCAGCCTAGTTTATGAAAAATAATAATTATCCAGCAGGCCCCTGGAACTTAGTAGAACTACCTCATTTTCCTGGATGGATGAAATAATGCCCTGAAGCAATAGATGGTCATTTCTGCAAGTCTCCAATTTGAAACAAATTTTAGAATCCTGATACTGCCAATTATCCATGCTAACTGAGGCAATCAGATAATACAAAAACAATTTATATTTTGATTTGAAATGCATTAGATACGTGATTTTTTGAAGGGTGGTGAATTCACTTGGGATCATACTAAAATTAATTTGCATTCCCCTAGCATACACAGATTGATAGCAAGAGGAGAGAGTAGAAGCATGGTATTTAGCAGAAAGAAATCAGTTTGATAATGAAAATTTGCAGCAAATAATTGAGACTTGACTATCATTCATTTGAAATATCCTTCTTTAAACACTGTACTTTTCAAATAATCACTACTGGCAATTTATTTTCGATGTGTCTCCCCCTATGTAACTCCTTACTTGCGGGTTTCCTATGTGCCACCATCTAGCTCCATTCCCAGGTAGAGCAGGTCCATAGGTACATTTTAAGAGACATCAGGTTTTTACTTGTTGAGTCATTTTTTCAGCTGTGTCTGACTCTTTATGACCCTATTTGGAATTTTCTTGGCAAGAACACTGGTGTGGTTTTCCATGGCTTTTTCCAGCTTTTTTTTTGTTTGTTTAATAGATGAGGAAACTGAGGCAAGCAAGGTTAAGTGACTTTCCCAGGGTCACACAGCTAGTAAGTTTGAGGTCAGATTTGAACTCTGGAAGATAAGTTTTCTTGACTCCCAACCCAGCACTCTAGCTACTGTACCAGCTAGCCTGAAATTTCTATTTTGGGATTAAGATACTTTATATGAAGAAACACTATTGTAAAATGTCAGTATCACTAGTGAAAGAAGAAAGGAGTGTGCTGTGCTCAATTATTGATCCTTATGAATGTATCCAAACCCTGGACAGGGGCACTCTGGCAGAATGGGAACTTAAGGCATCTGTGATGGGTATGGAGGCTCTGGAATCAGGGGGTGAAGAGCAAGCCCAGGCCCATGTATCCCTATAGAAGATGTTGCGGTTGGGGTTGGTTGTGGTGAGATGGGGGTTTTGGACTCCGGGCTGGCTGGTGAGAGAGAGGGCTAATGCTAAAAATACAAACTTCCTCAACCTTGGTTTTTAGCTTGGGTCAATTCAGATAACCCTTTTCCCCATCCTCTGTTTGCCATGCCTATCCCAATGCCTCCATTCACTGGTACTATAGTGCCACCTTGTGGCCATCAAAGTCAACATGTGCTGTTATGTGAAGCATTGGAAGCTCCCCTTTCCAGAAAAGTGGGTGTGGTGTCACATAATGGCCTGAGGATCTCAAATCTTGTCCTCATTATAATTAATATGCCCCCAAACTCCACTATAAACCAGGAACAACAGTAAAGACCCGTTTATTAATCCTAAAAGTTTGTGATCATTTCAGACACAAGAGGGTATGATTCTTATTAATTTAAAAGAAATGGAAATAATTCCTTTCTTCTAAATGTTTTGGGCTTTCTTTGTAAAAGAGGAGATACCACCTAAAATTAGTAACTTTTAAAAATAAAAGACTGAGGAATTTAAGGATGTTTCTAGTACAGTGCCTTCAACAATGTGGCATGTAAAAGGATACATAATTTTGGAAGGGTTTTGTGAGTTGTAATATTTCTATTCATTTTCCTCATTTTACTTATTAATGGTCATTTTATCTTACTTCCTCAGGCTTTAAAAGAGTCTTAAGTCCATTGGTGTTGGCCCTACCAATGTTGTAACATAGATCACAACACCTTCCATACTTAAGTACAATTTCATGAATTGTTGCTATGAAAAAAAAATCATCACCTGGTGACCAGGTACTCCAACTCAAAGACTGGCCAACATGATAGGACCTGCCAGAGCTTGTGGTCTATTGGCTGAGCCTTTAGTAACTAACTCTAGAGGTTACTTCCATAGCAGGGTTAAAGTTTTAGTGTAGGAATTTAACAGCAGTATTATAATCTAGACTGTAAAATTTTAGAGATAAAACAAACCTTGGGAGTCAATAGAGTAAAAAATGTTAACACTGAAGGACCTCTGAGAGAGTCTCTGGTTTTACCTTTTCACTTTTTTGGCAAGAAAACTGAGCCTTAGAGAGGTAAAGTCAAATAGAAAGGAAGCTAGAGAGCTGAAACTAGAACCTAGGCCTAAACCCTAGATCTTCTGATTCTCAGGCCAGCATATTTTCTCCACCGCACCATGAATGTGCTTTTATAGATGAGAACATGAAATAACATGCTGTCATGTCATAAAACTAGTCATAAAGCTAGTATATGTAAATATGAAAAGCATCTTTGATTTTGGCAACATTGGGAACTTCCAGGGTGGGGAATTAGCTCTACCATCTTAGACTGTAACTTAATAGATAAATCATAATAAGTAGCCCCAACCAAAATAGAGGTTAAGTGACTTGTCTAGGATAACATGCCTAGTATACATGAGAGGCAGGATTCAAATCTAAAGGTTTTTCCTTAGGCCAAGCCCAGCACCCTATTGTACCATGCTACCTCTAATAATAAATAACATAGGTAGCATTATAATAATAATTCATATTATTACTGTTAATGTTATTATTAACCAGTCTTGTGATTTCATTAGTGTACAGAGCTCCAGTTAATGAACCTCTTCTACCAGCAAAGATCTGCAGCCATTCTACAACTTAATGTCTTAGATAGTTGCTTGGGACATTGAGAAGTTAAGTGCTATTCTCTGGATGGTGATGGGATTTGGAGGCCAATTTTCTATCTATTTGCTTCAAATTTCTTTTTTTTCTAAAGCTAGTGCGGTACTTTCAATCAATTAGTCAATCAATCAACAGGCATTTATTAAACATTTATGTGCCAGGCATTGGAAAATAAGTAAATTAACTTTTTCCTTTTAAAATATTCTGTGGCTGTCACTATCATACTTCTCCTGAGCCTTTCACTTCATTATTACAAACCACTAAGGTTTTATTTTTATCTCAGCTTGGTCTGGGAGCTTGGATCTCGAATCTTTTCCGATGAATGATAGAAGTAGCAAGAAATACACAAGAGGAATGTCATTGATTTTTAAACGTTGGACTCTTTTCCATCGACAATGTGGCAGGTATCAGATATGCTTAAAATATAGCCACGTCTAAAGAAAATAGGTCCCAGAAGACAAATGGATTGATTAGTTCTCTTGCATTGATGCCATGGTAGGGGACACACAGCCTCTGGGCCTATATAAGAGCAGAGGAGAGATGGCCCTGGCCAGGTGTAGGCTGTGTTGTGACATTGATGAACATGCAGGTCTCGTAGGCTGTGGTGAAAGCCAGCTTATGAGATTCCCTTTATTGCTAGCAGAGAAGATTGGAGTGGATAGGCAGGCCCAGCAGGGAGAAGTCCTCATGTCATCACCTTCGGCAAAATGAAACCCAGACTGAGGGACGTGAGAAGAAAACAGAACTGCATAGGGGAATTGGAAAGCATCTGGGGCAAATCTTCTGATTCTGCTTTGTGATCATAGATAAAGACCTGCTGCCTCAGCTGAAGGTGGGGAGACATGGGACTCCCTTAATGAGGAGGGGGCTGTGCTCCTTAGGAAGCAGCACATTGAGGATTCAGGATAGTGATTTAATGCCGGGAAGCCAAAGGCTGTTTTCATTTGGCAAGTGCATCAGTACTGGAATCTTATTACCCTGGATGTTTCATTTCCTAAGTGGCTGGAAGGAAAAGGATAACAGTGCCAATTCCCATTTATGAAGTGGTTTCCTCCAAACCTTGGGAGGCAGGTAGTGCAAATAATGCTACCTGCGTTTTTATTGAGGGCATAGAGAAAATTCATGGCTAGCACATGTCAGAACTGGGCCTCAACCTCGGGTCTTTGGGCTCTAAGCCCAGTGTCCTTTGTACTGTACTGCATTGCTGTCTAAGGTCCCAGTATTGTTATGCCATTGCCTTACTCACACAGCTGTTAAGTCTCATACAGATCTCTAGGTGGAATCCTAGACTTGTTCTGCTAAGTGGTTTTCTGACTTTTAAGCATCTGCCCTTTAAAGATGCTGAAGGCTTTCCTGCCCCACAGACTAGAGGTCATTTAAAGGTTCCAGGAATCAACTGTACAAGTCAATGCAATTACATAAATATTTATTAAACACCTACACAATGCTGTACTAGGTGATGGGATGACAAAGGCAGACATGAAACTGTCCCTGACCTCAAGGAACTTAAGTTGGTTTCCTGGGCATAAAAATGGAGGGATGTTTCTAGACAAGTTTGTGCAAAAAAAAAAAAAATCTAAGGGTTTTCATGGGTTGCAAATTCAGCATGTATAAATGTATAACATTGCCATCATTAAAGACAAGTGATGTTAGGCTATATTTAAAAAGGCACATTATCCTTAATGAGGGATGTGGGAGTCTGACAACATTGACCCTGTTTGCTTCAGTTTCCCCATCTGTAAAATGAACTGGAGAAGGAAATAGCAAATTAGTCCAGTATCTTTGCCAAGAAAACCCCAAATGTGTTCACAAAGAGTCAGTCACAAATGAACAACAACAATAACAATTTATTTTAAAAAAATTTCCCAATTACATTTAAATCTGGTTGGGGACACATTCAGGAGGTAGGATGTAGCCAGAGGGCCCTCTGTTGATACCTCTGTTCTAAAGGGTATATAACAGTTTAGGTACTGGTTAGACTAAATGACCTCTGAGGTCCCTTCTTCTGAGAGCAGGCGATGCAGCTGATACATCTTTATTTAGTTACTCTGAATTTACGAGTTTCAGTAAGGATCTGTAGAGATCATCAAGGTCAATTCCATGATGAATTGTCTTTTTTTTTTTTAAGATTTTGGAGATAGTTTTCTCCATTTCTTCTCTTTATCATTTACATCAGTGCTGAGAACAATATAACATTTAGAAAATACTTTCCTGGATAAATCACACAGGTAGTAAGCGTCAGAGGCAGTACTTAAGATCCCATGTTTTCTGACTCTAGAACCAGTGATTTGAATGAAAGGACTTTTGAAGTACTATGAACTCTCCCCCTAGTGGGGTTATCCTCTTTTCTGCATCATTCTTGTACCTTGGTGCCTGAAGCTTGTAGGATATGAATGTCTTCTCATCTCTGAGCAATCCTCAGCTCTGCCTGGATACTTAGAAAGGAAATCCAACCTGGGAGGAATGACCAGTGTACCTGTCATTAGGCCTTGGCTCTGGATGTGAGCAGCCAGGCAGTATGATTTAGAGAGGCCAGAAGGCACACAGTTGTCTCCCCTACTCAGTTGCCAGTGTCCGCAATTCCATTGTTAGATTATTTTCCCCCTTTGGGTTAAGTTTTGCTTACTGCATCTACTTTTAAAATTATAGATATTTCCTTGCCAGGAAATTAAATCCATAGCACTGGAAAGAGAATTCATCTGTTGTATTACTTTCCTCTACTTAACAGGAGGGCTTTGGTTGAAGCATAAAGCCCCAAGTGCTAGGGTAAGAGGTAAAGGGGTAAAGGAGGCAGAAAGATGTATGTGTTGCGAGTGGGTATGGGAAGGAGGGAGGAGAAACCCACCAAAGACAACTGACCAACCTCACAATTTTGCCTGAAGTTATTCCTGAGTATGAGTGTTGATGAGATTCAATCGTTGCCAGATGGAAGATGGAGTTCCTTTCTTATTTTTGGTTCTAAAGGGCAGATTTCCAAGCAACTGACCCCTTGAAACCCTGTGTACTCACTTTGCAGGCTCTCGCATTGGGAATGATTCTCAGGAGCCTGTGGCTGTGCTGCTTGCAGCCTTTTCTGATGCTTGGAGCCAGAGGGGTTATGTAGAACAAAGTTCTCAATTATGTCTTTTTCTTTTTTGACAGGCGCAGCTGATTGCTCAGTCCATTGGCCAGGCATTCAGTGTAGCCTACCAAGAATTTCTACGGGCCAATGGCATTAACCCTGAAGACCTAAGTCAGAAAGAATATAGTGACATTATCAATACCCAAGAAATGTATAATGATGACCTTATACATTTCTCTAATTCAGAAAATTGCAAAGAGGTAAGCTTATTGCTTTAATTTTCCAGAAAAGAACTCTGAAATTATGTTTATCTACTAACTTATGCATTCCTGCTCCAGCTTCCATAATTGAACAATGCAGAGGTGGAATGAAGGCATTTTTATGGGAAAATACTTCCCTTATATCTAGGCTTATCAGGGATGCCTGACGTTGTTGGTTAAAGCCTTTGTACATCCATCATAAAAATAATTGCTTTTACATTTGATTGAAGTGGGGAACAAAGCCTGCATCTTATATGTCCTTGTAGTGTTGCCTACTTGTATGTTGTAATGAGGTGTTGATATAACAAAGGAGATTGTAATCAGTTTTAATGACCTTGAAAATTTACATTTTAATGGTTTTTATTGTCACTGATTGGCACTCAGCAGTTTGGAAAAACAGAGCTGACATTTCAGAAAAGCTTTCTTCCATCTTTTGAAATGAAATATTTACAAAGTGTTTTTGGAATGCCTGGGTGCTTTTGCATTCCAAAGCTATGAACTGGTTTTGGTTAAGTGTGGGGAGATGCCCATAGGAGGCTTTTTGCAAAATTCTGGGGATGGAAGCATTCAGCAGACCTGGCCCCAGAAAAGGAGAAAAGGAGAAGGAAGCTTTCTTTGTGCTAGCCTCCTTTTGAAGCCGGCTTGCTTACACTGACAAGGAACTCTTCTGTAGGCACTAGTTGTGTGTAGGCCCTAACTCTTCTGTGGGTCTGTGAGGCCAGCAGCAATGGATATCCAGGGCACCAATTGCCTGGTCTGTGTTGTTGCCACTGTAGGGCCAATTAACCTTTATACTCCCCAATCAATTCTTTGATAAGCTCATGACCTTTCTGGAACTGGAGCCTGTAGTTTGGCTGTGAAGAGAAGTGTCCCTGTATGGCCATACCACTAGTGGTTGTCAGGCCTGCTGAGGCTCAGTGATCAGTAGGGTCTGTCAGTCTAAGATGGTAAGGCAGTGCCACGCTGCACCTTCTCCACTGTCAGATGTGAAACTTCTCAGTTGTCTGCTTTTGCAGTTGTTTAAGGTAAATAAAAGAGGCGTGATTGGTTTTCTTACTTCGGGCAGAGCTTGTATTGGTTGGGAGGGAGGGAGGTTTAATATTTGGATAAGTATTCTCTTTATCCAGATTCATGGTGAAAGTCTGTGTTTAAGAGTACAGTGGTCTTGTCTGTACTTGAGAGAGTGAGTACAACAATGCCCATATCAACAACCTACATCTGATAATTCAACTCAACTGGCATTTTTTAAGCTAGGAGCCAGTGATGGAAAGATTAGGGGAAAAAAAGCCGCAATCCTTTCCCATAAGAAGTTTCTGGCCTACTTGTTCAGTCATTCTCAGTTGTGTTTCACTCTTTGTTACCCCATTTGGGTTTTCTTGGCAAGGATACTGGAATGGTTTGCCATTTCCTTCTCCAGCTTGTTTTACATATGAGGCAAACAGGGTTAAGTGACTTGCCCAGGGTCATACGACTAATAAGTGTTGGAGGCCAGCTTTGAACTCAGGAAGATGAGGCCTCCTGACTCCAGGCCTAGCACTCTATTCATTGCGTCACCTAGCTGCCCTTTACAGCCTACCAGATCCTTTCCTTTCTCTCTGGCTGAGGCCTGCTGGGACATTAATCCATAGAAGACTTGCTCTTTCCAATATACATTGAATGGGAATAGAGCTAACTCTCTTCTTGGAAAATGTGGAAGGTCCAAAATAGTATTGTGGTGATGTCTTCTGAGTTTTCAAGACTCACTCTCAAAATATGATGTGTGTGTGGGATGGAAGAGGAAAAGAAGTTGGGCTTATAGTGACTTCATCCAAGTTCTGTTTAGCTTCAGAACTGATCTGGGCTAACAACAAGTCAACAAGAATTTATTACTGTATGTGGAATACAAAAATAGTCTAAAATATCTTTACGTTTTAGGAACTTTCAGTCTAACTGGGGATTTCAGATATATACACAGAAACAATAATTATTTGTGTAGGATGTATCCAAACCACAGGGTGGTGCTGTGAGTCTGGAGGACTTTAAAAACTTTGGAGAAGATTGAGAGACTCACGTAGAGAATGGTATTGATTATGTTCCTCTGATTCCTTTATGGGCCTTTTGTATTTCCTGTGGGGAAGACTAAAGGCTATCCTATATGGAATGCATGTGTTTATTACTCTAAGAGCTTATGTGGAATCTGGGGATCCTTTTACTTCCATTTCTGTGGATGTAGACATGAGTTATAGTCTGAGTTTTTCCACAGACAACTCTGAGTAGTGGAAATATGAGTGAGAGAATAATTGGGGGAGCACCCTAACATTGAGCCCCATCTGTGTAAATCTAGACCTTGGAATGCTAGGCTGTGCATGCTATGTAAACATGCTATGCATTGTTTACAAAGGAGATTATGATTACTATAGGTGCTTAATTGTATGATATAGATATCAAATCCTATCAATCAAAAGAAGAGGGAGATCAGAGATCTAACTGGTCCTGTCTACAATCTTTCCTCCAATCTGTCCTATACATTGAAGTCAGATTACAGATTAACCTTCTTAAAACACCATATATGTGTGTGTGTGTATATATATATATACATGCACATGCACACATATACACATACACACATACATATGTGTGTATGTATATTTTTTCTTGTAAGAACAAAAATAAAACCAAAACCCTCATTGTCTTATTACTTTAAGCCTAATCTTTACTACCTGGCATTCAAGGCCCACCACAATCTAACTACAGCTCACCTCTCCATAATTATTTTGTACTGTTTCTCTACAATATCACCATAGCTCACTCATTTATTCATCATCTCTTAAACATGCTTTCCCCCCATTGTTTCCTCTGCCCAGAGTATCCTCTTTCCTTTGATAAATCATACCCTTTCCTCTCTATCTTCTTCCTTCCATCAATCAGTCAACAAGCATTTATAACATTCCTACTATTTGCCAGTCCTATCTGAGTGCCAGTTCATTCATGAAGCCTTCGCGATAGACTATAGACCACATACATCTCCTTTGGCTCTGATCTCCATTAGCTTTTAATGTTTGTACTACTCATTTAGTACTTAGAATATGCTGTCTGGCCATGTTAGTTATGATTTTTTAAATCTATGTTTTTAATGTATGTCTCATATCCCTAGGTAGATTATAATCTGATTCAGGGTAAAGACTATGTCTTAAGCATTTTTTTCCTTCCAGTGCCTAGCACTTGCATTGTACAATTAAGAGCATGATTTTCACTCAATTAATGTTTACTTATTGATTGACTGAATGAGGAGTGGGCTCAAGCTGAGAAGACTCCTTGTAGGAGATCATATTTGAAAAACATCTGAAGGATGGATACAATCTATATACACAGAAGGGGAAATGGGAGTGTATGCTAACTGTGGGACACACAACGAACAAAGGCCTAGAGGTCAGGTGAGCATGGCATGTCATGCAGCAGGGGCAGTGTTTTGATATTCAGTGGAAGCTAACGTTAGAGTGGGACCTTGAATGCCAGGCAAAAGAATTTAGCTTTGATATGATAGGAACTATAGAATTGCTAAATAACTCTGGGTAGCAGACAAACAGTAAACAGAATAATGGCTATGTTTAAATAAGTTTGATCCAATGGAGATATATAGGCTGGAGTGAAAAGGAGAGCCTGGAGGTAGGGAGACCAGGCATGAAAATACTGCATTGATTTAGGTGAGAGGTGATGAGGGCCTAAAGCCAGATGGTTATAGTGAAAATTGGAAGAATGGGTATGAGCAGTATTTGAAAGGAAAAATTGATAAGACTTTGTTCCTAACTAAATATGAGGGAGTCATAAAAGGGAACGTAGCTTTCCATGTTTCCTTCTTTCTTGTGCTAACATTGACAGCATCAGGGAGGTCACTTTGTCACACGTAGTCTGTATTGTATGGACTTGGCTATCAGTTTCTTAGTGGAAAGGCCCAGGAATCGAATAAAAAGAAACACTTTACGCAAAGAAAATTAGTCAGTCATAATTTCCCCTATATTTGGAACCTCTTTAGCCTTAATTGATAATTCAGATCATACTTAGACCATTACATATAAAACAGGGATAATATGCACTGAGCAGAGTTGTGAGGAAAATGCTTTGTTAACCTTAAAGGGTCATGTAAGTATAACTGTTATTATTGTCATCATTATAACCATTGGGAGTCCTGTGGTGTAATTAATTCCAAAGGCACTGATTACATATTCCCCAATTCTAGGGATTATCTAGCAAGTGGAGCTATATGAGTGATGGGGATTGAGTCTTACTACAGAGAGAGAAAGATGATTGCTAGATGTTATAAGAAATCCTCTTGTGGCCATATCTGGAACTCAAGGGCACAGCTCTACTAAGGTTAATATGGATTCACGTTATGGCATTAAGTCAGCCAATGTTCTTGGGATTCAAGTGGAGAGAGTGGGCATTTGTCCAGTTCTCAAAATTGGGGGCCATGTTTAGGGGCTTGTTTCCTGACGTGCCAAGTGGGTGTAGGATCAGAGCCAGTTACATTAATGTCTGTTTTATTTCATTGCAGCTCCATATAGAAAAACAAAAGGGAGAAATCCTTGGTGTGGTGATTGTGGAGTCAGGCTGGGGTTCCATCCTCCCCACAGTGATTCTGGCTAATATGATGAATGGAGGTCCAGCAGCCCGATCTGGGAAGCTGAGCATTGGAGACCAGATAATGTCAATCAATGGCACCAGCTTAGTGGGTCTTCCTCTTGCAACATGCCAAGGAATCATCAAGGTACTACTAATTTCTCTCCCTTCCTCTCCCCTCCCTTCTCCTCTTCTCCCTTCCTCCCCTCTCACCTCTCCCCTCCTCTCCTCCCTCTTTCCTTTCCCCCTCCTCCTGTCCCCTTTTCCTTCTCTCCCTCCCCTCCCCCTTTCCCTCTTCCCCTCCTCCCCTTCCCCTTTCCTATCCCCCTCCTCCCATCCCCTTTTCCTTCTCTCCCTCCCCTCCCCCTTTCCCTCTTCCCCTCCCCTCCCCCTTTCCTTTTCCCTCTCTCCTTTGCCATCAACTTTTGGGGACTTATCATTGATTCCTACTTTTTCTGTGAAGGTTTTGGGAGTGGGGAGAAGTTTGGTTTTATTTCACTGAGAGCTAGGTTAGCATCCCTCCAGTTCAGTACCTGGGTCAGGAAGATCAGAGACATTCCACATTTATCCCAGTATAGCATTGGCTTCCTCATTAAAGACCCTTCCAGGGTCTTTGCCCTTCCAAGTGGCCCCTCACAAACAGTGGTACTCATAGAACATTTAGTGTTTATCATGTGGACAGGAAGATTTCATAGAATCTTAGAGTTGTAAGAGGCCTTAAGAGTTCGGGCAATCCCTGTAAAAGGAGTCCCTCTAAAACATACCAGCCATGGCAGTTCAGTCTGGCTAGTCAGCTGGCGGACAGTGTAATAACCTGATGTCTTTCTTTCCAGGCAAGAGCTCCACATGGCACTTGTCTACAAAGCATGAATATTTGCCTGTAAGATACTAGGGGTGAGATGCTGATCTTAGGTTAGGCTTTTGATGAACAAAAGGATCCCACTGTCTCTGAGGCATCCTTAAGATAGCTCTGACTCTCAAGAAAAAAAAAATTTTCCCTAATGTAATGTAATACCAAGCAAAGGCAACTTCCCAGGTTCAAAATACCAGCATAGGTGCTCTCTATTTTATTCAGTGACAAACCAAGAACAGAGAAGATCAAAACATGACATCATTCCAAATACAGCATTTACTAAGCATGATTAAATAATCTCCAAGTACTACCCCACCCCAGGATCTTCCAATCATTCAATCAATTACAAAGTCCCTGTTCTAAATACTACTCCACCCCTAGGCTATACCCTAATTAAGTCCACCACAAAACCCCTCTTCTCAAAAGGAGATTAGTTTCCAAACATAGGTAAAGTACCTTCATTTGTCAATCACAGAGCACAATAAGGTCAAAAGTTCCCCACCCCTGGATCACAATTGAATCTACCCAAGAGTTACATCAAGTTTAAACACAGCACTTAATACCCAAATGGAGCTCTTTTCTTCATCTTGACAGGAGGCAAGTTCTCAGCAATCTTAGTTCCTGGGGAGACAAGGCTTAGCAAGGCCATAAGATACATTGCCAGTCCCTTCATGAATTTATCCTCTGTCTGTAGAACAGTCCTAGAACCCCTGAACACATTAGCAAAGCCCTCTCCCAGGATTTCTGTAAACATACAACAAGAAAATCCTTCTTCAGGGCTTCTGAACCAACAGAAAGGCTCCCAGACCCCTGCAACAACAGCACTGTCCTTCACCAGTGGACAGTATTCATTCTGTCTGCAGGACAGTCTCCAGACCCCTGCAACAACAGCACTGTCCCTCACCAGTGGACAGTATTCACTCTCTGTCTGCAGGACAGTCTCAGGGCTTCTTAGCGAACAGCCAGGTTCCAGGACTTCTTCAACAGGACTGTCTTTCACCAGTAGACAAATCTGGCAAAACAACATCAAAACAGACAGACAAAGTACCAGCAAAACAGCCATGTCTCCTCAGTCCTTGGCAGCTCAGGGGGCAGGTCTCAAAAGTCCAGGGCAATTCAAAGCGGCCACCAGCAATTCTCTTAGTCTCTCTCTCTCCATGAGGTGCTGCTTCCAAAAAGGTCTTCCGCCTCTCTCTAGTGTCTCTCCAAATCTACATCACCAGCTCCTCCCAGTTCAGGACTTTCTTTTCACATCAACAAGCCCATCCCACAGGTGGGATTAACAAACTCTGGGCTTTAACACAATCAATTTGAAAACCAAGCCAATACAGGGGAATCTTTAATTGCCATTACTATCACACCTAACAAGCCTAAATTTGACTCTTTGAAACTTTTACTGATTACTATTGGGGAAATAAAGAGTGTTGTTAAAAATAGGAAGATGACTACAGGTGTGCCCCATTTTAAACACAAGACATGTTTCTGAAAAGTTATAGTAAGATCACTGAAAATCAAAGCTAGAAAGATCAATTAGAGATCACATGACCCAAACTAATGATCACACAGATGAGGGAGCAAAGCATCTATCAGAAAGATCACATTTGGTTTACTTGATGGTCACATGTCCCAGGAATTGAACCCAGATCTCCTGAATTCCAGTGTAGGACTCCTCCCACCATGTCATGCTGCCTAGTATCAGATCTTAAAGGGACCTTCATTTTCTAGGTTGAGAAAACTGAGCCGCCAAGAGAAGATGCTTACCCAAGTGAGTCAGAAACAAAACAAGGACTAGGGCCCAGTTTATGAGTTGTCTTTTGAGTGATTTCTTAAAATGCATCAAGGGAGCTCACTATTTAGAAAAAAAAATATGAAAATGTTTCTATTTAAATATTTCAAAAAAAAAACTATAGTAGTATAACTCATCATTGCCTAATTTGTTTGTAAGTTGAATGTTCAGCCTAAGGGATCACCTCCAAGAGAGGCACGTGTGCATTTATGCAGGGGTAGGGGATAGGAGGCAGGTATTTTAGGAACCCTTTAGTGTCTGCAGAAAGTAGTGAGTTTAAGGTTGTTCGGGACCCCTGATGAGCTATTGAGCACAGTGCTGATTTAGCCAATGCTTTGTACACATACAGAACCATCTTGTCAGTTTATAATTTATTCACCAGCTAATCAAGGCCACAGTATTACAGAAGAGCATGAGGGCCTGCTTCCCTTGTCCTCCTCCCACACTCCCTCCCTCTGTGTTCTTCAGGACCAGAGAAAGAGGTTTCATTCCTCTTTTTTATCTAACGAAATAAAGGCCTTTGTTTGGTCCAGGAAATCAAACACACAGTGTTTCCACACTGGACTAAGTAGATAGCATCTGCCTAATGGGCAAATCATACAGATAAATCAGAGGATAGATTTTCATATGGGTACATAGCTGACTAAATTCTTCGCCTTCCAGCCAGGTTCCCCACAGAGCTGAAAACCAAACTTTGGGCTCCTGCCAGTCAGCCAGAGGACAGCGTACTACCCCGATGTCTCTCTTTCTGGGCAAAAACTGCACATAATGGTTGTCTACCAGGCACCATTTCCATGAACGAGTGCCATAAGATAGTAGGGGTGAGAGTGTTCTTATGTTAGACATTTTTGATGACACAAAAGGCTCTCATTGTCTCTAAGCTGTTCTGAATGTTGATAAAATGTTATTTTATTGGAAAAACCACAAAGGAAGGGGAACAGACTTCTCTGGGCCTGATAGGACAGCTCCCCTAGGCTAGAGGGAGCAGATTTGATTTAGTGCTGTCAGAGCAGTTCTCAGTCACAGAAAATGTTCCTTTCATATACAGTTAAAGAGCAAAAGAGGCAGAGAGGGCCATATTGTCTCAGGACTTTGGTCTGTGCCTTCATGCTTACTTTTTATCACCAAATTCAGCCCCAGGCAGCCAAAAATATGGAAGATTTCCTGATAAAATATTACTGTTTAGAATCAGAACCTTTAAGCTAGAAAAGCCCATGGACATAACCTTATCATGGAATTTTAAAAATTATAGCATCTTAGAACTGGCAAAGCTCTAAAAGGTCATCTGAGGGGCAGCTATGTGGCACAGTAGATAGAGTGCTGAACCTGGAATCAGGAAGACTCATATTCCTGAGATGAAGTCTGGCCTCAGATATTTACTAGTTGTGTGACCCTGGGCAAGTCACTTAACCCTGTTTGTCTCAGTTTCCTCATCTATAAAATGAGCTAGAGAAGGAAGTGGCAAACCACTCCAGTATCTTTGCCAAGAAAACCTGAAATGGTGTCATGCAATTCAGGACTGAAAAATGATTCAATAACAGCAACAACAACAAGGTCATCTTATCCAACCCCTACCTAAAACAAGCATGCTATCTACACAATCTTCAAAAGTACTATCAAACCACTGCCAGGCATTGAAAAAGATGAGGGATTTATTACCTCCTTTGCATCTGATTCCAGTCTTGGATAACTAATTATTAATCAGACAATCAACAAACATTTATTAGGGGCCTACCATGAGCCAGGTACTGAGAACACAAAGAAAAAAGCAAAAGTCTCTGCTCTCAAGGATATTATATTCTAATAGAAGAGATCACAGTCAAACAATCTAAGACATTATTCCTAATAACAAGCCAAAACTAGCATCTCTTACCAAGCAAAATAAATCTACTACTTTTTAAAATGCATTTGAAGACAGCTTTTCTATCATTCACTTTTCACTTCATTCATCATTCACTTTCTACAAGTTGTCTTTTCTTCTGGTTAAACACTGTTTTCAGCCAGTCTTCAAATGGTCATTCTCTTCTTATGATTTCTAGCTTGTCAATGTCCTCTCTCAAATATGGTACCTAGATCTGGACTCCAGGTTATAAGAGGACTGTTACTTGTCTTATTTTGGATACCACACATCTACTAAGTTGAATATAAAATTATCCTTATAAGGTGCCTGGCCCACTGTTGCCTCATGCTGAACTTCCAGCCTATTAAAAGATGTAGGTCTTGTTACATTATCTAGCCATGTCTCCACTATGCTAAACCTGAGCAGTCAATTTTTTTTAACTCAAATGTAGAACTTTACATTTCATCTTATTAAATTTGACATATTGTTCATGTATGTCAAGATATTTTTGGATGCTGAATCATTTATTTATTTTGTTAGCCATTCCCTTTTTCTTTGTGTTATGTACCAAAGATATTTTCCATTCCCTTATTTTACAGAACCTTTTCTCAAAAGCATTCTCTGCAATATCATGTCATACACTTATTTTCTGAAAGCCTAAAATTATTTTCCCAACATGTATAGATTAATTATGTATAAAACTAAAAGGAAAGATCTTTGGGTACCCCTAAATGCAGTTGCTTCTTCAAAAGTATGACTGTTTTTTGCTTACTGTAGCTTGGCATAATTAACCCATGTCAAGTTTTTGTTTTCAAGTTTTACTTCCTAGATCACTCATATTTTCATAACCATTTCAACACTGGAGATATTTCTCTGAGGTTTATTTTATTTTTGGTCATAGAAAAATCACAGTTCTTTCTTTCTGGGCCACAGCACACTTCTTGTTTCCAGGTTAAAAATGCTCTACTTGTAGCCCAACTTGAATCCCAACTCAGTACTTTCCTTGGATTTAGTCTCTGAATTAGGTTCTTTGTTCTCTGAATACCTGGCCTAACTTCTCTGAGTTCGTCTCATTTCCCATACCTCAAAACTTCCTCAAGTATTTTGATGCACAAATTTTCTAAAAATATCTTACACATTCGCTTTTATCCTTGTAGAATCCAGGGTACCCTTAACATTCTGCTGTATTGCTACTCCCAGGTCCATCATGCTGAAGATGTCATCCATAGCTTACTGGCTTTCATTTCCATTGTACCTTCTCCACCAAGCTAGAATAAAACACATAGCATCGTGATAAAGTGAAACATTTCAGAATGTAAAGTAAAACCAAACAAACAAACAAAAAACAAAAACAAATAATGAAATCAAATAACAAGAATTCTTACCACCCACTTCCCAAGGCTATGGTAGACAGGTTTCCCTCATTCATGGGTTTATTATACAAGTATCTACAGTCTTTTCAGATAGTTCACTTCCTTCTTCTTATTTCCATTCCTTGGGCTGGTTTCTTAGCATGGCACTAGAATGTAGGGAAAAGAAGGGTGTCTGAAACTTGTTAAATGGATGAATGTAAAGCTTTAGTGTCAAGAAGCCAACCCTTCTCAGCTTGGGAATGTTGAAGCCTTAATATCTTAAAGATGCTATGTCTGCGCATAGGAACAATGGAGTGAAGTAGAGATTCCTGTTACTTTGTCTTGGGCACCAGAGTGAAAGTTTTCTATTGCCAATTCTGCCAGAGAGCTCAGGTAAGGATGAAAAAGGCCTTGGTGGAGTCATAGATGAACCACTGTGGTGATATGGGACAGCAAGGACTGATTCTACCAAAGACACAACTAGTATGGTCTAGAAATAGCATCCATTTTTCCTTTTTCCTTTCTTTTGTTCTCTACCATCTCAGTATTCAGCCAGCATCTTAATGCTCTGTAGTATCAACACGATATTCACAGCACCAATGGCAGCTATGGAGATGCCAGCAGAGTTCTGATTTGCAAAATATAACAGACTCTCCATACAGAAGACAGAAGCAAAACATCTATTCAGACACCAGAAAGCCAAATCGCAACACCAGAAAACTGAATTCATCATAGCAACAAAGAAATCTCTACACAATAACACTACAGAGAGCAACACCATCCCAAAGCCTTCCCATAAGCACAAGCCTAGTTATCTCTTTGCCTGCTTTCTCTCTCTTCCCTCCGTACTAACTGCTCTGACTCCCAGCTTCCTCTGGGCTCCACTCCACCTTTCCTGCTCTACTCTTCAGCAAAATCCTCCCACCACAGGCTCCATATGATTACATTTGGCCTATTAAGGGGCAGGGAAGATCCTCAAAGCAGGAAAGATCTTCAAATTCCCTTAGGCCTATCAAGGGGCAGGGAAGATCTTCAAATTCCCATTCCCATTACAAGCTCCTGATACCTCTACACAGTTTCTAACCTGGATCCATTAAAAATATACTTGTCTAAACAGAGACCATGCTAAGGTATCATCTTCACCTGCAGATTTTATGCACCAGATTTTGATAGGATATATATCTCAAAGGGAAGCTAATATTTGTGCTTCATAGTAATTAGAGGAAAGAAGATGTGAATGAGATAGACTAGGTTAAGCCAATTGGTTTCACCCAACTGTATTGTTAGACTCTGCCACTAATTAATTATATGACCGTGGGCAAATCAACTAATTTCTGTGGAGTGGTGGTGAGAGCACTGGCTTTGGATTCAATTGACCTGGGAAAAACCTCTGTGATCTTGGGGCAAGTCACTCTTCTCTGGTCCTCAGTTTTCCAGTCTGTAAAATGAATTGGTTAAACTAGAAGATGCTTAAGATTCCTTCCAGATCTGAATCCTGTGTTCTTTGGTCTTCATTTTCCTCATCTGTAAAATCAAATAAAAGCATTTGTTAAGTACCTACTATATTCCAGAGACTGCTAGGTCCTGGACATATAAAACAAAAATTGAAACAATCCCTGCCTTCAAAGATCTAACATTCCCATATGAGGTAGTTAGACCTTGTGATTTCTAAGGTTCTTTCCACTGCTAAAATTTCTGTGATTCTAAAGATGCCCAGGATATTTTGGTTAGTATAATCATACATATCTCTGCCTGTTTGACAGGGTTTGAAGAATCAGACACAAGTGAAACTCAACATTGTCAGCTGTCCACCTGTCACAACTGTCCTCATCAAACGACCTGACCTGAAATACCAGCTGGGCTTTAGTGTGCAGAATGGGATTGTAAGTCAACACTCCTTTACGATGTGCTTGTCTTGATGAGAAGCTATATTTAAAGCCTTAATGCAATGGATGCTATAAATTACTTAGTGGTGAGAACTTGGCAGATTAGATGCTTGCAGTAATCCCTTTGCTCTTGAACAAAATGTCTCTGTAGCAGATCCAATTGGGGCTGCAGTGTTCTGCAAGACTGGTTCGCAGCAGAGGTTATTTTCCAGGCAAATAGGGCACCTGTTAGTGAGTACCTGGGTTGCCAAAGAGCTCACAGCATCTCCCTATCCTCTGGCAGAATTGTCTTCATGATCAGCCTTGGCTGGTCATCTTAGTCATGGCAACAACAAACCACCCAGTCACCCACCCCAGTCCTCTAGGGTCAGGGTCACAGCCATGTGTGCTGCCAAGAAACTTGGCCATGGGGAAGCAACTGTTGGAGCTGTGGCTTTCACCAGGGTATCTGCTACTGCTTGGGTCTCTCAGGGCTAGCTAGCATAGCAGCATTTATTTTGAGTAATGCCTGTAAAAGACAAGGAAGTTCCATGTTCCTGGGGGTCTATATTCAAATTTTGCTTGCTCATATTTTGGGGAAAGTGGGATAACAGCTTAAAATCCATAATAATCTCTAAATCCCATTTTCATTAATAATTTTAGCCTGTCAGCTCATTAACTTGAGCTTGACTGCTTGGATTTTTGCTTCCTTTGCCTTTCCATGAGCTCTCTCTCAGGCAGAGGTTCCTGTCAATAATGAAAGTTTAAAAGGCAGATGACAGGAATAAGGAAGAGGGGAAGGAATGGATCTGGATAATTC
The DNA here is from genome assembly GCF_028583685.1 of Petaurus breviceps papuanus. Classification (NCBI taxonomy): domain Eukaryota; kingdom Metazoa; phylum Chordata; class Mammalia; order Diprotodontia; family Petauridae; genus Petaurus; species Petaurus breviceps. Next base: position 47,632,528 of record NW_027186296.1, read on the forward strand.
AAAACTGCATAATCAAACCTTGAGTAATGGAGAATTGACCATCCCTATATGAGGAGGGAGAGATGGGGGAATGATGAGTACAGTGAGAGTATATTTGTAGAGAAAGAGCTTGGAGTATAGTTCAAAACCTGATATTATAGTCTTTTCAATGAATGGTATGATTACTTTGTCTCACTTTATTTAGGTTTGTAAAGAGAAATGTTAATTGGTGGTTTGGGTTCAACCTAATAACTACAGATGGACAACCATAGATTTAAAGGTAGAAAAGATCATCAGCAGCAGAGGTCATCAGTCCCCCTCACTTTAGAATGAAAAAACTAAGGTCTAAAGCGATTAATTGGCTTGCCAAATTTACATGAGTGGCAGAGGGAGAATTCAAACCCAGATCCTCTGTCTCCCCATCTCATACTCTTTCAACTTGGAGACAGCTCAGTGGTGTAATGGATAGAGTGTTGGATCTGAAGTCAGGAAGGCCTGATTTCAAATCCAGTCTCAGATGCTTACTAGCTGTGTGACACTGGGCTAGGCACTTAATCTTTTCCTTTTAATTTCCTCCTCTATAAAAGGGGGTTAATAAATAACACCCACCTTCCAGGGTTTATTTATTGTGAGGATCAAGCAATATAATATTTGTAAAGCACTTAGTACAGTGCCTGGTAGTTGACATACATTATTATTATTATATAAATGGAATATAGGATTCAGCCAAAGGGCTGCACTTAAGCACCTAGAGGGCTATACATGGCCTCAGCCCTAGAAAGTATAACTTCACAGAATCTATCAGTCAATAAACATTTAGTGCCTGCTATGTGTCAGGCACTGTGTTAAACACTGGGGATACAAAACGAGGTAAAATTCAGTTCCTGCCCTCAAGGAGCTTACAGTCTAAAGGAGAGACCACATGCAAACAAATATATACAAAGCAAGCTTTATACAGGAAATAATTAACAAAGGGAAGGCACTAGATTTAAGAGGGATTGGGGAAGGCTTCCAGTAAAGTAGTCATGTGAAAGGCATTGTTTATAAACAGTGTCTTCCTTTGTTTTCTGCTATGCTTTAGAGGAAGTGATGATATAATTGATGGAATGGTAAACTTAGAAAGACCTGCGTTCACATTCCCACTCTGATGCTAGCTGTGACAGCCCAGGGTAGCCTCTGAACCTCTTAGAACCTTCAGCTGCTACCTAAAACTGAGTTACTAAGTCATGGGTGGTTGGAGGGAATTCATCCACCAGGAGTTCCCCAACTAGCAAAATCACAGATCCTTCAACTTTTCCTGTATTTTTTTTTATTTCAGGGGGATGGGGTAGTGAAAGTTCAGGAGATTGGTTAAAAACATTAGCAAGGAAACAGAGAACTTGTCATTTTACCTCTGGATCTGACAGCTCAAGCCAGGTTATTGCAATAAATCTTCCATTAGTCAGATTCTGGGTAATGGAAAGAGAAATGGAGGTTCTGGTTAACTGAATTTTCTGGTTAAGTGAGGGTTAGAATCTGAATCTATTTTCAAAAAATGTTAATCCATATTGTTTAACTCTATGTAAATTATGTAAAAATAGTATTACTCTACTTTCCTTCCTTAGTAAAAAAGTACACTGAACTCTTTGGAATCTTTGTTGGTTGGGGATTTTTTAAGATTACTCCAGTTCTTCATAAGTCTCATGATTTCACTGGTCTTAATATTTTCTCCATTGATGCAGATCACAACCCCTAAATATATTGAAACTTCTTACATTGTTGTGGTTAAAATACATTCATCACCTGGTGATGAGGCTCTCCCATCTTAGGCAGGCTGGTTCTCTGAAGACACACCCATGTAGTCAATTACCAGACCTAAGTATGACAGTTATTCTATGGGTCTCTCAAACTTGGGTAAGGCATTACTGGAACCTTGGCTCTGCAGGGATAGTCTTTGAGAATCCAAGGTTTCATCATGCTGTGGTTGTAACTAGGACTATGGCAAGGATAGGGATCTATGACTTCACTGCTACAGGGAACTCCTAGATAAGGAATCTCAATGAGGTCAATGCACTCTCTGAAGCGAAGGTGTGAGTATTCCCAATAGACTAGTTAAGTATCTGTGTGATGGTTGAACCAACCACACACAAGGGTTCAGCAATGATAACTAGGTCTTCTTTCTAAAGAAGTGCTTTTATTTAACCAGGGATCATTGTAAGGTGCTCCCCTCAACAAAGCCTTGAATCTGCTGGGTTTGCTGTTATTGTTTGTCAGCTCAAGTTTCACAGAAATGGGCTTTTCTTAGAGTGTCTGATGTGTGAAGTGGTTAATGTGCTAACTCTTCTAGATACCAGCTGCACTGGGACATGTGGGTAGGATGGTTAAATTGGAATGATACTGATGTCATTGTCCCACATATGGCCAGGGAATTTTTAGCACTAGTTTGTTCTAGGAGGTTTGCTATTGCTTATAGATTTTGTAAGGGTAACATTTCCCAATTCATTCCTTGCATGTACCAAAGTTCACCTGACTTGCAGAAATTTGGCTTCAGAAATAACCTCAGTTCTTAATGCTTTGGAAGACATCTGGAGTCATATTGTATTATCACAGAAGATTAGAGTTAAAAGGATGGTGGGAGCTTGCATTTAGAGTGGGAAGGGATTGCAGCCCACATATTCCAACTCTCATTTTATAGAAGAGCTGAGGGCAGTATAGAGGATAAGTGACTTGCTCAAGATCCTAGCGATAGTAGGTAGCTGATAGAGCCTGGCTCTGAACCAGATTCCCCAACTCCAAAGCTGCTATGCTGGCCACTGCATCTGAGGATTCTAAAGGGATGTTTAATTTTGTCTAATTAAATCGTGCCATTTTACAGATAAGATAACAAGTGTAGGAAAAGTAAGCAGCCTGCCTGCAGTCATACCAGTGATTGGGGCACAGCTAGGCTAAAACACAAGTCTTCTAAGACTAACGTGTTGCCACTTGGGCAGATATCTGAAGGACAAGGAGCAGAAAAACTCAGTCATGATCCTACCAGCTCCCAAGTGTGCTTGGCTCCTGCCAGCCTGTGTAAATTACCTGAGTAAAACAAATGGTGGCTGTTAACTTGAGTTTAGCGCCACCTTCTGGACAACATCCCATTGTTTCTGGGCTGCTTTACAATCTGCTCCACTCCAGGCTGGAAGCCAGAGTGAATTTTACTACAGAGATTTAGAGATGGGTGGATTTTGCATTTGAAGATAGCAAGGAGAACAACAACCGTTCTAAAATGCCGTGTTGAGACTATTTGCTGGTAAAGATATAGCTATCAAATAGTATAGTCTTAAAGGCTTATTATATTATGTTAAAGGAAGGAGATTTTTTTTTTTATTATGGTCTTAAGTCTTTTCTTTTGTCTTTGTGTCCTCAATGCCTGGGGATCCACAGCACTTGACATACACTAGGTGTTTAATAAGTGCTTGTTGAATTGGACTGGATTGAATGAGGTTTGGGAAATTGCTACCTCCTGGAGCCCTTTCCTGCCAGGGTGGCAATCACTGCAGAGGGAGGACATGAGGATTGGTATAATTACATCTCCTCCCCTTCCCAGCCACTATCTCATTAGACTGCATCTGCTCATTGTTTGCTCAGCTCATCCAGTGCCCCATTTATTTGCATCCATCCAGTTTGTCTCTTTTATCCATTATGTAGATGTATTAGAGTCCTTAGGACTGGATGTTGCCAACTTCAGTGTCTCTAAAAAGCTCTTTTGAATCACAGACTTTGGTTAGCAGAGACTGATCAACATAAAGATTACCCTTTTTAAAAATAATATGCCAGGGCGGCCAGGTGGCTCAGTGAGTAAGAGCACCAGCCCCAGGGTCGGGATGACCTGGGGATCAAATCTGGTCTCAGATACTTAGCACCACACCCAGAAATAACTGGCCATGAAACCTTGAGCAAATTACTTAACCCTGATTGCTTAAAAAAAATAATATGCCTACTTGAAGTGGTTATCTGATCACCTTTGTTTTAATGCCTTAGTTATGCATTTGAAGTTTCAATAAAGCCATCCACCTCCTTACCCTAAGTGGTGAGGCAGCCTGAAAACAGATTCAAACAAGGTTTAGATAAATTCATGGATGACAGATCCATAATAAGTTATTAAGGAAGATTAGACTCCCCATAGCTGCCTGGGCCCCCATCCTTGTTTCTTTTTTGCAGTTTCAGCTGCTAACCTGCCTTTCTTCGACACTCCTCCAGCAATACTCCTGAGACACAGCCTGTGGGTTATCACTCTGGCACATGAGGGCTCTTGCCACACAGCCCGCATTCCCAGAGGACAGGCCCTTGCTGCCATGTGATGTGTTACTCTGGGTGCCTGAGCAGTAACAGAGTGAGAAATTTCATTCAGGGCGAATCCCAGAGGACCAGCCGTGCCAGGTTGCTGTATGATAAATGCTCAGTGGGCGGACTGTAATAAAGGAAGACATTTATTAAACTCCTGGGCTTTCTCTTGTGATACATTGCGGTGCGTCCCAGAGTGCAGCAGGAAAGTTTTTACAGATGAAGCAAATAAATCTGCATGATTTTATCCTTGTTATGATACATCTCCCCACTGACCCAGAAAATAGGACGTAGGCTGTTGCACAAATCAATCATACTTCCTTGACATGTCCTTATGGCAGCTGTATTATAGTAAATACAGGAAATGAGATGCTAAAAGTCATTCCCACTTCTGAGACAAGCAACAGATGTTAACCTTTCTCTTTCTCACCTGCCTGATTTGGCAGTGATGCCAGGCAACTCCAACCTGTGTGTGTATGTGTGTGTGTGTGTGTGTGTGTGTGTGTGTGTTGCTCCACACCCCTTGGTGCCCAAGCCCCCTTTGCAGATGTTCAGATACTTAGCACTTATCTCATTGATCTTGTGCCAATTCTGTCCTCTGGGCTTGCTGAGATATGAGGCTCCCTGCATAATGCTAGCTAGCATCCTTTGTCAGTACTCCCTTCTATCTTCTGTCCTCTTCCCTCTTCCCAGTCCCCATGCCCTATCACAATCACTGGCCCCCTGGGAGTTGTACTATTTCTGCTTCATCACTGTACAATCATCTTGCCAATACCCATGATGTCAACTAGAAGGAAATGATGCCAGGAGACAATGGAGCAGAAAGGCTCTGGTCTTCACAATGCCACTTCCCAGTTCCTGCCCTAGAACAAAGGGCTACAGCTGACAAGATGAAGTGATTTCTGTCAGGCTGAAGAGTCATGAGGAGAAGAGATTCTGGCCATGTCTACAAGTCTAGGAGTAGCCTGGGAGGGTTATCTACAATTAACCCCTTCACATATCAACAATGCTAAGAAAACACCTCTGTGTGTTTCGAACAACAGCAAGAAATAAAACTAAGCACAGGCTGGCTGTCCCACCAGGGAGAGTCTTGTCATCTTTCCAGGGCATCAGTTTCACTGTCTTGGGTCTAGTCAGTTGCTGGGCTGTATATATGTCTTTTTTTAATTTTAATTTTTTTAATTTTAAATTTTAATTAAATATTTTAACATATTAGTAATTTAATATGTTTAATAATATATTTAATAATATACTAAAACAGAATAGATATATATCCTGTAGCAGGTAGAATGGATTAGTGTCAAGGACCCTTATAAATAATGGTCCTGTCAAGGGATCCCTTTTTTTGGGCTGCCCATGCACCAGGTGTGGGAGGTCTGTGCCCAGGATAAGTCACAATTTTCCAGAGCCTCCAGTTCTATCATCTTTTAAATGAGGGGATTGGCCCCTTCCAGCTCTGACATTATGATCCTGTGACCAGGAGTAAAAATATAAGAGCAGAGGAACACGGTGATGCTTCTGGGTAGTTTCCTTGACTGGATGGCACAACATTTGCTGTCATAGTGAATGGACCTTTTAGCCATAAATCAATGGACCTTTTAGCCATACCATGTGGGGTATATTTACTGTGGTGTAGGTGTAATAATAAATGAATTTAAAGATCCCCCTGTATTGGCTTGGTTTTTGGTTTGATTGTGTTAAAACCCAGAGCTTGTGAATCCCACTTGTAGGATGGACTTGATGTGAAAAGAGAGTGCTGAACTGGGAGGAGCTAGTGATGTAAATTTAGAGAGACACAAGAAAGAGAGAGGCACAAGAACTTTTTGGAAGCAGCATCTTGGAGGCATAGAGAGACTGAGAGGATTGCTGAGGGCCACTTTGAATTGCCCAGGACTTTTGAGAGCTGCCTCCCAGAGCTGCTGAGGACTGAGGAGACATGGCTGTTATGCTGGTACTTTGTCTGTTTTGATGTTGTTTTGCCAGATTTATCCACTGGTGAAAGACAGTCCTGTTGTTGCAGAGTTTTTGGAACCTTCCTGTTGGTTCAGAGCTCCAGAGACTGTTCTGCAGACAGAGAGTGAATTCTGTCCACTGGTGAAGGACAGTGCTGTTGCTGCAGAAATCTTGGAACCTTGCTGTTGGTTCAGAAGCCCTGAAGAAGGATTTTCTTGTTGTATGTTTACAGAAATCCTGGAAGAGGGTTTTGCTAATGTTTTCAGGGGTCCTAGGACTGTTCTGCAGACAGAGAATGAATTAATGGAGACACTGGCAATGTATCTTGTGGCCTTGCTAAGCTTTGTCTCCCCAGGAACAAAGATTGCTGAGAACTTGCCTCCTGTCAAGATGAAGAAAAGACCTCTCTTTGGGTATTAAATGCTGTGCTTAAGCTTGTTGTAACTCTGGGGTAGATTCAATTGTAATCCAAGGGTGGGGAACTTTTGACTTTTTTGTGCTCTGTGATTAAACAAATGAATTTACTTTACTTATGATTGGAAACTAATCTCCATTTGAGAAGAGGGGCTTTGTGATGGACTAAATGAATGTACAGCCTAGGGGTGGAGTAGTATTTAGAACAGGGACTTTGTGATTGATTAAATGAACCTAATGTCCAGGGGTGGGGTAGTACTTGGAGATTATTAAATTACACTTGGTAAATGCTGTATTTTGAATTATGCTATATGTTGATTCTCTCTGTTCTTAATTTGTCACTGAATAAAATGGAGAGCACCTATGCTGGTATTTTGAACCTTGGGAAGTTGCTTTTGCTTGGCATTACAGTAGAGGAGAGAATCCTTCATTTGGAGTCAGCAGACCTGAGCTCAGATTCTAGGCTTTCAAGTCACTCCAGATCAGGGGGTTGGACTAGACCCTTAACAAGGACCTTCAAATTCTAAGTCCGATGACTCTTATGTCATTCAGTGAAACCCCATGGCCTTTTTCCCTTTGGCACCATTCACATAACTCTTTATCCTCGACATATGAAATGACCACTTATTCTGATTTTTCTGGGACAATCCTGCTTCCAGGAAAATGTCAAGCTTCCAGGAAAATGTCCAGAAAGGACCTGCCTTTTATAAATCACATGTCTTGATTTGGGGTTCAGAAAATATGATCTCTATCTGTAGGGGGTCTCAAGCAGCAATGTGCAGTTTCTTTTTCAGCTGGAAGCATTTGTGGCTGCCTAAGGGGTAATGCACCTTTAAATGCAAATTTCCTACCACATTCATTAAATTTGCTTTGAGAGTCTTTTAGGCACCCTGCCTGTCACTGCTGTGCATAAATCCTATTAATTCTGATGGAAATTAAGCTACTGCCTTGATGGCAGAACAGCCCTTTTTTTAGTGAAGAGCAGCTGCTTTAGGCAGAATATGTCAACTTGATTTTCCAAATTGTGCCTTTGTCATCAGCAGGGACCCAAGTCAGCAGAGTCCAGTGTCCTTCCCTGGTACCTTTTCTGCCATCAGAACATGCACTCAGAAGCACTTTCCATATGTCTCCCCTAGTCTTTCTCTATGACATTATCATTAGGTTGACACCCTCACACCTAACCTATGGACAATTAATAGTTGGCAGCCCTGGGGGTGGGAAAGTCACTATTATGAACCTTTCTCCTCTGCCCTCTTATTTTTACCCCTGGTCATAGGATCATAACTCCAGAGCTGGAAGGGGCAAATCCCCTCATTTAAAAGATGATAGAGGGGCAGCTAGGTGACACAGTGAATAGAGCCCTGGAGTCAGGAGGACCCAAATTCAAATTGGACCTCAGACACTTAACACTTACTAGCTGTGTGACCTTGGGCAAGTCTCTTAACACCCAATTGCCCCACCTTCCCTCTCCAAAGAAAAAAAAAAGACATAAAAGATGATAGAAATGAGGCTCTGGGAAATTGTGACTTACCCAGGGTCACAGAGGTAATAATCATTACAGGAAGGATTTGAACACAGGTCTTCTGACTCTGGAGTCAGTACACATTCTGTACTATACATCTGTAACATGCTTCCAGCCTCTGGGTATAACCACGAAACTATTCTGTCCCAGGCCTGCTCACTAGGGTCATCTCTAACCATGCTTCCCTTCTCTTCTCTCCCTTTTGAGGGGAGATACAGCAGGATACTTGCCTTTTGAAACCTGATCACAGCAGGGTTGCTGATTTACTGATGTACAGAATTGGAAAACCTGTAGGTTAATAGTTCTTTGTGTCATGGACCCCTTTAGCAATCTAGTCAAGTCTCTGAACCCCTTCTTAGAATAATGCTTTTAAATGGGAAAAAATAAATTACATGGAATTACAAAGGAAATCAATTATATTGAAATGCAAGTTCATGTACTTGGTGTTAAGAAATCTTGTTCTAGGACAAACTCTACTGTCATTTCTTGGCTGGGCAGTATGTTCATTCATGCTACAAATATTTATTGAGCGACAGTAATTTTGTCTATATGAGTATTCCTTCTACCAAATAGGCTTTTAACCTCTCTGTAGCTTAATACATGGTCTTAGCACTGCCGTGATCAAAAAAATCCATTACCTTGTTACTGAATTGGCAATATGCCTTCCCAACCTTGGTTGCTCTCTGAAAGACACGTCTAATTTATCACTTGACTCATGATGTTGTTGTTCATTTATTTCAGCCATGTCCAATTCTTTTTTGACTCTATTTGGAATTTTCTCTGCAAAGGTATCTTGGCAAAGTGCTTTGCCATTTCCTTCTCCGGCTCATTTTACAGATGAGGAAACTGAGGTAAATAGGGTTGAATAACTTGCCCAGGGTCACACAGCTAGTAATTGTCTGAGGCCAGATTTGAATTCAGGAAAATGAGAATTCTTGACTCCAGGCCTAGCACTGAACTGTACTACTCCCTACTGGGCTTATAATGAAAATCTTTCCAGCTTGTTAGGACTTGCAAGAGCTTGTCCTGTGCTAACATAACTTTTGAAAGGCCAGGATCCTCTCCAAGTCATGATGGTTGAGGAGTGGGACTTTATAAAGGCTATCAAGTTATAGGAGAGCTAACCTTGGAATCTGGAAGACTTTGGCTCTGACATATCCTGTTTTTCCCTGGGCAAGTTACTTAACTTCACAGTATCTCAGTAATTCCAAGGTTGTATTTTAAGGGCAGAAACTATCTTTTGCCTCTTTTTGTATCCTTACCACTTAGCACAGTGCCTGGCTTAATAAAACATATTCTTAATAAATGTTGATTGATTGAATAGGTCCTGATTTAGAAGGATAAACATAGTTTCCTCATTGGAAGTTCTGCATTTGAATTATATCTTAGGTCTAGTCCAATTAAAACATGCCCTCTGTCTTCAGAGGGTCCAAGTCTTGCCCTCTATTAATTAACAGGGAAGATTAGGCAGATATGTACATAGCATAATAACACAAAAAATGTCTGTCTTCATAAGGAGAGGTTGCATCTTGTTGGTCACAGTGGAATGGAGAGTTGGGGAAGGCTTCATGAAGAAAGTGGCATTTGATGTAGACCGTGAAAGACCTTGCAGACTTTTGAAAGAGATAATGGGTATATGGGGGGAAGGGTGTGGTGGTGGTGGTACACCATTTTCCAAACAGAAGAAGCAACCTAATCAAAAGTATGTCATCACCAGTTGTAATGAAGCTTCTTCCTCATTTAAGGAGACCCTCATCATCTTCCTACTTTTGCTGGCAAGGTCTAGTGTATTCTGTGTGACTTGATATTTTGAGTTTGGTTGAGATCAATCAAGATTTGAATCTTTGATCTCATTCTTCTGCTACGGGGTGTCCCTAAAGTCTGGACACATAGGAAATCTCATTATATATATTTTCAAGAAATGAATGAAATTTTCAACATCATTTTATTTAATTAGCATAAATTTTATCGATGACAATTTCATATGGAATAAAAACTTAGTGAATTAAGCTGAACTTTTCTGTGATCTCCTTATGGAAAACCTGAAGTTTGCCTACCAGCGCATCAGCTTCAGCTTCCCTAGGCTAGAGACCAGAGTTGCCTCCAACCCTCTTCCACTCTCTAGAGTTGCCTTTTTGCTTTATCCACAATTTCAAATTGGTCCTTAGAGTTCCAGCTGCAGGTGAGGATGAAGAAGAGGGGAACTTCTGCCAGAGAAAAATAGATCTATTGCCCTCTTGGAGAACCCACTGGCTATTTTCTGCCTGATTAATATATAAAAATTTCATGTGGCAGGTGGCAAACTTTAATTTTCAGACCGAGCAGTTAAATGAAATATGTGCCTGCATAAGATGGCTGAACTAAATCTGGGTAATATCATTCAGTAGGCTTTGTCATCTGTGTGATTAGGAGGAAGGCGATCTGCAAAATGATATGTTCTTAGTGAGAGGAACCAAGGTTGTAATTCCAAGGCTGGCTCTGCTGACACCGTTAACCATGAAAGTGCAGTTCAAGTGGTTTCTAAACCCCAAGCAAAACTCCGAGATCTAATTGCAGTCAAGTCTAGAGCTTCAGCAGGTATGGTTATTTACAACAGTGCCTCTCGCACCATTCAGGATGTAGAAGGAGGCTCTTGTTGACAAGCAAGAGGTAACGAGTCAAGGAAAGCTGGCATTTTCTTTTTACCCACTCCCCACTGCTTGGGTTTTGCTATTAGATAGAGGAGGAGATTGTATTGTATTTAGTTAGCAGAGTTGCAAGGGGAGGGGAGGAGGAAGCAGGAAATGACTGTCAATATTTCCATAAAGCAAACCTAGCCCAGAACCCAGTGAGAGTTGGGGGAGGTATTCAAGAGGAAACTGTACCCCCTATTTCTGTCTGTATTCTCCCCCAGCGATTCAGAATTGGCCATGTACTTTCAAAAGAATGTGGTGCTCCTCCCTTCCATGTCTCCCAAGAAGCAGAGAGAATGCCAGAAATGAAACTTCTTTGAGACATCAGCATTTCCCCCATGGGACAGAAGGTCACTCCAGGGTGACTTTGCTGTGAAGCTGGGTGTGCTATGGGGTTGTACAAGCCTTGCTTGCCTCCTCCTTTAGTCCCAGCCTCCCCCTCTCTAGCTCTTTCTCTTCTAGGAATAGAGGGATGGGACAATGGTTCTAGGAGGGAGGAAGTGTAATAGAGGGAGAGCAAACAGTGGAATTTACAACTCTTGGTACCTGTGAAGTTTCTGCCACTTGTTACTTAGCAACACAACTGCTTGAGGCTTCACGGAGCCCATAAAGCTCAGCTGAAAGCATTTGATGATTTAACAGGGTGAAAAAAAGGCCCTGAGATTTGCTTCACAGTTTCTGGACCACTGCTGTCCGCCCCAGGAGCCCAGGCCAGAGCGGCTTGGAGAAGAAATCCTGTGGTTTCAGCTCATTCTCATAAGACCCCTAGATGGATAAAGTGAGGGAGAAAAGGGAAGTGAGAACTTATGCTGCTGGGATAGCAGGCGGTATAAATATATACATATGTATGTATGTATTATATATGTATACACACATATATGCTGATATAGCAGGGTAGATATAGATATACATGCACACATGCATACAGACCTATGTGTATGTATGTATGTATATGTATACACATATACATATATAGGATAGCAGTAGATAGATATGGGGTGCCTTTTTTCCAATCTGCTTCCCTCCCCCAATTTGCATACGTCTCTCAAAATTTGTTGGAGAGTTAGGAGATTTGGAGGAAGCTGTATTTTTTTTCCCTTGAAAACATGCTAATGAAATGATATTAAAAGCCATTTTAAGTAATATCTAGCTGCTGTTTTGTTTCATTCAGTCATTCATTCATGTATGCATACATTCAGCAGTGTGTGGTATGAGAAAGATCATGGGAGTCAAGAAACTTGGGATTTAGACCTAGCTCTGCCATTTATTGGTATTGTGACCTTGGCCAAGTCATTCAAACTCTATAAGCCACAGTTTCTACAACCCTAAAATGAGGGAAAATGATACTTGTACTTACCTACTTAATAGGGCCATTGTAAGGAAAATGCCTTTGAAATTGTAAAGATTTATATAAATATAAAATATTCATTTAAACATATCTAAGTTCCTACAAAATGCCCAGCATGGAGATAGAATACTATAGTGGACAGAGTGTTGATCCTGTAATTGGGAAGACCTGAATTCAAATCCTAGTTTTAGGACCCTGGGCATGTCATTTAATTTTCATATGACCCCTTATGACTACTTACTAAGTCAGAGAGGGTTAATGGAGGATGGTTCCACATAGGGTGATAAAAATTCCAGAATCTTTGGTATTTGTGTCTGTGCAAAGCATTGTTAGGCATTGAGGATAAAAAAAGATGAAAAAAGACATAATCTCTGCCCTCAAGAAGTATAACATTGTCAATAAGGGGGAACAGATGTGTAGGGGAGATGGTGGGGGCACACAGCAGCCCACAGTTATGAATTATATCTTTAGTTTATTAAGAAATGTGTTGGAAAATAATCTTGTCCTTGGTGTTTGTTTGCTAGAGGCTTTGTGGTAGACATTAGACATATGTGCGTGTATACACACATAAATATATACATATATATATATGCAAGTTTGAAAGTAGACTGTATTCAAGAGGGAAAAATAGGTAAGAGTAGAGAGTTTGTGAATGGACAGAGGGCTTGAGATGAAGCTAAAAACAATGTGCATGAGGGACCCTATTTGTGAGCTTGGAGCCTGAAGGATTTATGGGAGAACCTAGGTGGGTGTCAGTTTGTGGGCTCAGGGGAGTATTGCACTTTGTTCTGGATCCCGATGCTCTATATGTCTTTCTGTTTTTTAAGTGCTTAGAAAAATGTCAAGCCCATATGCTTTGCTTGAAAGGGATGTGACTACTGGCCAAATCATGTGGAATAGGGAAGGCGGAGTTGTTTTATTGACCAGATACTACATGTTATATTCCAATAAACTATGTATGTATGCACATACATATACACACATGTATGTACGTGTGTATGTATTCATGCATATATGTATGTCACAGCTGAAGGCCAAACATAAGCTTTGTGAGTTAAGACCAATTAGAATTCATTAAGTAGTTCTTTTTATATTTTTGGCTGATGCTAATGTTGCACTTACTTGAATACTCATTGGCTTTGTCTAGGAAATGGCATTCAGATCTATATGAATGTCATTCCTTGAATTTCTAGAAGGGAGAAAAGACCTCTTAAAATTTTTCGTTACCAATTACTGGTAATCAAGGTGTAGCATCTTAGTTAAACTAGCAAATGATTAGGTTGCAATGACAGTTTATATGGTACCAGATTAATGAGTTTCCTAAAGGTTTTTTCCTGACAAGGAACCATTAGCTTCTAGGTTTAGCTTTATTATATGTAGGTATGTGTATGTGTGCATGTATGTGTATGTATACATATGTGCATACACTTATACACATGATTTTGCACACATAGTGTAAGTAGATACATGTATCATGTGCATTTGCACATGTATGTGTGTGCACACATTTCTGAACAAATAGTTGAAGTTAATATCAAGAATGGAAAAAACACTGAAAAAACAAATAGGCAGGTACTAGGTTTATTTCTGTTATGAAAGACAATAAATTGCTAGCTCAACTAAGACTTTATACCACATATATGTACAAATATACACATGTATGTTTTTCTTTATACAAACTGTATTAGGTATATATATGGGTATATATGCATATATACATACTACTTTGTGTGTAAATATACACATGTAGATGCGTACATAAGTTATATGTATATATAGTCTCTTTAATGTTCAATTACATTAGCTAATAATATAGGATATGCCTACATGAAACAATGCTAGCTTAGCAAATGCTCTTATACTAAATCTTCTGAAAAGTTTGCAGACATGTGAGTTAGTTTTGCTTCAGTGCTTTCTATTTTCAGCTTCATTACTCCCAAAGTACAATACATTATTTTAGAGAAAGGCCTTAGATGACATAGTTTAAGCTATTTAAAAATGGATTTTCAAAATTCATCAGTTTAACTTTGAGACATTAACATTTCTCCTGAAAAAAAAATGTTTGTATCCTATTCTCAAAAGTAAGCCTCCAACTGTCTTGACTTTTTTATAGCAAAACACTTGTTGTCAGACATCTCTCCCCCTCATTTTCTTCCTACCCATTCTCTGCTATCTGCCAACCCCTACTCTTGAACCCTTGACTAATTCAATGGCTTTCAATAGTGCTCTAAAAATTTCTTTCTCTCCCCAAATTTCATGATTTATTTTCTACCAACAAACTAAGGTAGTGATAGAAAAAAGTCTAAAAACTGAAAGAATGAATTTAGAATCATAGAATCTTAAATTCTAATATGGATATCAAGTCCAAACTCCTACTTGATACAGTAATTTTTTGAAACATTCCTGTCAAGTCATACTCGAGCCCCTCTTTGAACTCTTCCAGTGACAGGGAATCCACTACTGTCTTCATAAATTAAAATTTTGGGACATCTCTAGTTTAGAGACCGAGAGGATACATTTCTGATAAAAATCTACCTTGAGTTCTCTAGTACCTCTTTCACTTTAATAAAATCCCAAATCTCTGATCACATTTGATTGACATGAGGGTAAAGTAACCCATAATGTAACTTGAGGGTTTTTTTTTATCACAATGAATTAACACTGGGAATTAGACTTAGATGTGAGTGTATAACTGTGGCAGGCAGGTGGTACAGTGGATAGAGTCATCTTTCTGAGTTCAAAACTGGCTTCAGATACTAGCTGTGTGAACTTGGGCAAGTCACTTAACACTGTTTGCCTCAGTTTCCTCACCTGTAAAATGAGCTAGAGAAGGAAGCAGCAAACCACTCTAGTATCCCTTCCAAGAAAACCCAAAATGGAGTCATGAAGAGCCAGACAAGATTGAAATGTAACTGGAGAAGGCTTTGAAGCAAAGTGGAATTGTAGGCAACATAGAAGAGGTATGGAAGAAAGAGATGAAAGGGGTAAATGCTTTTTATAGACTTCATTAAATTTCTACTTATTAGGAAACAAAAGAATCCTTGAGGTTGATTGGCATTTTATCCCCACTCTACTTTTCTGTGTACATATGTGTTTATCTGAGAAAGAAATGAAAAGGAAATTGAATGTCTACTTTCTGATAAATATTCTTTAAAAATTTCCTTATAATTTAGGTCAAGGACCAATATAAATCTAATATACCTTCTTCTTTTATAATACTACTACCCAATGATAACTGACATTCATAGTGATAAGCTATTAGCTTATAAGATCTTACAGTAACTTCTGAATTCTTAGTGGAAGAATTCCTTGTGCTCAATTTACTTATATGTGTATTTTTGTGGGGAGGGGAAGGCTGGATCTGTGAGTTTAGCTGTGTTGGGAGCTCCCAGTGTGGAAATTCCCCTCTGCAGATACTGTTCAACAACTGTCTAGAGTTGAGTTACTTGAGGCACTGAGAAATGAAGTGACCTTGCCATGGTACCATGACTAATATGCCTCAGAAACTGGCTTTGTATTCACATCTTCCTGAGTCCAAAACTGGATTTCTTACATTACTTCTCCCAAGAAACATAATCAAATTCTGAGAACAGTGACCATATATGTAAAACACATATGATTACCCAACCAGAATATTCATTAACAATTTGCATCTTGTAGTGGATACAGGTCCAACCTCAGAGTTAGGACAACATGCTATGAGTCCTCTCTCTGACACAGATTGGTTGCGTGACCCTGAGAAAGATGCTTAACGTCTCAGGGCTCCAAATGCCAAAGACTATATATTGCAGCAAAATTGCTATTCTGCATGGGTAGAGGGAGTTTCCTTACCAAGGAGCTCCCTATACTTATGAATCACATTTAGAAATTTAACAAAAAGAATTAACATTACGTCTCTTTTCCACTATAGATACATGGAAATAGGCTCCTTTGTACTATTCTTTATCTGTAGGAGCTCAAATTACAGGGCTCTCCCCTCCCCACTTATTGAGCTGAGAGTAAGTAGAGTGCAAATCTCCCCTCTGAGTCACATGAGTAACAGCCTAATCAATAGAGCCCCTGAGCTGTAATGAGCTGGTGGGCACTGAAGCTTAACTATGGAGTCTTAACTATGGAGTACTGTGACTGGACCCGAGAACCCAAGGGCTCTTTTTTTTGTATTTGTTCCTTTAAGCCTATGAAGAGAGACATCTCCTAAATAATCACATACTGAAAGGCTTCTGAGGGGATGTAGTTGTCACACTGGGTCCACACTAGATGATAAGTGGCTGATAGCGGAAGTGAGCATAGCTCTTGTGGCTGAAGCCACAGCAAAGCTGCCATACTAGTCACTACCAAGAGATATGGGTAGAAATGGCCAGCTGCTATGGGGAAAGACACATCCCTAGTGGGGCCAATCTGTTTCAGCTTTATCTTGAAAAAAGCCAATGCTGGCTAGTAAGTGTGAGAGCAGGATGGCCAAAGATGGATTAAGTGTTTTCTGAACTGTCCCTTCTGGATTTGTTTAATGCCCAGCCATTTATAAAGAGTGGGGTACCATGGTGCTGCAGATGCTATCTGAGTGAATAAAAAGACCAGGGGCCTGATAAGAAAAGGCAGCACATTGTCTTTCTCCAAAAGTGGGCAAGAAGATTCCTTACTTTTCCTTCCTTCCTTCCCTCCTTCCTTCCTTCCTTCCTTCCTTCCTTCCTTCCTTCCTTCCTTCCCAAAGAATTAGCCTAAATTGTCACTGATATGCCATAAACCTTCTACTGCAGCAAGAGATCTGTAACAATAAGATCCTGCAACATGTTCATCATGTGAAATCATGGCAGGAGTTTCTTGTTTCACTAAAATCAAGATTAGGCTGTTGAGGAAACATTGTTTAAAGAACAAAACCTTCCATTTCTGAGTTTTTTGCTTTAATTTAAAATCAGCTCATAGGCTGGCTAGCCCCAAAGAAGAAGAGCCTCCTACCACCTTTTTTTTAAGCCTTTCCCTATGGCCTCCAGACAAATAAATCTTATCTTTTATGTGAGTGGTGCAGTAAGGGGAGGATGGGGGAAGAAACGTTTTCTTTTCTTTCTTCTTTTTTTCACAAATGGCTTTGTCTTGATTCTCATGTCTTTGACCTCTTCATGATCCCATTCCTGAAATTCTACCATTGTCAAAGGTGATTTTTAAATAGATTTCCAATTTGGGGGGCAATTAGATTGAAATATAGAGCAATCTCTCCTGCTGAGATTAGCAAAAAAGCTTCTTAACTCATATTCTTCATGCTTTGCCCTACTGAAGTTCTGCCTTTAAATCACTGCCCCATAAGCCCCAAGCACTTGGTTTTTGTTTTTCCTTTTCCCTGATATGTGGCAATAGAAAATAGAACATCAAGCAAAATAAAGTGGTGGTTGAAAACTGAAATTCACAGAGGTCTGACCAGCTTAACTTGCAGATCATTAGATTCCTGCAACAGTAGATTTATCATCAATAAACCTGGACTTGAGGCCTGATTCTGATACTTGTAAAAACCACGCTTATTTTATCATCAGCATTAACTGAGAGAGAAGTAGGGTAGGTATTCTGCCCATATGATAAAAGAGAAACCTGAAGCAAGGATTTTGAGACAGGCCCAAAGTCACACAATTACACAACAGCAGATACAGAACTTAGGCTTCCTGAAACCCAGCACTGTGTTCCTTCCACTGAGTCTTGTATATGAGTGTTAAATCAGTCAATTTTTTTTTGCCTTTTTTTTGGGGGAGAGCAATTGGGGTTAAATGACTTGCCCAAGGTCACACGGCTAGTTTTTGTATTAAGTGTCTGAGGCCAGATTTGAACTAATTAGTCAATTTTTTACTGAGTGTTAAATATCCAAAGCATTGTCCTAGTCATTGTTGGAGACAAGAAATACAGTTGCTATTGTGTTTAGGGACATTTGATCTTGGTGGGGAAAAAAGACAACAGATATATTCATGAAAAATAATGAATTACATATCCAGCAAAAGATAAAGACAGTGGGAGAAGTTGGAGTGTGGGGAGGAGGGAGAAATTATACCCCTTCTGAAATGGTGAAAATTTCATCTAATAAGTTTGTAACTTCTAAGAAAGAAAGAAAGAAGGAAGGAAGGAAGAAATATGAACTCCCAATAGAAGACTGAATAACATTCAAGAGTAAACATTTATGAAGTTCCTATACTGAACAATGCATTGATATTAATGATATGAACAGGTATACAAATTTTAGACCATGTGTTCTATGGAAATTGGGAATCTGCTATGTGAGTCACTGTATTGATTCTGAGCTGGGGGTAAGTAGAGAGATTCCCAGTTTATTGACTAGGAAAGTGAGTCCTGGGAAATGTCAGTGTTGAGATTGGGCGGGGAGGGGGAGTGTGTGTGTGTGGGGGGGTGTAGTAAAGGGAGTCAGCAGTAATTACAAAGCTATGAACAAAAGAAACCTTGTTCATTTCCAAAGCTTAGGACCTTTTTGTTGATTTCCTTAAGAAAGTTTCAACTTTCAGTCATCAATTTAGAGTTAAAGACCTACCTCAGAAGCTATTTAATCTTCTCATTTTACAGATGAGCAAACTGACATTTGGGAAACTGTCTCCCCAAAGCTTTCATAGGTAGTCAATGTCAGAGCTGGGATTCAAGCCTAGGTCCTCTGACCCAAAAGCCAGCACTCATCGCATTGTACACGTTGCTTCCTTGGTGTGATATTGAGTTTATTTTTGAAAGAGGAAACAAGCACTACTTATGTAAGCAGGCTTGCTGCTGAAACTTCTGGCCTCTGAATTCTTTTAGAGGATCATTAGGATGTAATCTCTTTGAGGCCAGGGACTATTTTTCCTTTTCCTTTGGACCTTGGTTGCTTAATATGGTACCTAGCACATAGCAAATGATTAATAAATACTTATTGATTGATCCCCAATTCTCTCAAGTGTTTGGCTTGAAAACTAGGCTACAGGGCAGCCAGGTGGCTCAGTGAGTAAGAGCACCGGCCCCAGAGTCTGGATGACCTGGGATCGAATCCAGGCTCAGATACTTAGCACCACACCCAGAAATAACTGGCCATGTAACCTTGAGCAAGTTACTTCACCCCAATTGCTTAAAAAAAAAAAAAAAAGAAAACTAGGCTACAAGGTCCCTGCCCGTGATCTCTTCCAAGGGCAGGAAGGAAAGAGATCAAGCATTTTTTAGGTACTCACTGACTGTGCCAGGCACTGACTGTGCTAAGTGCTTTACAAATATGATCTCATTTGATCCTCACAACAGCCCTGGGAGGTGGTGGTTGTGTTTGTCCTTCGTTTTTGAAGAGGACCATGGCATCAGGGAAACGATGACATGACTTGCAGCTCACTTTGATTTGAGGGAGGGAGGGCTGTGCAAGGTCACCAGCCTCACTTTTTTCTCCAGAGTGTTCCGGGTCCAGTGGCCAGATATTTATCAG
Organism: Petaurus breviceps papuanus; assembly: GCF_028583685.1. Lineage (NCBI taxonomy): Eukaryota > Metazoa > Chordata > Mammalia > Diprotodontia > Petauridae > Petaurus > Petaurus breviceps. The sequence goes on from NW_027186296.1 coordinate 47,652,147, forward strand.
GATGACTGGAGATGACCCATAATGCAACGGGAGACCTGGGCCCTTTTAGGCTAAGGCCTGTTCAGTTTCTCACTTTGAGTGAGGTAATGCCAACTCAGTGAATAGGCCTCTTAAAGAAGTGAGTCTAGGGATGACCCCTTTAATTAAAAAAAGAGAAAATATCAAGCTGGAAGGGAAAGACCTTTAGGATTGCTGGTTAAAAGAGAAACAATTTTGATTGACATTCACTGTGAGCCAGGAGGGCCCCAAAAATAGCCATCAAGGGAGTCCTTGGGCAGGAAGCTATTGTGGTCCAATCTGTGAACTTCAGAGTGAAATGAGTTTAAGGTTTGGTGGAAGGAAGGAAAGAAAGAAGGAAGGAAGGAATCTAGCCAGTAAACCCCAAGATAACCGGGCAACTTCCAATCATCAATATTTGCCTTCCTTTGGAGAGGAGAAGGAGAGGGAGAGGGTGAAATGAGTTATCCAGTTGGTTGGGACCCATCCAGGCAACTGCAAGTCATGTCATCATTCCCCTGATGTCATGGTCCTCTTTGAAAATGAAGGACAAGCATAACCTTGGGAGGTAGGTGCTATTATAATCCCCATTTTATAGATAGGAAACTGAGGCAGATAGAATTCAAATGACTTAACCAGGATCACACAGGGTATAAGTATATGAGGACAGTTTTAAACTCAGATTCTTTGACTTGCTCAAGGCCCTTTTTTTCCCCTCTTTCCCATTTCTTTAAAAACTTTTAGTTTACATTCATTAATTTTTTTCAATTAATGAGTATTTATTTTTTCCCCAGCTCACCTCTTCCACATTAAAAACAAACAAACAACAGCAACAACCCTTGTAATAGAAATGCATAGTCAAGTAAAATAAATTCCCATGTGGGCCATGTCTAAATACGTGTGCCTTATTTTGCATCTGAGCTTGTCACCCCTTTGTCAAGAAATAGGGTTATAAGTGCCTCATCATCAGTCTCATGGAACACTTGGCTGTTTGTTTGATTCTTAAGTATTTGAAAGTTGTTTGGCTTTACAATATTGTTATTGAATAGAGTATTTTCTTGGTTCTACTCTCTTCACTCTTATCACTATCCAAAAGTCTTCTCAGGTTTCTCTGAAACTACCATTTGTCATTTCTTACGGCACAATGATATTCCAGTACATTCATATGCCATAATTTGTTCAGCCATCTCCCAGTAGATGGGTATCCTCTGTTTCCAATTCTTTACCACCACAAAAAGAGCTGCTATAAATACTTTTATACACGAGGGTCCTCTTCCTCTTCATTGGATCTCCTTGGGGTCCAGACTCAGCAGGGATATCACAGGGTCAAAAGACATGCATATTTTTTTTCTTCATCCGTGGAAAGAAGCTAAGAGTATCAGCCTCACAGGGCTGTTGTGAAAATATAAAGAGCTGATTACTGAAAGTTCCTCAAAATTGAGTGTGTTTTAAATGTTGTAAAATACAGTTAAATGAATGTTTGATATAATCTCCTTATTTTGACTTATGGCCTCAAAAGTCAGATTGTGGCCTTTATAACTTGTGATCCATATAGGACCAGCTCGAGACATGTACATTATGTGACTGTGATTGCCATAAGATTTCTCTCTGGAGGATGTCCCCCTCCCCCATCACTCAGTTCTTCCTTTGTCTTCAGACATCACTGGGAGATTAATAACCCCTCTGCTCTCCCTGGGGCCTCCATATGTTGCCTGCTCTCTGGAGTGAAGCAGCTTGAGGAGGGGAGAGGGGAGGGGCATGCCCACCCTTCCTTGTCTTCCTTCCTTTCCAAGCCCTTTATAATTGTTTTCTCTCCATTGTAACATGAATCCTTCCTGAAAGAGATTTCAGCACAAAAACCCCAACCCCTTGGCCAATCTTGGCTAGGCTCTTTATCCAATCAGAATGTCCCAGAAGCTCAGAGTTGAAGTGCATCTCTGAGGCCATTCAGCTCATTCTTTGGCTGAGGATTCCCTCTACCATAGCCACAAGAGGAGTCAAATGGCCTTCACTTTCAAAACTCAAATGAAAGGGAACCTATGACTTCCTCTGGCTGCCCAGTCTAATTGTTAGGAAGATTTCGTTCTATCAAGTCAAAATCTGCCCCTGGGCAGCTTCTGCTCACTTGTTCCTGGTTCTGACTCCTTGATAGGTCCATTTTCCTGTCAGTTGCCCTGGCCAGTGCTGACCTGAGATCCACTTAGAAAAGTTATTAAAACTCCTAGGATGGGACAAAAAGGATGGAGGTTCTAGAGTGGGCTCCCCATTCCATGTAAAGAAGAGATTTCTTCATTCTTTGTTTTTGCATCCATAGTGCCTAGCACAGACCTGGCATGTAGTAAATACTCACTGATAGGTGAGGCAGCCAGGGGGTACAGTAGATCAACCATGCTGGATTTCAAATCCTCTTATTCACCGAGCAAGGTACTTAATCTCTACCTCAGTTTCCTCATCAGTAAAATGGAGATCATAATAGTACCTATCTCACAGGGTGAAGAGAAAGTGAAATAATATATGTAAAAGGCTTTGCAATCCTTAAGGTAAGGTAAATGGAAATGACGGTTGGTATTCTTATGATCATTATGAAGTATTATTATTATTATTATTAAAAAGGAAGACAGTTTCCAGGAATGAGATTTAAAGGAAAGAAGTTAAAAGCCCTGCAGAACCTACCTGTTAGGGCCCTCTCTTTGACAAATGAATTTTGCATATCTGGATTAACTTCTCTTACTCTTTCCAAAGCTAATTGCATATTTCAGTCTTTTTTATGTGCAGACTTTGATGTTTCTAATCTCCTTTATTTTAATACTAAAGAACTAACCCTCTTAGACATTTATACTACCTCTCAGGAGACAAGTCCATTCTTGGGAAACAGTTCCCACAGTGAGCAGGTCTGCTTCCCCTGTGCTCTCTGGGAGCTCCCTTGCTCAGGCCCTTCTTGTCTCTCCTAAGAGGTGAGATGTAGGTTCCTCCACTTCGCCTTTTCTGCAAGGACTCCATTCCCTCTGGGAGGTCACAGATTCAGGCAAGGGACTGCCTGATCAACTCATTCTCTTGCTGCAGGATACAAAGGAGGGGCCTCTGAAAGTGTCAGAGGTGCCCTGGACACAGATCCCACATTGGTCATTGGTTACAGAGAGGTTGTCATACATCTTATAATGGGAGAAAACTAAGCATATTCACTGAGTGCTTTAGTGATTATAAGATACTTTATATACATTCTTAATGAAAACTTGGCCCCATTTTATAGATGAAGCAACTGAGATGCTGAGTTTACATGACTTCACCAAGGTCACATAGCTAGTAAATGCTGCAGTCACACTCGAACCTAGGTCTTATGACAGTGATACTGCGCTGTCATCTAATATATATCTGGTGGGGACCTGATCATCAGCAGAGCCAGTTTTAGCATCATGGTGCTCTGAATTATGCCATGCAAGAGGAAAGTAGTTATAAATGAGTAGTAATCTGCATTAGTTCAAGGGGTTCCCATGCCAATGAAATCCCATAGAGGTTCCTGATGTATGTATGAAGGATGTACATAGTATCTATGCAAATATACAAGCATGCATATATACTTATAGGTATATATGTGTATATATACACATGTGTATACATATAAACATACACATGTGTTAGGCACTGTACTGGCTCTGGGGATTCAAATAAAGCATGGTGATCCGAGCTCCTTTTCAACTCTAAAATACCTTGTTTCTAAATCTGAAAGAGAACGATAAGACTATTCCCTTTAAAAAGAGTGGATGGCAACTTCTTTCAGTTACCTGGTTGTGTATGAAATTTCTAATGACTTTTTAAATTGTCTCTCTACCTCTCCCCAACCCCCTACTTAGCAATCAGCCTGTAGGCCTGGAAAAGATGGCTAGGAATTATCCTTGGTAATTAAATCTTAGTCTTTAAGAAACGGATTTTTTTTTAAAAATGCTTCCTGCAAAGAGTTTTTCATTGTTGTTGTTTCTGTTCAGGCTCATAAAAGCCTAAGTTCATTATGGTTTTGCTGTATTTCTGGGAAAAAGATTATTGGGATCAGTGATTGGCTTTATTTTGACAAAAGTTCCCTCTTTCAAAGAACAGTTGCCATGGTGGCTTTGGTTTTTAAAGGAACTGATCTTGACTTCTGCCATGGAGCCCCAAGTCAGTGGTTGTTCAGACATGTCTTATTCTTCATGACCCCATATTTGGGGGGTGGTTGACAAAGGCACTGCAGTGGTTTGCCATTTCCTTCTCCAATGCATTTTACAAATGAGGAAACTAAGGCAAACAGGGTTAGGTGACTTGCCCAGGCTCACACAGCTAGTGTCTGACACCAGATTTGAGAACTCAGGAAGACGAGTCCTGAGGCCCAGTGCTCTATCCAGTGTGCCACCTAGCCTCAAGTCTAGGAACATTCAAAAGGCTTCGTTGGCCCCAGAAGAATGACAGTTTAAGGGACCAAAGTGCTAGAGAACTCCGGGAAGGAGACATATTCTCTGTATCAGTACTATTTCGTTTTCCCTAGTTTTGTTTGTTTGACCTTTTCAGAAGTAGCTAACAGTTACTGGGCTCAGACTGTACTCATGCCCATGACAAACAAAGGGTTTGTCAGTTTTGCAAGAGACCCCTTTAGCAAGGCTAGGATAGAGACAGAGGAATGATATGCTGCTACTATCTGGACTATGCAATATCTCTGGATGTTAGCCTTCTAAATCTTGGGCTAGAAGGCTCCCCAGAATACATCTAGCCTGATACCTTCATTCTATCCTTGGAGAAACTGAGGCCCAGAGTGCTTAAGTAACTTCCTGAAGGTCATAGAAGTAATCATGTATTAGAGGTGGAATTTGAACCAGCCCTTATGACTTTAGTCTTAAACCATACTGGTTCTGCACTATAGACTCAGAACTGGGAGACATCCCAGGGGATATCTAGTCCAATTCAGACCTGAACAGGGATCCTCTCTACAGGATCCCCAAAGGCATTTGGCCTTTACTTGATGGTCTCTAGCCTCCTGAGGCAGCCCATTTTGTATTAGGACAGCATTCATTGTTGGAAGTTTCCTCTTATCTTGAGGAAACCACTTCTTTTCACCTTCTTTCCAAAGTTACTACTTTAGGCATCAAGGGACAAGCAAAACAAGTCTGGTAAGTCTACATGATGCCCATATGTCCATTGTTAAGATATTAAGAAGCTGGGATTTTATCAGCATGGGAACTCCCTTTATCCGATACAGATTATAGCTCTTCTATAACTTATGTAGTCTTAGAGTTGTTTGAAGCTTAAAGAGGTTACATGGTTTTAATTCAAACCCTTTATTGAGACCTACTCAGTTCAAGGCAGCATGCTAGGTTCTGGGTTAATCAAATTGAACCTGTCCTCCAGGAACCTAGATTCTGCCCTGGGGACAGAACTTGGATACAGAGAAGTAAAGATAAAGTTTATATAGCAGGAGTAATCAGAGAGAAGTCCTGATTAATGCACTGAATTGGAGGTGAATGTGCCCACTGGCTCTTTGCTGAGGAACGTTTTCCTTGCTAGGAGCACACAGTGAATGAACTCCTGCGATTGGTGCAGAATAACTGGAGCTGAATTGAAGATGTTTGTTCATTGAGTGTAAAACGGGAGAGATTCTTGCTGAGAAACCCACCAAGCCCTCTGTGATCTTTAAGAGCAGAATACTCCTTGGTTGCTGTTCCAGTCCAGCAAATAAATTAAGGATGCCTTGGGCCACTCCTGCCCAAGAAAGAAAATATAAAGTAATTTTCCAGGAATGAGAAGAAAGCACCTACAATTGGGGTGGGGAAAATTATGAAAGGCCTATAGTAGATGGCAGCTGGGCTAAGACTGGAAGTGGGGAGCCGTTGATTTGCCAGTCAGAGGTAAGGAGGGAGAGCATTTCAGGCATGAGGGACAGCCTATGCAAAGACATGTCAGTCGAATTTGTACGTGGAACATGCAGGTATGCCATTTGGGCTATAACACAGAGCATGCATGTGAGTTACACAGTCTAAGTCTGGAAAAGTAGGCTGGAACCAAGAAGCTGTATTTTCCCTTTAAGGCAGTAGGGAGGGATTCATGATTCTTTAGTGTGGAGTGTCATGATTAGACCTGTATTTTAGGATCATCAACTTGGCAGTTGTGTGAAGGGTAGACTGGTGATAAGAGTTATCACAATAATGTAGGTGAAAAGGTAATAAGGGCTTGAACTAGAGTGTTCACTGTGTTAACAGAGAAAAAGGGACAGATGGGAGAGGTATGGAAGAAGAAGAGACAAGAGTTGGCCACTCAGTGGATGTGGAGATTGAGGGAAAAGGAGGAGTCACCAATGATGCAGGGGCCTAGAGGGATCAGAATACCCTCAGCAAAAAAGGGGAATTAGAAGGTGGGGATCATTTTAGTATGATTGTGTGAATTCATCTGGAGCTGCTCAGCAGCCCTCATGTAGAAACAGAAGCATGGTAACTCAGGGCTGGGATTTGGTAAGGCATGAGCCGTCTTAAACAAGGAAACAACACAGTCCATGGTTATTAGAAAAGATAAATCCCATTTTGGATCTGCTTAGTTTGAGATGACTATGGGAGATCCTTCCCTTGGTAGTGTACTTTCCAGAGATGTACATTGATAATGAGGTTGACACATGCATTGTCAGAGCTTACTCAGTGTTTGGGGGGCTCTGCAGGAAAGCATGGAAGAGAAGAGACATTAGAGACCACCAGACTGAAGGTCTACAGAGCTGTTGTGCTGACCTCATTGTTGTATGCCTGTGACACTTGGGAAGTATACCAGCACCATGCAAGGAAACTGAATTGCTTCCATTTGAATTGCCTTAGGAAGATTCTGAAGGATAAGAGACCAAACACTGAGGTCCTTTCTTGAGCTAAATTGCCAAGCATTCAAACTCTGCTTCAGAGAGTGCAACTCCAATGGGCTGGCTACATTATTCAAATGCAAAATGTACATTTGCCCAAAAAAAGACTACTTTGTAGAGAACTCACACATGACAAGAGTTCACATGGTACCAGAAGTGATACAAGGACACTCTCAGGGTCTCTCTTAAGAACTTTGGAATTGATTGTGTGACATAGGAGACACTGGCACAGGACCACTCAGCATGGCATGCTCTCATTAGAGAAGGTTCTGTGCTCTATGAGCAAAACAGAATTGATACAGCTCAAAAGTAATGCAAGATACACACATTTGGAGATCCACCTCAAATGTTCACATGGACTATTTGTGCCCAATCTGTGATAGAATGTTTTGAGGTCATATTTGTCTGATCAGCCATAGTGACACACACTCTGTAACTTTACTCTAGCACAGTGATGTCATCTTGGTCCTCTTCAAGAACAAAGGAGAGCAGCCAATCTAGCACGCAGGAGAATATGCAGGGGTGACACTCAGGAGAGTGCTGAGAGCTGGATTTGCAGATTTGGGTGTCATTGGCTTAGAGATGATAAATGTACCCAGAGGAGATGATCAAAGAGGGAGAGAGGAGAAAAGAGACAAGACAAGAAGGTTCAGGAGTACCCCCACATTTAAAGAGAGGATCCTGCAAAGGACACTGAGGAGGAGCAGTAAGATGGGAGCAGAAAAAGGAACATGGATAAGGGAAGGGGAGGATATGATCTCCATTGTCAAATGCTGCAGAGATGGCAAGAATGGGGACCAAGAAAGGGCCATTGGTGACTGTGGGGAAAGCATTTCATTGGTGGGGTCAGAAGTCAGATTGCCAGGGGTTGAAGAAGTAAGTACCACATGAGTAAGTGGAAGCAATGATTGTAGAAAGCAGCTTCTCTGACCCCAGCTGTGAAAAGTAACAGAGAAAGAAACAAAGAAGACAATAGCTTTGGTGGCAGTAGAGTTAAGTAAAGGGCTTTTAAGGATGAAACTGACCTTGGTATATGTATAGGTAGCAGGGAAGGAGCAGGTAATTAAGGAAACAATGGAAATTAGAGAGAAAGAGTGGTTGATTGATGAGACAAGGTTGTGGACAGGACAGTTTGGGAGGGGATAGGATCAAGAGCCCAAGTAAAGAGATTGGCATTGGCAAGGAAAAGGGCTACCTCTTATTCAGAGATTGGAACAAAAAGTTGCTCAAAATGGATGGCCTTTATTTTTAATTAATCAATCAACAATCACTTATTAAATCAACCAATAACATTTGTGTGACAGGCACTGTGTTAAGAAAGCCTACTATATGCTAGGCATTATGCTAGGCACTAGGAATACAGTAGAAAGAAAGAAATAATCCCTCCTTATATTCCTTTTTTTTTGGAGGGGGAAGGTGGGACAGTTGGGGTTAAGTGACTTGCCTAAGGTCACATGGCAGGTTTTTGTGTTAAGTGTCTGAGGCCAGATTTGAACTCAGGTCCTCCTGACTCCAGGGCTGGTGCTCTATTCACTGTACCACCTAGCCACCCCCCTGCTTATATTCTAATAGGGAAAATAAATATATATAAAAGTATATACAGCAAAAAAATATAGTTAATAAAAATACATATACAGAAAAAGCACTTAAACACAAATTAGTTTGGGAAGTTGGGGCATTAGCAGTTGAGGATCATGAAAGGCTTCATGTAGAAGATGGGGCATGAGTGGATCCTGAGGGAGGAGTAAGAAAGGAAAGCATTTGAAGCATAGCGCACAGCTAGTACCAAGGGGTACAGGTAAGGGATGGAGGGTCGAATGGAGAAAAAGACAGAAAGCCAATTTGGTCATTATGGTCTTTGTTTTCTTGGCAAAGTAGGAGGAAAGGTTCTCTGCTGAAGGGGAAGGAAATAGGAGTACCATAGGTGGTGTGAGAAGGGAACAGGTTTTAAACAGTTATTGAGGGAAATGAGGTAAAGTCAATTAGGAAATAATAACATAATTGCCTCGTAGCAATTGTTCAGCAGAGGTGATGGACTGGAAGTACATGGATGAATGGAGTAGTTGGAGATTTTAATGGTGCAAAAATCAAAGAAGGTTTTAGATGGAGGTTGAAATAGAAAGATAAGTGGTTGTGATGTGAGAGGAATTTCCAAGTTCTAGATCATGGAGGTAGAGTACTCACCTGGTAAGTTTGAGGGTATGTATGACTATGCTTGTGTTTAGCTGAGGTGGGAGTAAAGGATCATAGGAACTTGGAGGCTGAGGAATGGGAGGCTGGAGTATCAGAGGGGACATCAACATATATATTGAGGTCCTTAATTTTTAGGACAGAGGCCAAGTTAGAGAGGAAGGTATTGGAGGCCAGTAGATAACAGCAACCAGGATCTGGCTAAGGTGATTGATATGGAATGGAGCGAATCCCAGAGGAGGAATGGTGCTGACTGATGGTGATGTCCAGTATTGAGGGTGGACATCAGGGATGTAGTATTTTCTAGGGGAAGTCAAGAGTGTGCAAGGGTGAGGTCTAATACAGAGAGGCATTTGTTATTGCCACGATAGGGATTTTAAAGGGCTGGGGAGGGCAGGGACTTTGAAGATAGAGAGGCCTAGGAAGAACTGGGATGAGAAATTGAGGAGTGACAGAAAGGAAGGGTAGTCACAACCTAGTCTCAATGTGACTCAATCACAGGGTTTTAGAGAGGAAATAGAGGGAATTTAATAGCTTCGCACAGTTGATCTTCTCACCACTCCCAGTATGAAAAAGCAATTCTACCCCAGGCCCCAGCTGGTAAGGGAAGATTGAGTCAAGATGGGATGTGTTCCCCAGGCGCCAGCCTGGGTGGTCACACAGCTAAGAAGGATCAGAGTCAGGACAGGTATTCTTGACTCCAATCCTACACCCTATCTACTGGGCAATGCTATCTCTTTATATATGGTAACCTTTCAAATAATTGAAGATAGCTTCTATCCCTTCCTGAATCCCAACTTAAGTCTTCCCTTCTCCAGGTTAAATATCTCCAATTCCTTGACATAAGCCCTGTATTGCATCATTTACTCTCAAGTCATTGCCTGTTATATAGATTCCTGCTTCTCTATGTCTTTTCTGAAATGTGCTGCTTAGATCTTAGTAGAATTCTCCAGATGACCCGGGCATTCCTGTTGGGGCCTAATCCTATCTTCTGCACATAGAATAAATTCACTTCCTTTTCTACATCTCAGCCATTTAAATAATTGAAGACAGCTTTCATATTTCCCTTTGGTCATTTCTGCTCTGGAATCATTAATTCAGTTTCTGTCCTTAGGACTGGTATTTGAGTCAAGGATGCCTGATGAGATAATCTTTCAAGTGTAGTAACTTGATGAGTAAATCATAGTATTATACAAGTAGAGAAGACCTCTTAGAGATCATTTAATACAATCCACTCATTTTATAGATGATCAAAGAGTGGCCCAGAGGAATGACTTGCTCAAGGTCACAGGGGTAGCAAGAAGCAGAGCTAGGATCTGAACCCAGGGCCTCTGGCTCCCCACAAGTAAAATATTTTCATCTATTTTCTTGCAGACAGGTTGAAGTAAAAAAAAAAAAAGGCAAACCCATGTTTAGTTTAAGATCCTTGAAAATCTACCTCCAACCCAATTTTATACCCTTATTTCACATTACTTCCCTTCATATACTCTTTTGTTCCAACCCAATTGGACTAATGGCTCATCCTGAAATGCTTTCTTGCAATGTATTTAAAGAGAATGACATTTAACACAGACCTTTCTAGTTAAAAATAAATTTCTAAAAAATGTTTTATGATGTACTTTTTTTTACATCACTGCTACTTCCCAATTATTTTAACCCAACTCCTTTGGTAGAATCCTTGTTGTAAATAATTATAGTCAAGCAAAGGAAACCACCATATTACCCCTGTCTGAAAATGTATGCTTCATTCTGCATCTTTCTGCCAAGAGATGGGAGACATGTCATTGAGTCCTCTAAAGTCATTACTGGTCTTTACATTGAGCAGAAGTCTGAAGTCTGGTCATATCATTTTCTTTCATATTATTATCACAATCATATGTTTTTCTCTCGATTCTGCTTTCTTTGCTTTACATAAATTCATACAAGTCTTCCAAATTTCTTTCTCTTCATATCTGTTATTTCTTATGGTGTGATAATATTCTATTATGTTGCTACAACTTGTTCAGTGAATTGATAGGTGCTTTAAGTTCTTTGTTGACACAAAAATGCTGCTATAAATATTTTTGTGTATATATACACATATATATGTATATATATATATACATAGGCATTTCCCCTCCATCTTTAACCTCCTTGACTTTTAGGCCCACTTGTGGTGTCATGGGTTCAGAGTACACATAGAGCTTCATGGCTTTTTAGTTATAATTTCACATTGGTTGTACCACTTCTGAACTACAGAAACAAGGCATTGCTGTACAATTCTCCCCCAGCCACCAACAAATCCCCTTTAATGTTGATTATTTTCATCTTTTGGTTTCTTTATTAGTCTTATGAATGTGGAGGTAAAATCTTGGAGTTGTTTCGATTTTCATTTCTCAAACAGAAATTCCTGGAACATCCCCATTGTGGAAAAATGGCAATAAAACCCAAAGGGGGAGTCTGTTGTTTTCAGAACTTTCCTAGACCCTCAGAATAGGGAATCAGATCTATATTTAAGGCAGGGGAATCAACCCTAATCAGCTTTTAGGAGGGTCACAAGGTTAGCCTTATCAGTCATTGAGAACTCAATGCAAAGAAGTTTAATTCACTCCTCCCCTACTGGATTTTTTTTTTAGAGGGGGAAGAATAACATCAAGTTTAGCATGTACTTAGCAGGCATCAGTTAAAACAAGAAACTAACAGATGTAGTGCTTTTATCCCACCCCTTTTGGCACCCTGGGTGAGCTCTTCTTCTACCCCAAATCCTGCCCTTTTTCCTCACACAGTGATTCCCTCCCTAGAATTGGTCTTGGCAGGTCCCAAGGTCTCTGCTGCCCTCACCCCATTGAATGGAATGGAAAGCAATTTTCATTTCACTTGTTCTAAGAACAGAATTACTAATTATGGCTTCTGTTGTGGGTGCTAAGGCAGCAACTTTATATTAGATACTTGTAACCAGGTATATTATTTATTGGAATGATCTATGTACATGAAAGACAATAATTTACAGGTGAGTAACAGTCTAGCCAATCTCAGAACCCTGTGTTCTCAGACAAAAATTGAAATGGCACATTTAGGCAAGGGATACTACACATAATAGGTGTTCAAGAAATGTTTGTAGAATTTAATTGAAGGTGTTGATTATGAGGGTGTTTTTATTCAAGTTATGATTAATTCATTCATTTTTCCCATTGTGTCTCTGATCTCTTACCTATGTTGACTTCTGTGTTGCATCCAGAACCACATGCTCCCCAGAAGTCATTCTTTTGGCATAGCTCTTGCTAGTCATATTCATCATTAATTACTCTGGTTAGATTTGCAGCCTCATGAGAGGGGGGATAGCAGAACGAGGAGGAGTCAGAGTTGGACATCGGATCATTGAAATCAATGGACAAAGTGTCGTGGCCACAGCTCATGAGAAGATAGTTCAAGCTTTGTCTAACTCAGTAGGAGAGGTAAGAGTGTTCTATTGTTTTCTCCTGATATCAAAGTCTGAATCACAACCAATGAACTTTGCATTACTGTTGTCTGGAAACATGAAAAAGTTTTGGGAGTGAATGGTTCCATCTAGTGTATAAGGTTGGCCATATGAATTGCTGTTCCTCTCTGAGTCTTTTACAGAAGAGCTTTGCCTTTCCCAAGATGCTTCACTTCATATATCACCTCTGAGACTATCAGTACCAAGAACTCGATTTGCTTATTTCTGTTGGGAGTTTTTCTGTTTGTACCCAAGCTGAGCTTGTGCTACTTAGAAGGCAGGATTGTTTCAATCAGACTGAGCAGTATTAGCAGTTTCTCACAGATAATGAGTGCATTTGCCATGGGAGTGCAGAACTATAATACTAACTAGGCAACTGCATTACACATTTATTAAATTTCATTGGTCAAAATGTTATTTCTGTTGACACAAGGGACCAAGGACTTGTACCATGAATGCTGTCACCAAGGATTGAGCTACTACTTAAATGTCTTCAAAATCTGATTCAGACTCAAGCAGGATCCAGGAATCCTTCATTGGGAATTAACAAACAGGCCTTTCACACCTAGGCAAGCCTTAGTTTCTAGGAAGAAGGTAGGCTTAGATAAGATTTGAGTCATTCTGTTCAGCCTGCAGGCTGGCACAAAGCCCAAACCCATCTTATTTGCCCCTTGCTGTGGACATCTGGAGCATTTTCTACTTGCAGATTTAACCTCCTTCCCCTTTCCATTCTGGCTTCTGACTCAGCTGCTGTGATACAGCATTAGACCTCTTGACAGCATTGCTTGTTGCCTTTTTTTTAAACAGTTCTTCATATTCAGCATTCCGTTGAAGCACTAAATCAGGTACCTCTGGGATGAGAGGGGAGGAAGGCTTGTTGGCAGTTACTGGCAGCATCATTTCAAGGAAGGAAGGAGAGAAAGGAAAAGATGCCATTAAGCCTCCTTTTACAAATGGTTTCAAAAAGGAAACAATGTTATTTTCCTAAGTGGAATCGTTGACATGTCAGCCCCCTTTGGAGTGATCAGCCTCACAGAGATGAAGAAATCAATCGAGTAGCATAGGGACGGGAGCAATGAAAAATGTTTCAGAGTTTTTAGTCCTGAGATGAATTGATATTCAAAGAAGTGAGAATGCAGACTGATGGGTTTTATAATCCTTTCATCTTGTGGCGTTTCTCAGGCTTGACTGGAGATGGGTGAGGAGATTAAAGTGTCTGTCTCTATTTTTCATCATTCCTAAGCATGGTTAAAAATTAGTGATTGATAAACAAAACTTGAGGTTTTGATGAGCCCTGTGGGTGAATGACTGTGCAAGGAAAAAAGATTATTGGGCTGATGGAGAAGCTAAAATCAAGCATGATCCTATCAAAATATTCCTTATTGCAGTGTGCCAATTTGAAAAATATGTTTTACTAACTGTGATTTATTTGTTCATATATCTGTCAGAACTGGTTAGATCAGTTGCTCTAGCATGATGTGCAAAACACCAAATGCTTTGGCTTCAATCCAGTTAGTGAAAAATTCAAGTTCAAGGCCACAAGCTATATGCTTATCCTGGCCAGCCATCTTGCAAATGTGGCATTAGTCACAAGGGAGAAAGGAGAGAGAGGTTAGGCAGCTTAGCAAAGTCAATCACAGATTCTGGAAAAATAGCTCAGTGTCCTTTTGGTGATGGGTCAGTAAAAATATATTAAAGCTGATAAAAAAAATATAAAAGTATACACTGATGTATACTTTTACAATTTTGTCGTTTTTAGTTGTAACATTAACAGACCCAATACAATATAATTTTCTAATTGCAAGGGCCTTAAAATATGTGTATATATACAAATTTATATATATATACACAGACACAAATATATATGTGCATATATATGTACACACACATATTATTACATATTCTCCTTATTGAGAATATGGAGGTAAAGAAAGTTAATGAGCCTATGGAATGATCTAAAATGGCTTAGGAAAAGGGAATGGGCTCTCTAGGGCCTATGACCTCATATTGCTTATTGAACTAGTTCCACAATTTCAGAGAGGGAAGGAAGTACCTTTGGAGTCTAGTAGTTCAACCTGTGACTAAGAAAAATCCCTTAAACAATGTCCCTGACCAATAGCCATCTAAGACTAAGCAGAATAATCCATGTTATAATACTTCAAATGCTTAAAGGCAGTGATCACACTTTCCCTTAAGTCTTCTCTTCTTTGAGTTAAATATTCCCTGTTCATCTCATTGATCCTTGTTTTATAGTTCCAGGGCCCTTTCCCAACCTAGATGGTCTCCTCTCAACACATTCCAGTTTGTAAATATCCTTCCTAAAACTAGGCTGAGCAGCACTGCACACACTACTCCAATATGGTCCAATCAGGGAAGTGAAGAGTTAACTTATCTTCCCCCTTTTCTGAACTTATGCCTCTTACAATGCAGCCTCAGAATTAATTTTTCTTAGTTGCCTTGTGTCAAACTGTTGACTCATATTGATATTGTCGACCTAGCAGAACACCAGGCATGGATTTTACAGTGTTTCTGCTCCAGACATATTTGGAGTTTTGCTGTACAGTGTATAACAGCAACAGTAAATTGACTGATTTTCTTTAAAATGTTTTCTCCAAACGTGCATTTGTGTTTAAGATTCCATTATGCTTCTTTCCTTGTTCCCCTGAATTTTAAAGTGACTTTCCTAGAGCCACATCTTGAAACCTTTTTTTTCTTTGTCTACTTGGGTATAGTATGTGTTGACTTACCTAGTCTTTTAGGAAAGTTTTGGTCTGAGATCTATGCTTGGCTTCTCTTGGCCATTCTGTAGGACAAGTAGCTGGGCTGAAAAAGCCTATTGTTTTAGCCTGGGTAGCCTCTGGGTTGGGATCAAAAAGCAAGCTGCTAACATTTCCTAATCAGGTATTCTCTAAGGTCTAGGCCAAAGTCTTATTCCCCAGAATGGAAAGAAACCATTCCCTAGAATAGTTTTATGGCAAGAAGAGGAATGGCTATAATTCACATATCCCTACTTCTTGCTACCATCTTAACTTTGTGGAGAGCTCTTTTTCCTCATCTATATCTTAGAAGTAACCTGGAGTACTAAGCTAATACTTATTAGTAGTAATACTAATTAATTTAATATTAATAATAATTATGATATATTACAATATATAATAATACATCAATTATATAATATATTAACATAATAATATATTAATAATTATATGAAATAATAAATGATTAATAAAATACTAATCAATACTAATACTAAACTAATCCAAAAGGACATATATATGTCCTTTTGGGTCTTTTGGCTGGGTGTGAGGGAAGATGAATTTGAGGTCATGCTACAGTACTGGCTTGACTCATCCTCCACCCAAGGTGCACCTTCTGAGTCCAGTGTACCCTCAGCTTATACTGGGGAAAATGCCAGGTGGTTTGAATTTGGCTTTGCATATATTTAAATGTCATTCTTCAACATTGCTAATGTCCATGTGGGTTTTTCACTTAATTCTTTCTCGCTTCTGCTTTATGTAGTATATAACTAAATTTCTTCTGAAGGTTATTTAACTACTATGTTGTCCAGAAACTGTTTTTTGACTAATTCCAGAGCAGTTAATAGCAGAAGTTATGGGAAGGAACAATTACATGTAGGCTGCTCTGCTCTGCTCCTTCTCAGGCTGAATAAATCTACATTATTGTGTAATCGTCTTACTAGGGGTAGAATCCTCTCCTGTGTAAAGTCATTGCTGTCTCAGCAGCTAATCAACTTAGAGGTTATTTTTCCTGAGTTTTGTTTTGTTTTCTTTCTAATTGAGGTGTCATGTGGTTAGATCACTCTGGAATTTCACATTTACAGACCTCAGAAGTCAGGAGTAACCCACATGAATCTGTTCTACTTTATCCCCAATATATTGCTTCATCTTGAGATCCCTAACCATCTTTTACACCCCTAAGTGTGTTCCATTCTTTTCTAATCCTCCCTTTAATCCTTCTACACTTTTTATGATACATAAAACAATGATATCAACAGTATGATGAATGAGTTTCCCAGTCTATAACAGGGCAACTTGTATGTAGACACGGCAGCTACAGAATTGTTTATAGGTGACACATTTGTAATTGCAAAGGGGTCCCTGTTAACTGTCATTTATTCTTTATTGTTGTTATCAGTAGAAAAGGGGCAAGAGAATGCATGCTATTATGTTGCAAATCATTCTATTAAAATAAAAAAAAGGAAATCATAGCTAACATTAGAAATG
The DNA here is from genome assembly GCF_028583685.1 of Petaurus breviceps papuanus. Taxonomy (NCBI): domain Eukaryota; kingdom Metazoa; phylum Chordata; class Mammalia; order Diprotodontia; family Petauridae; genus Petaurus; species Petaurus breviceps. The sequence continues at coordinate 47,668,894 of NW_027186296.1, forward strand.
CTATTAATGAATGAAGTGACCTTGAGGGAAAAAAAAGGTGGTAATTGGAATACCTGTAATTAATTACATAAAAAGCAGCAATCAACTCACTACCACCTTTCCTCCTTTCAAGCAAAAGTCCTTGCTTTGCTTTCTCCCCCACCCTATATTAAACTCAGCTGGCATCTCTTTTCTACTCACAAATCATTTGATTCATCTTTTATTCATCAAAGATGATAGTTCCTTTTTTAAGACAAGTCAAAATATGGATTTTGATTATTGATAGATATCCCATGCAAAATTTACCTTTTGATTTCATTTGATTCAACACATTTATATTGTACTAGGCACTGAGGAATATTGCAATCATGAATAAGAAAATTCTTGTCCTCATAGTGCTTATAATTACTAGGAAGGGTATATAAACACATACTGCCTTATTTTTTCTAAGTTAAATGATAAGACTCATAAGAGAAGCACAAAGTGCATAGTTTAGGGAAAGACAAATAGTCCATAAGAGACAGATTTAGGGATGATGCTTAGAAAATCATCCTAATAAACAGAGCTCTCCAAAAATGGAATGGAATATCTTGGGAGGTATAGTGCATTTTCTCCCCACTGAAGTAAAGACTGGACAGCCATTTTTTAGGTCTGTTGTAGAGGGATTCTTGCTCTGCTATGGGCAGAAATAGATGGTTCCTTCTAATACTGAGATTCCATGAAAAAACATTAGTGGAAATTAAACCATCCAGAGAGTGGGAACCTGGGACAAAGGATGAAGAAGTGGTATGATCAAGAGTACAGGTAGAAGAGTTAAACAGGTGGAAAAGAAAAAGTTGAGAGAAAGCTTATGTTGAAAGGCCTCCATCTACCCAGTAAAGTAAGAGGTAAGTTCAGCTATTGGTTGAATATAAGCTTCCAGGCAGGTCAATAATGAAGAAGACATAATAAGAGGAAGGGCCTGGGATCAGGACTGAGATGAAGAATAAAAAGAAATGAGGGTGCGGGAGACAGATCAGAGTTTGAAATTTTCACAGTGGAGCAGTCACGCAAGATGATGAGGTGATAAGGTGTGGCCTTGATGGTGGGCACCAAAAATGGTAAGATATGGAGTTGAGGATAAGGAGATGGATATGGAGAAATTGTTACTCATGACCTCATATAAGGGTCGCTAGTATGTCAAGGGCTAAGGATGATGTCAAGAAAAAGTGTCATGAAGAAAATGGGATGGTCATTGGAGAAAGTGAGAGATGACTTGGAGGTTGGCAGAGCAAAGAGAAATATGGAGGAGAGGAGATAGAAAAGCTGACTTGAAGTGTCAGTGGGGAAGAAGAAATGAGCTACTCAAGCTGACTCAAAGTACTAGGGAGATAAGGAATGGCTTGGTTACCTTTGGAGAGAGCTGCCAAGAAAATGTTAAGGACTAGAAGAATTTATTCACAATAAAAACTGGGGCACTCAGAGCACTGTAAGGCCTAAGGTTTTGGGAGGAGGGTAGGTGGAATTCAGTGAAGGTAAGGATGAGTTTGTAGAATGAGGTAGCTGGGAGGAGGATCTCCAATAACAAGGATGAAAGAAGAATTAATGTTTAAGACACACCTTGTGAATATCAGAGACCATTGCGCCCCCCCCCCCCAACTCCAGTCTTGTCTGATGGTTCTTTTGTTATGTATCATGAGAAAACTCTTCTTTAAGAATAAAGAGGCAATCTGGGAGATGGAAGTAACCTCTGTACTATTTTTGGTGGTCAATATGGCAATTTGCTTACTGGGTTAAGATTTGGAAGAGCATAACTGCTCTCTCTTTGAGTGTTTACTCCAAAAATAAACAAGCCCTATGTTTGCTGGTTTGAGCTGGGAAAAGCAGAGAGGTGTGTTGGGACTTGTGTCTCCTTTCCTGAGCAAGCACCTAGAGAGATCTTATTCTTGAAAACACCTTTTTGTTTCCCTTTTCATCAAATCAAACAAACACATTTCAGATTTCTTTGGGGAGCTCCACTGTTGCACCAGCATCTTCTCAACTGAAAACCTAAATTGTAGTCAAAATTAAAAATCAAACGTTTCAATTCCCCAGGATCAACTTGTGCTGAAAGGGAGGAAAAGGCACTTAGTGGTATATATAAAACCATAAAGTGTCAGGGATAGGAAAAACTTTATCGCCTGAAACACCATAAAATGTATTCTAAATCACCTTTTGCATTGGTTAAATCATAATTTTTATTTTTCAAGCTCTCTCAAAGACATATACTTTTAGCAGGAGGCTCTCAGTGAAACCATTAAAGTTTTTTCCCTCCCTGAAGAATGGAAGGAATTTTCACATCTAGCTATATGCTGAATTATTTGTTCTCAGTTGATTTACTTCTCAAGTCTGGGATATAGGAAAGGGGAAATAGGGGCTTCCAAAGGCAATGGACAGCCTGCACTAAGCTCTGCTACAAATCCCTATGTTTTAAATCTCCTTTCAATTCATTGACAGATTCACATGAAGACAATGCCAGCTGCAATGTTCAGGCTTCTCACTGGGCAAGAGACACCCCTCTACATCTAGCCTAAATCTGACTTTCATCAAAAGAAGTAAAGGCAAGTCAAAGATCCTCACCTGAGCTGAGTGAACTCTGAACAACATAGGACATCTTGTATTTTCTAAAACAAAAGGCTATAAAGGACCTGAATTGGCAGCCCAATGACCAGACAGGCTTCCCTGAGTGTCTTCCCCTCCCCCACCTCCTTTTTTTTCTTTTTGCCAAAAAAAAAGAGATGTCTTTATTAATGACCAGAGTCACAGACACCAGATCTTTGTAAAACATTGAAGTATTTTGCAACATACTCTGAACTGTTTTCTCATTGCAGTTGACCACAGAAATATTTATTTGTACCTTTGTGTGGCATAGTAGATGTCTGTCTGTCATACTTGAAACTGTGGTGAATGTGATTGTTTGATGAATGGGTCTGTGGAAGAGAATACAGTGAAGAAAAATAAATCTTAACATGGCTGACTTACCAGATACTACTATCCAGTCCAATCCCCCGAGGTTCAAAAAACTGAGGTAATGGAAGTGTTATTTGATGGTGTAAAATGTGTGTGTGAGAGAGACTCAGTTGCTTCAAAAGTAGAATCCACAGCCACAGCAGTATCCCCTAGCATTCATTACTCCAAGTGTGTAACTGGTAATTAAACTTTGGCAAGACGTGAATGTGTTTATTTAATAACACAAAAGGAGCCTTTCCTGTGTTAAATAAAGGATGATGGCCACAATGTAAAAACTCAAAATATTTATTTAGATACATATTTATGTTTTTGACTTCAGTTTGACAAACTTCCTACAGATTTAAGATTTCGAATCATCATGAACAAGACTGCTACTCTTGTGCTAGACATGTCCCACAATCTGTGCAAATGTTACTTTTGGCATTTTATTCCTTGCCCATTTGCAATCATGCAGCGCTCCCCATGGTCAAGCCACGCTTACCTGTTACTTCTGGAGAGGGAGCTGCTCTAGAATTCCTACTGTCCTTGGAATATATATTTACACATGTAAGAAATGGCAACAGCCTCCTCCCACCACCACCCCTTTATTCCTAAGGCAACGAGTCATGGATACAAGTTATCTTGGGTGAGCAAGGAGCTATCATCATCAACAGTATTAGAATGTGTATAGATAAAGTAAAATGTAGTCAAGTTGTATTCATTACTGAGATAAATGTTAATTGATGTCATTTTGTCTTGATTTTCCTTTTTTTTTTTTTTTGGCCACGGCCTTGAAGAAATACACTGTGACTTAAGAAGCCTTACCATGCAGTAACTAAAGCTTTAGGATTACTGTATTTCAAGGAGTAACCTATGTGTTGCATGCAACTGACCTTAGGAAAGAATTAAGCTAATCCCACTAATAAATCTAAAGTAATAAACAAAAGGTGCTTGTTTGGATTGTTTTTTTGTTTTTTTCCCCGCTGAGGATTTAATGGTCAGCATCTTTAATTTTTGGTCTCACACCAAGGTAGCACCACAACCACTTTCTTCAGCAAATCCAGTAGCTACTAAATATCCCATCCCATCATCATTAAATGGGTTGTAGAGAATAAGAGCTCTCAGCTATAAAAATCAGAGGTATTGTGCTTGCTATTAGCACTAATGGTTGCCACTGGATGTCACTGTAGCGTCACATCAATGTAACTGAAAATGCATTTGCTAAAATAATTTCAATAAAGGCAACTGATTTCACTAAACTCACTTTCTGGGGGTAAGAATACTCTTCTGTCATCTGCTTATCTCTTGCCTATCCTAGTTAGCAAGAAGTCTTTGCATTGTGTTGCCTAATGATTAAGTGAATGATGCAGGACCGACATCAAGAGAAGCTCTTTGTCTCTGGGAACCTAAGATGTAAATGTATGCATTTGATTTTTAAGGGGATGGCGACAGATATTTAACTTCTACCAAGATGTACCAGGTTCCCAGCTCCAGCCTTTACTAGTGAGAGTGTCTTGGGCAATGTGGCAGCTAGGCAGTACAGTAAATTGAGTGCCGGGCCTGGAGTCAGGAAGATTCCATCTTCCCGAAGTTCAAATCTGACCTCAGACACTAGCTGTGTGATCCATGGCAAGTCACTTAACCCTGTTTGCCTCAGTTTCCTCATCTGTAAAATGAGCTACAGGAGGAAATGGCAGACCACTCCAATATCCCTGCCAAGAAAACCCCAAATGGGGGTCACAAAGATTCAGACACAACTGAACAACTAGCAGCAACAATTTTGGGCAAGCCACAGGATAATGGACTTAAGAGGTGGAAGGGGAGAGGGGTCTTAGATAGAATCTAGTTCCATACCTTATTTTATAAGTGAGGAAATGGAGGTCCAGAAGAGGTTAAGTGAGTGGCCCAAAGTTATAAATGTAGCAAAGTAGCAGGAATGAAATTTGAACTCCAGGTCTGATGCCTCACAGATATGTATGTTGTCAGGACCTAATGAGAGACGTGTGAGAGCACCATAAAACTGTAAAGTGCTAAACAAATATTATTTGCTTTATGAAATTCTTTGGCTCTCAGTATATACTTATTATGACTTATGCAGTACTTCCATCATTCAATAAGCTCCCTTTCTTCAAGGTCACAAGTCCTGGAGGTACAGTTTTCTTCTGCAACAAGAGTTAGATTGAGCATTATGTTTTGGTAAGTCATACATTACCAACAATGCAGAATTACCATGTATCATTTTTGTTTTGTTTTGTGTTTTTTTTTTCCTGGGGGAAATAGAAGGGCTGGTGAGGACAAGGCTTTTGTTTACCACGTCAGTCCTGGCTTATAGCAAATGAAGCATTTAAATCATGTTTAAGCTACACACTGTGTCATCACTAGCATAAAAAGAACATCCTTTCAAATAAGCATCAAATGCCAGTTCTGCAGCAATGGTGGTTTGTATCCCCTTCTTCCCCAAGGAGTCTGCATTAACAGACCCAAAATATAATTTTCAATTTTTAAAGTGGGAAATTCAATTCGAAATTCCGGCAAGATTTCCTTCTCTAATTAAAACCACTCAGATGAACGGGGAATGTTATAAAGTTCTTTGTGTATACGAGAAAGTGAAAAATACTAGACTGCTGCCAATCTAGGAGAAGGGTTAATTTATATTTTATATGCTGTTTCTGCAGAAAGGGCTTTATACTTTAATTATGATGTCATGAAAAGAACCTGAGTTTAGATTTACCTGGGATTAAAATCAGGGAAGCCAGAAGGATAGCTCCATTAAATGACTCTACTTATACACCATCCTTGTGGCCCACAGCCAGCTTGTGGCTCTGTAAGTGTCAGAAGGAAAGCCTTACATAGCAGACCTATCCAAATTGCATTGACTCATTGACCAGGTGAGGTCTGAAGCCTGCCTTGCCTGTGTTTTTCACACCAATGAGCCAGCCACAAGACTAGATTTTTGCAAGACGGCACTCTAAGATTTCCACTTAGTTGTACTTTTTTCACTAAGTACCATGTTAGGAGAAATAATGTAAATGCTTATGCCCCAGGAACCATATTCTCATCAAATAATACATATTTGAAAAAATCCCCTAATTAAAAGATAATTCTGAGCCATAGCCATGAATTTGTAGCAAGGAAGCCTGAAAAAGCATTAAAGTCACACGCACTGTTTGAAAGTATGACAGCTTTGTGGGAAATGACTTGGCATGGTTTTTGGAGTATGCCCAGACTACCCCTTCACCCTTCACTTAGGTACTGCTATTTCTGAAACTATGAAGTACATCTGAGGGCAATTCTGAGAAAAGCTATGACAATATACACCTTTCAGTTCTCAAATTTTGTCAGGTTCATCCATAAGTCTGACATGCTAAACATACACAGAAATCTGAAAATGTGGTGATATTCAGAGCCTCTGTAATAACAGGTATCATCCTCTTCTGATTCAACTCCAATCAGTCCTTGCAGAAGCAAGAGTCAGAAATACTTTTTATTAAAACACTGATCATTGTTAAAACACTGCGAGGTACATTGAATAAATACAACTTTCAAGTTGTACAAACAGGTATCTTGTGGTTTAGAGAGAGTTTCCTGGAAATGACCTCACAGCAACATTTAAACAAGCACATCTGGGCAAAAATAATCCAATTGGAAAATGCCTTTTGTTACATGATAACATACATTTAATTTGGGCATTCAGTGAAATCTGTGCATTATCTTCTTTCATATAAATAAGAAATATAATCTTATTGGATGATGCTTTTGCCTTCCCCCCCTCCCCAACCCGCCTTCCTTTGAGGTGGTCTTTCAGGTCTGGGAGGACAAAATGCAATGTTCTGGTCAGGATCAGTTTTTCCTAGTTCCATCCAGTTCAATATCAAATTATGGTCTCTCGGCAAGCTTCAACAAAACTTTGGGGGGTGTTTTCTTCTAGACTGAGAGGGAGGCGTACCCTATGCAAGAAAGCAACCGGGGAGCTCAGTGCACCACAGCTTTGCAGATGGAGATCTTCTTGAAGCTGTTTTCTAGAGAGAGTCACATTCTGTTGAGAACTGGCAATGACCTGTTAATACAAGAAATGGGGAAAGAGAACAAGGAAAATGATGGAAGAAGGAAGTCTCACTTCTGAAAGACTGTATTGTTAAAAATGTATCAGAAGAATGGGGTTAAAAATATTCAGGGTGCAAATACACACATGCACACACACACACACACGAGAATTAAAACATCAGTTTTCTTTATGCATGGCCACATGCAAACAGAATTGAAAATGGTTCTCATTGATGGTAGCATGCTGGGGATACTTTGGGCTAGACGTGGCACAACATTCATTTCAGGTCTTGGTCACTTTATTGTTTAGTTCTACCAAGATTTATTGTGTATCAACAAGATTAAAACAAGTCAAATCTGTGGTTCCTAATCTCCAGAAGTGTCAGCAACAGCAGAGTCACAGATATTTTTTTCTTAATGACTACAGTTATTCCAGGTACTATAACCCCTGGGAAAATCATGATTCCAAAGTATATTGCTTAAGGGGCTATCAGCAGCTTTTTTTACACAGTAAACCACATAGTAAACATAGTTCACATGGTGAAAAAGAAGCTTGTTAATGAAATTTTTGTCCGACTCTTCATGACCCCATTTGGGGTTTTCTTGGCAAAGATCCTGGAGTGGTTTGCCATTTCCTTCTCCAGCTCATTTTACAGATGAAGAAACTGAGGCAAGCAAGGTTATGTGACTTGCCCAGGGTCACATAGCTAGGAAGTGTATGAGGCCAGGATTTGAGCTTAGAAACATAAGTCTTCTTGCCTCCACTCTTCGCAGTGTGCCACCTAGCTACCCCTGGCAAGAATTAATTTGCTTTAATTGATTACTTAAGGCAGGTTGGCTCTTATAGTATCTGATAGCTTGGTCCTTGTGTGCACAAGGAAGAAGGCCTGAAAAATAATATCTTAATGTTACTAATCATTTCCATGATAACATGTTAGGTATAATTGTTAAGGAGTCAGTTGATTCCATAAGAGTAAAGCTTTAAAATTAAAAACAAATTACAATAGGCCTTTATAGGACTTTCTCAGTCCACTGGTTACCTGACTGCACAGTAGGATTTTGACTATGAAATTTGGTTATAGGATATTAATGACATTATTATAGAGTGCAATTAATAAAGATTTGTTCAAGAGGATTTAATCTGAGGGCTTACATTGTGTTTGTGATGCAGGCTCTTACTGACTTTCATTTTATTTAGGGCAGGTAGGTCCTAGTGGATAGAACATCTAGCTAGGAATGGGGAATATCTGAGTTCAACGCTGGCCCCAGACACTTACTTGGACAAGTCACTTAATCTCTGTCTACCTCAGTTTTCTCATCTTTAAAATGGGAATAATAATAGTACCTACTCCCCAGTGTTCTTGTGAGGGCCAAATCATATAAAAAATGTCAAGCGCTCAGCACAGTGCTTGGCATATAGTAAGCACTAAATAAATGTTAGCTATCATTATTCCTTGACATTTCAGCAGGGCCCTTTAAGTATTCCAAGCTGAAGAGAAGTTAAGGCATTCTACTCTAAATGAGGAGAAAGAAGAGCATAAGATCACCGGGGACTAGGGTTGCTGAGAAGAAGTTTTGCCTACCAGAGATCAAGCCCAAATACCATCCTCTCTAATTGTGGCGGCTGATCATGTACAACGGAGAACCTGGTTGCCTATGGCTATTCTTTGAAGTCAACAACAGCTCCAATGTGTATTCTGTTAAAGAGTGGAAGCTGTGTGCATGGTAGGAGAACAACTGCTTCACAAAGTAGCTCATCGCTTCCATTATACAGAGCTCGGACTCCAGGAGAAAAGAGGTTGCAATGTTCCCAAGCCCAACATTCCTGAATCAGTAGCATAGGAGAAGAACTCTAAAATCTTTTATCAACCTCACCTACAACAGCATTTGACTCTTTGGACTTCAAAAGCACTCAATAAAAATCACAAGATGAGGTTTAAAAAAAAAAACTTTTTTTGCATAAGGTGCCCATAAATTCTCCTGGTAAGAAGTTATGGTTTTTCATCAAAAGGTATGATTTGCTCTTTTCAGCTACCTAACCTTTGGGAATTAATGACCAATAATATTAGCAAAGCAATAAAAATGTGCACAGCAGAAGTGTCACTGCTGAATTCTTAAACACTTCAATATGGTATTAGCTTCCCTTTTGCTGGTAAAAAAAAAAAAAAAACCACCAAAAAAACAAACCCAACTTGCAGTGTGCCTTCAAAAAAGAAGGCTTCTTTTTTCAGCCGCACAGATGCCCATATCACATCTCATTAGGTAAATTTGGGGGGCTGGAAGGTGGGGAAGGGTGGTTCTGCAACATTAGCAGAGAGAGGACAGACACAGGGGATGCAAAGCAGAAGATGTTGACGTACACGTGGGGCCACGGCAGCTGCCAATCACCTTTTCTCCTGTCTCTAAGCAGAGTGTTGGAGGAGAAAGCTTGGGGAAAGCTGAAGGCAACTATTAGGAAGAAAAGTGAGCTGTGGCAAACAGCATGGACAGCTAAAGGAAGGGGAGGCATCATCAAGAAAAATGGAAATATTTAAGATTTCTGCAAGCTGAACTGTCCTAGCAGCTGATGTAGCCTTATTGCTACATGATAGACCAACTAAACTGAGCTGACAAGAAAGTTGGGGAATGTGCTACTTTAGATAACCACTTTTTCTGGTTAATATAAAGCTCACATACATCCAAGGTAATGTATGTGGGTTTTTTTTTTAATCTAGGTATCTGTCTCTTTCATACACATTAAAAAAGAACCATTTGTCTCAGGTAACATATAAGAAAATTTTTTTTGAGAGAAATATAAAATGGACAATTCACCTGTTTTTCATATTCAACAAATGGAATAAAAGGTAGATCCCAAGTTCATACTAAGGCCACTTAAAAAACAGAAGTGAGGAGATTGAAAAAATAGCTGGGGAAAACAGAGCAATAAGAAAGACCCAGAGAAGGGAATAGAAAGAGTGAGAAAGAAGGAACAAAATGGAGAAGAGATGACCAGAGGGAGAAAAAGCTGGAGAGGTTCAGTAGGTTCTTGAGGTGAATGGGTCAGTCAAGACTACCTGCCCTTTTTGTATACTACTGTTCCTTTGGTCTATGACCTGTGGGCATCCCATACTTCTTTAAATAGGAGTTCTTGAGGGTGGGGGAATAGGGGAGAGGGAAGGAGATGTTCTGGGCAGTCCTAAAACCACTAGAGTACCACCTTCAGTACTTGCCATTAGTCAGATGAAATTATGGCCATGGTTGGATCCAGCTGTGAGAGGGTACAGTGGACAGAACATTGGTATGAAGTCAGGAGGACCTTAGTGCAAATACAGCCTTGGTCATTTACTAATTGGGTGACCCTGGACAAATTGCTTATCCTCTGTCTGCCTCAGTTTCCTCAACTCTCAAATGGGGATAATAGTGACACCTATTTTCCAAGGTGGTTGTGAGGATCAAATGAGATAAAATTATAAAGTATTTAACACAGTACCTGCCATATAGCAGGTACTTAATAAATCTTGTTTCCTTTCCTTATTTACTCCCCATATTTCTTCTATAATGGCTAATTTTAAAAAGAGTCAGAAAGAGGTGACTCTAAAGTAATGAAATGGATTCCATAAACCACATACAATAACTAATATCATTACATAAGTCTCACCAAATACACTCAACAATAAACCATACCTACACTGAACAAATAATTTAAGCTTAATTAGATTATTCTGAAATACTTTTAGGATCTTGTAGTACATCAAAAATAATCATTATGAACATCAATTATTGTACTTTAGATGTGTGAAGATTATAATCAACAAAAAATTCTAGTTAATACAATTATAAATAAAGTGACAGCTGCATGTACTAGGTAGTGACTTCTGTTATCATTATGGTTGTGTCAGATGGGGTTTGGTGGGGAGAAGTGGAGAAAAGCCAGGAAATAGTCAATGAATGAAAGGAACCTATGGACCAGGCTAGATGCCAATACTATTTCCAGGTAAGGCCAGAAAAACACAAATAGATTCTGCTTTCCCAAGACATAACAGCCTCCTTTTCCATTCAATTCAGTTAATGCCAATCAAACAAATATTTACAAATCCCTAGTAGAAGAGAGTGCACTGAGCAGGGGTCTGGGGGTAAAATTTTTTAAAAATCAAACAGAAGTCATTTAGCTCCTTCCTAAAGCTGATTCCTGCCAACTCTGTCCCACATGTTTAGAACTTTGGGGTCTCTGAGGAACAACTAGTCAAAAACTGTGGCAGGACCTTGCAACACTCATACCTGGTCTATAATGTTGGCACTGAAGATGGCTTCTTCCATGTGTCGTTCATCAGATTTGATGACTGATCGGATAGTGTTCACCACATGCTGCACTTCTGGAGGGAGATTACAGTTTGAATGTTCCAAAAATTTAGCCACCAAAATTTTTGTGTCTTTATAGGCCTTAAGGTCCACTAAAGAGGGTGGCTGCTCTTTTGAGATGGTCCGTAAGGCCTTTGGCTTTAACTGTTGGTCAACTGTCCTGGTATCTCTTTGTTTTCCAGCTGGTAAAAAATGGTCCTGATAAGCAGAAGCAGCCATGTGAGAGCTAGAAATGGAAACTAAAAATAAAGGGGAAAAAATACAACTTTGAAGAAAAAAAAAAACTAAAGTAAGCTGTCAAAACCAAAGAAAACCAAATATAAGCATGCCTGGGAGAAAGCTTTCTGAGAAGCCTCTGGGACCCTAGCTAAAGCTAGCAATGGGTGTCTCCCTTCACTCTCCACAGGCCTGGCACTACCAAATCTGCATGGGCCTATTGCCCTATGTGCAAACTAATTTAGAGATAAGACAAACCTCTACTGAAAGATTGGAGAGCTGGTGGCTGTAGAGGGAGGAGACACACTCAGAGCATGAAAAAATAATAGATCAGCGAGCAGTCAAGTTCAAGATTGGGAGATCTTTTTTCATACAAAAACAAGATTAGAAAGATATTCTCCTTTTGCTTTATCTATAGTATTAAAATCAGATTACTTCCCTCTTTCTTATTAGTAACAAATCCATCTGCCTCTGGTCTTACATAAATTTGGCAATCATAGGTTCTTAAAAGTACACTGAGATTCAGAATAACTGTTGCACAAGGTCACATAATTAGTATAGAAACTAATTTTCTCCTAAGACTGACAGACTAAAAATATTTTTTTATTTTAAAAGACATTCCCCCCTCCCCTGAGTTTCTCAAGTAGTGCTAAAAGTAATACATAAAGCAATAGTGAGAATATTCAAGTATCCACAGAACAAATAATAAACAATAGTAGAAGTTCTATTTCCCTATCCATGTCTCAGTCTCACTGTCAAAGTGAATGCTGGGTAAACTAAATTAATCTCCAGTGCAATTTGGGTAAGCCAATTAACTCAAATAGTATTGGATTAAATTTTGACTCTGTTCCCAACACTCTTAGACTAAGAGTTAAGGAATGAAAAGCAAAAGAAAAAAAGAATGGGTAGTCTGAAGCATTTCAGCTTTAAACCAATGGAAGATTGAAAATGGGGGAGGAAACACACAAATGACCACCACCACTCTACCAAGATGCCTCACAAAGGGAGAGCTCACGTTGAAATCAATAGGCATATGTAGGGCTGAACTTAATTATGCTTTCTGGTACATGCTGCGAGGTGAAAGGGAAGAGTGTGAGTGTGTGTGTGTGTGTGTATTTAAATATTACATCTTATGACATGAGAAAAGGAACTTAATGAAGCATACTTTACTCAGTTACCATTTATGAAAACACAGCATATGAAACAACTCTCCTTCTCAAGCTATAGCACCATCTACTCTGTTGACAGGATAATAGAAAAGTTAGGCATGCATGCAAAGATGATTTTAGCAATCAGTACCTCACCTGTCTCTAAATCCGACTGAGATACTCCTGCTTCATGATGCTGGCTATATAGAGGTGTGTAGGAAGAGGTATCTCCTTTAATGAAAGAGAATATTTCATTAAACATATTGAAACATGCATTAAGGAAACAGCAGGAAAAGCCCTTCCAAGTCCAAGGAATCAATTGTAAATGATAAAATAAGCTGAAGGAAAAAATTGGCTGATGCCTTTAAAATAAGCAATACATCCCTAGATAGGAAAATCACACACCACTAAAACCTTTCAGCCTTTCAAACACCTCGTTAATGGATATTTTCTTTACTTTGACATACAAAATAATTTGATACAATCTCTATTTGATTTCTTTTATTAAACACTTGAGGCATTTTGGTGTTTCTTCAGGAAGCCTCAAGGTACCCACTTCAATAATGAAAAACAATAAAGTTTTTGTCTTTGAATTGAGAGGAAAACTGCTTTGTGTGGGGGCAATTTTCTCTTTTTAATAGTCACGTGGCTGATGGAGAAACAACAAACATGACTGATTCTCATTAACAGTGTTTACATTTCAAGGTCTGATCAAACCCTCTATCTCCTTAATTCCCTTCATGGTTTGTAGAACACGAAGTATTAGAGGTGATCAGGGCTGATCAGAATAGGAATGGGATTTTAGCCTCAAATAAGAAGGTAACTGAGATCATCTCACTGATTGTCACAAAGCAATTACCACAAAACTTGTGGTGGTTTCCCATCTACCTCCTCAATCTTAGATGCATGGAAATAAACAAGGAAGAAATCTGCCATATGTCTGAGGAATATTTATTGCTCTTTCAAACACAAAAAGCCATTTTGAAATTTTAGATAGATTAAAAGACTTCTTTCCCCCTTCAGGGCACAGTTTATAATGAAAATCTACTTTAACCATCTTTAGTTGGATAGGTAGTTAAATCAGGAAATGGAAAAAAAGAAAAAAAAACTACAAGATCCTCATCACCACTTAGAAGAGTTAGGATAAGAGAGATGTTGGTGGGAGTTGACTTCATGCATGAGAATTTTGGCACATATTCTACAGTGAGACTCAGAAACCTCATGGGAACTATCAGTTTACCAAAGTCAGATTATTCCAGCATGTAAAATTACTCTAAGGTGCAAGTTAGAAACTTTAAGAAGTGTTATAATTTATTTGGGCCATGACAATACAACAAAGCAATTTAACTGTTGCAGTATATACTGGCTCCCTCTGTTAATGCAGCTCTGAAGTTATCTAACTTGCTCCTAAAATAATTTACGTATTAAAAGATTTGTCCAATTCCTAAAGTAAGCAGTAGATAATCTAGAGCTCAATTCTTAGACATGCCAGGCAGAGAAGCAAAGATATAACCTCAAATGTCCTTCTTTTTACATGTGTTTTATGAAAGAGATCCTTTTACTCATGTTGGGGGTAGTTATTTGACCTATCTATAATATAAAAGTTAAAAATAGCAATATCAGCAACTGTATACACATAAAAGCTTTCAGAAACAATCATCTGCAGCTTTGGCAGTGATAAGCCACCCAAGTTCCTGTTATCTAGTAGGTACACTCAATACCAACGATCTCTTGTTGAGAAAGTAACAAAACAAAACAAAATACTTAGAAGTCGAAGGAATAAATTATCAATGGTATAACAAGCCAATGAAAGCTATTAAACTGTGTATTTAAGATAAGCGATACAGATCGGAAAACATATTACTATGCAGTTAGCACTATATATTCAGGTCCACTGGATTAATTTTTTCCTCCCCTTGACATACTGCATAATACAAAAACAAAACAAAACTGTGAATGACTAAGATATCCTGAATACTAAAGCATATAGAAATCAACTAGAAAGGATCTATGAAGGAAGATGCTATCCACCTCCAGAGAAAGAGGTGATAAATGCAAATATGCATAGCATGGTTTCATACATTATACACACAAGTGTGTTAAATGATGGTTTTCTCTAGTGCAGGATAAGGAAGGAGGGAGAGTGGGAAGGAGACCATTCAGAAGTTAAAATGTAACAAAAATCAAATCAAATCATCAACAACTACATATATGCATGACTGTGTCAAATTTAACTTTTACTACAAAGGTTCCCACTAATGAAATCTCATCTCAAGCTTTCAGGAGTCAACATGGTCAACTCTGTCAGCTATATTAACTGTAAGACAGAATGGGTATGAGTCATAGGAAACAAAAGATAATCCCAAATTATTTATATTTGGATTTGGCTTTTATAATATTTCCCCCTCCCTGGGCTTCCCTCCCCCCACCCCCCAGACAGACACAAACACTTTGGGCCACAGGGGGAACTTAGAATCACCAACACTCTGAGTTGCTGAAGACCTAGGGTTCTACTCCAGTTCTCATTTTATAGATCAGGAACGGGGAGGTGGTTTGCTCCTGTGCTTAAAATCTGAGTGTCTTGATCCTGGGCTTCTTTCACTATACTAAATAACCTCATGTAACTGTGTCTGATCCTAATCTCTTCTAAGTTTATATTTATGGTCAACATCTCCCATTTCCTTATTGTAAATTAAAATTTTAACCTATTCTCTTAATACTTTAATCTTTGCTTATGTGTTTTATTATATTTAAATGTGTATTGAAGAATACCTGATGCTTACATGGTCTGAAAGGTTGTGCCTCACCTTGTATCCTTTTCTGCTCATTGTGGAAGGTTAACATAATTCAAAACAATCATCAATACCTTATTATTAACTTTACATGTGTGGACATCCTCATATTGGCTTTGCCCCAAACTTTTAAAGGTTACATAAAAGAGATTGAAACGCAGAATACAGAATGAACTGAAACCCACACAAATTGTTGTTCCATAGTTCAGTGTTACAACTAGTACAATTAGCTTTGGGATGGTCGGTGTGTACCCCACCCAGCCCACCATTATGTCTGAATTTACCTTCTGTGCTGGATGAACATGAAATAGGATCACTGGTAGATCGGACAATATTTGAAATTCGTTTTTTCCTAACACGTCTTGGAGGAACAGTTCTCTCTGGGCAGCCATGGTGTAAGGAAGTATTTGCAGGGACTGAACAGAGAGAGGGCTGGGAATGAGTTGCAGAAGACTGGCTAAAGGTGCCACAACACATTTTCATCTGTTTGAACTGTGGCTGTGATTGATTCTCCCGCACAGAGCCCTGGGACTCTGAAAAGCTGTAATTCTCAGAAGAACAGTCTGGAGATCTCTGAGGGGAACTCTCATAGTCCTGGATCTGAGATCTGTCTAGAGAGGCTCTGTGGTGGCAGCCTCTAGCCTCCATGGGGGAACATGGTGAGTGAGTCCTGTGGAACCTGCAGCGCACACTGCGATCCAGGCTGGTACAGCTACTGTCTGTGGCTGCTTTGCGGATTGTACCATATGGAGAAAAGTCTGCAGAACGGAGAGAGCCTTGAACTTCCAAAGAACAAAGGTCCTCTGAGGAGTAGCTGTGATCCGGAATGTCAGCAACTTCAGACACCAAAAGAGAAGTACTATCAACGGAAACTACAAAAGAAGATTGTTAAAAGCTTTAACATTGAATGTTTTAAGAGACAGATGGAACAAAATATCACAACTCAAATTATAGGAAAAATAATGCCAGCATCATCTGTATCTAAACCTTCTAGTATCTATCTGCCTTTTATGTAAAACTCTGAAATTAAAAAGTGCCAACTTTTTCTTTCTCCTGTATGATGTTCAAATTCTTTAGCAGAGATTTTATTATCCTTTGGGACCCTAAGATATAAGATGCCATAGAATTATAGAACAAAAATACTTCTAAAATATCTAGGTGAGCATTACACACCTCTCTGGTTCCAAATGACCCATGCATTTTGGTGCCAGGGTGAGGGAAGTGTGGATGGGAGACAATTGATTTGGAATAGAATAGAGAGAAATGTTTCAACATTTGCTCTGGACCCCAGGCTTTCAAAGGACACTGGGTCCACTTATTATATAGTAGGGTTACAGGGAAGATAACACCACTAAACTCTCTTTGCATAAGGTTGAACAAGTGTTTGACAAGAAGCTGATGCCTTTAAAAGTTCCCTAGTGCTGGGTTCTTTTTCAACCAGGAAATGGTGTCTTCTACCACACTGAGAATAGATAATTCTGTTGAAAATGAACTAATCACCTCTAGCCCAGACCACCACAAATCAATGATGTAATTAGTAAAGGCAAGAGCCTTATAAAACATAGGTGTAGACATATGAGGGGTATTAACTTGAAGCAAGGTATGTGAACTCTTTTTAGCAGTGCATATTCTATGAGCCAGTCTAAAGATGACCGCACCTTGTACTTTCTTATGGATATGGTAAGGTCATCAGAATCCATCAGAAGTGGAATGGCTTACATCTACATCTAGACTCAAGCCAGATTACGAAGTGGAGCTCCTTTACTGCCCTGCCTCCCACCCCCATTTGGTGGAGATTTTATTATCCTTTGGGACCCTAAGATATAAGATGTCATAGAATCATAGTACAAAAATACTTTTAAAATATCTAGGTGAGCATCACACACTTAAATTTTCTCTGTGTCTAGGAAGGGTGGATTTTCCTCCTCTTTCCTTGGGGACTCAAACCTTCCCCTTAGGCTTCCCCTAGCAACTTTTTTGAATGTTGGATTGAAATAAGTTATATTTTTCCCTATATTTTTAATTTCTCCCTCTCCACTGATTCAATCTTCTCTGGCTACCCCAAACTTCCACATCTTAAAGCAAAACAACTAAAACTCTCAATGCTACTACCTACTCCCCACCCCCACCTCCATGTTTTGAAAGAAAGATCTTCTTTCCTTGTCTCTACTTCCTTGAACAAACATTCAATTCAAGAAGCATGCTGTATGCCTACTAAATGAAAAGTCTTATGTTGGGTTAAGGGAACACAAAACAGAGGTGAAAAAAATAGTCCTTGCCCTTAAGGACCTTTATTATATGAAAGACAGGATATTTAAATAGCTAGTTAAGCACAAGACAAATTGAGAAGAGAGAAATAATTAATGATATCGAAGAAAATTTTAAGCAAGAGGTGCTAATCCTTTAAGGGAGGATTTTAAGAGATGGAACTGTGAGGAGGAAATATAATCCTGGCATTGGGCACAATTTGTGCAATGATGGGGAAGCAAGAGATAGAATTATGAGTTTAGAGAACAACAAATAAGCCAGTTTGATTGAAAGGTAAAGCAAAAGAAGTGGAGTGTTGTGAATTACACATACAAAGGTAGGCTGAAGCCAGATTATGAAGGCTCTTAAATACTAAACTGAAGAGTGTATATTTTATCCTATAATAGCTACAACAATAATAGTTAGTATTTATATAGTGCTTTAAAGTTTGCAAAACACTTTTCATATGTCACCTAATTTGAGCCTCAACAACCCTGGGAAATGGGTATTATTATTTCCATTTTAAAGGTGAGGAAATTGGGTGTTAAAGGTTAAGTGACAAGTCTAGTCAGTGAATGCCTGAGGCAGGATTAGGTCTTCCAGACATCAATAGCAACCCTCTCTTCACTGGGCCTGGATACCTAGAAATAGCAGGAAGTCATTGGAAATTTTTCAGCAAAAAAAATGTGAAGATTATTCTGGCAAGAGAAGGGATGATTATAATATTTAAGGTGCCAAGTGATAAACATTTTAATGACAGTGGTGGATGTGTGAATGTAGAGAAGAGAGTGCATGTGAGAGATATTATATAGAGGCAAAATCAATAAGACTCAGTAAGTGACTAGAAAGGGGGGGGGGAGCAAGAAAGAAGGAAGAGTCAAGGGTGACTTCAAGGTGGTGAAGATGAGGCTAATGGAAGGACTGAGGTGACCACTACAGAAATAGCAAATGCTTAATAAATATTTGCTAAAGCATGAAAATTAAATGAAATTGCAAAGTTTAAAGAAGGAAGGGTTTAGGGAAGAAGGTAAAGAGCTGTTTTTGATATGTTGAATTTTAGATATGTATGTTAATTCAATTATGGATCTAGTCCCATTCCATTATATAGGATGTGTGGAGAAGATGCAGCACTGTTGGTTAGGAGAGGGATTAGAGCTAATCATAGAGTTTGGGAGTTGAATTCAAAATGGAAAGGGATGGGAGGGGTGAATTCCAGCTCTTTAACAGGTGATCCATCATTAAAGAGAGATCCATGAATAAGAAACACTCATACACCTTTGATGGGGTACCTGGGGTCTAGGTCAATTTGTGAAACCAACTTGTGAAACCAGTCTGTGAAATTGTAACTGCAATTTGTATTGTAAAATTGTTATCTGTAAAATTCCTTTCCCAACCTCCGACTCTGCGCCTTCCCCCTATCCCCCTATCCGCACTAGGCCTAGGCAACACCTTGGGACTCCTTTGTTCTTATTTAATCCCTCATGTCTCCTCTGGCCTGGCCCAAATCTTATCTAAACTATCTATTCACATGCTCCTCTTGGTCAGCTCTGACCTTTGTCTATGCATTGAGGCCTCTCCCGTCAGGCCAGCCCTGACAATGGCAGCCCTACTCGCAGGTCCCCAAAAGGACTCTTGCCCGCTTCTCATGGAAGTGTAGCAGATCTCCTAAAGGACTCTTGCCTGTTTCTCATGGAAGTGTAACAATAAACTTCTACAACTCTCACTCCAATTGAGCCTGAGACCTTGAATTCTTTCCAGACGATATTGCAGGTTTTCTGGTCTTGGATAAGATCAGAACATCTGCTGAACCTTTTGGGATCCCGTTTCCCCCCATCACCTTCACTTCCTCAAAGTCCACTCACCTGCTGGCATTCCTATTGTTCCTGTTTCTTAAAATTCATTTTAATTTGGCATTTGCTCCTAACCCCTCCACTAAACCTCTTTCAAAGGCCTTTAATAATCTCCAAAGGGACCACCTAGTTGTGCAGCATCTCCTCCTGCATACTGCTACCTTTCTGAGTTTTCAACATCCTTTTTTCTTCTAGTTCTCTTCCCACCTGTCTGATCATTTCTCAATCTCTTCTGTTGACTCATCATTTCTGTATGGTACACCAACATCTTTCCAGACACCATGTTTTGCTACCCTTTTACCCCACACATCCAGTCAGTTGGCAAATCTTGCCATTTCTACCTTCACATCTCTTGCCTCTATCCTGTTAGTTGGTTCAGATCTTCTTCACTTCTCATCTGGACTACTGAAATTCCTTCCTATTTGACCTCCCTGACACAGGTCACTCTCCACTACAATTGTTGAGCATGACTCCACTCTTCCCTCCCCCAACTTATCTGTGAGCAGGGATTTCAGCCTAGGGTAAAATCCCTGTTGAGTGTTTCCCCATTCTCTCCCGTCCCCTGCCCCCCACCAGATATTTCTCCATTCTCCCCTGCCCCTGCCTCCCCACCAGATATTCCCCATCCCTTTCCCCCTGCCCCCCACCAGATCTTCCCCATCTCTGCCCATTCTAGGTTCCCTGTCCCTCAGCCTAGGGTAAACTTTGCACGCAGGAAATTCAAATATACCCCGTCAAATCACTGATTGTAGTCTTGGCTTACATAACCTGACTATTGGAATCACTTTAAAAACCGGCACATTGTCCATGCCAACTCACTGTCTGATCTGGGTATGTGACCCTAACAGTCCCACGGTAATAAAGTCCACTTCCAAATTTTACTCTTGGGGATCTTTTGTCTCGCTCCTTTTGACTCAACACAATCAATCCTCCACATAGCAAAGTGATTTTCATTATGTAGATCTGAGCAGATGATTCTCTAGCTCAATAAATACTAGAGTCCTTATTGTCTTTAGGGGAAAAAAAAATCAACTCCTCCATTTTGTTTTTAACCCCCTTCATAAATTGGCCCCAACATATCTTCCCAGACTTACTATATACCCACTGTCTTTTCTACACTCTATACTCCAAGTCAAATTGCACTTCTCTCTTTCTCTAACAAAATAAAATAAAAAGCCCTTTCTGATTCCCCCAACTTCTAGCATCTTCCCTCCTAGCACCCTTGTACTTATTTTGAATTTCTCTGGATATTTATTCTGCATATTCTTATATATGCACACATTATCTCCCCCAATAGAAAGTCACCTCTTTTAGAGAAGGAACTGTTTCATTATTTTGGTCTTTGTAGCTCTAATAGTTAGCACCAATTCTGGCACAGAGTAAGCGCTTAATACATGACTCTCTAGATTGATTGTTTTTGTTTTCACATGGTAGGCACTCAAATATATATTGAAAGAGCTTATGCACATATAATAAATCATAAATATAGGATCACAGTTTCAAGCTGGAAGGGACAATAAAAGTCACATAATTCAATACCTTTGTTTTAGAGATGAATCAACTGAGTCCCAGATAGGAAGAGTGACTTGTCTAAAGTTACAAGGGAATTAAATAGCAGAACTCTTCCAAAGTAAGCATGGGTGAAAGATTACCAACAGCAGAGATTTCTTCTTCTTTGGAACTTTCTTCATACTTTTCCTGTGATACTCATCCCATTTTGCCTCAAGTATACTTATTTGTTTAAATATTTTATTTCTTCTAATAGAGGGCGAGGAATATATCATATCAACTCTGTATCCCCCATAGGGGCTAGCACAGAATTTTGTTAGCAGATAATAAATGCTTAGTGAATGTATAAATAAATGAAATTGAATGAAAGAAAACCCTTAAAAACATTCTTGTCTCTCTCTGAACCTACACAATCTTATTTTTTAAACTATAGGCATTGCCATTTTAAGATTGCAAGAAGAATCCACTTTACTCGTGCTTTTGTTTTATTTTTTAGATTTCCCATTCCTTGGGGGCAAGGGGTAATAGTAATAAGCACAACAAAATAATGACATTCTATGGAGGATTTCACACATCATAAGAACAGGTTTATCATATTGTCTAAGAAAAGAATATAAGCCAAACCATCCCGAAAGGTAATTTGAAAAGGAGGGTCAAAAGTATTCCAGCTAACAGCTACTTCTGATAGTCACTAGAGAAAAAGAAACACTTTCCCTCATCCTCCCAAGTAAAAGTATTGCATGGGTAATGAAAAATTGAGTTCAGTAGAGTTCTCAATACATGAAAATGAGTGCAAAGTTGGTTTCAGTTTCATTTTGGTCTTACTAAAATTATTTCTCTTGTTATTGTTTGGGTAAATATATCATTTTTCAGTCATTGTAGTCATGTATTATATTAACACAAAACCCACAAATACCTAAACCACAAAAAAGTTTTTTTTTAAAAAGATGAATTATTCAAACCTCTGTTGTGTCCTTTGATTATACATTTTTAGGATGAGCACACAGCTAATAATTTAGTTCTTTTGAGAAGTGGAATTATAGGGAACCATATCATCCTTTACTATATAATCTGTTTACTGAATGTGACTTAGCTCAAAAAACCTGTTTTCATTCAATTCAGCAGTTCCCTTTCCATTAGCAAAATACAAGCAAAATCCATTTGCCAAATCTGAAGTTGTTATTTCAAATCAATAAGCATTCTGGGAAGCATGAAATTTTGAACGCTCATAGTATCTTAAATATTTTCCATTTTTTGAAAACATTTCTATAAATTGTTTAATAGGCTTAGGTCTATTTTTCTGTTGTATTTTTAAAATGTCTTTCTGCTTAGAATTTCTATTAAAATTAAAGGACAAAGTTTTAAGATTGTCTGATGCTATCTGTCATACCCTATTTCCTGAAAGCTTCACCAGGGAAGGGAATTGCTTCCTCTCTCTTCTCCCCTTCACCTCTTGAAAACCCTGGTTCTTCTTGAGTATCAGCTCAAGTACCAATTACTTTAGAGAAAGACCTTTCCAGATTCCCCTAGTTAGTGCTCTTCCTTCCATTACTGTGTATTATTATTATTACTTTCAGTATTCATCCTGTCTATTCATTATGACTCTCCATTAGAAGCTCCTAGAGTACAATTTCATTTTCTGTAGGCACTATTTCACTTTTGTCTTTTTATACCTAGTGCCTATGGCAGTGGCTGTTACATAGTTGGCTCCTAATAAATGGTTGTTGATTGACTGATTGAATGAGATACAGCAAATGTGCTTCACCTGAAGAGGAAATCTTTTTGTGGCTCTTTATGCCAGTGATAGTCCTTCAACTCTCTCAGTGGTAAAGACTTCGCTACAAGGATCACTATGGTGCTAAACTGTAAAGGAAGGTCCAGGATTCCCTAGCCCCACCATAGGGTGGTATTGGGTATAGGTTCTCCTTGGAACCAGGAACTAAACTGGAAGGCCAAATCTCAGGTACTACAAAAGAAGCAAAGCAGGAGGGCATTCATTGACCAGAGGTGCCCTAAAGGAATGCTTCTGAATCTACCAACTGTTTAATTTTCCACCTACCAGTTCTGGCTAAAAGTAAGGAGGAGCCAAGAATGAAAGCAAAACTTAGGAAGGAATGGTTGCTAATTCAATCCCTTAAAGTGAAGGAAAAGTAGGAGAATAAAAGGAATTTTTTCTGGAAACTATAAACTAGGATTATTTCAAGTGTCATCATAAAGAGATCGACTCTTATGAGGTAAGTTTACCTTGTGTGCTGAAACCAGCAGTTGTATTTTGATCCCCCAAGCTCGATTCCGTCACTTGCTGCTCTAGACTGGTAACCTACGGCAAGAAAACAAAAGCAGGATATGTTTGACTTCAGTGAGACTCAGATTCATTAATAATCAGATGGGAAACAAATCATCTAAATGGCATATTGCCATTCGGTGATAAAGGCTCACTTGAAAGCCCTTGTTTAATTTGTGACATTGACACATATTCATATTTTTTTAATCTTTTCACCCCAGGGGGAGAGTAGGGATGTGAAGAAGCATGAGTCCAAGGTCATCCCTGACCTCCCTGATATACCATGGTGTGGAAATCAGTGGAGAGGAGAGCCACCACTACCCTCATAAGACACTTTTCCATGATGATCTCTGATCCTTCAGCAAAGTATGGCCCATTTAGAGAATACACAACAATCACTGGAGAGCAATGATGAATCTCATAACCCTAGAAGACCACACAGATAGCTTTTTATGACAGTCCTTGTACTGTTCTCCCCATCCTTTCTTGAATTCTACATTCTCAATTGCACTTAATCCTTCTATTCAAATTCAGTCCCCTATGGGGAAAAATGATTCACAGCCTCCTTTTCTCTAATTTTTATCATGTCATAGAACTTATTCTTAATTTCACATCATCCCTTTTACTCCAAAGGAAACATTCCAACTTGTTGTTTATTTTTTAACCAATCCTGTAACTTAATTGGTATAGGGACCCTCTAATAAGAAACTTGCTACTGACACAAACTGGCACTTGTTTTACCATTTATAGTCTTAAATTACCTCAGTCACTATGAGGTTAAATGACTTTTCCAGAGTCACATAGTATGTACCTGAGGCAGGACTTGAATCCAGGTCTGCTTGACTCCAAGCCCAACTCTGTATCTACTATGCCTTGCTACTACTTAATGGCAAGATCGTATCTGTGATTCCCAACCCCTGCATGATGGAATTTTCTTGTCTTTTTCTCCCTCCTTCCCTAAGAGGAATCTGCAACCTTTGAATCTCTTTTTAACAAGTAAATGTCTATATCTATATATCTATATATATATATTATTTATATAGATACATACATAACCATGTCTCTCTATATACATACATATACATATGTGTTATATATTTGTGTGTATTTGTATATGTAATTGTTTGAAGAGATTCACAGATTCTTCATACACACATATGTACACATATACATATACACACACAATTCTTGGTGGAAATATTTGTTTCTAGGAAGATCTACATTTTAAGTTATGTTTGCATAATGAGATAACACTATTGCAGTATCTTAGAATATGAACAACCATGTACATAAAATACATGTACATAAGCAAAATCTATTTTAAAGTGCCTTGTTATTGTATATGCATGTAATCCTCAGTTACAAAAAACCCCAGTTTTGAAATCCTAAGTGATTTTAAAATTGCATAGGGAATTCTGCTATAAATAATGAGCTGCTAGGGGAAATTGGGAGAGATGATCTGAGCCCTAGTGTTGTAGCTAGATTTCAACTCAGGTAATTAGATTTCTGCCTATCTATATGTCCCTTGCCACTTTAATCAAACAGGTTATTTTTATTTCTACTCTTTAAACTTTAAACTAAGACTTTGCATTGCTGCAAGTATAAAATGACTGCCATGCCTTCATCATTGCAAGAATATGAGATACTGTCTGTTTGTAAGGTGGCTTTGAAGATTCTATAAAGTTACTACTTAATTCAATTAGCATTTATTAAGTGTGCACTACATGCTACAGACACAAAGACAAATACAAAACAATCTCCACCTTCGAGGACTTGATATTCAATTAGGAAGATATTCTAGCTGGTTTAGTTCTGGGGAGAATTGAGTGACCAGTTCCAATATAAGAAAGACTTGGCCTTCCTCATCTGTAAACACATCTCTACTCCCTTTCCTGGGCTCAGCCCTTAGGAGTAACCACAGCAATACTAGCTAACATTAATATAGCATTTTAAGGTTCATAAAGCATTTTACATAAATTATCTCCATTTTAGCCGTAAGCCAAACAAATATAGCAAAGACTTAAAATTGCTTGTTAAAAGAAAGTAAAATAATGAACAGAAAATAACTATTCTAGAGAGCAATGATAAGTCAAACAGACTCTTACTCTAGTCAAGTTCAGGCTTGTCATGTTGCCATAACCCGTTATTACATTTTTTCCTAGGACTCTAATTCTGTTTTTGAAATTTTGTGAATGTGCTTTCATATAAAGTAAATAATAAACATTTGATGTTTTGATCTACAGTGGAGGTAATTAGATAAATAATCTTTTTTTCTCTATTTTCCCTTGCCACCCTCTCTACCCTGCACTAGAGAAAACCACCATTTAACACACACAAACACACACACACGATACTATGTGTACTTCTATTTATCAATTCTTTCTCTGGAGGCAGATAGTATCTTCTTTTATAGGTCCTTTGTAGTTGACTTGAATATTTATAATACTCAAAATAACTTAGTTGGTCATAGTTATCCAATGTTCTCTTGGTTCTGCTCATTTCACTCTTTGTTATTTCAAGCAAGTGTTTCCATGTTTTTCTAAAACCAACCTGCTCATTATTTTTTACAGCACAGTAGCATTCCATCACAGTTATATACCACACCTTGTTTATCATTCCCCAAATGACAAGTGTCCCCTCAAATTTCTAGTTTCTTTGCCAACACAAAGAGAGTATATTTTAGAACAGATAGGTTCTTTTCCTTTTCCTCTGATCACCTTGGGAAAGAGACCTAATAGCAGTATTGCTGGCTCAAAGGGTATACATAATTTTATAATTATTTGGGCATCAAATAGTAATATTCTTTTTTTTTCTTTTTGGAGGGCAATTGGGGTTAAGTAACTTGCCCAAGGTTACACAGCTAGTTATCATGTGTGGGTGTTAAATGTCTGAGGCCGGAACCGAACTCAGGTCCTCTTGACTCTGGGGCCAGTGCTTTATTCACTGCGCCATGTAGCCTCCCCTAAATAGTAATATTCTTGATATTTCCTTATGAAGATATGAGTCAATATTCATAAATACCCAAAGGTGCACAGATCTATCAAGTATTCTTTCTCTGAATCACAAGAAAATCATTCCCATGAGAGACTCATTCCTTTTCATAACGCTCTTCTTTTGTCTCTCCTCCCTAATCTGTCCTCCTGACTTCCATCGTCATTAGTTTTTGGCATAGCTTCTTTCAAAGCTACTCTCTGGGGGAAAAACACAAGCAAACAACTTCCTGTTAGTAAATGACTATAAAGCAAGAGTACCAAAGTAAACACTAAGCCAAGGTCAGGACTGCATCAGATGGATGCCATTTTTTAAAATGTCCCATATTGCTTAATCCACATTGATTATTGTAGGTCGCAAATATGAGAAATGATCATCAATCACATCTCTGCAAGCAATAGTCAAGGGCTTAATTTGAAATTGGCCCTCCATAACACTGAAAGTGACACTACTATATTAGAACTATTAGGAAAAGAGCTTTTCATAGGATGCTAGAACTAATAGGGATGAAAACATCTAGTCTAGCCCTCTACTTTTCAGATGAGAAAACTGAAACTCAGAGAAGTCACATGATTTGCCCAAGATCACACATCTGGTTGGTGGTACCACTGGGAATGGGACTTGGTCTTATTACTTTTGTTTCAGTGCTCTTTCCATTGTACCATACTGGATTTTAGACTAAAGTGCATTTCTAGTGAAAAGATGAAGAATAAATTTATTTGTCACAAAGTTAAATTGAAAAAAAAAATTTAAAACCAAGCCTCATACATAGAACTACAGGCAGTAGGAAAGATGGTGGCATAAACATTCCAATGTAGATGTCCCATAAATAACAAATATGGCATGCTCTTGTGCTATTAAATGGAAGGAATTTTATTCATAGTTATGCTACTTTTGTCAGCCCTAGTAATAATGACAGAATAAATTGCCATGTAAACTTGTTTTCTCCTACTCAAGGGATGATGGAAATTTCCTAATAAAACAACAAGAAACCATGGAAATTATTCCATATTTCTAAGTTCATACCAGACTAGTGTTTGAGTCTACAGAGAGAGTCTTGCAGATTCTTGGCAATTTCAGGAAATTTTCACTAAAAATTCAAATTGTTTTGCTTTGTAAATGTGACTTTTTAGTGCAGATTTTCGAAATTGCCAAGAATCTGCAGACTTTCTTGACAAATGCAAACTGTATAATTATACTCCTTTCCTTCTATTTGAAGACTAAATTCACTTACAAACTATAGGCATAAATATTATTTAATTGGAAAAAAACATTAAGTAACTATCTTCATTATTGGAATTTAGAATGAGTTCCTGAAAATGTTCTAGACTGCTGAGAACTTAATAAATGCTTTGTGACTGAGAAAACACCCCCCTAGTTACTTCTGCATCTTTAGGGATGATCGCTGTGTCTCAAGGGCTTGGATCGTGGTCAAATCATGCTCAAGTCAACAACACTGAGATAGTGTAGATTTCTGCTCCTCCTATCCAATAATTCTTCTCTGTGCATAATTGGTTGTAAAGTAATACAGACCATTTGTATTGACTCTTGCTGCTGAAAAGTATTGGTTTAAAAAGAAAAAGTGACATGAAGAACACTGAAGCCAGAAGCTGATCCCCACAAAAGCAATGCTTGCAGAAATTAAGAAGAAAACAAAATAAGGAACCCTTTACTGTATTTACCACAAAGTGTCCTGTAATTCCAGTGTATATTATCAATAGTTGGACCACAGAAGAAAGTTACTGATTTGCTGCTTAAGAGTTCTATCTAAAACCATAGGAACATGAAGCTTCAGCAGGATAAAAAATGAATGTGAAAGAAATGAGTATGCTCAATATAGCTAAGAAGTATATTTAAATGAATATAATCAATCCTAAAAATAACTAATTTCTAAAAGCAGGATTAAAAAAAACCCTACTGTTTAAAAAAAAATATATATATATATATTCCAGCACTAGTTCTAAGAGCAGCCCCTTCTTGTATCTCTCTCTGGCTTCTGTACTGCTTGTATTTCTCCCTCTGTCAGTCTGTCTTCCTCTCTTTTATAAAAATGACCACCGATATGTAATTTATGTGCAGTTTACACTAGCAAGTGGAATGAATTAACCTTCTGCTTGTCTGGGGGAAAGGACTCTTGCTTTAAATGGGAACAAATCTTTAACGTTTAGTCAGGTCAAAACTCTTGGTCTGCCCCCTGGGGAAGCATGCAGCTGGCGTGGACTCCTATTTCGTTTTGTAGAGGGTAATGGATTTCATTGACTTTAATACTCTCTGCAATGTCTATGGTACTGAAAAGTGGTCATCAAGCCATTAGGACCAAAAGGCAAAGAGACCCAATAAAGAGCACAGCCAAGTCATTGGGAAGCTCTCAGCAGGTCTGAACAATTTGCTCAGATGGTCTCTTTCATAGGAATGAAAAAAATAAACAGACTGTAGAAAAGCAATGTCTACACCATAATATTTGTGCTTATAAATCCTTGAATTTGAACTTTTTCAATGTTCGAAAAGATACAAAACTCATAAATGTTATTTCAACAAAGCCAAATTACAGAATTTCTAATCTTTTCACAGATGATTTCAAAAAGTGCTGAGAAAAAAGCAATATGTCCCCAGAGTACTCTATTCTTTAGAAAATGTGACTTATGCAGCTATAACAGGACAAAATATTGATGAATCAAATTCTCCCCAGTGACCAAGTACTACTAAATGACACTCATGTTTCCCATAATAAGTAATCTCCATCGGGAATACCACTAAGAAAGATAAGAATTTCATATTTTGTATTTACAATCATTTTCTTGGAGGAGTCAAAATTCTCTATCAGTATCATAACATTAATCTTTACTATCTCTGTGCAAAAAAGATATTATAATGTTAATCACATGAAACCACCAAAACTGACACCTAAATAAAATTGAGAATTTTTCTAATTACTATGCTGATCCAAATCATTCCTTAATTTAGGAGGAAAACAGTGTTTGCTTCTAAGGAAATCAGGTGGACACCAATATGTTTATGTTGCTCCCTACACTGTATACTGGGTCTTCCCTATCTGGGAAATGGGCCGTGGTGTAACACAATGACACTGGCAAGACAGAGACAGGAAAGCTATAAGAAAACCTCTAGTAATTTACCAGACAGTTTCTCTAATGATTTATTGTCACTGGCAGCTGTTTCTCTATTACTTAAGAGTTAAAAAACATCTCCACTCACATGACAACCCTCAGCTACAGCAAGGATAGGCTTTCCATTTCTTTTTTGTGAACCAGACAAGGAAGCAAGGTGTTATTTAGACCCTAGTCTAAGTCTCACTACTGTAGGAAAGAAATTATGGAAACCTCTACTTATTGCCTCTTTTAGCACTTTCTGCAACTGCCTTACTTTAAGGTTTTTGTGAGGAATCAGTAAATTAAAGATGTGGAAGTTCACTGAAAAAAAATGCAGTTCATTACTATGATGTACCTGCATATGTGTCTTCTAACCTACAAATACTGCTGCTACTTCTATGGAATTTAAATCCCACTTTTATGCTTACTACCTGTGTGACCTCTGCTAAGTCACTTAAACTCCCTGACCCTTAGTTTTCTTATCTTGGGGCTGGACTAGATGGTCACTGAGGCCCCTTCCAGCTCTGGATCTCTCATCTTATGATCCCACTATTGGGAAATTTTCCAAAAATTGTCTCTGTCAATTGCAATGTTGAGTGATGATTAGCTAGGTCACTAAGTGGTTGGGGCAAGGATGAAAAATGAATAGCTGCTGTGAGAATGGCAATATGTGGGCAACTAGGTGGCACAGTGGACAGAGAACTAGCCATGGAGTCAGGAGGACCTGAGTTCAAATACAGTCTCAAACATTTACTAGCTGTGTGACCCTGGGTAAGTCACTTAATCCTGACTGCTGGGGGGGGGGGGTGGAGAGACATACAGAGAGAGAGAGGGAGAGAGAGACAGAGAGAGAAAAGAGAGAGAATGGTAGTATGAATCTTCATACGTTTGGTAGGAAGTTATAAGTCATGGTGTTTTATTTATAGAATGCTGTGACATATAAAACCATTTAAAGAGGGCCAGGTAGCTACCATGTAATTTTCAGGCCAGGGTTAAGTGACTTGCCCAGGGTAACATAGTTAGGAAGTACCTGAGACTGGATTTGAACTCACCTGGTACTCTATTCTCTATGCCACCTAACTGCCCTGTAACTATCATTACTCTGTCCCAAAGTGATTAAAAAATAAATTTAGAGGGGGAGGAAGGAAAGAAATGGAGATCAAAATAATTTTTCATTAATACATCAAGGATGTGTTATTTTCTTGTCCTGGGAACTTCCTATTTAGACTCGTTATTGTGTTTGTCCTTTGTTCTTGAAGAGGACCATAGCATCAGGGAGATGATGACATGACTTGCAGTTGACTTTGATTTGAGTGATAGAGAGCTCATTTTCTTCTCCAGAACCTTCTGGATCCAGTGACCAGATATTCATCAGGATGACTGGAGATGGCCCAGGATGCAGTGGGAGACTCTGGCCCTTTTAGGCTAAGGCCTTTTCAGGTTCTCACTTTGAGTAAGGTAATGCCCATTCAGTGAATAGACCTCTTTAAAAAGTTAGTCAATTTTTAAAATTTCATTTAATGAAAAACAAAAACAAACAACTCCCCCCCCCCAAAAAAAAAAACCAAAACAAAACCCAAACAAAACAAACAAGTAAACAAACTGGGAGGGGAAGACTTTCAGACATCCTGGCCAAAAGAGAAACTCTTGCTATTTACTATTTACATTCACTCTGTGCTAGGAGGGCAGGCAGCCCTCTGTTGTCTAACCTATCAGTACCAGAGTGAATTCCGTTTAAGGCTTGGTCTTTGAGAAAGAAGTCTAGCCAGCAAACTCCAAGTTAAGGAGGCAGCTTTCTGCCATTGAAATATACCTTCCTTTGGGCAGAGCACCCTCAGGTCAGAGGAGGGGAGAGGCCTTAAAGAGGCTCGTAAAGAGGACTATTCACTGAATAGGCATTACCTCACTCAAAGTGAGAACCTGAAAGGCCTTAGCCTAAAAAGGGCAAGGTCTCCCCCTTCATCCTGGGTCATCTCCAGTCATCCTGATGAATGTTTGGCCACTGGATCCAGATGATTCTGGAGGAGGAAGTAAGGTTGGTGACCTTGCACAGCCCTCCCTCACAAAAATCCAAGTCAATTGTAAGTCATGTTATCATCTCCCTGATGTCATGATCCTCTTTGAGAACAAAGGACAAACACAACCTGTGAGTATTTAGACTAGAACCTGTCTATGACTGGTAGGTAACTAGCAGTGAGCTGCTTCATATTCAAAGTGGTAAAGGGACTCACCGGCAGTCACATAGTTAGCAAGTATCAGGGGCAGGATTTGAGGCCAGGCCAGAACTTTGTACACTGTACCATGTAGCTTTAAGAAGAATTAGAATGAATATCCATTTTTGTGGCTAAATCATCTTAGTATATTGTATATGGCTAGTCAGGTAGCTTGAGATGCTGGTTGAAGGAGAGACCCCTTCCTTGGCCTCTCCTTCATTTCAGAAGTTTGTGAGGGAGAGGCCCCTGAGGTCTCAGGGAGAAGGCGGTTGGTTCTGAGTCTGAGTGAAAAGCCAAGGGTTGGTACCTGAAGGTAAATGAAAGTAGGTAGGAAGGGACAAAGAAACATGCTTTGTAATCCAGGTCCCTTGTATTATGAGATTATAGGGTAATATAAATAGTAACAAGTGGCTGAAACAATACAACAAAGAATTCATGGTGGTTAGGGATATGTATCTTCTGCATCTTGGTATGGAAAAGATATTCAATACATTACAATTCAGTAAATTCCTACTATACGAGATTTTATGATAAGTGTTGGTGACACAAAAATGGAAAACTGATGTTTCTGCCTTTAAAGAATACATAATTGGTTAAAGGAGATAAGATGTTTATAGGCAAATACAGTAGAGTGTGAGCAGGGCAAAGGAGATAATAAGACAAAGTTCCCTGAAAACATTTGAAAGTTGTGTGTAAAAACATTTTCATCTGGAGGAATTAAGGAAGGTTTCATGAAGGAGATGGAATCTGATCTGAACTCAGGAAAAGGAGGCTTTTGAAGGTAGAGATGAGAGTGGAACACTTTTCCAGAAATAGGGGGATTTATTTTGAAGAACATCTCAAAGATAACCTGAGAAGCTTATAGTTGCTATGAAAGTAAGAAGATTTCTAGTCAATTTTCAGTAGTTAGCAGTAACTTTCTAACTATTGGTTCAAAGATTATTGATATAGGATTTCATTCAAATGGTTTAAGAAGACTTTTGCTCATCACAAGGGTTTTGTGTTTTTACTTATTCATTTCCCAGTGGTGGCGAGGAGGAGATGAGAAGGAAAGAAAATAGATTAAATTAACACGATACAATTTAATTTAAAAATGGGTATTTGCTGAATTGGGGGGGGGAGCAAGACTCCTATGCCATTGTCTAAGTGTGATACTCCAATCAAAGGAACTATTACTTGCTGCCTCAAATACAATCTTAATGGCTTGAAGTTGAGAATGTGATGAGTGCTTTCTTTTCTGCCAATACTGTGGGTGGCCACATAATCGTCCAATAAAATTAAGACTTTTTGTCAGAGCCTTTGTGAAGGCATTTATGAAAAGCTTGATTCCTATTTCTAAAAGAGTGTTCTTCTATTAAGATGATGCACAAAGGGTTAAAAGTGATCCCAACCCAGCTTACAAGAAAGTGTTGTTACAACGGTCTTGTGAGGCGCCATCTTGCTTCCTGAGTAGCCCCATTTGAAGTATTAAGTCTGAACTACTAGGGTGACTCAACACAGACAAAAGTACCTGGAGATTAAGGAGAAAATGGGGTGAAGAGAAAGTTGTTTATTTTTTGGTGAGTTTGTTGTAGAGATCCAATATGGATCCTAGTGATGGAGAGTGATGGCATTCAGTGAGGACATCATGGGATATCCTCATGTAGTGTTGAGTCTGTGGCAATGGTCTGAGCTGACCAGCTAGTTGAGACAAGGACTGAACTCTGGGATAAAGCCTTTTATTACCTCTTATCAAAATATAAACCAGTAGCTGAAATAATCCAATAAAGAATTCATAGTGGTTAGGGATGTGTACCCTTTACATCTTCAAATTCCTTCAAGAAGAGGTGGGGTTATTTTGTATGGGAATACTACAATTAAGTGTTTCACACTTCTTATTCATGAAGGCAGGTGCCTTTTGTGGGTGACTTCTTGTTTACAAACCACATGAAAGGGAGTATCTGGAAGGCAGTACAGAGGAAAGAGCTCTGAATTTGGAGAAAGAAAACTAGACTTGTATCCTAGCTTTACCATTAAATATCTGAATAACCTTGAACAAATCATTTAACCTCTTTAGGTCTCAGTTTTTCCATCAGTAAAATGGAAAGGTTGGATTAAATTACTGTTAATGACCCTTTCCAACTCTAAAGCTCTTATGTCCTATGCTCTTAATTATATGGGATTTTGATGTGGATTTTGTGGTCTGATTTATCAGTAAGGAAGGATCCTACATTCAAAGAGAATTGATTGTTTTCAGTTGGTATGATGAGTTATTCCTATTCATTTGTGCATAGTAAACCCTACCATCTGTAGGGAAGGCTTATCTTAAGTGTTATCTGGTGCTTGCTGGGGCATTAGGAATAGATATATGTAATATCATGAACTGGGTTCTGGCCACTCACACAGCCATGGAGATGAACAGAATCATTTAACTTACAATGAGTGAGCTTATGCCCTCATTCATATAGATCAGTCCTTGCGTATTTATGACAGGCCATAATCACAACCTAGACCACTTCATGTATATACAAATCTTCACCTTACTTGAAATTTTTTAAATATATAACAATGATTTAAATTGTTTGCCACATAAAGAAAAATTAAACAGATAAGAAATATAGAAATAGCAAAGCACTTTGGTGTTTCTGGCACTGCTTTAAAACAAATGAAGAGGAATTTCCATAATTAACAGATTAGAAACAATATGATACAAACACTTCAATCCTGTTACTTTAGCAAGAACAATTTCTCTCACTCAAGCAGTTTCCCTTTTTGTTTCTATTATGGATAGAGGAATGAAAGGTAAAGAATAGCTAGTTATTTTTATTGTCTACACAGTGAGGCAAAATTAGAAGCATCTTATCCATACCTGCATTTGTGTGTCCTGACAAGCACATTCAAAAGATTTCAAGCTTTGAGTAAAGAATGTCACAGTGTTAAATTGAAAAGGGATTTTGAAAAGATAGTGAAAATGAAGACGTGTGACTCATCTGCCTAGTAAAATCTACCATGTGAACAGCAGGACAAATCAAGTGATATCTCTATGTTTGAGAAAAGAATTTGTTCCTTGGAAGAGCTAGTAAAAATGATGAAATTTAATAATTGCAGAATAGCATTTTTAAAAGTTAATATAAAAACAATTCTATTTTATTGAATAAATATTCAAATGCTATGAATACTAATTTTTCATATTTTTATATCATACTCTAATGCTGAATTCAATTTTCTTCTTTCGATTCAGAAATGCACAAATCTTATATCCTGATATATCAGGATATCTTATATCCGGAACCTCTTTCCCTGCATATTGCCTCAATAATCACCAATTCCAAGTGCTATTGACAAAGGCATTCTCCTTGATGGTGAAACATCTTCTATCCTTTTTTTTCAGGGTTCTGTAACTGTAATCTTTCTGTGGTTCTCAGAAATTCCCAAATAACTCATAGTAATTCGCTTTCCTTTTATCACATAGCAATTTTATTTAGCCCAAACTACTTATATAAGTATTTAACTATCCTCAAAATCTGGGACCAGTCTTTCCAATCTTTTCTCCCAATGTTTTCCTGTACAAACCTAAGCTCCAATCAGATTGGTTTATCTCCTGTCACTCAAATATGCCTTTTACATCCCTGACTCTGTACCCTTCCTGAAACTATTCTTCCTGCTTGGAATATTCTTCCCTGTCTTCCTCAGATACCTGAATCCTACTCAATCTTCAAGGTCTAGACGGTACATGAAACCTAACCTAACTACCCTAGCCCATTATAATTAATCTTTGCTCTGAACCTCCTTATCACTTAATATCTATACCACTTGGCACTCATGTAAGGTCTTGGGTTATTATTTATGTATTTATTGTACATACATCCTGTTTCTTCAGTAAGATTTTCTTCAGTAACTGTAAGAGTTCAGTAAAATTTAATAAATATTTATAGAGTGATTAGACAACATTATGCTAGGTACTGTAGGGTGAGTGTAGAAGTCCTATAGTATGCTATTTTGTATTCTCCATAGTATCTAGCACAATGCCTTGCACACTTAAGCCTAATTCAACAAGGATCTGTCAAGGTACTTGTTATAACTCATAGCAATGTGTATAATATAGATAACCTTTTGGTACTTGGTAATCTGGAGGCTCGATAGGAATTGGGGTAGCCATATGGGCTCCCTTATCTTTCCAGTGGGCTATAAGGAGTGGGATTGGGAAAAAGGAAATAAGAATGTAGGAAGGAAGCTGAAAGTCTAGATCAAACCAGGGCCATGTTAGGAAGCAATTTGTGAAACATTTAGAGAAATGAGGCTAGGTTTTGTCTCTTGAGATGGTCTTAGGTTGAACTCTTTTTCTAGGAATATTTTGTTCACTTTTTTATGAATTATGCCACTATCCTATCAAACCCCCTAGACATTGGAACATTTTTTCTGTTAGAAGTATCAAACTTAAACATGTCTTTATTTAAATAAAAGAAAAAAAGGATGAGAAATTCCATAAAGAATTAGAAAGAATTCAAGGCAAAAGAGTTTCTGACATCTTTTTCCTAGTAAAAATCTTCCAAATACATTGACTATTCACAAATAAATACATGTGAATAGAGAAAATCAATTAATACCTACACCATGCCAATTTCATTGCACTTTTGAAACCATAAAATGAACACTAACAAACATAGAAAGCGTCCCAACAAAAATTGTATGGTATTCATGAAACATAGGGACCCTCACCCTATGGCAGCTATACAAAAAAAAATTCACACTTCTTTACAAAAAGGAGGGGGAGGAATGACAAAAATTCTCACAGTACATAAGGAAGAGGTGTGACACCTAAAGAAATACTTTTGGGACAAGCAGACATCATTTCACCAAGCAACAGTAAAGGCTGATAATAGGTACACACCATGGAATTTAACTAGGAAATGGTTCAGATTCAAGAAGGAAATCAAAAGACCCTTCAAAAGCAATATTCACGTGAACTCACTCAACAATATGTCAATAAAGAGGCATCAGATAATTGGATGAGTCATGTATATTTGTTTGTGGTCTCAGAGAGGCTTATGACGGTAATCCAGGACCAGGTCATTACCACCAGTGATTAGAAAAAGGTTGTCCTTAAGTGATCAATATAGGCTTAGTGATCAATATATATTAGCAAGAAAATGGCAGAAATTTTGCAACACAACACCACAGGCTGCAAAAAGTTAAAACCAATTGAATATGTAGCAAGACATGATTTGGTAGTTAGAGTTACACATCAGAACTCAATAAAATTCATGAACTAATGGATGAAAAATCCTCATATTACATACATACCTCAAAATATCTGAGACAAATCAAGTAATAAATTGTAGTGGAACCAGTATATATGATTATCATGGATTGAACTGTTACCCACAATCACCCAGCTGTAATATTAGTCCATAAAAAGAAGCAACTTAAAAACAATATTTTAAATAGATTTTACTATGCCAAATACTTATAATCTCCAAGCTTCGTGGAACAAAAAGCTTTCACAATACAGAAATGTGGCAGAGGAGATTAAACATGGGAGAACAGGAGGAGGCAAAAATTATTCTGTGAAATCTCATCTGCTAATGGAGTTGCACCCAAAATACTTTTTGGGAACCTACAGAGGATGAACACAAAACATAACATATGTTAATACTTATATTCAAATACAAAAAGCGGTTATTTTATCAACCTCTGAAATAGTCTATATAAGACTTCATATAAAAGAAAAACAGCAAGATAGCAATTTGTTCTAGTGCTGTTTCTGTCTGAAATCCATCGACAAAATGAGAATGA
The DNA here is from genome assembly GCF_028583685.1 of Petaurus breviceps papuanus. NCBI lineage: Eukaryota > Metazoa > Chordata > Mammalia > Diprotodontia > Petauridae > Petaurus > Petaurus breviceps. Next base: position 47,706,354 of record NW_027186296.1, read on the forward strand.
GATGATAAAGACTGGCATTTATATACTGCCTTAGCATTTGTAACCTGCTTTGTATGTATTATTTCATTTGGTCCTCACAAGAACTTGGTGATGTAAGTACTAGAGATTTTATTATTTCCATTTTACATTTGAGGAAACTGGGGGTCAGTGAAATTAAGTAATTTTTTCCCCCAAATTTACAGCCTGATGTCAGACTAGAGTTCAGGTCTCTCCTAACTCCAAATTCAGTTCCATTCTTACTGCACTAACTGCCCACCTTTGAAAATGTTTCTTACCTGGCTTGCAAGTGTCTGTCCAATCACTGCTTCATATGGAGGAGGGAGTTCTGTTGGATAAAGCATCCCAGGACTATTGATGGCAACTTCATACAAAGTACTGAATGGAGAATGAGGAAATTCTAAGTGAAGTCCTCTGAAAAGAGAGAAAGGATACTTTATTATCATCCCTTAGCTTAGCAAGAAAACTAATTAAGTTTCTCTATTATAGCAAAGCAAATAGAATGTGTAATAATCTTATAAAAAGTTTTCCTCACCACATACTTGTCATGTAAATGAAATGAAACCTGAATTCACTGGGCTTCAGTTGATTTTTTTTTTTTCCCCTGGGAGGACACATCAACTATTTAACCAACTTCACAACACCGTCTTTAAATTAAGGTAATTATACAGATGATTAAATTTTTAATTCGACTTTTGTGTGTTATATTAATGAATGTAATTTAATAGAAGCTTAAGTTTTATGTTCCATTATGACATAAAAGAGTTGCTTTTGTCTTGCCTGGATTCTTTTGTTATTACTGCATTGTAACAATATTAATAATGAATGTTCTAGATCTAGCCTGTCACTTCTTTCTCAACTGATTCTCTACTATCTTATCAAACTCTCCTTCTTACCTTTGTTATTCTCTAGTCTACTTGTTTGCTGAAAGTGAGTGGTTTCAACTTCTCATAACAAACCCAGTCCAACTATTGCTTCCTGATCTATGTAACTATGGCATGTAATCACAGACATATAAAAGAAAAGATGAACCTTTGAGCTTCTATCATGGGTGTACAGGTATACTCTGGTGGGTAATAGGGTGGGGGAGGTATTGGAGGTATGAATTCATCAAAATCCAAGGTCTGGTGGAGAATGGTTCCATGGGGAGTCATACAGTCTGGGTTTGTGGAATGTGATCTCTGTGGAAGAAACTGAAAAATAAAGTTGAATCAGATTTATTTGTGCAGAACTACTAGGACATCTCATGCTGTGTGTGTCTAACTTAATTATATATGAGCTTTAATTATAAATTTAAAGTATATGTAATTTAAACTGTCAAGCAAGGAATGTTAAACACATACTTAAGAAAGAAAAGTTTTCCTTGAGTAATGTTTTACCCTAGACATATTATTATAACTTGTTTTTCAAATACTGATATACTGAATTTTGGTGCTTTTGTTTGTTTGTTTAAGGAAAATAAGATTGCAGAACTCTTTACATCTCTTCTTATACCAAACCCTGATAGACAATGTTTGTTTGGTAAATTCCCTGGTTCCAAAACAGTGCTGGTAATTGTAAATTTAGGGGGAAAAATAGTCTTTATGAATTCTTTTAATGATATATTATGGAATGATCTCAATAAGTGAGGTCATCTGACTTGTTCAATAAAAGTATAAATGATTCTATTGTATTTTTTCTTTGAATAGATGTGCCTCGTAGGTTTCTCACGAATTTTTTCCCATCAGGTTTCTAGAAGTAGCTGCTTGATGCTTATTGCTTCCATATATTAGTTTTCTTCATCTGACTACTCAAGATGGTACATTTTATTTACTCATTCATTTGACAAACATGTACTTGGTTGTTTAATATATTGTACTAGGGCCTGGGGAAGATATGAAGCTAAACAAGACATAGTCTATATCCTCAAGGAGTTTATGGTCTAGTAGGAAATAATAATAGCTTATTATAATTTAAAATGGATATTTTGTTATGACATTATAGATATTTCCCAAACACACAAATGTCCCTACAAAGCTGTTGCTCAATTGTTATCAGTCATGTCTGACTGTGACCCCATTTGGGTTTTTTTTAAGCAAAGACATTGAAGTGGTTTGCCATTTCCCTCTTTAGCTCATTTTACAGATGAGGAAACTGAGGCAAATTCGGTTAAGTGACTTGCCCAGAGTCACACAGCTAGTAAGTATCTGAGGCCAGATTTGAATTCAGGAAGATAAGTCTTGCTGACTCTAGGCTGCGGAACTCTCTCTGCTATGCTGCCTAGCTATTCTACAAAATACATTATGTAAAAAATTAATTTAGTGATTTAACTTTGGCAATATAGTACTAACATTGACTTTTGAATATGATGAGTTTTATTGCCTTTCCGTGTTACCTACATTTAAACTGTAATCATTGTAAAATATATTGCTTTTTGGCTTAGCTTTCTTTACTCTGAATGACTTCATCTAAGTCCCTCCATATTTCTCTGAATTCTTCATATTCATTTTTCCTTCAGGTACCATCATTTTTCAGTTACCCCTTCAATTAGTGGGCACATGTATAGTTTTGAAGTTGCTATCACAAATAATGATGCTTTATTTACATTTTGGCACATACGAGTCTTTCCTTATTGTTAAGAATTTCCTTAGGCTACCATTCCAGTAGCAGAATCTCTGAATCCATGGGTATAATTTATTTTTCTATGCTACTTAGCTTACATTTAGATGGGTATCATTTGTTCATGTTTCTGTTATTGACTACTATTTTATTTCATTATATTCTATAAGAATATATTAACTTTTTCTGCCCTTATTTATGAGATTTTCATTCTAGCATATGGCCATTTTAATTTTTTGTAAAGGATACCAAGTGATGCAGAAAAGCAAGTATGCCCTTTAATTTTTCCATTTAATAATTATCACAAGTCTAGCAAATCTAGTTTTTTCCAATATTCCACTTTGATTAATAATTTTCTTCTTATTTGCCTTGTGTTATATTTGACAAGTTCTAGAAAAGGAATGTTAAAATTACAACTTTTTTTTTACAATAAAGTAATTTTGTCTTTAAATTTGCTGTTCCTTTACATACTCTTAGATGCTATACTATTTGTATGTGTGTATTCAAACCTCTATATAATCAATACTGATATTATATTTTCAATTATACCTTAAAATAATGTATGTTCCTTGTTTGTTTCTCAAAACTACTGATTTTTACTAATTAAAAAAATATGAGGGGCGGCCAGGTAGCACAGTGAGTAAGAGCACCGGCTCCAGTGTCGGGATGACCTGGGGATCAAATCTGGGCTCTGATACTCAGCACCACACCCAGAAATAACTGGCCTTGTAACCTTGAGCAAGTTACTTAACCCCAATTGCTTTAAAAAAAAAAAAATATATATATATATATATATATATATATATATATATATATATATATATGTGAAATCATGATTGAGACTCTCATGTTTTAGATTTGTGTCAAGTATCACAAATATTCATAAATCCTCCCACTTTAATACTATGCACATCTTTATATTTTAAGAGATAGGAAGCCTGTTACAGTGGAAATAATACCCAATTTTGAGTCTTGAATTTGGCACTTCCAGAATGGATTTTGAACCTTGGCTCTACCACTAACTGCTCATGTAACCCTGGGCAGTTTCCCAATCTATAAAATGAGAGGATTTGACTAGAAGACCTATAAGATCCTTTCCAGCTCTGGATCTATGATCCTAGAAGTGCATTTATTTTATGTTCAAATTTCTAGATTTTTTAAACAACTGAACAACAACAAATATACATATACATTTTATTACTAACAATTACTCGTTATCTAAATTGGGATTGTATATGAAAAAAAAAGCAAAGAAAACTCACTTGAAATCATTATACTTTGGAATCCTACTCTCTGTGTCTCTTTTGTACAATATACAAATTATTAAGGTCTTACCAGTAGGAAATGTTGATATTCTGCTCCCAGATTTTTGACAGGATTACCAGACTTATAAATCAAAGGAATGTTGTAAATGTAGTTAATCTAGAATTGAGCAAAGCTTTGGACAAAATCTCTCATGCTATTCTTGTGGAAAAGATACAAAGATGGCTAAATGGCTATTCAGTTAAATGTCCTTGGGACAGGTTGAAACAGGCTGGTCCAAAGAGTGGCCAGTAACTGCTTGAACAAGGTCTCCAGTGGAGTGCCTCAGGCACCTAGGTTTGATTCTATGAAGATTAATATGTTTTTTATCAATGATTTCTATAAAGGTATAGATGGATTGCATATTAAATTTATAGATAACTAAGATAGGAAGAATAGCTAAAACAATGATTCAAGAATTTTTTTTAAAAATGTCTTTATAGGCTAACATTAAATCATCTAACAAAATTATATACAAACACACACATATATAAATTTTATATACATACATGCTCACACACACACACACACACACACACACACACACACACACATATATATATGTATATAAAATTTCAGACTTGGAAGAGACAAGGCTAGAGAGCAGTTCCCCTGATAAAAATGTGGGGTTTTGCGCATACTACAGCCTGAATATGAGTTAACCTTGGAATATGGCAACCTGTAGGGCTTTCAATTTTTAAAAAATGCATTTATTAATGGCATTTTGACACATATTGTGTGAGGATCTAGGCATACAAAGTCAAAAGTGAAACAATCTAAGCCCTTAAGGAGATTACCTTTTAACAGTGAGACACAACATGTGCATATATGAAAAAGATCTGTAATAGGGTGGGGTTTTATGTCAACAGTAGTCAATTAATAGATCTGAAGTTTCAAATGTATAAAAATATGCTTTATGCCCTGTTATCTCCTTATGAGATTGCATTTTCTTTGAGTTGTCCAAGAAAGAAAGCAATGTAATTGCCTGGGATGATCAGTCACACCCATTGAACCTTTGCACAAAATAACAGACTACTGATAAATTCAGAAAATCAGGGGACCAGTGTACTAGTGAAAGATTAAAGATTCAGACGCATAAGAAGGAATTACTCCTAGGGGTAGCAGAGAGTTTCATTCTACCTCTGTTCCCTCTAAAGTGAACATGTTATCAGAGAGAATGGATAATGCTTTAGAGGACATCCTGAAGACAAACACATAGAAATGCTGAAAGAGAAATGTCCAAGTTATGGAGCAGATTCAAGGAATGTGACCTGCTGCAACATCAAAGAATACTGGACATGCGCTCAAGAAGAGGCATGTAGTGAACCAGGACTTTTGGCCACACAGGTTCTCTACATTTTTGCCTCATTACCACCATGTACTAGGTTCAAGTCATGCACTCTTCCTCTGGACTCTGTGTATTTGTGAGGAGCATACCTCAGACCTTTGGGAGACATTTTGTGCCAACTCTTCTTATTATACTACCTCATTAAAGATTTTTGCTAAAAACTAGTTGAGGCTGTTGACTAATAATCAATGGTGAATGTATTGGTGGGGGTTGGTGGATGAAAGCCAAAGAAACATGTACCCCCAGGGTATCCTGTATAGTAGCTACATACTGGGGACTCATTCTGCCAAAAGCTACCTGGTGCTAGTGATGTAACCCAAGGAGGGATGCTGTATGTATACAAAATATATACAATTATAATGGTGAGTGGATAGTTAGCTGGTGAGAAGGGAGAAACTGAGGAAAGCCTCATGGAAAAGGTGTTGGCACTTGAGTAAGAAGACTTGAGAAAGAAAATAAAAGCTTTCAAGAGACAGGGGTAAGGATAGTATACATTCCAGTGGTGGGGGATGTGAGGTCCAAAGGTACAGAGATAAAAGATGGGATATCGGGCAAAATATTTTATTGTTTATTTTATTTGGTATTTATTGAGTTCAGAATAAGAATTAAACATATATAGAGTGATTGGCAATCCCTAAAGCATCATATACACACACACACATATACAAAAAGAAAGCACACTGGTATACTTAGTATGTACACAGGATCAGAGACCTGGAGCTGGAGGTGACCTCAGAGACCCATCTTGTTCAGTCCTTTCATTATGTAAATGTTTAGTCCAGGGTCACATCAGGAGATAAGATATTTGAGTCCAGGTTCTGTGACTCGTCAGTCTTTTCCCAGTGTATCACACTGCCCAGGATAGTATACCATAAAATAACTTGAAAGCATTTCAGTATGATAATATGTTAATGTATGTATGATGGAGAATAAGTATGTAAGGACATACATGGGATTACATGAGTGAAAATGAAAATACAGAAGAACATTTACATGAAACAGAAACAAAGGCAACCATTTTTTTGCCCGTGGAAGACAAAACCCTCCCTTGAGAAGGTTTTGGGTTTTTTGTGCTCTCTCTATAGATAGACAGACAGACAGACAGACAGACAGACAGACAGACAGACAGACAGACAGACAGATAGATAGATAGATAGATAGATAGATAGATAGATAGATAGATAGATAGATGTAGGTATATACAAAATATATGTATATATCATAACACTATTATATATAACTATAGATATGTAATCTGTTACAAGAAAGAACTCTTGTTGAGTGAGGAATGTGGGGGTAGAGGCTTAGTAGATAATGATAGTTATAAAAAAAAGAACCAGTAAAACATTTTTTAAAGCACATAAGAAAAAAATGTAAGAGATGCATAGATCTGTCTTGTTATCATCCCATTAAATTATATACACATATACATGTTTCTCTAAAAATATCATACAAACTGAAGTTTTATTTCTCATACAAACTTGTTTTTTTGTATATTGAAATTTGTTGGTAATTAAGATTAAAAGAAAAACAAAATTAAAAATAGAGCAATTATTAAATATATCTCAGCAGTCCCTAAACTGTAGATACTTTGATTCAGTGACACTAGCACTAAGCATATATTTCAATGTGCTTCAAATGTCACAGGAACAAAACACAATCTGTGCATGAAAATGGAGGAGAACTTCACCACTGGTCACTTTTGTTATGAGGCTAGGAACCAATAAATGTTTATCTAGGAGACTTCTATTATATCAGACATTGAAAAACTAGGTTCAATATGATCTCTATGCATTTTCAAAGAGCTGTCACATATACTATCTCATAAATCCAAAGAGTCTTGGAGGGAAAGTATTAATCTTCCCATTTACAGTTGCTGAAACTGACACACAGAGAGGGTAAGTCAATTAAATAACATGTCAGCAGACTATTTGAACACACACAAAATAGGAGAAATTTGTAGTGGGGAAATAGAGCGAAGTTGGAAGAAAAGATGAGGAGAATGCAGGAAATTTATGTCAAATAGGTTTAAGGAGTTCTTAGTTTCCCCAGAAGTCACAATACTATCCAAACTAGCAGAAATGCAGTAGAGGTTTCCAGAGAATAATAAATAATTTATATCCCATCATATAAGAGCAATAATTTTGAACTACCACTATCTTAGGTTATCTTACAGTTATGATTATTCTATATCAATTTATTATATTAAAAGAATTATCAATTTACATATAACTTAAGCACATAGTAAGCACTAAATTCATGCTAAAATATATTACCCTTTTACCACATACTTTTGTTCTTAATACCTATATGCTCTTAACACAATGTACAGTGTTGGAGTTTATAGCTCCTATGTTATATTTGCTTACGGGAGCACCTTATAATTTATTGCTTCACATTGAAATCTGATGTGGTAAGTGCTACCCACATGGTACTTAACCTTTCTTTCATAATACATGCCAAAGAAAATAACCAGTATAAGGACTAGATGAATAGGGTCAAAAGTTCTTTGCCAGTGCATAAATGTTTCTGAAAATTGTAACCTCCTTAAAAGGTTAGTAACTGCTTGTGACAATCCTAGTGCATTTATACTGGCTAAAAATGTTTAAGCAGGGCATACAATTAGAACAGAATTTTTTAATCTTAGTAATGACACACTAAAACTGCCTTCTAGCTTCCAAGCTTGCTTAAATGACATATTATGATGGGGCAAGTGGGGGATCAAAAAAAGATAACACTCCCCTACCAAAATAAAAACATGCTTTTTCTTTCAATATAAATAAAAAAGTGTTTTGAGTTTTTTAAGGTGAGGGTTGTTGTTGTTGTTTTAATTCTGGCTTCCTAAAATGGAATGAGAGAAGGTTTTGTTTTTGCTTTCCCCCTAATAAAGAAATGCACATACACAATATAATATCTTGAATTTGAGGATAAAATACTGATTAATTTTGAGTTAAAATAAATGTCATTCATATTAAGAGATATGACTTGAATTGCTTGGCTTCCTGACTTCCTTTAGGAATATATCTTCCCTAAGACAACACTGATTACCTGGAGTTTGTAACAGGAAAATGCAGACAAATCAACCAACTGGATTTAAAGCATGCAAATGAAATAATACTGAATCTAAAGAATATTGACTAACAGAGTCCAATTCAATAGATAAAATTCATTTTCTTCAAAAAAATATTAGATTTTTTTTTTGGTAAGTGAGAATTCTATAACCCAAAGAATGAGCTTTCCTAGGGTTCTTGTCTATATTAGTGAGGTTATAGCTACATGCTTATTTAAAGTACTTCCCTTTTGTTATGTTAATTTGGTTGCTGAAAGAGGCATAAAAAATTGTTTGTGAAGCACTGATAAAAACAACTGGAGAAGAAACACAGCCTATCAGATAAAAAATGCTTGAGGAGAGACATGGATTGTTCTGAAAGGACCAAGGAGAGAACAATCCCTCTCAGAGAAAAAAGCCCTTAATGAATGTGGTAACATCTGCAAGGCATTGTTGTTAACTGGTTCATTTACATATGACTGTTTTCATGGTTTTAAAGCATGTAGCTTCTTGTGGACTGAGTGAAAATTTATATATTTTCTGTTTGTATCATACCTGACAGAATTGTAGACTTTGGGTTTTTCAAATGGATTTTGAGATATAGGTCACTGACTCAAGAAGAGGCTCTCATACCAGTTACTAAAAGTCAGAGATGACCAAAGGATGACAGAAGGTGAGAAATCAGAGATCAAAAGAAGGAGAAGACAGCAATTTGAAGACAAGCTGATGTTGGAGACTTTCTCTTACTACTTCATCTAAACAAAATAGTGGAGAATCAGAAGATAAGAACTGCTTCTGATTAAGTAAAGTAAGATAAATGAGAAGCCAGATAGACTGCAGCTACTTCCTCATTGGAGAAGAGTTCTATAGCACCTGAAAGTTGCTTGAGGGAGAATCCTCCTGCAAAGATCTGGATGAATGTATCCATACTGACATCTTACAACCTGAGAGAGGGAAAACCTCATGGGAATACCTGTGTTCCTCTTTACTGTTATCCACACATTTAGAAAGCAGAAGGCAAAGGGAAAAGAGAAACCCATGGCTATTTTGCTTTAAGCTACAGTAATATTGTATAGTTTCTCAAAAAATGCTTAACATTTTCTTAGCACCCTTCCAAGTGAGGCTGTGTGCTAAAACAGCTTGACAATGCCTTAGAGGTGAGAAGTAGCAGAGAAGTAGTTTTGACCAGCAGGAAATACATGGTATAGTGTATTCCATAAAGAAACTAGGGATAGCAAAGCCTACAGACAGTTGAGTCATGGGTTTTCCCAGGCATATGGGTTTTTCTTCTCACATGCTTTACTACTAGGTTTTTCTGTGTGCCAACTTCCTCCCCAAGGACACTGTGTGCATGAGCAGGAGAAAATGACTGTTGTTTAGGAATAGACTGTGACCATTTTGTTATTTATATTTACTATTCCTATTTTGCCCTGTATTGAATAAACAAGGGCTTATTTTTGGTTTTGCATCCTAAACATTTTGCATACTAAACACTGTTTAGTAAATGTTACATGTGCAAGAGTTAGTGATTTTATTGTGACTGATTTTGTGTAAATAAGAAACACACTGGTGGAGTTTCAGGAGCTACAGTAATAAGTTACAGAACTGTCTGCAGCCCCTCAACATGGTTACTTCCAGGATCCTGAGAGATGAAAAGTAGTGATATGGTCTTGACCATGGCCAGCACTCCTCTGGGAACCACCCCTCTGTCCCTAGACTTGCCATTATGAGGGCTGGTTGGGATAACTAAGGCATCCTAGAGTGAAAGAAGGGGAATGTGAATGTCCCATCAGACACCACACCTTGACTACTTAGTAACAGAATCATTGAAAATTAGTTAATCAATCATTTATGGTCCATCTAATGTGGTAGCATGACTGAAATAAATAACACTTTTAGGTGTCTGTAATTAGATGGAATTCCAATGATCCACAAAATAAATGAGATGCTAATTCCCATTAATTATCATCTAACAAGTAAATATACTTTGATATTTAGCAATTCTCAGTATTGAGAATTATTACAAAGCTGTAGAAATTCCTAATACCCACACCCTGTCCTTTTTCATTTCTTAGAAGATAGAAATTCTCAATTTTAGACTAATTTCAAGCTGCTTGTAAATGGGAGAAATTCTATGATTTCTATTAATACTTTCTCTGAAGGAAAAAAGGATATGCAATTTTTTGAAATTTTATTTCACTTAGATAGCTATATGTGTATCTACATATAGGGGTATGTCATTAAAATACACTCACCATTTGTAACACATCAGAAGAAACCATCTGCATACAGCACATAGCTGTAGCCAAAGCACAAACAATAGTAGAAATGATGTTGAGAGCACACACACTGAATAACAGGTCCTGTGACAAAAGATACACAATAGAATGTCAGTTCTTATCTTAGTAATACAGATGACAGAATCCCAAATATTTGTGACAGCTTTGACAATGATAATTGACTACATTTATCAATTTTATATGGCTTTAATTGTTGAAATACAATTTATTCTTCTGAGAAAGATCTACTCACATACATTTCCATGACAGAAATTAATTCATGATTCAAAATAAACATCCCTAGACTTAGAATGCTGACAGTTGTTTCAATTCCTTTTCATTTGTTTATAATTATCACATACATATAGAATTTTGCTTTTTTGGAAAAATAAAGATATGATTAATTCCCAGAAATAACGTAATCTGAAAGATAAGAATAATGATGGTTCTGATCATCTATGACATGGGAAGAAGCCAATAGCAGGAGGGCAAACATTTCTTCTTCATTATATTGGCCAAATAGGTTTAAGCCATATAACAGAAAAATGTACACATATTGGAACTTCTAATTGCAAGGCCAGGTTGGTCAGGGCATTTAACCAGACATTCTATCTCTCTAAATATTTCTAACAATAATTTCATATTTGTTTTAAAATATCCTTTTTTTCTATAGAGATAACCCATTTCCAACTAAGCCCCTCTCTATTTTTCACAAATAACAGAAATTTATTTTCTCTCCCCAAATTCCATTCCACTGGGGAAAAAAAAGCAAACCATTTGTTATAACAAATACACATAGTTAAGCAAAACAAATTTGCTCAGTTGCTGTATATCAAAATGTTTTGTATTGTGCATTGTAAATTTATCACTTCTCTGTAATAGATAGCATGTTTCATCATCAGTCTTCTGGAATCATGAATGGTCATTGTATTGGTCACAGTTCTTATAGCATTCAAAGTTGTATATTTGGGGCGGCCAGGTAGCACAGTGAGTAGGAGCACCAGGCCCAGTTTTGGGATGACCTAGGGGATTGAATCTGGGCTCAGACACTTAGCATCCACCCAGAAATAACTGGCCGTGTAACCTTGAGCAAGTTACTTAACCCCAATTGCTTAAAACAAACAAAAAAACAAAGTTGTATATTTTTTACAGCATTATTATTATCAAATAAATTGTTCTCCTGGTTCTGATCATTTCATTGTTCTTCAATTTATAAAAGTCCTCATAATTGCTCATTTTTATAATCCTGATGTTACATTATACATTATTCTTCTGATTCTGTTTACTTCACTCCACATAGTTTCATGTCTTTCTATGTCATCTTAAAATCATTTATTTCCTCATTTCATATAGTACTCCATATAGCACTTCATCATATTCATATACAACTTTTTTTGCCATTCCTCAGTTGATTCCCTTAGTTTCCTTTATTTGTTGTTGTTGCTACCACAAAAAGAGATGCTACAAATAGTTTTACACTTAATGGACCTTTTCCTCTTTCTATGATCTCTTTGGGGTATAGGCTTAGTAGTATAATAGCTGGGTCAAAAGACACATAATGTTTAGCAACTTTTTATATATAATTTCAAATTGCTTTCTAGCATGATTGTGCCTATTCATAGACCCACCAAGAGTACATCAGTGTCCCTATTTTACCACCACCCCTCCAACATTCATAATTTTTATTTTTTGTCATATTTGCCATTATGATGGGTAAAAGGTGGAATCTCATAATCACTTTAATCTATATTTCTTTAATTAGTAGCAATTTGCATCACTTTCCCTTATGGCTATAAATAGACAAAGTTTCTTCCCTTGAGAACTACCTTTCATAACCCTTAGATCATTTATCAACTGCGAAATAGCTCTTTTTCTTCTAAGTTTGAATTAGTTCTTTACTTATCTTGGAAGTGAGATCTTTAGCAGAAAAACTTGTGGCAAATATTTGTCACAGTTGCATGTATTTTAAATTTACTTTTATTATATCTGTCTGTGCATAAATATTTTATTTTATTTTATCAAAATTATCCATTTTATGTTCTATGATCCTCTGTATTCCTTGTTTGATCATGAACTTTTCTCATCTACTTATTTGATAAGTAATTTTTCCTTATCTCCCCCACCCCCTTTTTGACATAATCTTTCATATCTAGGTCACATATCCATTTGGAGTTTATCCTAGTATTAGTTGTGAGGTTGTGGTCTAAAGCTAATTTATTCCATATTGATGAACAATTGTTACACTAGATTTTGTCAAATAGTCCTTATTTCAGTAGCTGCATGTTTCTATTTATCAAATACCAGAGCCTTACATACATTTGCTTTTGGATGTTAGGCATCAATGTTATGCATTGTTTGTTCTCCCTATTTTTTACCCAATACTTAATAATTACTGTTTTGTAGCATCATTTGAGATCTCACATGAATAGGTCTCCTTCATTCCTATTTCTTTTCATTATTTCTCTTGAGATTTTTCACATTTTTTTACCTCCAAATGAATTTTTTTAGTTCTACAAAATTACTTATTGGTAGTTTGGTATAGTACTGAATAAATATATTAATTTAAGTAGTATTGTCATTTTTGTTATTTTATGGCTCACCCAACTCATGTGCAATTATTTTCCAAATATTTAGATATGAATTTATTTCTGTAAGCAACTATTTGTAGTTGCATTTATATAGTTCCTGTGTTTATCTTGGAAGGTAGACTTGCAAATATTTCATACACTCTGCTGGATTTGATAGGTATTTTATAGAAATGATAATTTGTGATTAATTCATATCTTGCACATTTGCTAAAAACTATTGATTGCCTCAATTAATTTTTAGTGGACTCAGAGTTCTTTGTGTAGTTTTTTAAAATTTATGGTTATTTCCTCAATTTCTTTTTCTTATCTTATTGCTAGTCAGAATTCTAGTATTATGTCACATAGAACTTTGACAATGTTTCACACTGTAATTTAGTTGAAAGGATTATAGTTTATCTTTATTATAAATAATGGCAGCTCTTAGTTTTAGGTATTGACTATTTACCATTTTAAGGAAAGGTCCTTTTATTCCTATGTCTTCTTTTTTTAAAAATAAATTGATGTTATATTTGTCAAAAAGCCTATTCTGTATCTACTAATACAATTATATCATTTTGGTTTCATTTGATATTAAGTAATTAAGTAAATTTATAGTTTTCCTAATACTAAACAAACCCTACATTCCTCATACAAAATTTGTTTCTCTATCTCTCTTAATTAAGTTTATATTTGCTGTTTTTGCCTGAAATCATAATTGTTACCCCCCCCCTTTTTTTTACCCCAACTCATTATCTTAACTATATAGGTTTTTATGTCTTAAGTATGTTTCTTGTAAACAGCATACAGTTAGATTTTTGTTTTCTAATCCATTCTGATAAGTTCTCCCATTTATTGATATATTTCATTCTTCAATTGCTTATATTTCCTCCTAAATTCCTTCTCCCACTCCCTCTGAATGAGTCATTCCTCAGGAACACATGAATATCAGAAATGGGTTCAAGAAGACATGGGTTGAGCCCTGTCTTGGATACTTGCGACTTGTGTGACCCCTAACAAATCACTTAACTTTTCAGAGCCTCATTTTCCTCAACTATAAAATTATAAGGAAGGATGATCTCTCAGGCCCCCTTTAGCTCTGAATGTATGATTCTATGGTATTAAAATGAAAGACAATAAGTAAGTGTACTGTATAGACTTGTTCTTTTAAATTAAATTTCTTCTAAAATGAAATAATTAGTGAAGTTAGAACCAAAGGCCATAATTTAAATCATTTAACATTTTTCTAACATTGGGGAAGCCACATAACCTCTCTAGGCTTTATTTTCCCCATCTGTAAATTTAGAGATTAGACTAGTGGACTACTAAGGTCCCTTCTGGTCTAGATGTATACTGTTGTTCAGTCAAGTCCAATTCTTCATGACTCCATCTGGAGTTATCTTGGCAAAGATATAGAAGTGGCTTGCTTTTTCCTTCTCCAACTCATTTTATAGATGAGGAAACGGAGGCCAACAGGGTTAAGTCACTTGCCCAGGGTCACACTGGTAGTATGTCTGAGACCAGATTTGAACTGTACCACCTAGTTGTCCTAGTATAGATCTATTATCCTAGGAATATAACAACATTTCAAACCACATTGAAAAGGCTTATTCAATTGTATTTAATTAAATGGCTTAACCCAATGATAAGGAACCATTTTAAATATGAAGTTATCCATTTTCAAGATGAGCAGTACTTAAATTGACACTCTCAAAAGATAGCAAACACAGGAAAATCAAGGTAATTATTGATGTTTTTCAGATGCAAAGATGACAAACACATAGGGAATTAAAATACCATGACTTCATAGAGAAGACTATACAATATTACAATATAAGACTATACTAAATATATCTAAGTGGCACAGTGGATAGAATGCCAGGCCTTAAGTAAAAAAAGACCTGAATTCAAATCCAGCTTCACACCCTTAGTAGGCGTGTGACCTGGGGCAAGTCATTTAACCTCTCTTTGCTTCAGTTTCATCACTTGTAAAATGAAGATAATAATAACGATCTCTCAGGGTTGCTGTGAGGCTCAAATGAGATAATATTTATAAAGCACTTAGCACAGTGCCTGACATATAAAAGGTGCTATATCAATGCTATCTAGCTAGCTAGAAATAAGAGCAAGCATAGGAATAGGAGAATTCCCACAAAAGTGAACAGACAATGTTCACCTTTAATGACCAACTTAAAAATATAATTGAGTTCAAAAATGGACCACATTAAATGTCAGAGAGCAAAAACAGTTCTTTAAAGGAAAATTACAAACTATTAAGAACACTATGAATGAATGCCCCAAAGTAATAGATAATTAATAAAAAGAAAGGCAAGTCAAAACAGCCCTTAGGTTGGATCTCACATTCAGAAAACAGCCAAAGATGACAAAAGATGAGAATAACTAGTGTTGAAGGGGTTGTGTAAATATAGACAATACTAATGCATTATTGATGCAAGTGTGACTTGGTATGATACTTTGGAAAGGAATGTGGAACTATGACAAAAAAAACGGGGCTAAAATGTTCATACTTTATGACCCAGAGATTGCACAGTTAAATATCTATCTGTAGCAGCAAGCACCCCAGCATACCCAGGATGGCTGCTAGCACAGGTTCTTAGATCTGCTTTTCTAAAGGGAAGCAACTCAAAATGGGTTAACAATCTTGTTTCAATCAAACATATGTCATTTACCTAGTTCAGGGGAAAAAGGTCAGCACACTGAACTTCAGAGAATACAAACAAGTTATAAGCAGACAACAAATACAAAGAAATATCAGCAGACAGGCTTACAACTGTCTGACCATTACATCCATACCTAGTCATTTACCAGAGAGGGAAGCACCAGCATCTTGGTTTTCAAAACCGGGGGGATCAACAGCTGCTTAGAGTCTCATCTGGTCAAATCACATAACTCTTCTCAAAGTGAGCCCCCAAACAAAATCTCATATCAGGGTATATATAACCTTCTCCTGGCTCAGAGAATTTCACAAACCTCTTGACCCATTGCCCAATCACAAAGCAACAAAGTGTGGGCATTCCTGAAAAACAAGCCTCCCACCACAGGCTCCAGGTGACCACATTCAGCCTATTAGGGGGCAGAGTATATTTTCAAATCAAGGAAGGTTCTTAGAGTCACTTAAGTCTATCAAAGGCCCTAGGGGCAGGGAAGATCTTAGATTCCCATTCCCATAATGATATACAAAAAAGGTATTTGACAGAAAGAAGGCTCTATGTATACCAACATATTTATAGCGTCACTTTTTGTGGTATCAAAGAACTGGAAACAAAATAGAAGCCTGTTGTTTTGGGAAACTGAAGTATCTTAATTTAATGGAATGTTACTTTGCTATAAGAAATGATGGAACATGATCAAAAAAGAGAAATATGAAAAGACTTAGTTGAACTGATAGAAAGTGAAGAGAAATAAGAAAATCGCATACCCAAATTCTGCAACAATATAAATAGAAAGAACCACAATCTCAAAAGAAGAGAAAATAAAAGTCACAAAAGTACAAAGAATGTAATATCATCAAAGAAGAGACAGAAGACACTTTCCTCCCACTCCCATTCCTTTGCAGAGGTAAGAATTTATGGATGTGAAACAATGCATATAATTGAAGAGGTTACCCATAAATAGGGTGAGGGTTGCTCTGGAGACCCCAAAATACCAACACACCGGGTCCTGCCAAATGAATTCAACTCAAGTCTTCTCAGCCAAATAAAAGTAAAGTTTATTAAAAGTTTACTTGCATTAGACACAGACTAAGTCTGTGCTAGGTCATTCTATGGTGCTCTCCTTATTCTATGGTGCTCTCATCATTCTATGGCACTCTCACTATCATGAAGACAGGATGGGGTCTTATATACAGAAGGTTGTGGGAGGAATCTAGGGGTAGTCTAGGGGAGCAGTTTGGGGAGGGGCTTCAGGAGGAGTTAATGAGGTCAATGAGTGATAAGGGTGGGAAGTTGCTGGAGGTCACCTAGAGACAACAGCCAATGGTGGGCTATGCCACTTCAAGGGTGGGTAGACACTTTGATAGGCTCAAGGGTGGGAAGTCTAGTAATAGAGGGTGAGAAGTCTAGTAACTGGGGCTTGGGCTCAGCCACAATGTAAGACTTATTGCCTCATGCAAATGCCTCATCAAATGAGAGGATTTAATCAGAATTCAAGAGCCTGTGCCTCAAGGACTCAAGGAGAACTCCAGGGGGCTCCCAGAGCCCATACCTCATCATAATGTCAGATTGTTTTAATCTACCGATCAGTTTTGCTAAAATTTTCATCTTTCTCTTTAAATATTTTTTGTTATACAAAGCTATCTTTTTGGGTGGGGTTGGGGAAGGAATACAGAGAGAAATTTAAGCAATATAAAAACAAAAAATACCAATAAAACATTTTTAAAAATATGTGCTAATTAAAATACAAGATGTTATTTATTAATGATGGGGGGGAAGACCTGGACCCCTGAAAGGGAAAGACTCTCAGTCCTCGAACTTTCTCACCCATTTCAGCCCTGGCATTTCCCTGAGGCATCCAGCACATCTCACTATAATCCTTTCAACTGTCCTTTCATTGTGACCCTCTAACACAGTCCTGCCTTTCATTTTCTATTACCTCCAGACCTCCCCAGTCTACTTGTCACTCCTTAATTCCATCAAGATCTTTTCACTGACCCTTTTTCCCTTTCTCAATATCAAAGTATCATTATCACCTCCATTAGGCACAGACTCATCAAGAATCTCACCCACCCAACTGGCATTACAATAAATTCAATACTTGGACTAAATAAGGATTGAGTGGTTGAATTCTTTCAAGGAAGACCTGCCCTGTATACTTGCATTTCCAGATTCCTTAGCACCCCTAGACTGCCTCATTACAACGAGGGAAATTTTTGGAAGGACAGTGAATTTAAAAAGTAGACTTCTTTTGCCCAACAGCAGGAGATGGAGAAATTCCATTTAAAGTTACTGTAGACATCATAAAATATTTGAGAATCTACCTACCAAAAGAAACCCAGGAACTATAAGAACACAATTACAAAACACTTTTCACACAAATAAAGTTGATGAGGCCCTGGAACTCTAACTGAATCTTCCCATTTGATGAGGTATTTGCCTGAGGTCATAAGCCTTTCATTGTGTCTCTGCCCAAACCTTTTTTTCACCAGCTTGGCCTTCCATTATCCAGCTAGCCCCTACCCTTGATCCTCCCAAAATATCTATATCCAAATCTGTTACACCCTTGAACTGGCCTAGCCCACCATTGTCTGTGGGCTCCAGGTAGCCTCCAGCAACTTCCCACCCTTAATCACTCATTACTGGAGTCTGACCTCATTGACTTCTCCTGAAGACCCTCCCCAAACTCTTCCTCTAGACCACCCCTAGAATCCTCCCACAAACTTTCTGTATATAACCCCATCTTGCCTCCATGTTGTGTGAGAGCACCAGAGAATGATCTAGCACAGACTTAGTCTGTGTCCGATGATTCTGGCCCAATTGTCCAATGCAAGCATCACAGATACCTAGACTCCTTAAGAGTCTACTCAATATGGAGAATTTTTAATGAACTTTGCTTTTCTTTGGCTGAGAGAAGACTTGAGTTGAATTCATTAGGCAGGACCTGCCGTGTTGGTATTCTGGGGTCTTGAGCACCCCTAACCCTAGTCCCCAGCACCCTTAAACTCTAAAAAGTCAGATCTAAATAGCTGGAAAAACATCAGTTGCTAGTGGGTAGACTGAGCTAATATAATAAAAATGACAATTCTACTTAAATTAATTTACTTATTCAGTGCTATACCAACCAAACTACCAAAAAATTATTTTATAGAGCTAGAAAAAAATAATAATAAAAATTCATCTGGAAGAATAAAAGGTCCAGAATATCAAATGAATTAATGAAAAGAAATGCTACACAAGGTGGCCTAGCCATACCAGATCTTAAATTGTATTATAAAGCAGCAATTATCAAAACTACTTAGTACTAAGAAATAGAGGGGTTAGATCAGTGGAATAGGTTAAGTACACAAGACACAGTAGTCAATGGCTATAGTACTCTACTGTTTGATAAGCCCAAAGATCCCAGTTTCTGGGATAAGAACTCACTATTTGACAAAACTGCTGAGAAAACTGGAAAATAGTGTGGCAGAAACTGGGCATAGACCAAAGTCTGACACCTTATACCAAAATAAAATCCAAATGGGTATATGATTTAGATATAAAGAGTGATACCATAAACACATTGGGGGAGCAAGTAATAGTTTATCTGTCAGATTTATGGAGAATGGAAGAATTTATGACCAGAGATAGATAACACTGTGAAATGCAAAATAGATAATTTTGATTACATTAAATTGAAAAGTTTTTGCACAAACAAAGCCAACGAAACCAAGATCAAGAGGGGAGCAGAAAACTCAGAATTTTTACAACCACTATCTCTGATAAAGGCCTCATTTCTAAACTGTATAGAGAACTGAGTCAAATTCATAATAATAGATAATTGATAAATGGTTAAGGTATATGAACAGGCAGTTTTCAGAGGAATAAATTTAAGGCTATCTCATATCCCCCACAACCAAAATACTGTATTTTCTTACCTCTGTCTTTAGAACCCCCATGTTACATTTAAGGGTCAGTTAAAGTGTTTCTTCCATCAAAAGGCTTTTTGTGATTACTCCAGTTGTTAGTGCCTCAAATTACTATGTATTTATTTTCATTTTGTTTTAACTTTTTTATTATTTAAACTTAAATACTAAAACTTATATATACAATAAGAAAAGAAAAAGAAACATATTGTAAACTTAAATATAAAATAAGGAAAAAAACATTGCTATGTGCACAGAAGGATTTAAAATATACAGCAATTAATTTCCATTTTAAGAAAGCCTATATCCCCAATTGATAAATGGTCAAAGGATATGAACAGGAAGTATTCAGATGAAGAAATTTAAGCTACCTATAGTCATATAAAAAATGGTCTAAATCACTATTGATTAGAGAAATGCAAATCAAAACAACTCTGAGGTACCACATCACACCTATCAGATTGCCTAACATGACAAAACAGGAAAATAATAAATGTTGGAGAAGATGTGGGAAAATTGGAAAATTAATGCATTGTTGTTGGAGTTGTGAACTGATTCCACCATTCTGGAGTATCCAACAATCAGTAACTATGCCCAAAGGGCTAAAAAATGTGTGTACTCTTTGACCTAGCAATATGACCTCTAGAGTTGTGTCCCCAAAAGAACATAAAAATGGGAAAAGGACACACATTTACAAAAATATTTTTAACAGCTCTTTTTGTGGTGGCCAAGAACTAGAAATTGAGGGGATGACAATAAACTGGGGAATGGCTAAACAAGTTGTGGTATATGAATGTAATGGAAGACTATTGTGGTATAAGAAACGATGAACAGGTGGACTTCAGAAAAACCTGGAAAGACTTACATGAACTGATGCTGAGTAAAGTGAGCAGCCAGGAGAACATTGTACACAGTAACAACTACAGTGTGTGATGACTGACTTTGACAGACTTAGTTCTTCTCAGCAATGAAAGGACCTAAAACAATCCCAAGGGACTGGTGATGGAAAATGCCACCTATATCCAGAGAAAGAAATGTGGATCCTGAATGTAGATTGAAGCAGAATATATTATTTTTTGTTTTGTTTTTTTTTTTTCTTTCTTATGGTTCTTCCCATTCATTCTAATTCTTTTATACAACATGACTAATGTGAAAATACATTTAATAGGAATGTATATGTAGAGCCTATATCAGATTGCATGCCATCTTGGGGGGAGGAGAACAAGGGAGAGAAAATTTAAAATTTATGGAAGTGAATGTTGAAAATGAAAAATAAATAAACTTATTATAAAAAAAGAAAAAAGTGAAACAACTTATGTAATGAAAGCAATTAAAATATCTAATTTGTTATTCATATCAAAGTCAAAACTTACATTGGAAATTATAGAGATCATTTAACAAAATAGCTTATGAAAAATGTGGCAATCAGGGAACTTTTTACATTGGTGGTGGTGAAATTTTTACATTTCATTTTATAATAATAATGACATTTATGTAGTGCTTTAACATTCACAAAGTACTTGTGTATAGCAACCCTATGATGTAGGTAGTATAAGTATTATTATTCCATATTTGAAATATTAAGGAAAAAAAGTTCATAGAGATCACAGCCTTGCAGTCTATGAGCTGGACATGACCTTAGAGATAATCTAGTCTAATCACTTCATTTTACAGATGAGGAAACTGAGGCCCTGAGATGGTCAACTGAATTGCCCAAGGTCACAGTGTCAGAGACAGGATTAGAAGATAACTGTCTGCAGACATAAGGCTAATATTCTTCCCAATTTCCTTAACTGTAAAATGAGAGGTACTGAACTAGATTCAGGGCTTCTTTTTTGTTTGTTTGCTTGTTTTTTTAAATTATTTTTATTGATAACCTTTTAAAATTAAATTTTATGTTTAATTTTAGTTTACATCATTCATTTCCACAAGATTTTGAGTTACAAATTTTCTTCCCATCTTTCCCCTACCCACCACCCCTAAACAGCAATCCCACTGCATACCCTCTCCCTCAATCTGCTCTCTCTTATATCTTCCCCCATCTCCCCTTAGACTTTTCCAGTAGGGCAAAATGGATCTCTATACCCCAGTGCCTGTATATGTTATTTCCCAGTTGCTTGTAAAAAGAAATAATAATGATTTTTTAAAAATCTGATTTTAAAATTTGAATTCCAGATTCTTTCTCTTCCTCCCTTGTTACCCTACCTTACTGGGAAGATTGGCAATTCAATATAGGTTATACACGTGTAGCTATGCAAAACATTTCCATAGTGGATATATTGTGAAAGACTGACTATATTTCCCTCTATCCTATCCTGCCCCCCACTTGTTCTATTTTGTACTTTGACCCTGTCCCTTTTCAAAAGTGTGTGCTTCTAACTTCCCTCCCCCCCAATCTCCCCTCCTCTCCATCATCCCCCCTCTCATCCCCTTCTCCTCTACTCTCCTGTAGGGTGAGATACCCTATCCCTCCCTAAGACAAATTCAATGAGAGCAAGATTGACCCATTACCTTTCGATTTCCTGCTCTTCCCCTCCATTGTAGCAGTTTTCTCTTGCCTCTTCTATATGAGATAATTTACCTCATTCTGTCTCTCCCCATCTCCTCTCATTATATTCCTCTCACACCTTTTAATTTCACCTTTTGAGTATCATCCCTTCCTAATCAATTGGTCCTGTGCCCTATGCCTATGTATACCTGTACGCATATATACACACACTCACATATGTATTCATACACCCATATACCCTCCTATATAGACATATATATGTATGTGTATATCTCTCTCTCTATGTGTGTGTGTGTGTGTATACACACACACATTTATATTCCCTTCAACTATTCTCATACTAAGAAAAGTTTCATAAGTTACAATTATCGTTTTTCCATGTAAGAATGTAAGTAGTTCAACTTTGATAAGTTTCTTATGATTTCTTTTCCCTGTTTACCTTCTCATGTTTCTTGTATATGAATGTCAAATTTTCTATTCAACTCTGTTTTTTTCATCAAGAACGGTTGAAAGTCCTCTATTTCATTGAATGACCATATTTTCTCCTACAACATGATACTCAGTTTTGCAGGGTAGGTGATTCTTGATTTTAATCCCAGCTCCTTTGACCTCCAGAGTATCATATTCTAAGCCCTTTGATCCCTCGATGTAGAAGCTGTCAGATCCTGTGTTATCCTGATTGTGTTTCCACAATATTCAAATTATTTCTTCTTGTGTGATTGTAATATTTTCTCCTTGATCTGGGAATTCTGGAACCTGGCTATAATATTCCTAGGAGTTTGCTTTTTGGGATATTTTTCAGGAGGTGATTGGTGAATTCTTTCAACCTCTATTTTGCCCTCTGGTTTTGAACATCAGGGCAATTTTCCTTGAGAATTTCTTGAAGAATGATTTCTAGGTTCTATTTTTGATCACGGCTTTCAGGTAGTTTAATAATTTTTAAATTATCGCTCCTGGAACTATTTCCCATGTCAGTAGTTTTTCCAATGAGAGATTTCAAATTGCCTTCTATTTTTTTCATTTGCTTTGATCTGTTTAATAGTATCTTGATTTCTCATAAAGTCACTAGTTTCCATTTGCTCCAATCTAATTCTGAATGATTCTCCTCAGTGAGCTTTTGATATTCTTTTTCCATCTGGCAAATTTGGCTTTTGAAGGCATTCTTCTCCTCCTTGGCTTTTTGAGCCTCTTTTGCCATTTGAGTTAGTCTATTTTTAAGGTGTTATTTTCTTCAGCCAGGTTGTTGACTCTCTTTTCATGATTTTCTTGCATCTTTCTCCCTTCCAGGATGCCTTCAGGTGAAGGTTTGTTTCTGTCACTTTGTGGGTTCTGTAGCTCTAAAGTTTGTTTAGAGTCATTTTTTAATAGGCATTTGAGGTGGTTATGGGGTGAGCACAGTGACTTTTCCTGCTTCTATGCCACCATCTTGGTTCTGCCCCAACTCATGGCTTCTTAAACTTTTCCCACTTGAGGCCCCTTTCATGGTTTCAGCAGTGTTGGAGTTGCATGGCCTGAAGGCTTGCTTAGTGCAAAGTGCACAGGCTTTATTTTTAGAACCAAGGCTGTAGTGAACAAAGGCTAGTAAGTGCTTGCAGGAACACCTCAGGTTCATCATGCATTTGATTTTGAATTAATTTTTTGTCACTGCCCATTCAGAAATCTTTTGCTGTTGCCAAATTTTTCTTGACTGCATATGAAGTAGTGATCCACAGTTTGAGAAGTGCTGAACTAGATGACCACTAAAATAGAGTCCCTTCAATGATGAATTCATGAGAAGCAAAAATATTAGCTAACTCAATGTGGATTATATCTGAAGCTATTGCTAGTAACTAACATGAAAATTAAGTAATAGCTCCTGCTGGAGGAAAACTAAGGAAGAAATGGGGTAGAAAGGCATAAACATTGAAATAAAAAAGAAAGGGGTAGAAAACTATCTTTGTCTGAACTGGGGGAAAGTGTCAAGATGCATTTTAAATCTTTACTGCACAATGCCCTTATGTAGTATTTTTTTTCTCTCTATTCCCTTGATGGGGAAAATAGGCAATATCTTTAAAAAGCAGGATAGAATATCTTCTCTGATTATTAGTTTGGGAGCAATCAAGAGACTGTAAGTACAGTAATCAAAGACAATGAAAAAGAAAATCCAGTAGATAATTTTATGCCAAACTAGTCTAAAGAGATTGTATAACCAGAAGGGGAGAGGGAAAATGATGGTATGGGTGGATGGATGATTGAAACTCAAAATGCTAAATTAAGATTCAAAATGAATTATAAAAAAACACCATGCTAATCTAGGTCTATGAATAAGATTAGGTTTAGATTCAGTAATGACTGTGGTATAGCTATGTACAGTGGTATAGCTATGACTGTTTACTATTGATACAGAGAGACTAAGTGGAAATCCTAGCTCTGTTATTTACTTGTTATTTGTCCTTCATTTTTTGAAGAGGACCATGACATCAGGGAAGCAATTCACATGCAAGTGAATTGGATTTAAGTGAGGAAGGGCTGTGCAAAGTCAGCAGCCTCACTTTCTTCTCCTCAGTCACCTGGGTCCAGGGGCAAGATTTAGATCAGCATGATTGGAGATAGCCCTAGATGCAGTGGGAGACTTTGACCTTTTTAAGCTAAGGTCTACCTGAATGGCAAATCACTTAAAATTTCTAGGTTTTCATCTCTTAAATAATAAAATAAGACAGTTGGAGTAATAAACATCTATTACTATGGACCAAGCACTATGCTAAGTATTAGATGACCTCTAAGGTAATTTCCAATGCTAAATGTGTGACTCTGATGGCCCTAGTGAAAAAAGCAACACTATATTATGGTCAGTTATATTACTTAATGATAGTTTCCACTGTAAATGAGAGGCTGCATTCTCAAGGCTACAGTCTCAAGATGAGATATTGCTTCCTGTTTTCATTCCTTGGGTGGTAACCATGGAAAACACAATGACAAATAAAAGAAAAAAATATGAGAGAGTCCTTTTTCCATTCTGTAATATCTGTAAGTTGAAATTTTTTTAATATATAGAACTACTAACAGTCACCAATTCATTCATCAACAATTCTAACATTATTTTTATTTATAAGAGTTTTTGCTACATGAGAATAAATGCCATTCCCCAATGGATAAATGACCAAATAACCAAAAGAACAAATGACCACTTCTAAAAAGAAGAATTGTGAATTATTAATAGCTATATAAATAACTTTTGAAATCATTAATAATAAGAATGCAAATCAAAACAACCTTGGGGTTTCAGTTCACACCCAGAAAAATGGCCAGCAAAAAGACAAACGACAGGAATATTCAAAGCTGGAGGAACTGTGAAAAGACACACATACTTGTACATCTGTTAGTGGAACTATGACTTGGTCTGTTCATTATGGAAAGTTATTTGGAATTATACTACATAAATGACTAAAATGTCCACATCTAGAAATACCACAGCTGGGCCCCAGGGAAATCAAGACAGAAGGACCTTATATAAAAACAGAAATATTCACAGTATGATCTGTGGAAGTTGCAGAAGACTGGAAACAAAATAGATTCCCATTAAATGGGAAATGGTAAAGCAAATTGTGGCATATAAATGTGATGAAATATTACTGTGTTGAAAGAAATCATGAATACTAAGAACTTAGAATCATAGTAAAACTTACATAAACTGATACAGAATGAAGTATGTAGAACCAGTAAAAAATATACATGATAATTAAAACAATTTAAATGGAAAAAACAATGAAACAAAACTGAATATTGTGTGATAATGACATAGCTTGTCCTTGAAGAAAAGATGAAAAAAATATAACTCTTGCCTTCTTTTCAGAAGGGGGACTCTGTGTAGAAAGAATATATACTATCAGATGTGGCAGTCTTAGTTAGTTGAACTAGACTTTTCCCCCTTCTTTATTGTTTGTTAAAAGGGATATCTGGCTAGATGAGGGATAAATAGATAATAAAACAACAGCAATTAAAAAAAACTAAAAATAAAATACACCAAATTAAATAAAAATTAGTTAATTTAAAGGTTTTTTTTTCCTGTCCTTTATTCTGTACTTTGTAGTCATAGCTGCAATGACCCAAGAGTCTGCTCATTTTAGAAGAAAAAAGGATAGGTGTATACATGTAGATACATATTGAAACTTAAGTGCCTCATAAGTATTCTAAAACCATATACCTGCATCAGAGCATGAGAAGAATGATATCATAAATAAAACAGGTAAGAAGAGTATCCTCTTATAGAAATTGCTGTTGGGGGAAAAAAAAAGACCTGCTCCTTTATTACATTCTCAAGTGCCAAATGAATCATTCTGGAGGGTTATGCTTCACTGGATTTTATCAGTTAATTGTAAACCTAATGAAATATAGAGAATGAAGTGCTATTTCCTTATTGCTTATGCTCCTCCACTCCTTACCTTGCAGAAGTATCTTCATATGAAAGATTCAGCATTTCTTAAGGCTGTTGGAAACTTGGTTTCTACTTGTTTGACACTAAAAATTGTTATTATTACTATGTATATGTTCACATTGCACTTCATTGGTTAATTAATAGGTTACTCTATCTCATGCTTAAATGCCTAACAGGTTATAAAGGCAAATGATTAAAAAAATAAAAACAATAATAAAATAAAATTGATTTGAAGTTCCATCCACATAGGAAATTAACAAAGTGCATTTTGATAATAAAAAATATAAATCATAGTCAATCAATAAGCTTTTCTTAAGTACCTGTTATGTTCCAGCCATTGGTTAGGTGATGGAGATACAAAGAAAAAGATAATAATCCCTGTCATCAATGATCTTACATTCTATAGGGAAATGTGCCACACGCATGGACATGTATATAAAAGTGTGTATAGTATACATAGACCTGTCTATATAAAAAGATTTTATTGCAATAAATATATAAAATAAACACAATGTTAGGTTTAATAGATCATTTTGCTAACTATATGTGTTTTGTATTTTAACTCTGTGAGGGCATTGGACTGGGAGATCCTATTTTTTTGTGGTGGTAATGCCAAATACAGAAACATCTGGTTGGGCTCCCTCTTTGATGAAAATAGATTAATATAGTTCTACTTAGTGGACACCCTTGAAGCTTTGAGAACAGCTTTACCTTTCTTTTTCTTCACTAAGTTTTATAATATTGTTCTTTCCAGGTCTCCCAGAGGTGAGGAAACCTCTTCTACAAAGTGACCATTTTGATCATACTGATAATTAAGAGGCAGGGCCACCTGAGTTATCACTCATTAAGCAACTGTTGCAATTAAGATCTGAAGAGCTATATGGTAGAACTAAAGATCATGTTTAGAAACCCATGGATAATGTCAAACTTTTTCAAAAAAGGACATTTTGAGATCATAACAATGAAAAAGTAAAATCTTTCCAGTGACATATATAAAAAATATAAGAAATTCATTTTTGTCAGCCTACAAAAATTAATTACAGTCTCTACATGTTCTTTTGTCATTGAATGAATGTCCTTCTGAAAACATTAATGTTGCATATGCTATGTGCTACACTATAGAAAAATTGTTTGTTTAAAACTACTCAGAAAAAGAAAAACACAAGTCACAACCTTTTGTTTGAAAATGAATACATTTCAGGAGGTAAAGACTGCTTTGTACCTCGTGAAATGCACTCATTTTAAACACAAAACAAGGGACTTCTATTTCATTTTTTGTCAGCTGCTTAAAGTGACTGGCTTTGTTCCACACAGCTGCATGCTGCATGGAATACTGCTGTTGTCCTTGCTTATTCACAATTCTCTTTCTAGCTGAAATAATGCTCTCACCTATGCACTTGGACAGCTTCCTCAGAGAGCCTTTTCTGAAAGCATGTAAATCAGCATTGTGCAAAACTACTTTTCAGAAGCTTTCTAAATTTCAAGTAGGAAAAATAGCTGGCTCATTTAAAGTTGATCTTAAGTCTTGCTGCTGGCCATTCTGTATAATGATGTTTAAGTAACAACTAAGATGGAATTAAAAACAATTATGTGGCAAGACTGAAGCAAGCAACAGATTCAAGGAAGGAAAAATAAAGTTTTCCTTTTTTATAGGCAGATAAATGAATAATCAACATAGAGTAAAAAAGAAGCACTTAAACTACATTCTATAATTTAGGATATGAAAAAGGTATGAAGCTCCAAACATAACAGAATGTATAATTACTTATTAATCAGGGAAAATGACAAAATTCGTCCAAAAGGTAACAAAGGTGAAGCATTACAGATGCCTAAAAATTAGAAAACATCAGAGCTCCCCGACATTAATTTGTTTGCCTTATGAATGTCCAATGAATAGGTGAAATTTGTAACTATTTCTAGATTAACCCCTTCATATTTGTCATGTTTTTTTAAATGCTACGCACAGTATATTTCATGAATAAGGTTATTTTGGGAGAATATTGCATGCTGAGACATAATGAAAGAGGGAAAAAAGTGAGAATAGGGCCAGGGAAAGCCAAAATACAGAAAGGAAGAATATAGGATTAGGAAGGATAAGAGGGGAAATACATGGAATGATGGAAAATCTAATCATGAAAGTATCTTTACTATGACAAGAAAAGTGTTTAAATGTGGAAAGTTATAAAATTGTAAAATATATTTGGTAATCTTGGTGATGTTTCTAAACTCCCCTTTAGTACTAATCCAAACTTTATGCAATGGATAATGCACCAGTCCATCTCCTTTTATCCTTTATACACAATCTGTTCCTTTATCTTCAAACTCAGTAGCAGAGGCTGAGAGAAGTCAAGCTCAGTATTTTCTAGTATCACTAAGGACTGGTGTGACAAAGAAAATGTTACTTCTTTGATCCTTTCTCCACATTTGTAAAATAATGGATTAGATAGCATGACCTCTAAACTCCCTTTCAGCGCTTAAGCTATGATCCTAGGATCTACTAATCCAAAGTAAAACAGAACCTTTTAGATCCAAATTACTTAGAATAAGGGAGACATATACGGATCCTAGTCTTATAAGTAGAAGGGGATTTAGAGCTTATTTTGTCCAATCTTTTCATTTTAGATAAGAATAAATGGAAGTCCAGAGAAACAAACATATTTGCCCAAGGTTGCCTTTAGGATTGATATAAGGTTGCATATAAGAACCAGGATATGAACCTGTGTCCTTTGATTTCAAATCCAGTACCATATTTGGAGGCATTTTGGTTCATTTTGCACCCTTAACTAATGTACCCCTAGGTGTTCTGGTTCTTTCTTGAAGAAATATCTTAAATCTGTCCCATTCTATCATTTCTACCCTTTATAATTCTACATCTGACCTAGAGCAAAAAAGCATTTTAACTGTTCTGTTTCCAGTTTCTATTCTGTCTTCTATCCTATGGATCTCCAGATGAAAGTTTTGTATTTTTAACCTGGGATTTGCAAGGTAGGCTTTGCAAATAGTTAATTCTTCATTCTTAGAGTCAAGCCAAATTCCTTAAAGGCAGTATTTTCATGCCTTCAATTCTTGGTCAGAATTGGTCATAGAATGGTAAACATTTAGGTATTAAATTATAGAAAAATGTAACAAGGAGTGACAAATTTTTTTTTTTTGCTTTTGGGACGGTAATTGGGGTTAAGTAACTTGTCCAAAGTCACACAGCTATTAAGCATGTCAAGTGTCTGAGGCCAGATTTGAACTCAGGTCCTCCTGACTCCAGGGCCAGTACTCTAATACACTGTGCCACCTAGCTGCCCTCAACTTTTTTATTAAACAAAATTATAAAAGAAGCAGTATTTTAAAAGGGTGGTCTTTTTCATCATCCTCAAATGCTCTTGATCATTTATTTCTCCATCTCTGTCACAATCAGTTTTATCCAGCATTTCTTGAGGTTCATAATCTGATAAATTTTCTCTCAATTCCTTACCAACTCTCTTTTTTTGAGGGCAATACTTTCTATACAATAATCATCAAACAATTTGCAAGTCTTCAAAATTCCTCCTTTTTTCATCCTTTTCATCCCTTTTTACATGCTTCATGGCAAAATGGTACCAAATCCTTCTTTACTAATCTCTACTAGCATATAAAAATTTCTTCTCTGACTTAAACCCTAAGGCATATATTACAGTCTTCAATTACTTCACATCAATGCTTCTGGACCCATCAAAATCAAAGAAGTCAAAAGTCTTTTTAATTTCTTGTTTCTGTACCTCAGTCAATTTGACTTTCATATTAGACTTCTTGTTTTGTCTGCATCTTTGTTAGATGCCATAGCAGGACATAGTGGCCAGCCCTGTTGGGTCAGTGCCCTAACACTGCTCCTGGACCCAGACATTGCCAACATGCCTCCATAGAACTGGTCTTGTCTACCCTCCATGCTACAATGGTTGCAAAGGCAAGCTCTGATTATATAAAATTAAGAGAGTTTATGCACAAAAAAAGGAATGCAACTAAAATTAAAAGGGAAGAAGGCAATTGGGGGGAAAATCTTTGCTGGGTCTCATTTCTAGGACATATAAGGAACCAATTAAAATATATGAGAATGTTCAATTTTCTTGTACATAAATAGTTGAATGGATATGAACAGACAGTTTTGTAAAAGAAGAAATCTAAGGTATCAATAGCCATGTAAAAATTCTCCAAATCATTAAAAATCAGAGAAATGTAGAAGTTCCATTTCATACTCATGAGATTATCAAAGTTAACAAAAAATGAAAAGGACAAATGTTAGAGGACCAAAAGAAAAACACTGATGTATTATTGAAGGAATTATTCCAGCCATTCTAGAAAGCAACTTGGAACTGTGCCCCCAAATTCCCTAAACTTTGCATATCCCTTGTCCCAGCAATATTACTACCCAACTTATACCCCAAAGAGATCAAAGAAATAAAAAAGGACTCATAGGTATGAAAACATTTACAGCAGTACTTTTTTGTGGTGACAAAGAACTGAGGACAAAATAAATATTCATAAATTGGGAAAATGGCTGAACAAATTATTGTATATCAATATAATAGTCCACTATTTCCCTGTTAAGAGATTATGAAATGGATGGATTCAGAGAAATTTAGGAACACTTGTGTGAACTGATACAAAATGAATGAAAATAATCAGGAAAATAATCTATTAAATGACAACATTATAAAGACAAACAATTTTGAAAGAAATAAGAACTATAATCAATGCAATGATCAGCCAGGATTCCTGAAAACCAGTGATGAAGTATACCATCAACTCTTGACAGAGAGGTGAAGGGGAACAGAAGGATACATATTTTTGGATAAGGTCAATGAAGAAATTGTTTTGCTTTATTATGAATAAATGTTATGAAGTTTTTCATTTATTTTTAATAGGGAGAATAGGATAGAGAGAAAATACATTTTTGTTCATGAAAAAAATAATTTTTTTTTAATATAGGAAGGAAAAAATGATTTGCCTAATTAATTCCCCTTACTCCCTGGATAGTTTATTTAGGAAAAAAAATCACATAAATAAAATGAATCCTTTAAGCAATTATTGCTGGACACATGAATAGAATATATGTAACATTGTATCTTTTACTTTTCCAAAGATTTTTAGAGTTACAGGACCATATCCAGGAATAGTTCTCAACAGCAAAGTCTAGCTATGCTAAAAACAATTTTGCATAGAGAGATCTGTAACGATGGCATATAAACTGATTCTACAAAGGAAGTGAAAATTAGTCTTTCATTTGAGGAAGATAAGTGATTCACTGAAGAATCTTTGGGAAGTATAATTTCAAGTTGCTAAAATTCAATTTAGCAACTTTACAAATTTAAACATATAAAATATCAGTGCTCACAATGCTATATTCAGTAAAACATTACCAAAATATAGTTTAATTTTTTAAAAAAAGCATTTATTAAGCACCTATGATGTAAAGATTACCATGGATACAAAAGCAAAACATAAAGAATGAATTTTTAATGAATCTTCATGAAAATATAGTGAAATAATCTGATTGATTCTCTGTCTTTTTTGAAGTTGGTCCTATTTATACTTAATTGATTTTTCCTATATTGCCTAGGTCATGGCTCTTTGTCTCTGAATTTAGTTCAGAAACTTAGCTGGCCTATAATGAGTTAAGTTTAGACATCCATTTCCCTGCTAATCATTTTTCTATTCTTGGTTTAAAGAGATCTATTATCCTTGAGGAGTGCAGGTGGACACCAGGAAGTCCAGTACACCACCAAGCTATCTATCAAGGATATCTGGTTTATTATCCAAAGAATTCTGGTCTACTATGTCTAATCTTGCAGGTAGATTCAAACAATAAACATTTCTTAGTCACAGAAGGTAAGGAAGGCGTAACCCCTCATTCCCAATTTCCAACCAACCATATTATCCCCCATGCTTCAACTCTGTAATCAATCATATCAAACTTTTTTGGAAGGGGGAATTCAAGGTATTTGGGGTTAAGTGACTTGTCCAAGGTCACACAGCTAATAAATGTGTCAAGTGTCTGAGGCCAAATTTGACCTCAAGTCCTCCTGACTCCAGGACCAGTGCTCTATTCATTCTGAGCCACCAAGCTTCCCCAATCATATTGATTTTGTTATTTAAGATCTTGAGTTCTTTTTACCAATCATTACTTGTTTCCTGCCTACAAGTCTTGTTCTTTGTTTTGTACTCCCCAAAATATAGAAGAGTTGTCCCCCTCATTCAAGGTCTTTAGCTTTGCTGAGGAAGCTAAGATCCTATTTGTTGGCAAATTTGTACTTTATTAATAAATTGATCTTAGATGGAACTTTATGCCTCAGTTTGTTACTTTTATCATAACAATAGTGTATAAAGAGATAAGCATTTCTATGAATTATATATAGATTAAACAATAAGGAAGATTAGGAAAGACTTCCATAAGAGGTGGTAAATGAACTAAGCTTTGAAGGAATCTAGGGAATCAAAGAGTTACCTATGCAGAGTTAATGAATGTTCGGTAGTAGGGACAGGCTATATAAAGGTACTAAGATAGATAAAATGCCAAGTGGAGGAAATAGCAAATAAACCAGTTTAGCTGAAAAGCAGAATGAGAAAAGAAGAATAATGAAATCTTATCAAGAGCATAACCATACTCATGACTGACTGAAGTGAGAAAAGAGGTGGCAGGCTGTGGGAGTTGAAGTCAATGAATCAGAAGAATTGGGTGTTTGAAGGGATGTCTATATGTTTATTGGAAGAAGCAATGTATAGGAGGCTTAACTCTCTAAAGGGCAGAAAGCCAGTTTCTGAATTCCACTGAAAACATCAATGATTCCTTATTACCATTAGAATAAAATATAAATTTCTCTATTTGACTTTTAAAGTTATTCACACTCAGGTCCCTTCCTATCTTCTAGCCTTTTTAAGACATTACTTCTTTTTTTTGCACTCTACAATCTATCCTTATGATTCTAAGTGCCCTTCTTTAGAGAATATATTTTATTTATTTGCCCTGGCTGTCCTACATATCATAAATGCTAAGTGCCACCTTCCCATTTCCAACCTCCAACCCTAATTCATGGTTTCTTTTAAGGTTCAGGTCAAGCACCACTTCTTGCAGAAAGTCTCAACTGCTCGTACCTTCTTTCCATCTATTTTGTATTTATCTTGGGTGTATATCTTGTCTATAATGTCCACTTCATTAGAATAAGCTCCTTGGGGGGAGTAACTATTTTTGTTTCCTCTTTGTATCCCCAGTGCTTAGCACAGCTTCTGATACATAGTAAGACCTTAATAAAAGCTTATTGATTAATTGATTGACTTGGAATAGGTAGGTATCCATAAGCAAGACTTGGTGATATAGGCTGATGGAGTCTGTCTCAAAAGAGGAAAGGTTGTGAATAATTGTGGGAATCTGGAAAAAGAATGAACCTTGAAGAAAGAGTTGAAAGGGAGAGACTAGAAATGTCATTGGAAAGTCTATCCTTATTTTTCTTCCCTACTGAGTTTGCAATGAGCCATTGTGAAATGTCTACTTTGAACTGAAGAAGGTAACCAGGAATATGGTGTTTTCTAGGGAAAACCAGTTTTTGATTAAGCATGATAAAAGGTCCTATTTATGAGAAGAGAGATCTAATATGAAGGGCAGTTTCTTAAGGACAGAAGACAGACTACAGAGTATATAATAGAAGGTGAGGACAGAGAAGGATAAAGACTTGTGAAGGATAGGCCTAAGATGTATGTAGAGGAGAGAACTGGAAATAGTAGCATGGGAAAGGGTTCATTTGCCTGGGCAGTTGGTTACTGAATCAAAGGGATTTGGAGAGAAAGAGGTCAGAACTTGTCTATTGTTCTTCATCTAGACATGTGGTACATGGAACTTGTACTGTTGATCTGCAACTGAGTTACCTGGAGGGAAAGGAGACACTAAGGTAAAGTGACTTACCAGGGTCATGTGACTGGGACATATAACTATTTGATTTGGATTTCTTCCATCAAGGGGCTTGTAATGGCAGAGAGCATCTGCCATCTGCTACTTTTCTGTCAAGCACCAGGGAAGAAAGGAGTTTTAGTCATGCATCTGAGAGACTAAATGCCTGGAGATTAGGTCCCCAGGGACCTGACTATAATTCAAATATATCATCAACTCTTTCCCCCCCCCCCCTCATTTCAAGGTGATAAGGATTTATAGTAGGGAGATTCTTTGCATGTGAGCCCAAACAAAAGACTAGTATAAGAAGATATACTTTTAGACAAAATTATAAAACTGGTTCTACCAAAAATGAATTTCATAAAAGCACCAACTTGTGACACCACATAAGGATCCCATAAAAGGTCTCAGATATCCAAAACAGTTTAAATTGAATACTATGAAATTACTGTGGCCCCAAAGAAGAGACTTGGGAAAGGAAGTTCCTCTCCCTACTATTATGCACAGATGTGAGCCTTTGGGAATAGAATGCTTTTTACCAAACTTTTTACCAGAATGTGTTGGTAAGATTTTGCTGAGTTCTTTTCTCTTTTTTATAAGTTATGATTCTCTTAATGGTAGGGAAGTAATATATTAAGAAAAAAAGGTGACCAAAAGCAACAGAAATCATATGATTATATCAATAGATGCAAAAAAAAAAAAAACTTTTGACAAAATATAGTACTCTTTCCTATTAAAAACACTAGACAGCAAAGAAAAAAATGGAGCTTCCCTTAAAATGATAAGTAGTATCTATCTAAATCCATTAGCAAACATTATCTGTAATGGGGATAATCTAGAAGCCTTCCTAATAAGATCAAGGGTGAAACAAGGACTCCCATTATCACCACTATTATTCAATATGGTACTAGAAATGTTAGCTATAGCAATGAGAGAAGAAAAGAAATTGAAGGAATTATAATATGAAAGGAGGAAACAAAACTATCCTTATATGATGGTATACTTAGAGAATACTAGAGAATGAACTAAAAAAACTACTTGAAATAATTAACAACTTTAGCAAAGTTGCAGAAAATAAGATAAACTCACATAAATCATCAGCATTTCTACCAACAAAGTTCAAAAGTAAGAGACAGAAACAGAAACTCCATTTAAAGTAAATACAGACAACATAAAATATTTGGGAGTCTACTTGCCAAGACAAACCCAGGGACTATATGAGCATAATTACAAAATACTTCATACAAATAAAGTCAGATCTAAATAGCTGGAAACTATCAATTGCTCATGGGTAGCCTAAACTAATATAATAAAAATTACAATTCTATCTAAATTAATTTATTCATTTAGTGCAGTAGCAATCAAACTACCAAAAATTATTTTATAGAGCTAGAAAAATAATAACAAAATTCATCTGGAAGAACAAAAGGTCAAGAATATCAAGGGGATTTATGAAAAAAATGCAAAGGAAAGTGGCCTAGCTGTACAAGATCTAATAGGTCTAAAAAGATATTATAAAATAGCAATCATCAAGTTATTTTGTACTGGCTAAGAAATAGAGAGGTGAATCAGTGGAACAGATTAGGTATATAAGACACAGCAGTAAATGACTATAGTAATCTACTGTTTGATAAACTCAAAGATCCCAGCTTCTGGGATAAGAACTCACTATTTGACAAAAATTTGTGAAAAACTGGAAAATAATAGGGCAGAAACTAGTCATAGACCAACATCTTACACTGTATACCAAGATAAAGTCAAAATGGTTTAGGCATATAAGGTGATACCATAAGCAAATTAGGAGAGCAAGGAATAGTTTCCTGCCAGGAGAGGGAAAGAATTTCTGAACAAACAGGAGATAGAGAACATGATGGTAGGAAAACAGGTAATTTTGATAACATTAAATTAAAAAGGTTTTGCACAAATAAAACCCATGCAACCAAGAATACAAGGAAAGCAGAAAGACAGGAAACAATTTTTACAGGAAGTATTTCTGATAAAGGCCTCCTTTCTCAAATATATAGAGAACTGAGTCATAAGGATGCAGGACACTCCTTAATTGATAAATGGTCGGAGGATATGAACAGGAAGTTTTCAGATGAAGAAATTAAAGCTATCTAAAGTTATATGAAAAAAAATGTTCTAAATTATAACAGCTCTTAGGTACTGCCTCATACCTATCAGATTGGCTAACATGAAAAAAAAGGAAAATGATAAATATTGGAGAAGATGTGGGAAAATTGGAACACTAATGCACTGTTGGTGGAGCTGTGAATTGATCTAACCATTCTGGAGAGCAATTTGAAACTATGTCTAGATGGAGCCAAGATAGCGGAATGGAAGCAGTCATTTTTCTAAGCTCCTCCATGAACCCTATCACTAAACTTTAAAAAGTGAATCTGAAGGGATTTTAGAGTGATAGAATCCATTGGAAGATGGAGCATGGCAGATTCCCAGCCCAGGAAAGTGCCCACATAGGTCTGGGCAGGGGGAGTGTGGAGCATGCAGGGGTTACAGCAGGGCAGACTAGAGAGCAGACTACAGC
The DNA here is from genome assembly GCF_028583685.1 of Petaurus breviceps papuanus. NCBI lineage: Eukaryota > Metazoa > Chordata > Mammalia > Diprotodontia > Petauridae > Petaurus > Petaurus breviceps. Next base: position 47,743,445 of record NW_027186296.1, read on the forward strand.
AGAGTGAGAAGGAAATGCAGCCAGCAGACTCTCCCACCCCAAGGGCAATTAGCAGCCCTCTCACTGCCACTGGACAGAGGATCGGTTGGAGCTCAGTAAGAGAAAGCAAAGGGCGCACAGCAGAGATAGCAATTTCTCCTGGGGCTATCAGCCGACAGCCTGAAAGTTTAAAAATCAACTACCTGAATTTCTAGAAGCCAAGATGGCAAAGTTAACTCTAGCTGCTCCAATTCCCCCTTCCTGACCCAGAAAACCCAGAAATAAATGTTCCATCCAGAGTAAAATCCTGAAATAGTGGAAACAGCCTCAGGCTTAGGAGTCACTGAGAAAGGGTGTAACTGAGGCAGTAAAGAGTCTGAAGTGAAGAGCAGGAGAGGTCCCAACAAGCCCAAAGCCCAGGGTGGTAAAGCCAGGAAGCACTAACAACACAAGCGCATATGGGCCTTAGCACCACCAGGGGAATTTGCAGACACCAATGCTGCCTGCAGCTAGCTGCTGAGTCTGCCTGAGCTGTAGCCCAGGGGAATAGAGGTGGAAATCTGAAGTGGCCAGATCACCTCTCCACCACAGGTTACTCCATGAACCTCAAGGTAAACTTGGGGGAAACACTGAGAGTCCTGGCCTTCGCCTCAGTCTAGACACCCAGAGGCCACAGCACACAAAGTCAACAACCAGGCCCTTAGCTCCCAGCCTGAGAAACCAGGAAATAGGAAATCACAATGGGAAAGAAGGAAGCTGAGAAGGGAAAGGCAAGAAAATCGATCCAAGCTTATTAGAGCGAGCAAGCACAACCAAATACAGAAGACAACATGGACTCTATACTCACACCTGAGACCACAGAAGGAAATATAAATCGGTCTCAAGCCCAAAAAGCATTCTTGGAGGAGCAGAAGAAAGATTTGTAAAGCCAAAATAGAGAGGTAGAAGATAAATTTAAATCTACAGTGACAAAATTGGAAAAAAAAATCTCACTGAACAAATCCTTAAAAAGTAAAATTTGTGAACTGGGACAGGAGGTTCAAAATCTAACTGGAGAAAATACCTCCCTAAAAAAGGAGCTTCAAAAAGTAACTGAAGAAAATAATTCACTAAAAATTAGAATCAGTAAAATCGAAGCTAAAGACTCTATGATGCATCAAGATTCAGTCAAGCAGAACATGAAGATCAAAAAATTAGAAGAAAGTGTAGAATATGCCACTGGAAAAACAACTGACCTAGAGAACAAATCTGGTAGAGATAGCCTAAGAAGTATTGATTTACCAGAAAGCCATGATGAAAAAAGCAGCCTGGACAACATCCTCCAAGAGACTGTCAAAGAAAACTGCCCTGAAGTCCTAGAATCAGAGGGTAAAATAGTTATCTAAAGAATTCACTGGACTCCTCCTGAAAGAGATCCCAAATTGAAAACTCCAAGAAATATAGTAGCCAAATTCCAGAATTACAAAGTCAAGGAGAAAATACTGCAAGCAGCCAAAAAGAAAAAAATGTAAATATCAGGATTACACAGGACTTAGCAGCTTCTACTGCTAGACTGGATGGTTTGGAATTTGATATTTCATAGTGCAAAAGAGCTAGGACTGCAACAAAGGATCAACTACCCAGGAAAACTGAAAATAATCTTCCAGGCAAGGAGATGGTCATTTAATGAAATAAGGGACTTCCAGACTTTCCTGATGACAAAGACAGAGCTCAGTGGAAAAATTTGATCTCCAATTACAAGACTCAAGAAAGACATAAAAAGGTAAGCAAGGAAAACACACACTCACACACACACATACACATGTACACACATGCACACATTCACACAACTTGGTATTCAATAAGAGCAAACTGTTTACATCCCTATATGAGAAGCTGATACTTGTCAATATTAAAATTTATATGATTATTGTGATGTTTCAAAGGGATATACATAGATAGAGGGTGTGGGTATAAATGAACTAATCTGATGATAAAAGAAAAACCTTATTAAGGGGTTCAAAGGGATTGTAATGGGAGAAAGGAAAGGATGAGGTGGAAAAAGGTAAATTATGCCACACAAAGAAGCATAAAAATATACTATAGCAGAGGGGAAGGCAGGGGGGAGATGAACATCATTATGAATTTTATTTGCATTGGTTCTTGTTCAAAGATGGATCAACATAATCAGTTAAGTTTAAGATTCTAACTTGGAAAGACACAAAAACTCATTATAATAGAAGGAAAGTAGGGAGGGAGAAGAACACTGTATGAAATTTACTCTCATTGGTTTGGGGTCAAAGAGGGAATAACATATTCCAATAAGTGTAAAAGTCCATTGTACCCTATAGGCAGTAGGAGGGGTAAGGAGGCAGGATAAGAAGGGGGGGGGTGGTTAGAAGGGAGGGAAATAGCAGTAAGGGGAAAGGGCAGGCAAAGGGGGGGTGTCACAGGGAGGAAATACTGAGGGAGGTGGTGGTCAAAAGGAAAACCCTTAAAGAGGGGAAGGGAGAAGGAATAAAAACATAAATAGGGGAGGGAATAGGATGGAGGGAAAGAGACAGATAGTAATCATAACTGTGAATGTTAATGGCATAAACTCTCCCATAAAACAGATGCTGATAGCAGAATCAATTAAAAATCATAATCTTACAATATTCTGGCTACAAGAAACACACTTGAAACAAGGGGATATGTACAGGATAAAGGTAAAAAGCTAGAGTACAATACATTATGCTTCAGCTAAAGTAAAAAAAAAAGCAGGGGTAGCAATCATTATCTCAGATAAAGCAAAAGCAAAAATAGATCTTATTAAAAGAGATAAGGAAGGAAATTATATCCTGCTAAAAGGCACCATCGAGAATGAAGCAATATCATTACTTAACATGTATGCACCAAGTGGTATATCATCCAAATTCCTAGAGAAGTTAAAGGAATTAGAGGAAGAAATAAATACCAAAACTATACTACTGGGGGACTTCAATCTTCCCCTCTCTGAACTTGATAAATCTAACCTTAAAGTAAACAAGAAAGAAGTTAAAGAGGGAATAGAATTTTAGAGAGGCTAGACGTGATAGATATCTGGAGAAAACTGAATGGGGATAAAAAGGAATATATCTTCTTCTCAGTGGTACATGGCAGATACACAAAAATTGAGGCCATAAAAACCTCACAATTCAGTGCAGAAAGGCAGAAATATCAAATGAATCATGCTCAGATTATGATGCAATAAAAATCACATGCAATAAAGGGCCATGGAAAGACTAAAAACTAATTGGAAACTAAATAATTTAATCCTAAAGAATGAGTGGGTCAAACAAGAAATTATAGAAACAATCAGTAACTTCATTCAAGAGACAAGCAATAATGAGACAACATAACAAAACTTGAGGGATGCAGCAAAAGTAGTTCTTAGGGGAAGTTTTATATCCCTGAGTGCACACATGAATAAATTAGAGAAAATGGAGGTCAATGAATTGGTCATGCAATTGAAAAAGCTAGAAAAAGAACAAATTGAAAATACCCAATTAAATACTAAATTAGAAATACTGAAAACCAAAGGAGAGATTAATAAAATTGAAATTAAGAAAACTATTGAATAAATAAAACTAAGAGCTGGTTTTATGAAAAAACCAATAAAATTGATAGATCCTTAGTCAATATGATAAAAAGAAAGAAGAAAACCAAATTATGAGTATCAAAAATGAAAAGGATGAAACTACCTCCAAATGAAGAGGAAATCAAAACAATAATTAGGAATTATTTTGCCAAATTGTATGCACATAAATTTGACAATCTTAGTGAAATGGATGAATATTTACAAAAAAATAAGTTGCCCAGATTAACTGAAGAGGAATTAAATTACTTAAATAATCCCATCTCAGAAAAAAGAAATCAAACAAGTCATCAATGAACTCCCTAGGAAAAAATCTCCAGGGCCAGACGAATTTACTAGTGAATTCTATCAAACATTTAAAGAACAATTGATTCCCATACTCTATAAACTATTTGGGAAAATTAGTGAAGAATGAGTCCTACCAAATTCTTTTTATGACACAAATATTGTACTGATTCCTAAATCAGGAAGATAATATAGATTTAAAAATTTTAAATAAAATATTAGCAAAAAGACTACAGCTTGTGGAGGCTAGGTGGCTCAGTGAAAAGAGTGCTGGCCCTAGAGTTGGGAGGACCTGGGTTTGGATCCAGCCTGAGACACTTAAGACACAAAAAACTAGCCATGTGACCTTGGGCAAGTCACTTAACCCCAATTGCCCTCCAAAAAGAAAAAAAAAGATTACAGCAACTTATCACAAGAATTATACACTTTGATCAGGTAGGATTTATTCTAGGAATGCAAAGATGGTTTAATATTAGGAAAACCATCAGTATAATTGATTATATCAACAATAAAACTAGCAGAAACCACAAGATTATCTCAATAGATGCAGAAAAGGCTTTTGACAAAATACAACATTGATTATCAAAAACACCAGAAAGTAAAGGAATAAATGGAGTCTTCCTTAAATTAATAGGTAGCATCTATTTAAAGATATTAGCAAGTATTATATGTAATGGGGATAAGCTAGAAGCATTTCCAATAAGATCATGGGTGAAACAAGGATGTCCACTATCAACCCTCTTATTCAATCTGGTACTAGAAATGTTAGCAATATCAATTAGAGTAGAAAAAGCAATCAAAAGAATCAAATTAGGAAGAGACCAAGCTATCACTCTTTGCAAATGCTATGATGATAAACATAGAGAATCCTAGAGAATCAAGTGAAAAACTACTTCAGACAATAAATAAATTTGGCAAAGTCACAGGATATAAAATAAACCCACATAAATCTTTTGCATTCCTTTATATTTCTAATGAAACCCAACAGCAAGAGATAGAAAGAGAAATCCCATTTAAAGTTACTGTAGACATTATAAAATATTTGGGAATCTACCTGCCAAAACAAACCCAGGATCTATATGAACACAACTACAAAATACTTTTCACACAAATAAAGTCAGATCTAACTAATTGGAAAAACATCAATTGGTCATGGCTAGGTCAAGCTAATGTAATAAAAATGACAATTTTACCTAAATTAAATTACATATTTAGTGCCATGCCAATCAATTTACCAAAAAATTACTTTATATAGCTAGAAAAACTAGTAACAAAATTCATTTAGAGGAACAAAAGGTCCAGAATATCAAGAGAATTAATGAAAAGAAATGCTAGGGAAGGTGGACTAGCTATATCAGATTTTAATATGTATTATAAAGCAGCAGTTATCAAAACTACTTGATACTGGCTGAGGAATAGAGTAGTGGATCAATGGAATAGATTGGGTACATGAGACTCAGCAGTCAATTGCTATGGTAATCTACTGTTTGATAAACCCAAAGACCCCAGTTTTGGGGATAAGAACTCACTATTTGACAAAAACTTCTGGGAAAACTGGAATATAGTATGGCAGAAACTGTGCATAGACCAATATCTAACACTGTATACCAAAATTAAGTCTAAATGGGCGCATGATCTAGGTATAAAGGCTGATACTGTAAGCAATCTGGGAAAGCAAGGAATAGTTTACCTGTCAGACGTATGGAGAGGGGAAGACTTTATGACCAAACAAGAATTGGAGAGCATTATAAAATGCAAAGTGGATAATTTTGATTACATTAAATTGATAAGTGTCTGTACAAACAAAGCCAAAATAATCATGATTAAGAGGGAAGTGGAAAATTCGGAAAGAATTTTTACAAATAGTATCTCTGATAAAGGCCTCATTTATAAAATACACAGAGAATTGAATCAAATCTATAAGAATATAAGTCATTCTCCAATTGATAAACCATCAAAGGATATGAACAGGCAGTTTTCAGAGAAAGAAATCAAAGATATTTATAAGCATATGAAAAAATGTTCTAAATCACTATTGATTAGAGAAATGCAAATCAAAACAACTCTGAGGTACATCTCACCAGTCAGATTGGCTAAGATGACAAACAGGAAAATGACAAATGTTGGAAAAGATGTGGAAAAATTGGAACACTAATGCATTGTTGGTGGAGTTGTGAACTGATTCAACTATTCTGGAGAGCAATCTGGAACTATGCCCAAAGGGCTATAAATTATTTCATACCCTTTGACCCAGCAATGCCACTTCTAGGGTTGTATCCCAAAGAGATTATATAGAAGTGGGAGGAAGACCCATATGTACAAAAATATTTATAGCAGCTCTTTTTGTGGTTGCAAAGAATTGGAAATTAAGGGGATGCCCATCAATTGGGGAATGGCTAACCAAGTTGGCGTATATGAATGTAATGGAACACTATCATGCTATAAGAAATGAGGAGCAGGTGGACTTCATATTTACCTGGAGAGGCTTATACGAACTGATGCTGAGTGAGAAGAGCAGAACCAGGAGAAATTTGTACACAATTACAGACACAAGGTATGTGTGATGACCAACTTTGATAGACTGGATTCTTCTCAGCAATGCAGGGTTATAAGACAACTCCAAAAGACTCATGATGGAGAGAGATGTTGTAATGGAAATGCAAATTAAAGACCTTCCCTGCCCCTAGGTCCTTTGATAGGCTTAAGAGACTCTGAAAACCTTTCTTGATTTGAAAATATACTCTGCCCCCTAATAGGCTGAATGTGTTCACATGGAGCCTGTGGCAGGAGGCTTGGTTTTCAGGAATGCCCACACCTTGATGCTATGTGATTGGGCAGTGGGTCAAGAGGGTGGTTACATTCTCTGACCCAGGAGAAGGCTATATAATCCCTCATGTGAGGCTTTGCTTTGGGGCTCACTTAGAGAAGTGTTGTTTAATTTGACCAGATGAGACTCTGGACAGCCATTGAGAGCCCCCAGCTTTGAAAACCAAGATGTTGATGCTTCCCTCTCTGGTAACTGTGAGTTGGTATGGATGTAATGGTTGGACAGTTTGGAAGCCTGTCTGCTTGATCTGTTTCTCTGTCTTATAACTTCTGTCTGTATTCTCTGTAGTTCAGGGTGCTCACCTTTTTCCCCTGAACTAGGTAAATGATATATGTTTGATTGATTAAAGTAAGCTTGTTAACCCATTTTGAATTGCTTTCCTTTAGTAAAGCAGCTCTAAGACCTATGTTGGCAGCCACTCTGGGGATGTTGGGGTGCTTGCTGCTACAGATGTCTACGTTCAGAGAAAGAACTAGAAAGAGCAGTGTTTGAATGCAGATTGAAGCAAACTACCTGCTCTCTTTCTTTTTCTTGTTTGGTTTTGTTTCCTCTTTCCCATTCATTCCATCTGATGCAATCTTTCTTTATAACCTGACTAATGTCTAATGCAAAAATATTTGTAGATCCTATACGTAATTGCATGCCACCATGGGGGTCAGGGAGGAGAGGAAAGGGGAGAAAATTTGAAACTCAAGAGATTGTGGAACTGACTCTTGTAAACTAAAAGTAAATAAAGAAATTAATATATAATTTTGTAATAATATATTATATTTTATATATAATAATAAATATATAACATATTTATAAATAAAAATATTCATTTATAATATATTAATTAATATATAATGTATAACAATGTAATAATAATTAATATAAAATATTAATATATTTATAAATAAAAATATAATTATATGTTATACTTATATAGTTATATAATAAACTAAAAGTAAATAAAGAAATTAATATATAATAATAAACAAAAACAACAATAAAGAAAGAAACTATGCCCAAAGGCTATAAAATTGTATGTTCCCTTTGATCTAGTAATACCACTATTAGATCTCTATCCCAAAGAGATTATTAAAAAGGGAAAAATATCTACATGTACAAAAATATCTATAGCAGTTCTTTTTGCGGTGGCCAAGAACTGGAAATTAAGGGGATGAGTTCTGATATATGAATGTAATGGAATACTATTGTGCTATAAGAAATATGAGCAGAAAATTTCAGAAAAATCTGGAAAGACTTACATGAACTTATGCTGAGCAAAGTGAGAAGAACCAGACAAACATTGTACATAGTAATAGCAATGCTGTGCAATGATAAACTATAACTGCCTTAGCTCTTTTCAGCAATGCAATGATCCAAGACACTTCCAGAAGACTCATGATGTAAAATGCTATCCACATACAGAGAAAGAACTATGGAATCTGAATGCACATTGAAGTATACTGTTTTCACTTCTTTTTGATGACTTTTTTCTTTTGTTCTGCTTCTTCTCTCACAACATGACTAATGTGGAAATAAGTTTACATGATTGCACATGTATAACCTACATCAGACTGCTTGCCATCTTAGAGAAGAGGGCTAGGAGGAAGGGAGGGGAAAATTTGGAACTCAAAATCTTATAAAGATGAATGTTGAAAACTATCTTTACATGTAATTGGAAAAAAACAAAATACTATTTACCAAAAAAGTAGGTAATGAAAAAATAAGGGATAGCAATATAACAATTATTTTAAAATATGGCACACCAGTTATAGTTGTTAATCACAGGTGAAACGTAATCCATGCATCAGGAAGGGGATTGGATTTGATGACTTCTAACCTCCTTTCAAACTATGAAATTCCACAATTCTCTGCTCAAATATTTTCCAAGTTCAAAATCATATAACCACAGACTGTAAAAAGTGGAAGTAATTGGTAAAGTACAGAGTGTATAGGAAATTACCAGTTAATGTTTTATATCATTTCTGCTACATCTGAATTAACAGAGGGTAACAAGATTTGTAAGGGTCATCTTTGGTTATAAAGAACCCAAATGTAACACAGATGTTAACCCATCAACAAAAACTTTACATTTTATATAGCTGAAAAGTTTTGCTATCATTTCTGTGCCAACCAATATTCCCAGAAACTGTAAAATACATGACCATCCTTTTCTCATTATTCAGGTGATGGATTCTATTGCCTATTGGCAATATCTTTCATACCTAGCTAGTTAGGTGTCTATCTCATATACCATCAATCTCTTGTTGTGGTAGACTCACCCTGACCCTGAAGGACATTCACCAAATCCTTGCCATACATCATAATTGTGGATTAAAGAACAAAGTATGAATTAATGACTGAAAAAATGCATTAAATGTTTAATATATGCAAGGCACTGGGATAAGCACTGAGAACAGAAAAACAAAAAAGCAAGTCAGTTCTTGGTCTCACAAGCTTACATTTTAATGGAGAAATATAACACAAAAAGAGAAACAAGAAAGGTGAGAGCAGAGTCCAGTAACTAGTGGGAGCAGAATGAGAACATTGGCCCTAGTGGTTTTTTAGTAATGGTTAGAGGCATCTGAAGTAGCTGGCTTTGGGAAAGATAAGTTGAAAGATCACTTTATCAGAACTCAGAATTCCACACCTTTTCACAGGATAGTTCTGCCTTCCAAGCCTTAATCACCAGCACACTTCAATGCTCGCTAATAATTTTTAAAAGTGTGTAGAGAGTACATGATTACTTTGGAAACCACATCCTGCAGAGGCCTATGTGAAATATGGGGGATATGTCACAAGGCAGTGGGGTGATAAGCAAAGGAAGTTTGGAAGCACTGGGGAGGAACTCTTATGGGGGCAAGTATATGACAGGCAAGCTAGAAAGGAAAATGCCAGAGATTGATAAGAATAAAATGGGGACTATGCGTAGTAGGCAAAGCTAGTGCTGGCAGTAGAATAATTTCTCCTTAATGGCATCTATTTCATGCCAGTACTGGCAGTCTCAGTAGAAGAAACAGCAAGAGGTCTCCACATTCATCCAATTTGCAAGTGAATTCCATAGGCTGAAGAGCACTGTGGGAAACAGAGAAAAATGGACTCATAGTCTTCGGTTTTCTGGAGCCTTGGGAGGTCAGCAGTTTTGGGAAATGGGGGTTGTATTTACTGCCTGATTTAACGCTTTATTATTTGCCTTGTATGCTTTTAAAATAAATGTCTTTTGTCTCATTATGATATATGTTTAACTTGGGTTTAGTGGAGGGATATTTAGTGGAAATAGGGCTTCATGAGCTATGGCATAAGATAGACCATTTTCTCTGTCAGTGTACAAATTAAGACCTATTCAATCCAGTATTAAGAGACTAGGGTGCTCCTTATATGAAATCATGTCCAGAATATTTTAAAAACTCTTTGCATTTTTTTAAGTGTAGCTAGTTGAGTATTAACTTTAACTGAGGTTATTTACTCTGGCATGAGGAAACATTGAAAATAATTTAACATCAAACCTTTTTCCATTGAAATTCTAAAAGATAACTAGATGAAACAGTGAATAGATTTCTGCGCCTGGAGTCAGAAAGACCTGAGTTTAAATCTGTCTTCAGATATTTGCTAGCTGTGTTACCCCTGGGCAAATCACTTAACCTGTTTACCTCAGTTTCCTCAACTATAAAATGGGGAGAGTAACAATACCTACTTCCCAGGATTGTAGTGAGAATTAAATGAGATAATATTTTTCAGCACTTAGCACATAGTAGGCACTATATACATGCTTATTTTCTTCCTTTCTTAAAGACTAGACCAATTGATTATTAGAACCAATATATTATAGTTTGTCATGTCACTGATCATTGAAATGACATTGACAAACTATCATTGTATATTACATTTTTGAGCTTTTTTAAGAGCAGTTCTACAAAAAAAAGTGAGATGAAGGACCTGTTAGCCAACTTTATTATGGAATCTGGCAGAATGAATGACTTGCAGTGATGGCTTGGAAAAAGTCTAAGAGAATTTGGATGTTGGTGGATTACTGGACTTTGAACACAGAGATCATACTATGAGCTGAGTTATCTGTTAGATGGGGAGTATTTTCAGCATCCTCTGATCTCCATGTCAAAAGAGATAAGGATAAGATGGATTGCATTTGTCCAGTAGGGTTCTACCATTTCCAATATGCCTCCAAGAAGTTCTGTAGCCCTTTCTGTTCTTTAACAGTTTATAGAAAGGGTGGTTAGTGAGAGATATGAACTACTTAGAAGTGTTGGCACATCAAACAAAAAGTCTGGATTAAGAGTCTACTATGTGCTAGAAATTGTAGATACAAAGACAAAAACACAACAATTCCTGTCTGCAACGGAAGGCAATGTGGACACACAAAGGTGTACAAAACCCATAAAAATTGATTACAAGGTAGTCTTTGGCAGAGAAGGAAAGCGCATCAGCAGAAAGTAGTGCTTGAGTTGAGTCCTGGAGGCAACTGGTGATCCCAATAGGCAAAGATAAGGAGAGGCAGAGGCATTGCTGGCATGGGCAACAGCTGGTGCAAAGCATGAAAAGGGGAGATGGGGCATAATATATAAGTAGGCCAATATGGCCAGACCACAGGGTATGTGAAAGTGAATAATGATTGATAGGGCTAGAGAAATAAAATAAAAAATAAATATGAGAATATATCTAGATGATCTTATGGAATTTGAAAAAAAATGTTAGAAAAACACAAGGAAAGCCTAGCAAATAATTATACTGTCAAGAATGCATTAGTCTGAAACTGACAATTAAAGGTCTGAACATAGATCATAGGGCATATGTCAGTGTTGGCTTTTGATGATCTTAAAATGTCTTTTTTTCTGTGACACACTGACATCCAGTCTAGAGGGCCTGGGAGCAGTTATGTACTAGGGAAGTGTTGGCCAACAGAAACCTGGGACATTTCCCAGGAGAGGTATCGTAGACAATGAAACCTATCATCACACCCACAAATTAGATTTTCTTTCCTTTGAAGTAGGCTATCATTAATAAGATCTGACAATATATGTATGGAGTCTGCTTCCAAATTTAAACAGACAGGATCTCACCAACATATTTTGACAAGTGCTAAGCTGAATGCTACCTGCCAGAGATAGATATTAGCACTAGCCAACTATGAACACAGTATGCATTGATGGTCAGGGGATGCTAATAGTAACATACATGCCCTACATGCCTTGTACTCCTTATGTACCTGATACCATGGTAACAACCACAGAATGAGTGAAAGTAATCTATGACATGTAGGGCTGATTCAATAACAGAGGAAGTACAGCTGAGTTTAGGACTCAAGATTCATTCCCCCAGAGGATACCCAACTGTTCAAAGTGCGACAGATACTGGACCCATGTGATGGACCATAATGGATTCAACCTGAAGTAAGATGATGCTATTCAAGTCATACTTATTTATCACCATCAATTTAATATATAGGATTTTGGACACAGTACATGAAATAATCCTGAGTCTGATGCAAAATAGATTCTATTGGTCCAAGATTGATGTATAAAAATGTGAGATTTGTACATATATGTTCAAAGGAAAGTACTAATGACTTCAGACAGTTCATTTGAAGAATATAACTGCCAACAAATCTTTGGAGTTTGTGTTTATAGAAAGCTTTCTTTTTAATCTCTGGAAGGATACAGGAAATACGCTATGTCCTAAGATGACAGACCTGGTATGCACAGGCCTTCCCAGTTAAGAGTCAGAAAATTTCTATAGTTTTCCAAGGTATTATCAGAGATGTATTTCTCTGAATATGACTTCTCTGTTAGGATCTATTCTGGTCAAGGCCTGGATTGAGAGTCAGCTATTCAAAGAAGTGTTAACTTTGGTAGGAAACAAGAAATTAACAACTATATATCACCATACTCAGGGAGACCCAAAATGAGAGCATCTTAATCATATACTAACAAATATGGTAGGGTTCAGTGACATGACATTACTAGTGCAAATATGTGCTGCCAAGACTGATGATACCAGGTTTACCTCAAGCCCCCTGATATTTGGGCAAAGGCTATATTTACCTATTGATTTGTATTTTGGAATTTTGGAAGATGGAACAAATGTGGAGACTTAGAACTAGTAGGTCTCTTGTCTAAGAGACCAGATGAGTAGATCTAGAGCCTAGCTATGGATTTAGCTTAGTGTAGCAGCAAGTACCCCAAGCGTCTTCAGGGTGGCTGCCCATACAGGTTCTTAGATCTGCTTTGTCAAAGGAAAGCCACTCAAAATGGGTTAACAAGCTTACTTTAATCAGTCAGACATATATCGTTTACCTTGTTCAGGGGAAAAAAAGTCAGCACCCCGAACTTCAAAATACACAGACAGAATTTACAAGACAGAAACAGATCAAGTAGACAGCTTTCCAAATTGTCCAAGCATTATATCCATACCAAATCAACATCTGGCTTTCAACATCTGGGTTTTCAAAGCCGGGGGGGCTCTGGACAACGGCTTCCCAGAATCCAGATCAAATCACAGAACACTTCTCAAATTGAGCCCCCAAAACAAAGCTACACATCAGGGCTTATATAGCCTTCTCCTGGCTCAGAGAATGCAACAACCTTATTGACCCACAGGCCAATCAAAAAGTATCTACTGAAAAACAAGCCTCCCACCCCAGGCTTCAGGTGCACTTTAGCCTAGGGGCAGGGAAGATCTTCCAAATTTGCATTCCCATTACACTTAGGAAGGAACAAATAATGGTATGATGCTTGAGTTGGAGGGACTATAGCAGGGGTTAGAGACCTGTTAAGTAATCTTTGTGTCTTAGGAAAACATAAGATAGCAGACTAGTGGATAATCATCTCATATCAGGTTGTTGAAGGACTGAGAAATTTATTAGGTCATAAAATAGCAACAGAATATTCAGGTTTCTACAATGATAATATACCATAATCATTGTTGCCCCTCAGGAGTTATACCCCTTGGTGATGAGGAAGACAAAGGCAGTGGAGACCTGGCCAATTAGCACCTAGTTTAATGCACTGACCATAATATATGGATGATACATAACATAATATAATAATATATGCATAATATAATATATACATAATAAATGCTTGTTGAAGGAATCAAACTCCAAGGAGGGCCCATCCACCATTTCCATATAAACTGTGAGAACTAGATCATGACTCTAAGAGAGGTGATCAGGATTATGCATCAGATGAAAGGGAGACTGCATGTTGATAGCCCCTCAAAAGTCAGATAAGTCAAGTGAGGCTATTCTGACCCAAGAAAGACCTCTTTCCAGAGGTGAGGTCTGAACATAGCAGTTATTCATTTCCTGCCAAATACTTCACCCATGAAGGCTCCCAAGAGAAACCTACATGTAGAACTCAAATCACTGGGGTCTGGATAGCCAACGCAGGCTAAGCTATCCATGGTCTCAGTACTGTACCTGCAAGATGATAAGGATGACAACAGGTCATAGTGTCTGGAACATAGACAGTACTTAGTAAATGCTTCTTAACTGACAAGAGATGAGTAATAGAAGAGGTGGCTGGTTTCATATGCACTTAGTTACTATCCACCGATACGTGGACTTGGTATGCAGTCCTAAACCTTAAACGTTACATATGGCAATGACCTCTCTATTTTGTCTACTGTATGCAGCTTTCCTATATGTGCTATTACTTTGTTGTGTATTATATTTCTGTACGTGCTCTATATCTGAAGAATACAACTGGACCACATGTACTAAGTAACTATCAGTAGATTATATACTAGGGATAACATGTTATTATGCTATGTGAAAATTGATAAGTGCTTATAATGGATGCTTATACATTTGCTAGTAGCTTTAATTTAGTTTGCAGTCTCTGCCTATTTATTTATCTATCTACTTATTTGTTTATTTTTGATGAGAGGAAGATGCAGAGGAGACAAGTTTATGGGATCATAGATCCAATCCTGAAAATTATGTAAAAGTCTACTTTATCTAATCTTCTCCTATTTGAGTTGAGGAAAATGAGGGCCAGAGAGTTTAACTGTCTTCCTTCCAAGGTCACCCAGACAGCAAATATCAGAACCAGGATTTTTGAACAGAGGGCCTTTGACGTCAAATCCAGGGCTCATTACACTGCATCTGCCATTGTTTAGCTGACTCCAGTGGTGGTACTCTTAGTAGGAAGAGAAGAAAATCTTGAGACTTCAGTATCAGTGCTTTAAAAAGCAATACTCATTTGTTACTCCAGTTACGGAGAATTCAGTGTTCAGTCATTGGTCAAGTGACTAAAACCATTTTCCCATTCTATATCTTGCACAGCTATGCTGAATAGCAGTGTGGTAAGTGAAGAAAAATGAATGTATAAACTTCAATTTATGTAGGATAGGAAGGTAGTAATTTTGAGAAACTGGGTATTGACTATTTGATTCAACTCTTTGTAATTTACTTTGTATTCTTTTAAAATAAATATGCTTTGCCTTATTTCATTCTGGCTTGGTAAGAGAAGCTTCAATGGAAATCAGGGATTATTAACTATGAATTAAGTACCATCGTAATTAAGTCATCTAGTTTTTCATCTCTATACCATTAACTACGTATTAGCTGATAGGGGACTGTGCCAGGGGGCAAAAGAGAGTTTAGATATTGAAAATATATAATTAGCCCCCAAACTGAAAGTTTCCTGGAAATGATGCTATTTAAATCAAATATAGTCTTTCAGTATTGTATAGACTAATGAAGGGTGACTAGGTGGTACAGTGGGTAGAGTGTGGGGCCTGGAGTCAGGAAGACTCGCCTTCTCGAGTGCAAACTTGGTCTGAGACATTTACTAGCTGTGTGACCCTTGACAAGTCACATAAACTGTTTGCTTCAGTTTCCTCAACTGTAAAATGAGCTGGAGAAGGAAATGGCAAAGTGTTCCAGTATCTTTGCCAAGAAAATCCCAAATGGAGTCATGAAGAGCCAGAGATGACATAAATAACTGAAGAACAACATAGATTAATGAAATTCACAGATCCAAAGTCTGGCTCCAGAGACCCTTCCATTTTTTTCTAATGTGATTTGTATTTCCTTTCAATCTTCTGACCTCTCATTCTGTCACTCCATATGAAAATGTCTAGTGAGTAATAATTATACTTTCATTGGCTATTTCTTTTGGTCTTGATCAACTGATATATTTGAAGTAACTTTAAATAAACTCTGGTTAAATCCAAGAACAGGAAAGAGGAGCAATCATCTAAATAATCTTAAACTTAATTATTCAATTCTTAAATAAATGATAATTGACCAAATAAGATACACATGACATAGTGTGACATGTACAATTATCACAAACATAAGGGAAAGAAAATTTAAAGGAATGTAAACAGATAAAAGGTACTTAAAGGAAAGGGAGTGAAAAAAGAAAGAATGAAAATGGGGATAATTTAAGCAGGGAGAATTTGGTTTTAGGGCTCTGAAACCCTTAGGGGAATAATCCTAAAGGAATGACAATTCAGTGGCATAGTTTTGAAGCAGAGAAAAACTTGCCAAAACAGGATATACATACACATACATGTAAGCATAAATACATACACATATACAGATATACAATCAGCCCACAGATAAACTTGTAAAGTATCTTAAGTAGTAAAATATTCCCAAAGAACTGAAAAGATCACAGAAGGTACTGTCATTGAAAATGGTGACTGAGATAATATCTGTTGTGATGGACCCATATGTCTAGTTTCTCATCTCTATAAAATTTTTTTATGGGAATGGTCTTTGATTAAACATATTAGAAGGATCAAGCAGACATATGCAGGCAATTTTCTACAGCAAATCACATTTTCAGCATCATATAACTGATTATGGTGAACAGAGAATATAAAACCTTGCTAACCTAATTTGTTAATGAATAAAAAACAACATCCCCCCCAAAACTTTTTAGCAAGGCGCAGGCCGGGAAGGGGCCTGATCAACTCGGAGGGCAGGTCTTCCCACCAACCACAAGGTCCACTACCAGGCCTATCACCAAAGGGCTGGGACTGGAAAGAGCAAGGTAAGAAGCAAATACAGGGGCCCCTGTCCTGGACAGCAAACACTCCTGGGGCTACCACTTCATAGCCCAGAAATTTTTTTTAAAAAGCCCCTTTCAGGACCTCCAAAGACTAGGATGATAGAGTGAAACTCACTTGTTCCAAACCCCCCCTCTGACCCTGAAAACTCTTGCCCCAGGGCAAAACCCTCTACAGTAAAGGCTTGGGATCCTAGAGGAAGGGCGTGGCTAGAACCCTGCCTCAAAATGGGTAGAAAGCAGACTACAAAGACAAAGACTCTGGAGTCCTACTATCCTCAGAGGCAGGAACCAACCTCAGGGGGAGACAATGTAGACTCCACACCAAAAGCTGAAACTTCAACAGGGAATGGGTCCCAAGCACAGAAGGCTCTCCTAGATGAGATCAAAAGGAACTTTGAAAACAAAATGAGAGAGACAGAAGACAAAATGAATAATTCTCTCAAAACAAAAATAGCAGAATTAGAAAAACATTATAATGAGGAAAACATCTCTCTAAAAAGAAAAGTGTATGATATGGAAAAGGAGCTTCAAAAATTAACCAAGGAAAATGATTTGCTAAAAACTAGAATTAACCAAATGGAAACAAATAACTCTATGAGGAACCAAGAATTAGCCAAGCAAAACAACAAGAATGAAAAATTAGAAAAAGAGGTAAAATACCTCAAAGAAAAAATAACTGACCTGGAAAACAGATCCAGGAGAGATAATCTGAGAATCATAGGCCTACCAGAAAATTATGATGAAAAAATGAGCCTGGACAACATTCTCCAAGAGCTCATTAAAGAAAACTTCCCTGAGATACTAGAACCTGAGGGTAAAATAGAAATCGAGAGAATCCACCAGACACCTGCTGAAAGAGATCCCAAACTGAAAAGTCCTCGAAATGTTGTGGCCAAACTACAGAACTACTAGATAAAAGAGAAAATACTTCAAGCAGCCAGAAAGAAACAATTCAAATATCAAGGGTCCACAGTGAGGATTGCACAGGATTTGGCAACCTCTACACTGAAAGATTGGAGGCAGTGGAATACAATTTTCTGGAAGGCAAAAGAGCTTGGGTTACAAGCAAGGATCACATACCAAGTGAGACTGAGCATATTCTTCCAGGCAAAGAGATGGTCATCCAATGATATAACAGAGTTCCAGACCTTCTTGATAAAAAAGCCAGAACTCAATGGAAAATTCAACCTCCAATTACAAGATGCAACAGTGACTTAGAAAGGTAAACAAGGAGAACATACATACACACACCCTGCTATTTGATAAGAGCAAACTTGTTATAGACAAGTAGAGGGTATGACTATAAAATACACAAAATGACAATTAAAAAAAATCTTATTAAGGCTACAAAGGGACTGCAATGGAAGAAAGAGAATGGTTGAAATGGAAAAGGGTAAATTATGCCACTCATAGAGGCATAAAACTGTATAGTGGAGGAAAAAAAGGGAAGGAGTTGGGAAGCATATGACCTTTTCCCTCATTGGTTCTGGTACAAGGAGGAAATAACAACCAATTAAGCATAGGACTCTATGAAAAAGAAATGCAAAAAGTATTATTTTAGGGGGAAAGAGGGGAGGGAGAGGAGCTTCGCATGAGGTTTGTTCCTGTCACTCTTGATGTGAAGAAGAAATAGCATACTTCATTAAATATAAAAATATCCTACAGGCAGTAGGAGGGGGAAAGGGTTACAAAAGGGGGGTGGGAGTGGTTTGTAGGGAGGGAAGTAGTGAGGGGAAAGGGGAGGAAAAGGGAGGGGGGCTGAAAAGGGAACACTGAGGGAGGCGGTGGTCAAAAGGAAAACTATTAAGGCAGGGAAGGGAGGGAAAATATGAACATTAACAGGGGCAGGAATAGGATGAGGGGAAAGAAAGAGATAACAATCATAACTGTAAATGTGAATGGAATGAACTCTCCCATAAAACAGAGATGGATAGCAGAATGGATTAGAAATCATAATCCTACAATATGCTGTTTACAAGAAACACATCTGAAACAGAGGGATACACACAAGGTAAAGGTAAAAGGTTGGAATAAAATATATCATGCCTCAGCTAAACTAAAAAAAGCAGGGGTAGCAATCCTTATCTCAGATAAAGCAAAAGCAAAAATTGACCTAATTAAAAGAGATAAGGAAGGAAACTATATCCTGTTAAAAGGCACCATCGAGAATGAAGCAATATCACTACTTAACATATATGCACCAAGTGGTGTAGCATCCAAATTCCTAGAGGAGAAGGTAAAGGAATTAGAGGAAGAAATAGATAGCAAAACTATAGTAGTGGGAGACCTTAATCTCCCCCTCTCTGAACTTGATAAATCCAACCTCAAAATAAACAAGAAAGAAGTTAAGGAGGTGAACAGGATTTTAGAGAGGATAGGTATGATAGATCTCTGGAGAAAACTGAATGGGGATAAAAAGGAATATACTTTCTTCTCAGCGGTTCATGACACATACTCAAAAACTGACCATGTTCTAGGGCATAAAAACCTCACAATTCTATGCAGTAAGGCAGAAATATTAAATGCATCCTTCTCAGATCATGATGCAATAAAAATTATATGCAATAAAGGGCCAGGGAAAGACAGACTAAAAACTAATTAGAAATTAAACAATTTAATTCTAAAGAATGAGTGGGTCAAACAAGAAATTATAGAAACAATCAGTAATTTCATTCAAGAGAATGATAATAATGAGACAACATACCAAAATCTGTGGGATGCATTAAAGGCAGTTCTTAGGGGAAGTTTTAGATCCCTCAGTGCATACGTGATTAAATTAGAGAAAAGGGAGGTCAACGAATTGGGCATGCAATTGAAAAACCTAGAAAAGGAACAAATTCAAAATCCCCAATTAAATACTAAATTAGAAATATCGAAGATAAAAGGAGAGATTAATAAAATTGAAATTAAGAAAACTATTGAATTAATAAATAAGACCAAGAGCTGGCTTTATGGAAAAAAAAAAACCAACAAAATTGATAGACCTTTAGTCAATATGATAAAAAAAAAGAAAACCAAATCATGAGTATCAAAAATGAAAAGGGTGAATCTACCTCCAATGAAGAGGAAATCAAAACAATAATTAGAAATTATTTTTCCCAATTGTATGCACATAAATTTGACAATCTTAGGGAAATGGATGAATATTTACAAACATACAAGTTGCCCAGATTAACTGAAGAGGAAGTAAATTACTTAATCCCATCTCAGAAAAAGAAATTAAACAAGCCATCAGTCAGCTCCCTAGGAAAAAATCTCCAGGGCCACATGGATTCACTAGTGAATTCTGTCAAACATTTAAAGAATAATTGATTCCAATACTCTACTAAATTCTTTTTATGACACAAATATAGTACTGATACCTAAATCAGGAAGAGGTAAAACAGAGAAAGAAAATTATAGACCAATCTCCCTCATGAATATGGATGCAAAAATTCTAAATAACATACTAGCAAAAAGACTACAGCAACTTATCTCAAGAATAATGCACTTTGATCAGGAAGGATTTATTCCAGGAATGCAAGTATGGTTTAATATTAGGAAAAACATTAGTATAATTGATCATATCAACAATAAAACTAGCAGAAACCACATGATCATCTCAATAGATGCAGAAAAGGGATTTGACAAAATACAACATCCATTCCTATTAAAAACATTAGAAAGTATAGGAATAAATGGAGCCTTCCTTAAAATAATACATAGAATCTATTTAAAGCCATCATCAAGTATTATATGTAATGGGGAGAAGCCAGAAGCATTTCCCATAAGATCAGGGGTGAAACAAGTTTGTCCACTATCACCCATCTTATTCAATCTGGCACTAGAAATGTTAGCAGTAGCAATTAGAGAAGAAAAAGAAATCAAAGGAATCAAGTTAGGCAAAGAAGAGACCAAGCTATCACTCTTTGCAGATGATATGGTGATATACCATATCCTAGAGAATCAAGTAAAAAACTACTTGAGACAATAAATAAATTTGGCAAAGTTGCAGGATATAAAATAAACCCACATAGATCCTCGGCATTCCTATATATTTCCAATGAAATTCAACAGCAAGAAATAGAAAGAGAAATCCCATTTAAAGTTACTGTAGACATTATAAAATATTTGGGAATCTACCTGCCAAAACAAACCCAGCACCTGTATGATCATAACTACAAAACACTTTTCACACAAATGAAGTCAGATTTAACGAATTGGAAAAATATCAATTGCTCGTGGCTGGGTCAAGCTAAAATAATAAAAATGACAATTCTACCTAAATTGAATTATATATTTACTGCCATACCAATTAATTTACCAAAAAACTACTTTACAGAGCTAGAAAAAATAGTAACAAAATTCATTTGGAAGAATAAATGGTCCAGAATATCAAGGGAATTAATGAAAAGAAATGCTAGGGAAGGTGGACTAGCTATACCAGATTTCAATATGTATTATAAAGCAGCAGTCATCAAAACTACTTGGTACTGGCTGAGGAGTAGAGGAGTGGATCAATGGAATAGATTAGGCACATGAGATTCAGAAGTCAATGACTATAGTAATGTATTGTTTGATAAACCTTCAGACCCTGGTTTTTGGGATAAGAACTCACTATTTGACAAAAACTGCTGGGAAAACTGGAATATAGTATGGCAGAAACTGGGCATAGACCATTATCTAACACCATATACCAAAATCAAGTCTAAATGGGTGCATGATCTAGGTGTAAAGGTTGATACTGTAAGCAGTCTCCTAAAACAAGGAATAGTTTACCTATCAGACTTGTGGAGAGGGAAAGACTTTATGACTAAACAAGAATTAGAGAACATTATAAAATGTAAAATGGATAATTTTGACTACATGAAATTCAAAAGTTTCTGTACAAACAAAGTCAATGTAACCAAGATTAAGAGGGAGGTGGGAAATTGGGAAAGAATCTTTACAACCTATGTCTCTGACAAAGGACTCATTTCTAAAATATACAGAGAATTGAGTCAAATTTATAAGAATACAAGTCATTCCCCAATTGATAAATGGTCAAAGGATATGAACAGCCAGTTTTCAGAGAAAGAAATTAAAGCTATCTGTAAGCACATGAAGAAATGCTCTAATTCACTATTGATTAGACAAATGCAAATCAAAACAACTTGAGGTACCACATCTCACCAGTCAGATTGGCAAAACAGGAAAATGACAAATGCTGGAGAGGATGTGGTCAAATTGTAACACTAATGCATTGTTGGTGGAGTTGTGAAATGATCCAGCCTTTCTGGAGAGCAATCTGGAATTATGCCCAAAGGGCTATAAATACTCTCATACCCTCTGATCCAGCAATACCACTCCTAGGGTTATATCCCAAAGAGATCATAGAAATGGGAGAAAGACCCATATGTACAAAAATGTTTATAGCAGCTCTTTTTGTGGTGGCAAAGAATTGGAAATTAAGGGGGTGCCCATCAATTGGGGAATGGCTGAACAAGTTGTGGTATATGCATGTTATGGAATACTATTGTGCTATAAGAAATGAGGAGCAGACAGTCTTCATATTTACCTGGAGAGGCTTAAAAGAACTGATGCTGAGTGAGAAGAGTAGAACCAGGAGAAATTTGAACACAATTACAGTCACAATGTATGTGTGATGACCAACTTTGATAGACTGGACTCTTCTCAGCAATGCAGTGATATAAGTCAATCCCAAAAATTCATGATGGAGAAAAATATGTGCATCCAGAGAAAGAACTAGAAAGAACTAAGTTTATATCCAGGTGGAAGCAAAATACCTGATCTTTTTCATTCTCTTATTTGGTTTTATGTCCTCTTTACCATTTTTCATTCCAGCTGGTACAATCCGTCTTTATAACCTGACTAATGTATAATGTGAAAGTATTTACAGATCCTATACATGACTATAAGGGGAGGGGAGTGAGGGGGACAAAATATGAAATTCAAGGAATTGTGGAATTGAATCCTGTAAACTAAAAGGAAACAAACAAATTAATAAAAAAAATTAAAAAAAACTTTTTAGCATATTGGAAAAAAAGACTCTTGAAATCAGGAGTATCATACATATCTAAAAATTACATAAAAGTCTAGGAGAAAAGTTTTGTGTAAATTCTTCCCTAATTTCAACCTCAAGAAATTCAGAAAATGGAAAAACAAACATCCACAAATGTGATTAC
This sequence comes from Petaurus breviceps papuanus, assembly GCF_028583685.1. Lineage (NCBI taxonomy): Eukaryota > Metazoa > Chordata > Mammalia > Diprotodontia > Petauridae > Petaurus > Petaurus breviceps. The sequence goes on from NW_027186296.1 coordinate 47,766,320, forward strand.
TGAAGCTGGATCAGAGTCTGAGAACTTAGAATCCCAGCTCTGCTACTTACTGTGTGATCTTAGGAAAGTCACTTAATTTTAAAGATGAAAGAACTAGGTCTCAGAAAAGTTAAGCGAATGGGCCTTGGTCCCTTGGATGGAAGAATATAAGAAGCAACCAAGTTGGACTCTTCCAGAATTCCCCTCCAGACAACTTTAAAATCAAATCAAATTTTGGAGGAACAGAGTCAACAAAAAGTCAGGGTCAGACATTTTTTCCAGCCTAAGGTGACTTAGAAGGTTGTGACAGTGGAGAAAGAGGCCTGTCCATGCATGCATGCATACATGCAGAAATAGCATTGGTGGTAGGCATTACAGGCTGCTGGTACAGTAGCAGCAGAAACAGAGAAGGGAGCTCTTAGTCCAGAGACACTAAAGGGTTGGATAACTGGTCAGAAAGAGATTACAGGAGACCCTTAGCTGGCACTGGGTGCAGCTGGAACTGATTGGCAACTTTATTGCTCATAAACATTTTGGGCTTGTAGCTCCAGGGCAGAGAAAGGCACTTGTGGCTGGTTATAATGGAGCAGGGGTACTGGTCACAGTTCTAAGGAGAAAGGATCATTAGCTCTCGTGGCTGTAGGAGAGTAGAGGACCTGGCCACAATTCCAAAGCCAATAGGAATGCTATTTCTTACAGATACAGTAGAGCTAGTGCTTACAGCTGTAGAGGAGCAGGGGCCCTTCTTGTATAAAGACTAGAGCACAAATCAGGAAAGCAATGACCACACCTCTCCCTGGATCACACAGTAACTTGTAAGGACTGAAAATACGCAGAATCCTGGGACTAGTTAAAAAAACAGTAGCACAAAAAAGATTGAAGTTTTAAACAGTGACCCCTCACCCTTATGAGAGCAGAGCCCAGCTTTAACATAAAGCTCAAATCAAGAAACAGATTGGAAAAATTAGCAAACAGAAAAAAAAAACCCCAAAAACCTGAACATAAGAAACTGCTATAGTCACAGGGAAGACCAAGACACAACTCAGAAGATAACAATGTGAAAACAGCAACAACCAGTTCTTCAAAGAGAAATGATAATTGTTTCCAAGTCCAACAAGAATTCCAGGAAGAGTTAAAGAAAGAGACAAGAATGGTAGTACTATTTTTTCCCAAGAAAGACAAAGTCTGAACTCCCACCATGTCATCCTCCTACTCAATAAACTTCTGAGGCTCCCTACAACATCTAGGATTAAATTAAAAAAAAAAATACCCATACCCTTTTTTTACCTCCCACAGGCTCTTGTTTCAATACTTATCTCCTTTTTCTTATGCATCTTAAATCTCCTTTTCCGCTGGTCCCTTTCCACATACCTACAATATAAACCTATGCATCACTTTAATTCAAAAAAAGCTATCATGTTACCCTTACATCTTATGAAATTATTATAAAATTTCTTTCCTTGCTGTCACTACTAAATTTCTTGAACAAAGCTATGCCTCTGCTTTCTGACTACTCTCTCCTCACCTCTTCCCAATCTGGTTTCAAACCTCACAACTATGCTGAAACTATGACAGAGTTCACCACTGATCTCCTATTTACTAAATCCATCTGATGTGGCTTTGCGGTTGTTTTCATCCTCTTAGCTTTTGTTGTAGCTCTCAACACTGTTCACTGCTCTCCTACGGAATACTTTCTACTCCCTTGGCTTCAAGAGACATGATACTCCTCAGGCTCTCCTTTTACACCTGTACTATTCTCTGTCTCCTTTCAGATCCTTTACTATGGATATCTTCCAAGCTTCTGTCCATATTTCTTCAAGTAAAATTGACCTACTGAGATCCAGACCTGCATATTCAATAACCTGTAGGACTTGTATACTTGACCCCACATCAAAATCAATTTGTCCGAAAGAGAGTTCATTACCTTTATTTATAAAATTGCTCCTTCCCCTATATTTCAACATTCCCGTTAGTGACATTACCTTTTACCCATTTCTCCATGTTCAAAAATGTATTATCTTTGATTTTTCTTTCTTATCTCTAATATCCAAGCTAACAGTAATTCTCAGTGCTGAGCACAATGTCTTGAACTTAGTAAGTACTTAATAAATACTTGTTGACTCGACTTCTCATTATCCCACAGGGTTCTGTCCTTCATCAGGTGTTGGTTCAATTTCCTTTTGTCTTGCAGTATTTAATTATAGAAGTCTATAATATCTTGGATATGATTATATTAATCTTTTAAAATTTCATCTTTTCTGTTGAGAAATGGAAAAGAGAGCTCTTGAGGGTAAAAGATAAATAGAAAAGAAACAGAAAAGATAGCTCTTGTAGAAGACTAGTGACCCTCATATTCTAGGATCTATCTGTGAGTTCCACATACTGGCCTCACACAGGGATAACTAAGTCTTCAGCTCTTTTCCTGGGGTAAATGATGATTTGGGCCATGGCTTTAGTGAAAGAACCCACAATAAAGCAATCACATGAATTGCAAGTGGGGTACAGAACTTGTCTCTGATGCATTATACTCATGGTGGTTGTCTTGTCACAGGGATCTAGAAGAGGAGAAACAATATCCACTAGGGAGGGAAATGGGGAAGTCTCTATTCTCTTATCCAGTTGTAACTCTTAAGACCTGTCTCATGTTTCTGTAATAGTACAGGAGATGCGAAAGTTGCAATATCACCTTTACAAGCGTGGAGGCATTTGGAACACTCTCCCTCCACTCTTGGGAGTAGATATAGAGGAATAACTCCAGCACAATGACCTATGAAGCACTCTTGATAGAGAACTGAGCTTAAATGCCAGTCGAAATCAGGGCCAAAATACAGTTAGAAGTTTGGTCATAAATGACAGAGATGGCACCATAGGCCAACAAAAGGATCTCTAGGACTTCCATGTTACAACTATAATGCCTTAGTTTCCTGTTTTTCAGATCTCACATAAAAGTCTATTCTAGCATATAAGATAATGCCCAGGATATTGGACAGATTGCTCTCATAAAAAATTAAGAGCCCCTCATAGTCTAACATCTGCCACACACACTCTAGCCATCCTTTGTACTGGCCTCTTCAATGAAGGGTTAACTATGTCTTCAGCATTTCCATAGGGTAGATGATGGTTTGAACCACATCCCTAGTGAAAGATCCTTCAATAAACAATTCATGCATTTGTAGTGTCTCCTGCTTCCCTGGATGACCCACTTGATTTGCTTATATGCCATGAATTTGATAGCTGATTTAGGCATTACCTTGAGCATACTTATTCCCTTCCCCAGTGAGTAGATGCCATCCTCTTGGACAGATGCTCTACAGAATCCTGGAAAATTTTGCTGGTTTGTCACCTGGTCAAATGAAACCCTAATAATCTATGGCACAATCCCTGCTACCATCTGTTTCTACCACATGCTTGATGGATTCTCCTGTTTATTAACTCAACTAGTACCACCGGACACTTGCCAGTGTCCAGGACCATATGCTCTATGTTTTCTAGGGGTTGCATCAGGAAGTGATCTTGACATTTTGCCAGTCACTGGTCATTGTCTCACTATGATCCATGATGTACAAAATTCTCTGGCTTGCTACTGGAATTTTGGAACTCAGTGCTCCTATTTTTTCTACATTTTGGAAGCATCTATGTGGCCATCATGGTTCCAATCCAGACTGTAGAACATAAGTAGTAGCCATCTCTGATGCTCCTGTGGGTAGCAAATGTTTCCTTAAAGCTTCAGGCTCCCATTTTGGTCTGTGCTTGCCTCCTGCAGAATGTCCTGGTGGATCTGTTCCACATTCTCCCATCGAGCAGATAGGTCCTCAGTAGCTGGTAAATGTCTTCTGGGCTATACTTGGTTTTTCTCTCCAGAGGTCCCAACACTGCTTCAGCTGGTGCTGGCCAGTCAGTCTGTCAAAAGGAATTTAATAAGTACCTACTTGTGCTAGGAGGACAGCTAGATAGCACAGTGGATAGATACTGGATCCAGATTCAGGAAGATTTCTCTTCCTGATGTCAAATCTGCCTTCAGACACAGTGATTGTGTGACCCTAGTCAAGTCACTTAACCCTGTTTGCCTCAGTTTCCTCATCTGTAAAATGATCTGGAGAAGGAAATGGAAAAGCACTCTAGTATCTCTATCAAGAAAACCCCAAATGGGACCATGAAGAAACTGAAAAACTGACTGACTTGCTAGGAGGGGGTCTCTGGTAGCAAAGGATGGGGAGGGTACTTAACTTGCCCTAGGGCTACCTACTTCATGACTCTTTTTTTTTAAGCAATTGGGGTTAAGTAACTTGCTCAAGGTTACACGGCCAGGTGTTTCTGGGTGGGTGCTAAGTGTTAGAGCCCAGATTCGATCCCCAGGTCATCCCGACACTGGAGCCAGTGCTCTTACTCACTGTGCCACCTGGCCACCCCTACTTCATGACTCTTGACAGTTGGCTCAGCCCAAACCACTGTTTCTTAAGGTAGGGCAGGGAGCAAGAATAGTGAGGGAAGAAAAAATAGAGGGCATGTCCCAGGCTCAGTAGATCACATCTCAAAATCATCTTGGGCTGGGCTAGGCTAAGATTGCTCCCCAGCAGTAACTTTATCCAGTAGCAAAAGCTCAACCAACTGATCCCAGGCTTGGAGAGGGAAAGAGAGGGCCAAAAATAGAGGACCCCAGTTGATTCTTAAAGCACTAAAACATAGCACCATAACATAACAAGTGAGGATTCAGAAAGATATGGGTTCAAGTCATGCATCTGACACTTGCTGTGTAATCATGGACAAATTACTTAAGCTCTATATGATTTAGGAAGTTCTCTAACATTCTGAGTTGCAGAGAGTGTGAGATCTGTATTGATAAAGAGAGTTCCCTGACCTGGGAATACCCTATGCCAATAAACTCACAAGTCTAGTTCCTCTCCCTATACTAACTATAGCTCTGTTTCCTAGGCATGTTCATGATATAGAATTAGGCTTTGTGGGAGATCCCAGAAGGATGAAGAAATAAGCTTTGAAAGAAATGCTCAAATATCTTTTTGGAAATGCTAGGACTGTCACTTGACCATGAAGGGGGAAAAGTTTTCTCATATAAAAATGTGAAGAGATATGGACATAGTTAGTGGGATCTTCATGCTTTTATGAAAGATAAGGAACTTGTAATTTGTGCAGCAAAAGTAGGACTCCTTTAATTCCAGCATCGGTTGTTAAGGGTAAATGGAGGAATTTTGCATACTGTGGTTGTTACTTTAGACATTCAGCATGGGGGCATATTGGGATCCAGCAGGGATGATGCCTTTGGAGGAAATTTATCAGCAGACTAGTTGCCTGCTCTGATTCTCAGCATTACTTCAACTGTATTAACAGGAAAAAGAGCAGAGTAAAAATCCTCTGCCAACAGTAGTATTAGGTACCAATAATTGGTGACTCAGTTTACCTTAATTGGAGATTAGTTGGTTTTTAAGAAGCTACAGAAGGTAGAAGTATATGTCTATATGTGTGCATATATATCCCTACATGTATGCATATATGGATATCTATCTATCTGCCTATCTGTCTGTCTATCTGCCTATCTGCCTATCTATCTATCTATCTATCTATCTATCTATCTATCTATCTATCTA
>NW_027186296.1:47771911-47863645 GCF_028583685.1 Petaurus breviceps papuanus
CTATCTATCTATCTATCTATCTATCTATCTATCTATCTATCTATCTATCTATCTATCTATCTATCTATCTATATCTAGTTTTCACTTTCCTCCATGTTAGGAAGGTACTATATTATTACCATCCTGCGCTCAAAGGAGAGAATCTAGAATTAAGAATGTGCTTAGGGCCAAGATGGCAGAATAGAAACAGGACTTCCCCATAGCTTCAGCTTCCATCTCCTTTAATACATGTAAAAAATGACTAAACAAATTTTAGAGCTACAGAACTCACAAAGTGACAGAGAGAAACAAATCTCCCACTGAAGGCAGCCCGACAAGAAGGGTCTATTGCAGCATGCTGGGAGCCAAGTCTAGCCCTGAATAAGTGGTTTTGATCCCAGGGCAGCCCTGACCAGCAGTGGTCCTAGCAGACTTCACAAGAGTGAAGCACCAGCAGCTATGGTGGTTTCCAGACTTCTCAACCCATAAATGCCAAAGACAAAGTAAAAGGTCAGTGTGGAACTCTGTTGGAACAGGGACGGATGGAAGAGCACAGTCTGGGCCCTTCCTCTGGGACGAGAAGTGGAGGAGGTATGGGGGCACAGGCATGTGGCTGCCTCAGGAGTTCCTGGCTTGCAGACTGTAGGAGGACAACACAACAATTCAGGGGGTATCTGGAATCTCTCACAACAGAGGAATCTCCTTGCTTTGACCTGCTTGGATCTGGATGCAGTCTTGGGTAGAGGTCCTGGGGTATATGGCCAGGTGCCAGAGCCTGTGGGGGCTGCAGAGAAGGTGTCCTATTAATTGACCTGGAAGCTGCAAAAACACAAGCAATTTGGGACAAAGATCTTTTCATTCTGAAAGCAGAGTTCTACCTTGGCAGAGTTCAAAAGTCAAGTAATTAACTAGCAACATGAGTAAGCAGAGGAAACGCAATCCTACCACAGATTCCTTTTTGGGGGACAAAAAGGATCAAAGCAGGGGCAGCTAGGTGGCACAGTGAATAGAATGATGGCCCTGGAGTCAGGAGGACCTGAGTTCAAATCTGGTCTCAGACACTTAACACACAGACAAAAAAAAAAAACAACCAAGTGACCTTGGGGAAATCACTTAACCCCAAATGCCTTACCCAATTGCCCCCCCCCACCAAAAAGCAAAAAAAAAAAAAAAAAGATCAAAGCATGGAACAAGAGGAAGACAACAAAGTCAGAACTCCTGCATCAAAAGCTCCCAAGAAAAATTTGAATTGGTTACAGGCCATGGAGGAACTCAAGAAGGATTTTGAAAACTAAGTAAGAGAAGTGGAGGAAAAATGAGGAAGAGAAATGAGAATGATACAAGAAAATAAAGAAATGTGAGTCAACAGTCTGACTGAAGAAAATAACACCTTAAAAAATAGACTAACTCAAATGGCAAAAGAGGCCAAAAAAGCCAATGAGGAGAAGAATGCTTTAAAAAGCCGAATTTGTCAGATGGAAAAAGAATTTAAAAAATTCACTGAAGAGAATAATTCCTTCAAAATTAGATTGGGGCAAATGGAAGCTAATGACTTTATGAGATATCAAGATAATATAAAACAGATCCAAACAAATGAAAGAACAGAAGGCAATGTGAAATATCTCATTGGAAAAACAACTGACTTTGAAAATAGATCCAGTAGAGATAATTTAAAAATTATTGGACTACCTGAAAGCCATGATCAAAAAAAGAGCCTAGACACCATCTTTCAAGAAATTATCAAGGAAAACTGCCCTGATATTCTAGAACCAGAAGGCAAAATAGAAATTGAAAGAATTCACCATTCTTGAAAAAAAAGATCCCAAATCTTTGAATCACCTCTTGAAAAAGATCCCCAAAAGGAATCTCCTAGGAATATTATAGTCAAATTCCAGAGTGCCCAGGTGAAAAAGAAAATACTACAAGCAGTCAGGAAGAAGCAATTTGAGTATTGTGGAAACACAGTCAGGATAACACAAAACCTAGCAGCTTCTATATTAAGTAATTAAAGGGCTTAGAATAGGATATTCTGGAGTTCAAAGGAGCTAGGATTAAAACCAAGAATCACCTACCCAGCAAAACTGAGTATAATGCTTCAAGGGGAAAATATGGGCATTCAATGAAATAGATGATTTTCAAGTATTCTTGATGAGAAAAAACAGAGCTGAACAGAAAATTTGACTTTCAAATACAAGAAGCATGAGAAGGTAAACAGGGAAAAGAAATCATAAGGAACTTAATAAAATTGAACTATTTACATTCCTACATGGAAAAAGAATTGTAACTCATAAGACTTTTCTTAGTATGAGGACATTTGAAGGGAATATATACGTGTGTATATATATGTGTGTGTGTATGCACATACATATATATGTATGTATAGAAGGGTGTAGGTGTGTATAAATATATATGTGAGGGTGTGCATATGTATCTACATGTATACACAGAGGGCACAGGATGAGTTGAATATGAAGGGATGATATCTAAAAAATAAAGAGGTGAGAGAGGAATATATTAGAAGAAGGAGAAAGAGAGAGATTAGGGTAAATTATCTCATATAAAAGAGTCAAGAGAAAACTCTTACAATGGAGGGGAAGAGCAGGAAGATAAAAGGGGATGGGACAATCTTACTCTCATTGAATCTGGCTTAAGGAGGGAATAACATTCACACTCAATTGGGTATCTTACCCTATAGGAAAATAGGGTGGTAGGGGATAGAAGGGGGGATGATAGAAGGAAGGGCAGATTGGGGAAGAGGGTAGTTAGAAGCAAACACTTTTGAAAAGGGACAAGGTCAAAGAAGAAAACAGAATAAATGAAGGGCCCAGATAGGATGGAGGGAAATATAGTTAGTCTTTCACAATATACCTACTATGAAAATGATTTGGGTAACTACACATGTATAACCTATATCAAATCTTATCTTCCCACTGGGGGTGAGTGAGGAGAGAAGGGAAAAAAATATGGTACTCAAAGTTTTAAAAATAAATATGTGTATATAAAAAAAAATGTTTTTACATGCAACTGGGAAATAAGATATACAGGCACTGGGATATAGATATCCATCTTGCCTTACCAGAAAGTTGGGGAGGAGTAGATGGGAGAGGATATAAGAGAGAACAGATTGGGGAAAGGGGTATTCAGTAGGCTCGCTATTTTGGGGTGGGGGTAGAGGAAAGATGGGGAGGCAAATTTGTAATTCAAAATCTTGTGGAAATGAATGTTGAAAATGAAAAATAAATAAATAAATTGGGAAAAAAAATAAAGGCGAACTACTCCTTCCTTGTATTTAGATAAAATCCAGCACTTCAAAGGACAGAGGAGAATTATTTTCTCTTCTTAATGTTTATGGTGAAGGAAACTTAAAACAACCAGACTTTGGCCTCTTATCAATTAAGGGAATTTCTTTAAAAAAAAAAAAAAGAATGTGCTTAGGTTTCACCTCCTACACAGTCTGTATAGAAGTTTAATACATGTGGGGATTGTTTATTTTGGTCTATCTAAATATACAACACATACACACATTCCTGAAAAGAGTCATTATTACTTCCTGATCTCTTTTATAACATCAGAAGGGTGGCTGCAGATAACAAGTAAGCATTACATAGAGTCACGGAGAGTTTTCCCTATTTTGCAGAGGTAGTTTTCACTTCTCCATTCCTCAGAAATAGATAAACAATACAGTTTCACACTGCTGCATGATAACCCCTAGAGAATCCTCCAGGGCCAATAGTACAGAGTACTGTGTAACTAAACTGTTAACTCCAGAAGGACCTTCCCAAACATTCTTGGCACTGAGCCCCTGGGGATGGCCTGACGTATAAGGAAGAAGAGTGTGAGGCCATCAAGCAGATAAGGAGTTCTGGGCTAAATATATGTCTGAGAGGCTGCCATTATTCTTATTTACAGCATCAATTGATGTTATAGAAATATCAATATATGTTATCATAATAATAATGTGGAATTCTATGTATTTCTATAAAAGGTGCAATCTAACAGAAAATATAAAACATCAGGTAAGCTACATTAAATATCCTTGTGATCTGGCACTCTAGTAAACTAAACTCCAGCCTTCTGAGAAAAAAGAAGTCTCAAAATAGGAAGAATTGTGATCTAATATCATTTTAATTCAGCTAAGGATCACAACAAATGTGTCACTTTCCTCTCTCATCATTAAAACCATCAAAAAAGTTGTTAGTCCTCTTACCATCTATGAGACCTGCAGTCCTTGAAATGGGGAAAGTGACCCCTGAAATTCAGACATTCTGTCTACTTGTGTGATCAAGAATAATCAAGCACGCACAATACTTATTAGAGCTACCTAATTCCTGCTTCACCTCTTCACATCACAGCATGTAAATTGTCCTGTCAAATTAAACTACATGCATGAATAGCAAATCAGAGAATTTAAAATTCAAAACACAAACATGTCACCATAAATGAATCACTTACATTATAAAATACTTATTCTTTCTGTCAAACATAATATGGAAAGCTGCCCAACTGCACTGCAGGCACAGATAAATTATATCTCAATCTACCCGCTCTTAAAAAGTGTATGAAAATATTGTGCTTCTTCATGTTTTATTTTTGGTAAATTTTTTGAATTTTAAATTTTGACAAAATAAAAACATTTTATTTTTGCTGAGAGTCTATTTTCATTTTGATGTAATAGGTTTTCCTATAATGTCTAAAGAATTCAGACTTGCCTATAGCTATTTCCAAAGGCCCTTATTTCTTACTCAATATACCACTTTCTCCTGGAATGCTTAGTGGTAATTTTCTTTAAAAAAAACCACAAAAACACTCAAAACTTTGATATTCTTTAAAACATCATAAATCACTTAATTTTTAAAAGTTATGAGAAAAAATATTTCTGTACTTTACAATCTTGAATGCTAAAGTCTAAATAAAAATATTGATCATATGATAGAAAATGTGATTTTTGTAGTGCTGTGAAGACTTCATTTGTTTTACCCTTGATTGATTTCAATTACTATGCTTCACTTCAGATACTACAATAATCTGAAAAGAGATAATGAACAATCAAGTGTTTTCACTCAGGAAATGGCTTCCTCTTTCTTTTTCTTTTATTTAATCTTTATTTTCGGTTTGGGTATAAAAGTTACATTGTAAAGTTATTTGTATTAAAAAGAATGTCTATGCAATTAAAATACTGTTAATTGGTTTCTCTAAATTTGAGATTATGATCAACATAACTAGTAGTGTAATACTGTGAGGTTCTACAATTGCCCATTCCCTTTCCCAACTCCTTCAAGGAACTTTCCTTCAGAAAAAAAAAAAAAAAACAAGCTCAGTGGTATCCATGATTTTGATAAGCTCTAATGAGCAAAATATGATCTTACAGTTTTCATCACTGTTTGCTCTGAACCAGGATGTGACTGTGTAGAAGGGTATTATGAAGCTATTATTTCTAACACATCATACCATATGCTTCCACAAACCTTGGTGAAGCTAGAGAGGGAGATATCCCAAACTTCCCAAGGCTCCCAGATCCCTTACCCATCTGCTCTCCTAAGAGAACACATTTGGTCCTCTCATCCTCCACACTTCCCCACAAACACTGAATTATTGTATGAAAGGTATACCAGAAATGCATACTCACTACAACAAATGACTCCATTTATATTCTCTACATTCATTAACTTACCATTAGATACAGTCCTCTGTCAGAGTTTTGAAGCACTAACTAGTCCTAGGGAACTGCAATACTTAACTTTCCAAGCAGACATATTTATTAAGCAAAGATGTCTAGTACAGGCAGCAATGCCAGTGGCTGAACTTACTGCCCCGTATTTCAAGTATATTGAACCTAGAATTAAGAGACTGAGTCCTCAACACCTAAAGTTGATGATTCATAACAGCTGTTTGACTTTGGATAAGTCACTTAAACTCTGTTTCCCCTTCCTAATAAACAAAATAGGGGTAATAAAGCTTTTACTATTTACTTTTCAGAGTTACTGTGAAGAAAGTGCATTACAAGCCTTAAAGTGTTATGCAAAATGCAAGTTGTAGTTACTGTTGCTGTGATTGTTATTATCATTAAAAACAAACTTGACAAATTAGAATCCTGTATATAATTCTACCGTGAAGATTAATATTAATAATTACATTATTATTACCACTATTATTGTATTAAAAAAGATCCCATGCCTTGGCTATAAATGTTCAATGGAGAAAATATTGACTGAATCAGAAGACTTGCCATGAAGCAAAAAATGAAATTCATAGATAATATTGCTTATAGGAACAATTTACTCAGATATAAACAGAATATAGTTCAGAAAACACTGATTAAAGTAGACTAGTATAAACAAGGCCATAACACAATTTACAATTTTTCTGGGCTAATTACAATAGAAGACATTCCATTTTTAGCAGAAGCACACTTGCACACACACATGCACACATGCACACATGCACACTTTTATAGTTGTTACTTCTTTCCCTCTGGGCGCCCCCTCCAATTACTGTTAAAATGAACCTTTTTATAGTTTTCAGGAGCTAGGTGCAGCTTCACTGAGAAAAGTAATTGCATTGGGGCACCTTGTTTCCCAAAGGTGCACAGGAACAGCTGTGCTTCGTTCAAATATCACCCAAATGGGCCATGTTTTCCCAATTTGTCTGAGGTTTGAGTTATATGAACCAGTTAATCTCAGAACTCTGAGATAAGCGTTTTTTATTTTATGAACAGAAGATATACTATTTTTGCACCTGCTAAAATAGAAATGAACCCTAGAGGTTTTGTACAATGTATATACATATAAGCAGTCTTGATAATTCATGGGGTAATTATTAAGTGTGCCAATTATTCAAAACCTCTGGGTCTTTTTTCTGCCTATGATGAACTATAACACCCAGGTGAGACTCCAATCCAAAGGGCTATATTTGTTCTTCTAGATAACTTTCCATTGTCATCAGCTCAAGAGACTCTTTTTACAAAGATTTCACCCTTCCCCTTTTTAATTTCTGTCTTAGAATCTTAGCCTCACTATGTCTGCTGCAGTATGCATGCATCCATTATAAAAAGTATACCAATTAGAATGCTAAGGAATCCTGGAGAATGACATTTATTCAGAATAAATAACAGTGTGACAGTCTCACCTTACTCAATCAGTTTGATTTGGCTTAAAACAACAGGACCCAATCAGCTGACTATTTATTTTTTCTTCCTCTCCATAAGGCTACAATTCAGCTCAAACACACCACATACAACACACAAACACAAACACACACACACACACACATATATAGATACCCATAAACATACATTCAAATGCACATACATAAGACCATATTATGCTTCTTCAACTTGTCATCTATTTCTCTGTAGGGGGATAGCATATTTTTTAAGTCCAAGTCTTTCCATATTTTTATAAATCCATCCATTCATCATTTCCTACACCACAACAATATTCTGACACAATGCCATTCTATATGGGAAATTGTCTATGATAGCTTTTCCCCCCAATTTTTCTGCATTCCCTTTATTCTTGGCCATGTAAATTTTATTTATACATGAAAATTTTAATTTAAAATAATAAAAATTATCCATTTTACACTTCAACATTGCTCTTACCTTATAATATGACTTAAAATGTGATATTACTGAATTTAATTCTTTTATATCTTTTTCCCCTGGTTCCCTTGAAATTCTTAACGCTCTACCCTTCCAAGTGAGTCCTGTTATTATTTTTTCTAAGGTATTTTTTTTAGTAATTTAATTGGGATCATATTATACAAATGGATTAGTTAGGTAAAATAGTCATTAAAAATTATATTAGCTTTACCCACCCAAGCACAATTAGTATTACTTCAATTATTTTGATCTAACTTTGTATAAACGGAGTTTTATGTTTTTATCCATATAGTTCCTGTGTCTGGTTTGGCAGGTATACTTTCATTTTTATACTGTCTCATTATTTGGTCTATAACGATTAATATGGCTGACAATATAGTGCAGTTTCCCTATTTTTCTCTTTTGATTAAATCTGAATTTAGCTTCGACTTTGTCTGATATCATGATTACTATCCTTGTTTTTTACATAATAATTTCTACTCCTGACCTTTATTTTATGTTTGCATCTCATTTTTATAGTATTTCCTAAAAGCAACATATTATTGAATTCAAAATTTTAATCTATCAATTTCCATTTTATGGATCAATTCATCCCATTCACATTTTAAACTATAATTATCTGTGTATTTTCCTCACTATCATTTCCTTTTTATTCTTCTACTTAACTTCTACCAGCTACCTTGCCCACCTATTCCTTAACCAAGCCCCCTCTAAGAACCTTCCCATATCCTCTCCCTATACATTATTATATCCTCTTATTGCTTTCTGAATTTAGATTTTTATATCCTCTTACATATACATATATATATATATATATATATATATATGTTGTTCCTGCTTTATCCCATTCCCATTAATCTATACAACCTTCTATCACAATCTACTCTTATCTTATTCCCTATCTCTCTGTTATCTTGTCCCCCTTCCCCATATCCCTTGTCCTCTTATTTCTCTCTGAATTTAGAAGACTTTTATGCCCTTCTAGATATATTTGTAGTGTTCCCCTCTTTAATCCATTCCCAAAGACAGTAGGTTTCCATATTTAACTACCCCACCCATCTAATTCCTCTGAATCAGTTCTTCCTCTGGCACCTCATTTGTATAAGATAATTACTCTTTTTGCCTTTTCTTGCATATTTTGCTTTTTAGAATACTCCTCTAAAGATGAACTCCAGTCTTCTTTATTCCCATAAAAACTGTCTATATTTGGGTTCTTTCTCCTTTGGGTGCTTAAAAATAGCCACTTATTATGATCACTTCTAATTCTTGGGTGTGAAGGATGGTGCCTCTGATGTCAGGTCCTTCTTACTATTATTTTGTGAGCTTTATCGTGGGCCCAACTTCTGTACTCCTTGCCCCCTCCATGTCACAGCTAATTCTCTGCACCCCAGATAGCACACTATGCTAGAAATACTTCTGCTCTCTGAGAACTGTCCAGTGGCTATGACCTTTAGTTGTCCCTTCTGTTCTGGAACTGAGACCAAGAACTCAGTTCTCCTATAAGTGCCCACAGCCAACAGCATCCCCAACTCAATGTTTCTGCATTCACTGGGTGTGTGTTGGTTCTTTCTCTCCCAGGACCATGTCTTGGCAGCACAGCTGGGCCTAGTGACCCTTATCATCATAGGTTTCCTCAATTGTCCCCCAATCAGACACCCAACTCCACACTGTCCAGGAGGAACACCTAACTGAATTACAAAAGACTCATATTGTAATACAATGATTCCATGAGACTTCAATATTATAGGGCAGGAAATATAGTACAAAGATATCTACTTGTATTATACACACACACACACACACACACATACATACATGTACACGCAAAAGGAAGTTAAAAAGGGTGGGGGGTAATGTCATAGCTGCTGCATGGTATGGAAATATCAGCAAGTATCACAGACAAGACAAAAACCCATCTAAGTTGGAGATTCAGAAGTATAAGGTTATAGTGGAATATGGGAGATGAGGATGATTATCATACTAAATAGCACGTGTAGAGGATGGCTGGAGGGTGGCTTGAAGACCTGGTCCTATGTAAAATAGAGCTATCAGAAATGTGGAGTGGAACCTAGCTGTGGATTTCAACATTGCCATAGGGGATGTGATGATGAAGCATGGAATACAATCAAGAAAGAAAATATAGAAGAGAAATACCTTGAGAAATTATATTTGAAAGTGGGGAATATGTATGTTTAATATATAACATCAAAAGATATCTTTTTCCTTTGACCCAGCAATACTGCTTCTAGGGTTGTATTCCAAATACATCACAAAAATAGGAAAAGGACACACATGTACAAAAATATTTATAGCAGCTCTTCATGGTGTGAAGAACTTGAAATTGAGGGGATGCCCATCAAATGGGGAGTGACTGAAAAAGTTGTGGTATATGAATGTAATGGAATACTATTGTGCTATAAGAAATGATGAACAGATGGACTTCAGAAAAACCTGGAAAGATGTATATGAACTGATGCTGAGTGAAGTGAGCAGAACCAGGAGAACACTGTACACAGTAACAGTTGATTTTGATCGACTTAGCCTTTCTCAGCATTGCAAGGACCTAAAACATTTCCAAAGGCCTCATGATGGAAAGTGTCATACATATCCAGAGAAACAGCAATGGAGTCTGAATGCAGAGTGAAGCAGATTCTTTTCTTTTTTTTTTTTTGAGGGGGGAGGGCAAGGCAATTGGGGTTAATCAACTTGCCCAAGATCACACAGCTAGTAAGTGTGTCAAGTGTCTGAGGAAGGATTTGAACTCAGGTCCTCCTGACTCCAGGGCTGGTGCTCTATTCACTGTGTGTAAAGTTAAGCATGAGCAGCTTTCCAGAGGACTGCTGCTGTGAACAGCTTTTAAGGATCTGATTACACGGTATAATGAACTCTCTATTTATTCAGTAACAAATCAAGAAAAACAATCACAGAAAATCAAAATACAGCATTCACCATGTTATGGCATAACAACTTATCACTAAAATGGCCATGTAGTTTTCACCAAACTGGTCATATAGTTTTAAACAAAGAACATTTATTTAGTAACTCAATCATTCTGAAGGAGGTGAGCTTCCTTAATTGATACAAAGTAAAGACGTCAAAAGTTTTCCACCCCTAGGTCACATTGTCTTAATCTCTTCATTCAAAAAGTCTTCTTTTGGGGTGGCTAGGTGGCACAGTGAATATATCACCAGCCCTGGAGTCAGGGGGACCTGAGTTCAAATCCAACCTCAGACCCTTAACATTCACTAGCCATGTGACCTTGGGCAAGTCACTTAACCCCAACTGTCCTCCAAAAAGCAAAAAAAAATCTTTCTTCTTAATTGAAGATTAGTTTCTAATCATCCTTAATTATTAAATCCTTAACTCAATCATCTAAATGTAAAGGTCAAAATTCTACACCCCTATTAAATCATGATCTTTTCAGTTTGCATTAAATACTCATGGAGAGGTCTTTTCATCTTGACTTGAGGCAGGCTCTCAGCTTTTGTGGTTCCTCTTCCATAGTCCTAGCTCCTGCCCAAATCTATCCAACTGCCATCTAGGTTCAAAGGCAGATAGCTCTCAGTTCTTTGTCCAGCTTCTTGTGCAGTTCCTGCTCCATATTGAAGCTGACAGTGTCTGGTCCATCTCAAGTACTTCATAGTTACTGTTTCTGGGAAGACAAAGCTTAACAAAGCCACAATAATATTTATATGCATTACTGGCATCCTCATCAATTCACTTTCTGCCTGTGGAATCAACACAGACCTGATAACAAGGTTTGAAGAATCACCACAAATCATCAGTATAGTCCCTGGACCTCTGATATTTTCAGCAAGACCCTCTTCCAGGATTTCTGTAAACATACAAGAAAATCCTCTTTCAGGGCTTCTGAACCAGCATCAAGATCCCAGAGCTTCTGTAACAATAGCACTCTCCTCTATTAGCAGATGAATCTGACAAAGTAATATCAGAACAGACAGACAAAGTCCTGGCACCACAGCCATGCCTCCTCCCAGTTCTCCTCTCATCTCATTTCTCAGTTCTTCTCAATTCTCAGTTTAGTCCTCAATTCTCATTTATCTTCTCAGTTCTTAGCTCTCAGTTCAGTTCTCAGTTCTCTTCTCTCTCTCCAGCAGTAGCAGCCCAGCCTCCAGATGCTCCCTCCCAGAAGTTCTGGCCTTTTTCAGCTTGGGCTTTTCCTTATATATGGTATTAGCTACTCTCTGTTCTGCCCCTTCCTGTTACATCAACAAGTCCATCCCACTGTGGGATTCACAGGTTCTGGATCTTAATATTTAACACAATCATGAACTTGGAACTAAGTGCTAAGTACCTGATTAATTGA
Source organism: Petaurus breviceps papuanus (assembly GCF_028583685.1). Lineage (NCBI taxonomy): Eukaryota > Metazoa > Chordata > Mammalia > Diprotodontia > Petauridae > Petaurus > Petaurus breviceps. The sequence goes on from NW_027186296.1 coordinate 47,783,818, forward strand.
AAATACAAGGGTCATGGAAGATCTTCAAATTCTCATTACCCTTACACTGTGCCACCTAGCTGCCTCTCTTTTTTTTTGTTTTTTCTTTCTCATGGTTTCTCCCAATATAATTCTTCTATACAACATGACTAATGTGAAAATATGTTTAATAGGAATGTACATGTAAAGTCCATATCAGATTGCAGGCCATCTTGTGGAGGGAGAGTGAAGGGAGGAGGAAAAGTTAAACCTCTGAAAGTAAATGTTGAAAACAAAAAAAAATAAATTAAAATTTAAAAATATATATTTTTAAAGAACCAAGGAAATTATCAATAAATGGAAAATTTTTGACAGGATAAGCATATCTTTTAATGGACCACAAAAATATAATTAATACAAAGAACACAAGCAAAATATACAGATCTAAATGGAGGCTGAGTAAGAAGTGAGTTAAATTTTTAAGAAATCATACAAACAATAATCACATTATAAGATAGTAGCAACAAAGAGATAAACGTACTTTGGAATGTGGTTCATGCAATACTCAGAGAAAAAATATTTGCTTGTAAAATGTATTAACAAAATAGGATCTAAGAGGATTGTAGAAAGAAAAAATGTAGAAATATAAAGAAAGTTAAATGAATAAATATTGGCAAAAAGGAAAGAAAATCATCCTTATTTGCAGAGAATTTAACTAGTTAGAAAACTCCAAAGAATCAGTGAAGAACAAATTTAGACATTTAATAGTTTTAGGAAAGCAGCAGGATTCACAGAAATACACACAAACAAAATGCTGGCATTTCCATGTAGTAATAACAAAAACCAGAAAATGAGAAAATAATAGATAAATTTCTTTCAAAAATAATTTCAACATTTCATAAAATATAGGATCCAAGATAAGTGAACACATTCAAATATTATATAAAGACAATTGCAGAACACTATTTTTCTGAAATGAGAGAAGACAGAAAATTGGAGGGAATATTCATTGCTTTTGGTTGGGTTATGTCAATATAATAAACTTAATTATGCTCTCCTAAATTAATTTAAGAATTTAGTGCTATGACTAAAACTTTCTAGGAGTTACTTGATAACTAGACAAAATAATCATAAAATTCATTTAAACAAAACATCTAAGTAATGTAAAGGAAGGAAAATAACGAGAAATATAGAAATGAATCAGGTACAACATTTCTGGATTTCAAACTATGTTATAAAGCAAAAATGATAACTTTGCTACTGGCTAAAAAACAGAAAAGCTGAATAGCAGAAGATACAGATAAGCAAGGCTCAGAAATAATTGAGAACAGTATTCTTGTGGTCTATGAACTTAAGAACCTAAATGATTTGGGAGAAAGATGTCTGATATGAAAACATGTAGGAAAACTGAAAAGTGGTTAGTAAGAATTAGATTTAGATGAGCATATTAAACCACATATATTAGAGGTAGTTGGTGAAATTATTTCAAGTCAAAATATAGCATAAAAGTAATAACCTGTTTTGTACATCACATTTTAGGGGGATGGCATATATTAGGTTTCTTTCTGTGTGTGTGTGTGTGATGCTTATATTTTAGACAGACAATGCAAACGGACAATACATTGTACCAAGAAAGAAGTCAAGAAATTGCTACACTTTTATTACTAGAGGTTGCCAGCTTATCCCTCTCCTATTCTGGTAGGATATTACCTATAGGTGGATCTGCCTCTAGGTCACAGATTACCTTATCAGTAATCTCTTTCAGACCCCTGACTTAAAATATTTACTCCCTACTCTGTTTTGGGATCTGTGTGCTTTATCCTCAGTGGTTCTTCCTATAACTTAATCCTATAAGTCATTCTCCTTCCTTGTTAACTCATCCTTACTTTCCATCAGGGTTTAAATCTGAATTATTTCTTTGTCTTCCTTCATAACTGTAGAATCATGGTCTTTTTATTTCCTAGGACCTAGATCTGCCTCTTAATTTTAGGTTTTAAAGATAAAATTTGTGCTGTCTACAAGGCCACTTACAATGCAACTTTATGATATCTCTTGGACTTTTCTGCATGGATTATGGCCTTATGGACAGTTAGAGCTATAAAGAACTATTTGTTTTTAGTTTTCATCATTCACTTCTATTAGATTTGAATTAAAAAATTTCTCCCCCTCCCTCCACTCCCTTCTCACCAATAGGGGAAGCAATCTGATATAGGTCATACACATACATGTTATAAATGTATTTCCACATTACTCATGTTGTAAAGAAGAATTAGAACCAAAGGGAAAAGCCACAAGAAAGAAGAAACAACAACAAAAAAGAAAAAAATAGTATGCTAGTATATCTGTATTCAGACTACATAGTTCTTTCTCTAGATGTAGATAGCACTTTCCATCATGAGTCTTTTGGGATTGTCTTAGAGCCTTGCATTGCTGAGAAGAGTTAAGTCTATCAAAGTTGGTCATTGCACAATGTTGCTGTTACTATGTATAATGTTCTCCTGGTTCTTCTTACTTCACTCAGCATCAGTTCATGTAAGTCTTTCCACATTTTTCTGAAGTCCACTTGCTCATCATTTCTTACAGAAAAATAGTATTCCATCATATTCATACACCACAACTTGTTCAGCCATTCTACAATTGATGGGCACCCCCTCAATTTCCAATTCTTGAAGACCACAAAAAGAGCTGCTATAAATATTTTTGTACATGTAGGTCCTTTTCCCAAATTTTTTTTATTATCTCTTTGGGATACATACCTAGAAGTGGTATTGCTGGATGAAAATTTGGCTGCCCTTTGGGCATAGTTAAAAATTAATCTCCAAAATGGCTGGATAAGTTCACAACTCCACCAACTGTGCATTAGTGTTCCAATTTTTTCCCCATCTCCAGCATTTATCATTTTTCTGTTTTTTATATTAACCAATTGATAGGAGTGATATGGTGCCTCAGAGTTGTTTCAATTTGCATTTCTCTAACAATAGTGATTTAGAGCATTTTTAGATGACTAAAGATAGCTTAAATTTCTTCATCTGAAAACTTCCTATTTATATCCTTTGACCATTTATCAATTGGGGAATGACTTGCATTCTTATACATTTGACTCCATTCTCTATATATTTTAGAAATGAGACCTTTGTCAGAGACACTGGCTGTAAAAATTGTTTCCCAGCTTTCCAATTCCCTTCTAATCTTGGTTGCATTGCCTTTGTTTGTGCAAAATCTTTTTACTTTAATATAATCAAAATGTTCCATTTTGCATTTCATCATTTTCTCTATTTCTTGTTTGGTCATAAGTATACCTTCATTTTTTTTAAGCAATTGGGGTTAAGTAACTTGCTCAAGGTTACATGGCCAGTTATTTCTGGGTGTGGTGGTAAGTATCTGTGCCCAGATTCGATCCCAGGTCATCCCGACTCTGGGGCCAGTGCTGTTACTCACTGTGCTACCTGGCCACCCCTAGAGTACCTTCATTTTAAAGCAAAGGAAACTGAGATTCAGAGAAGTATAATGATTTCCTAAGATCATACAGAATGTTTATGACAAGGTCATGACTACAACTGAAGTCTCAAGGAGTCCCATTCTCCAAACTGGGCAAATCTGTCTTCTTTTCACCCTTACTATCTGCTAGAACAGCTGTCCCAAGTAGCTATTTGTGTCCTGTCTTAGATCTTGCATTCCATGAAATGGTTTTACTAATGTTCTTTTACTTGAAAAGCTATCAGGTAATTTACAAGTTCATCTTCCTAAGTCACTCTTATAGAGGTTCCAGCTTGCTCCATTATTTCACCTTCCTCCTACTATCAGGATTACTTTGTGCTCCAGCTACTCTGGCTTTCACCCAACTTGGAAAGATAAATCCCAACTCAAAGAAGAATTAGATTATGTCATTCTTTTAAATTATATGTCTGAAACTAATAAGGACAACAAAGAATCTATAAATTAACAAGTTTTTAGTAAGTATCTATTATCTGCCAGGGGTGCTGGGAATACATAAAAGTATGCACAAAGAATAAAATAGTCACTGCTCTCATTGTAGTTTACAAGTAAAATTTAAATTTACCATTAGGAATTATAATTAGAGCTTTATGAGAAAGAAAGATGAAATTATTGGGTGTAGTGAAATTTATAGATTTTATCTCACTCTTCTTCTAATCATATCCCTTATGACTGATAATCAAGAATAGGTTATATTTAAGTACTATCAGATATCCAAGTATAATATCAATCCAAGAGGCATCCTAGTTTTGATTTGTAATTCTCTAGGAAACTACTTTTTCATATGAAAATGAGGGCTATTTTTCATCCATAAATATCATTATGCTTACTTAATATATATAACATTTATAATTATATTAATTTAATCTACTATTTCAAAGAATAAATATTTAAAATAAGGTTCTAATATTTGCTATTTCTAATTTCACATTAGAGAAAAATTTTTTAGCAATTCTATATTAATGCATGAAATATAGCTCATTATTTTAAATTAATGATGTGTGTCAACAAGGATAAGTTTCCTGGGGCCCTGGCAAGGAAAATTCTATTCTTTCCTTAGTGAGAATACCTCAAACTAGAAATGTTCCAAGTTGTCTTTCCATAAACTATTTTAAAATAAGAAGGTAAAATCATGTCTAATTTTCAAAACAAATAATTTTAAAGTTAGCAATTAAGTTGTCAATCCCTGAAGAAAATTTTATACCAGTTCTGTTATGAAACTATTTAAAGATGTGATTTTCTTCCTATTTCAAAAATTGGACTTGTTAAATCTTCCAAACCCCAACGTACATGGTTCTAAAAATCTCCTATTAGTCACCCTATCCCTTGTACATCAATGATTTCATGGAAGAAAACTGCATATTTTTTCCATGTAACCAAAATGACAGTCCATCTCTTCCATGACAACAGGATCAAAGTACAATGAAGCTTCACTGGCATTTTATTCAGTTAACATAAAAGAACAAATTTTATTTTTACAGGAGGTCACTAAGACTAGAAATAGTTTTAGACTGGAAACCATGAAGGTTTACAATTGCTTGTGTAGTAGGAAAATTCTCTCAGTATTTAAAGATGTTATGATAGTTGTTTTCACAAATATGCTGGGAATATAATGCTCTGCTAAACCAAATACTCTAACAGAAAATTACCACTCTATCATACACACATGGATTATCTTTGTAATGGAAGTCCAATAATTGTCTAGTATTTTTATTGCAGGTAAACTAAGGGCTCCTATCAGTGAAAAGCAAGATAAAAGAGAGTTTATTTACTATAAAGAGTTCAACAGCATAAGGCTTTGTTTACCTAAGAACACTAGCAACAATCCATGAAATTAACATAGTGTTTTTCATTTTTGGTGCAGAAATTATTAAGAAAATAATACAAGACAATTATTGAGCTGCTATTCCAGTGGCTTTTGCTTCACTTCCCTGTTCTCTATCACTGGGTCTTTTTGTTTAATATGCATGAAGCTCATTGGACAGAAAGCCTAATAATTCTCTGTTCTTTGTTTCTTTCTATTTCTTTCCTCCTCCATTGAAAGTACCATCACTTAGCTGATCTAGTGTCTAGCTGAGTTAAATATGAGAGAAAGTAAATTGATTGAAACACAATCCAATTAAGATAGAAGTGATGCTGATGGGTGGGCATGAAACACTGAATAATATGGCAGAGGTAATTTTAGTTCTCTCAAAAGAAAGCACTTATTAGCCTTTTGCTTCTTGCTTTATTAGATAATGTATAAGGCCAGAAGCAACATTTTCTATCTGTATTTAACTGAGATTCTAATCCTTTCTTAGAGATATGGACCTTATCATCATTTTCCATGCCTCCCAGACTAGACAATTATACTTAAATACCACTTTGGATGTAGAGCCTATAACAAAAGCAATAGTCAATTCGTTTAACTTGGAACATTTAAAAGGGAGAACATTTGTTTACACGGGAGTATCTCCTTACTTTTCAATTCACTTAGGGTCTTTTGGGTGACTGATTGTATTAGAGCTTTCCCACATATCCCAATTTTATCCTAGAGTTCATTCCAACAATTCAAAGATCTGAATTTTAAAAATTATTAATAAAGGTTTTCTACAAGGGGTGAATCCTTATTCTTATGGTTCTTCTACAATGCATAAAATGGAAACATAACGAAGCCTTCATTGATGAATGGAAAAAAAAAAACTTTTTTATTTACTCTGCATCCCACACCTTCAGTTCCAAAACCTTTCTTTCTTCAATCTGCCAATGCCTCTCCCAATTCTCTCTCAGCAAAAGTGATTCTGTCTACTATGTATTCTCTCTCCTCTTCTTTATGCCATACTTCAATATCCCTCTACCTATTCCCTTATACTTTCCTTTAATTCTATCTCCAAGGAACTGGTTTTCTTTTTCTTTGCCAAGGAGAATTTGTGCTTCTACTTGTCTGTGTTGCATCTTTTTACCTCTATCTCCTCTAGCCACTCATCCCAGTCTTTTCTCCTCTTTCACTCATCTTTGATCTCTCCTTGTATATTGGTTGATTCCCTTCTGTCTTACACATTATTACTCAAACATAATGCCTTAAAGTTTGCAAAGCAATTTATAAATATTACTTTATTCAATCCTCTTAACAACTCTGTGAGGTAGGTGCTATTATCATTCCCATTTTATGGCTAAGGAAAATGAGGCAGACAGATTAAGTGGCTTGTTGAGGATCACAAAACTAATGTCTAAGTTTGGATTTGAACTCAGGTCTTTCTGAGTCCAGGTCCAATGTTTTGCAATGGTACCATGTAGCCACTTGGGTCTACATATTTCAGAAATTTTCACCTGACCCTGCCAGTACTACAGCTTATCGTCCTACATCTTTCCTCCTTTTTACAACTAATCCACTAGAATTAATCATCTAACTTTAATGTGGATTTTTCTATTCAACTAAAATTCCCCTAGTTTTTGCTTACTTGCTATATCTGATGGACTTTTAAAAATTCTTATCCTTTTGGTATCTTTTTGACTTATGATAAAATTGTCTACCCTTTTCTTGGATATTTTCTCTTTCCTTGGCTTCTGTAACTCTTTTTCTCCCTCTATTTTTCTTCTTCCTGATGACACTTCCTCAGTCTTCTTTGTTGGATTATTATCCATTAACTACCATCTTAGAATGGGCTCCATCTTGGACCCTCTTCTCTGTCTACATATACTTTTCTAGAGATCTCATTAGCTTCCATAGTTTTAATGTTATCTCTACTCAGATGACTCCTAAAGTCTCTCTCTCTCTCTCTCTCTCTCTCTCTCTCTCTCTCTCTCCAGACTGATTATCATTCATGAAGTCACTGTATATCATTGAATGTCGAATATCTCCTAGATGACTTACAGGCACCTCAAAGTCAACCTATGCAAAACAATGCTTTCTCTTCTTTTCAACTTACTCCCCACATATTCTCCTCCCATTTCTGTTGAGGGTGTTATCATCCTTATGGTTACAAGGTTCACAACCACAGGGTCATCATTAAACCTTATGTTAACATGCCCAGCAAGTTAATGCATTCCCACTCTACATACCTCTTGTATCTATTTCATTTTCCTCAATCCTATGCTCACTACTTTAGTCCATATCCTCATCACTTTTTTATTGATCTCTTTTAACTTTCTAATTGATCTCCTTGTTCCCCTTCCCCCCCCGCTCCACACCCTATCCCCCTCCTGCAACCATCGTCCATACTATCGACAAAATAATTCCCTTAAGGTACATGTCTGACCATACCATTCCCCTGATCAGAAATCTTCCTTGATTCCCTGTTGCCTGGAGGATACAACACACTCTCCTTAAGTTAACATTTAAGGTCCACCATTATCTGCCACAAACTGTGTTAGCATTTTTAATTCTTACTGTAAATCCTTTCTGTGAACTTTATATGCCATATCAAATAGACTACTAGTCTTTCCATAATTTTCTCAACCTACTCTTTTCTGTGACCGACTCTTTCACTCTATTTCAGCTACACAGAAATGGTCATATCCTCCTTGACCTTGCCATCACCTTCACAAGTGTTCTATTTACATGGTCACAAATTCAGAAATTTTATTCTGATAATCTTTTATTATTCTAACTTTCCCACTATTGCATTATCATCCTCACAGTGACATTCAATGGAGTTCTTACTTCTGTATGAGGCAACCATTCTTGTTCTAATTTCACTCTCCTTCCTTCCCTATCTTGACCACTTTGTAAATAAATTCTTTTCACTATCCTTTGCACTTGAATCCCTTCCCAATGCCTATCACCGATCATATCTGCCACACTCTGACCTTAGCTTATTCCCACTGTCCATCTCCATCATTCCCATTCTTGGGCTGCTGAATAGACCTAAAGAAAACCATGAACCCACATTAATCAGGACCACTACAAATTTATGTTACATAATCTTAACTGGGCTTCCAGTGCAGCAAGGCAATGTGTTTACTCCTCTTTAAGCTATTAACTATGCAACTTACCATAGAGCTTTTTCCAAATGTTCCTCAACCCCCTCTACTACCAGCCCTTCTACCTATCCTCTCAGTCGAAGATCTAGTTCCATACTTAACCAAAAACAAAAGAAAATAAACAATAAGAAAACCAGGCTATTCAGTGAGACCTCCATATTTCCCTTTCCTTTCTCATCACTCAGACATTTTCCCCTACTATCTCTCCTTTACCTGCCTCACAGAAGAGGTAGCACTTCTTCTTGCCAAGGTAAACTTATGAACAAGCATCTTTCATTGAATCTTTTCCCATTTTGTTCATCAGACTACCCCCCTTTAATCACCACTGTGCACTCTCTAAATTTCAATCATTCCCTACATACTAATGCATCCATCATCCCCTCCCCCAACCCAAAACAAAACAAACAAAAAACCCTCAGTTGATTCTGTCACCATCCAGCTGTACTGACCCTTCTTAGCTAAACTCCTTGAGAAAACCATCTATGCTAGGTTTCTTTACTTCCTTTGCTTTCACTCAGTTTTTTTTTAATCTGTTAATTCATGATGCTATTACTGTCTTAGGGTTCTAATTTTCTTGGTCTGTGGAGACAGATGTAATTGTTCTACCTCTGGTGCAAAATTCTTCTTTGGAGGAGCTTTTCATAGTGAGGGAGAACTGGTAAAAATGTCTAGTCTTCCATTTCAATGGTCACATGGTATAGAAGTTTTTTCATATTTCCATTGAGGTAAAAGAAAAATGCAATTTTCAAAACTTTCCTAGGGTGCAAAAAGGCTTTGGCTCATATGAATACAGTTTTAAAATTTTTGTTTCTTCCACAGAATTTCTAAATTATTGTCTGTGTAAATCTATCCCATTCTCTGCTCATCTGCTATCTTGACCATTATGATCCTTTATTCAATAATTTAACATCTTACTTCTCTTTGAGATGATAAGAAATATCATGTCAAGAATTATTTTCTTTCTCATTTTTTCATTTATTCTTTCTCATTATTTCTATTCCATTAGTGATTCCCTACTGACTTTTGAATCAAATAAAATTTTCTATACTAATCTCCACAATCCAAAGCAAACCAATAACAATTTATTGAGCATGTACTATTGGTAAGATACTGGGGATACAACAATAAAATTGAAAACAATTTCTCTATTATTCTATCCTTGTCTAAAATGTCTTTGCCACTTTAAACATTTTCCTTAGTCACATACTTTTCTCAAACAAATGGTATTTTTCTGTGTTTTCTTATTCCCTTGTGATCATCTCCTGATACAGGCAGCCCACAACCCTGAAACTAAAACCTGTAGAAATAACAATGCTTCCAGTCTATTGCCATCATCCTGGGAAAAGCAACTCCTTGTGGAGACATAGCCCACCAACTCCTCCTACAAGGGCTACAGCCATAACAAATGCAGACCCAGAAAGGAAAGTTCTTGTCACCAAAGACCCTGGCCCTGCAAAATAGCTCAACATTAGAAAATTATATGATTGAATTGATGGAAATGGTATTAAAGAAACAACATTAACATTAGATATGCTGCTGTACCCTAATGAGTATGAAACTTTTTCATCTGACCTTACAGCTGACACCTTCCAAATAGCTTGTTCTCCCCCTTTAAAATGTGAGGTCCTTAAGGACAGGGACTTTCTTAATTTTTTATTTGTATTCCCAGACCTTAGCACAGTGCTTTGTGCAAAGTAAGGACTTAATAAATCCATTTGTTCATTTATTTCCATGCAATCTTCTAAGTTGCTACATGTAAGCAGAATATTCATAAACTTAAAATTATCTTCTTTATTTCTTTAAAATTTTTTAATTTAAATTTATTTATTAAAAATTAAATTTAATTCTTTAAATTTCTCTTCAACATTCATTTTTTTCCATTTTCAAAAGAAAATTTGGATTATTTTGGAGGCCAAAAAATATTTGAAAAAGTATTAAAAAACTTTGCATCCCTAGAGCTAGAGGACACAGCTGGAGTTGGGTCAAAGAAGAACTAAATTCAAATCTTGCCTTAGATTCTTATTAGCTATACAATCCCAGATATGTCACTTAACTTCTTTCAACCTCAGTTTCCTCATAATCAAAATGGAGATAATGATAGTATTTATATCTCTTTATCTCAGAGTTGTTGTGAGGATCAAATGAGATAATGTGTAAGTGTAAAGCTTACAAGAAATAAATGCTAGGTATTTTTATTATTGTTATCAGTTGAATTCCTAAACCAATCCTTCCTCTATCCTTTTGATCACTCTTCACATGTTTTGTCTGTTAAAATTATACTGGATTCATAGTCCAATATTAGGTACCGCACCTTATAACTAGTTTGCCTTTTATCACAAGATAAAAGCAAGTGGTCCCTCATTTGGGGCAGCTAGATAGTGCAAAGGAGAGAGCACTGGGCTTGGAATCTGGAAGACTCATCTTCATGAGTTTAAATCCTGCCTAGATATTTACTAGATGTGTGATCCTGGTCAAGTCACTTAACTCTGCCTCAGTTTCTTATTTGTAAAAAAAATGATTGGGAGAAGGAATAGCTAAACACTCTAGTACCTTTGCCAAGAAAACCAGGGTCATGAAGAGTTGGGCACAACTGAAAAATCACTCAATAACACCTATGAACACTAGATCATAGGATCCTAGATCTAGAAGTGGAATGAATTGTAGAGGTCATTACTTTCCATTTATAGAGGGAGAAACAGAAGAGCAAAATAGTTAAGTGATTTTCCAAGGTCATACAGGTAGTTAAAAAACAAAGTCCAAATCTGAATTCAAGTTTTGTGACTCTGAGTTCAACCTTCTTTCCATTGAACTAGAAGTCTTTAAACCAACCTACTAACTTAGAATAGCATTATAACTAGACCATATAAACATTCACCTCAGCAAAAATCTGGAGAAAGAATCAATAAACTATCTTTAAAAATTGTCTTTGTGATAGTTCTGTCTGGCACATAGTAGATGCTGAATAAATACAAGTTGCCTAACAAAACTACTGTAAGAGTAACCAGGGAAACCCTTGGTCAATTTATGTTCTCCAATCAATCCCACGAGATTATAGGGTATTGTTTTTGGGACAGATTGAACCCATTGGATTGATTCCCACTGACTAAGATGCAGGAAGATGGATTCTCCCTGGAACAGTCACCCTCTTTGTCTTCTATAAAAGCAACCTGTAAAATTCTTCAGGCCCGTTCCCATGATTTCCTTTCCTTGGCCCTTCTAATGGAAGAACAACAAGGTGGGGCAAGGGAGCAAAAGAGAATAAGACTGGGCCAGAGAAACCAATAGATACTAGGAAAGCACAACCTAAATGGATTTTTTTCCAATATGGCTCCACAAACTCCCTTTGTATATCTATAATAGAGGCTTTACTGGGTTTGGAAAGGTAGCAGCAGAACTCCTCTGTGGGGAGAGGGTGAAGAATGATTCTTTTCCTTTGGAGAGGGCATAAGAAAGAAGGGAACTGAAGGTGGTTTTTGCTCCAAGCAAAATTTCAGAACAGAGAAACTAGAAGAATGCATGAATAACTATACTATTTTGACGCAGACCTTTTTAGCCATAAACTATACTGATGCCTTTCCTAGTAAGAGGTTGCATGTGGATTGCATTAGTTTGTGTACTGGTTGGTAAAGGGCAAATGTGTCATACCCTCAACTCAAGAATATATACAGGGCACAGTCTCAGTTACATGATTGCCCAAAAGGTCATAGTCTCTATAACAACCTCATTTAAATTCCTATGCATTATATTTTCTGCCTTAAACTCTCTCCTGAAATCTCCTCTCTCATTCCCATTATCTAATGGACACCACAAACCAGATATCCTAAAACCATCTTAAAACCAAAACACCCAGAAGTTTCTTTTTTCTCTCCTCTTCTTAAATTTCCTTTTATTCTTTTTTAAAAAAATAAAAAATAATGTATTTTATATTTTCCCCAATTACATATTAAAACAATTTTTAACATTTGTTGGTTATGGGGTTTATTTTTTAGTTTTCTCTTAGACATCCATGCTCACATCCCTGGTGTCATCCTATACTCATTCTCTCTCACCTCTCATATCCAATCAGTTGTCAAATCCTTTCAGTTCTACCTTTGTAATATCTTTTGTATACATCCACCTCTTCTTTCACTCTTCCACTACTCTGGTGCTGACCCCAATCACCCTATGTCGAGACTACTGAAAAAGCATTTTCATTAGTCTCCCCACCTCAAGTCTCACCCAGCTTCATTTGACCCTGTACTCAGATGCTTAAGTGGTTTTCCAAGAGGTAAATCTGACCATGTCACCCTTCTCCACCCCACTATGCAATAAGCTCCTCTGGTACATTATTACCTCCAAGATCAAATACAAAATTATGTGTTTTCTTTTTAAATCCTTAATCACCTTCCTACCTTTCTGGTCTTCTCACAATTTACTCCCTTCCATGTACCCTGAGATCCTGATACTGGTCTCCTCATTATTCCTCACACTCCATCTCTTAGCTCTTTGTGCTGTCACAGGGCTATCCTCCACATCTGGCATTCTCTCCTTCCATATATCTACTTCTTGGCTTCCCAGTCTTTCTTTACATTTCAACTAAAACCTCACCTTTTTTTGTTGCTTTTTGGAGGGCAATTGTGGTTAAGTGACTTGCCCAAGGTCACACGGCTAGTTTGTGTGTGTGTGTGTGTGTGTGTGTGTGTGTGTGTGTGTGTGTTAAGTGTCTGAGGCTGGCTTTGAACTCAGGTCCTCCTGACTCTAAGGCTGGTGCTCTATTCACTGCACCACCTAGCTACCCCTAAAATCTCACTTTTTTAAAGAAGCTTTTCCTGATTTGTCTTAATGCCATTCCTCTGAGATTTTCTCCAATTTATCCTGCACATAGCTCATTAGTGCATAGTTGTTGACAAGTCTCTCCCATCAGAAAGTGCGATCCTCTAGGAGTGTCTGTTTTTGCATCCCCAGTGCTTAGCATAGTGCCTGGTACATAATAGTTCCTTAATAAATACTTATTGACTTGACTTCTACAGCCATAGCTTGGTGTACCTAGAGAACAGAGTTTGAAAGCTGAAGACTTAGGTCAGAGTTCTGCCTCTGATTAGTGAAATGACCAAGGCTGAGTTGCTTAACCATTCTGAGATGTATTTTCTTTGTCTATAAAAAAGATAATGATGCATGATGTACCTTCTGTAAAGTTTTCTTTTTGTTTCATAATATAGGCAAATAAGGATTTATTTTGATTTAGTTTGGAGGATCTTGTCATATTTTTAATATAATTCTTCTATGTAAATTTATTATATAGAGCTGTTGGTATGTAACCTTTGATTATCTTCATACATTTGTACTTTTACTTTTTACTTATGTTCATTTGAGTACTTCATATAAAGATGATCCCACTTTCAATCAATGGTATTTCTTACTGTATTTGAATATAAGGAAAAACCCAACTAAAATAATTTTTTTCCATTTACTCTTCAAAGAAAATCTGTGAAGTATCCTTTTATTTATAGAGAAAATGTTCAGAGAAATATGGTTCAGAGGGGCAGCTAGGTGGTGCAGTGAATAGAGCACCAGCCCTGGAGTCAGGAGGACCTGAGTTCAAATCCAACCTCAGACACTTAACATACACACACAAAAAAAACTAGCCGTATGACCTTGGGCAAGTCACTTAACCCCAATATCCCCTCAAAAAAAAGAAATATGCCTCAGTTTCTCTACTAATAATTATACATTAAAAGAACTACAAGCTATTGTCCATACATGATCTAAGTATTTTGTAATTCTTAGCATAATTTAGCTTTCTATCATGTCATTACTGATCTAGTGGAAGCAGAAGTGGGCTGCACAGGGCCAAGACCACTTCATATTTTTATGTTTCATCACTCATCATGTCCAAAAAAATCATCATATATTCACAAATTTGGTGGTATTTAGCTTTTATGGATCCAGTTTGGCTAATGCTTCAACAGCAGACATAAGACCTACATCTCACATATTTCTAATTTGGTGCAAAAAGAAGATACTACTACTGCTCTATTACTTCCAGAACCTCAGTGAGGATCTGGAGTAGGGCTTTGATCAGATAGGTACACACACACACACACACACACACACACACACACACACACATACTATCTATATAAAAGCATGTATATGTATATTTCCCCACATACATATTAAATTACAGGAGAGCAACCATGATGTCATGGATTTCCATCCTTGGAATAAATAAAACCTGTCTCTGACACACAATAGCTCTAGGGTCTATAGGTAGGTCACTTTACCTCTAAAGATCCTATGTGACTCTTTACATTTTTTAAATTTTTTTTCCTAATTACATGTAAAAACAATTTCAAAAATTTAAAAACAATTTTGAGTTTCAAATTCTCTCCATTTTTTCTTCCCTTCCCCCCTCATTAAGAAGGAAAGCAATTTGATGCAGGTTATACACGTGCAGTTATGGAAAACAAGTCTGCATATTAGTCACCAACACACCTCTTAAAGATCAGCTATAAATGAATTACTCATCTGCTTCAGTGGAAGAAGATTCCCCTCAGGAGTTCCCTAAATTGATGAAATCACAAATTTGTGCCTCCTCCCTCTCTGACATGTATGTAAACGTAGGTATCTGTAGATATATGTCTACCTTTACATAAATATCATATATACACATCTGTATATATGATTTATACTATTATTTACACAAATATACCAACATATAATATTCCTTGCCCTTTCCCATACCAGCCAATGATATATTTCCTAACTTCTGATCTTTCCTCCTTCAAAAAATGAATATGATGGATTTGAAACCCTGTATTTAGGTCCTTTAGCAACAGCTATTTTATATAATATTAGATTGCATTTCAAAGTACAAAATGAAGTGTGCAAATATGTGGTATCTCAATTTAAACATTTTTTTCCTTACTCATTTGAAATAAAGAGAAAAAGATCAACAAATTGTTTCTGTTTTCTTTAAGATTCTTACACCCTCTTTCACTTTTGGTCTCTTGAGACAAGCAATCATTGATTAAGCACTTACAATGTGCTAGGAATACAAGAACAAATGTTCACATGGACTATTTATGCCTGACCTGGGGTAGAACATTCCAAGCTTGTATTGGTCTAACCAACCACAGTCAGACACACTGTAACTTGACTCTAGAAGAGTGATATCATTTTGATCCTCTTCAAGAATGAAGGACAGCCAACCAACCAACCAACCATGTGCTGGGAATACTAGAATAAGCAGAAAGACTGTTCCTGTCCTAAAGGACCTTACATTTTAATGAAGGAAGATAACACATTGCAAAAAAGCTAAAGGGAAGCACAAGGAGATACTAGAGTGGGGGTGAGGATAGGGAATGGCTAGCCTTGAGGCCTTCCTTGAATTGTGGTTCTGGAAGAAGATATTCAGAGGAAGAAGCCTTAGAGATAGAGGTTGTTTACAACTTCCACATTTCCAGTCCTTAGAGCTGTCACTGTCTAACTGTTGCATCTTCATTTTCTTTTCCTCCCATTTCCTCTTCTTCTGTCTTTGACTTAATTTCTCTCTAAAAAACCAAGCCATTGCTGGCTTCATATATTTATATAAATATATGGTATTATATATTCATAATGAATATTTCTGGGATTCTTTCCAGATAATGTTTATTTGTCTAAGTTTTCAGTGAGGGCTATTCATTCCACAGTGATTTCATAGTCTACTTGGCAGTTCCTATTCATGAAATGCTGCAGGGCCTGCTGCGTTTATCTTTTTCTCTTTATTTTAAATAAGTAAGAAAAAACTGTTCAACAAAAGACATCTTTTAATTTGAAATCCTGTTGCATTTAGGTCTAACCTTCAGGATTCCTCTAAATCTTATGATATCTCATGAGTGTCAATGGAGCACACATGCTATATCTAGCTGTCATTACTAAATGACCAGCCCAACACATGTTCTGGCCATACATTCCTCTGGTAATGTCCTTAATGCAGCATGTAGTAACTCCCATTACTTTATATTTACTTATATATCTATACCTTTGATCCCCAAGTACAATGCATTAGTATTCACTGAATTACTGCTTTTATTTTTCTCAGTTCTTCATAGACCATATGCTATATTCTATTCATATCCATCATGCATCTTTTTGTGGCCCATAGGTGAAATATAACTTGAATTTTTCAAAGTCAATGATAATCCATTCTTTATAGACACAGCTTTATAGGGAAAATACTGGCAGTATAAGGCAGACTTTGATTCTAGGAAAAAAAAAATGTCTGCTCATTAAAAGCATTACATAATTTGCTTATTTTAATTCAGTCTACTCTCTTTCTTTTATTCAATTCTCAGTTCATTGTTTATTTGAAGTGTGCACTGAACCTGAAAGTTAATTGACCATCTCTATAGGGTATCCTTCCACCTTAAAATCTAGACCAGAAGTGTCAAACTCTGCCCACAGAACCCCCAAATACAGATAGAAACAAAACAGAATATAATTAGGAAAGATTTAACACAATAAATAAATATATGACAAAACCAGTTAGACAATGAATGTGCCATATTAATTATTTTCTCTTATGCTTATATTTAGACTCTTTTAAGTAATTATGGGTATGTGTGTGTGGTTTCTACAAAGTCCTTCATCTTTGTGCAATCAATATAATGTCATTCACAAAGAACTGAATTTGGAAGACCTCATCATTTAGATGATGTGGGGACATCTTCAGAGAAAGTGACAAATACTTTTAACAAACAGGTCTTCTTGATTTATGCTTTGTTTGTTTATAATAGAGTCATCAAATTTAATAATGCTATTTACATCTTTTGATAAATATTAAATTATTTCAGTATATGCATGGAGAATACTTTGTTGGAGGAGAACCTTCACGGTAATTTTTGCTTTACAAAAACATTTTTTATAGTCAACAAAGAGTAAGTGTAGTGGAGCCTTGGTGTCTCTACACCTTACAGTGTGACTATAGGGATGTAGTCTATTAAAGAATATCAGGATGTTGATCCAGGAGAAAAGAAGACTCAGTGTGGACACGATAGCTCATGAAGATAAGCAAATTTTTTTCTGTTTGGCTTAAGAGGAAAGAACCAGGAAAATTAGATGCAGGTTTAAAAGATGGAAATTTAGGGTTAGTATCAGGAAAAAAAATGTCCTAACAATCAGCTCTGTCCAAAAGTAGAACAGATTGCCTCGAGAGAGTTCCTTTCCTTTGAAGTCTTCATGCAGAGACTAGATAATCACTTAGATATACCATGAGAATTCCTGTCACATATTAGTAATATAAAACATCTGAAGAGATCACTTCCAAACCTCCAATTTTGTGATTGTGTGGTCCTTTCCTAAAACTTGCATATTCCCCCCTCCTATCTTTATCATGGTTACCCTTGATGTATATGAAGATCATTCCCACACATTTTGTAGAAATCAGGAAGGAGGCATATGGATTCGTAACTATTGATATCTTTTCAATCTACTCTTCTGCCTTTTTCATCCCCAGTTACTCAGTACCTTGATGTCATCAAGAGATCTTGAGAAATCATCTCACAACTGTTTTCAAATTGTGTTCTCTCAAGTATGGACCTCCTCTCTATATATTTGACTTAGTCCAGCAGTCCTTATCTCTTTTCCTTACTGATATTTCTGTTTATTCATGAAGGACAGCAAGCACTGTGATGTTGAAATATAGATATAGTGGCACCAGTGCTATTTATAGTGTGAATAGTGTGCTAGAAAAATCTTGGAAAAATATTTTCCACTTTTGTTTATCAAACTCCTTTCAGGAATGAAGACAGAGGAAATCCTAACAAGTAATTCCTATTAACCAACTTCATCTGGGACCTCACTACACCAAGGCAGTCTTTTAATCTCCACAAATTGATTTCCTATCTCATGACCCAGAGAAACATTCCAAACTTTTTATTCCCTCCTCAAGTCTCCTTATACCTCTTTTCCCCACTTCTCCTTTGGCTGAAATTTTTGCTTCTCATTCTACTAAAAAGTTCATGTGAACTACCTCTTTTCCATTCTCTTTTCTTTGCATTATCTCCTACTCTTTCCTTTCCCCAAATAAGTTGTCCTTCCTTCTACCAAGGCCATCTCTGACAATGAGGTGGTCCTTTTCCCTACTGAGATCAACCACTCTGTATTTGTACTTGATACCATGTCCTCATGTCTTGCCCCAAAACTGCAACCTTAAACATTCTCCTTCTCTCTTGAATCTTCACTCTTTCCAAACTGATTTCTTCTCTACTTCCTTCAAACATGTCCAAATGTCTTTCACTGCTTAAAAAAAAATCAAAACAAACTCTCACTAGATCCTATAATCTCTTCAAACTATCAGCTGAATGATCTTTCTAGTACAAACTTTTAGAATAAGATATCTATACTACTTCCTCTTTCTTGCCTCTCACTTTCCATCTCTGCAGTCTGACTTTTGACCTCATGATTCAACTGAAAACAATCTCCTCAAAATCACCAATGATTCCTTAATCTTTAAAAAGTAAAATTTTATTGGTATCTTTTGTTTGCATATTCCTCAAGTGTATTTGCCCTACATTGCTCTGTACTGTTTCTGTGATGAATCACTTTATAACCTATCATTTTCCTCCAAAAGGTATAAAAATTAGTTTATATTCTAAACCAATATTGCCTCTGCTGTCACATCTTTCTGAATGGTAAAGATATCAAGTGTTTCCTGGCTAACACATTTTCTACACTCCTTGAAGTGCTGATTTTATATGTGTGTGTGTGTACACACATACACACACACATTAAACTATCATATACATTGGTAATAGTCTGTGTGGATGTTTTTTTTTCTTTATCCATTTCCAGTTTTCTTCAGAGTTGTGTTGGTGGTGATTGTCAGTAGCTTACTTTAATTGGTCTGATTAGACTTGTTTTAATTTTACATCCCTATTTCTCATTTTCTAATACAGTACTGCTTTTGACTTTGCTTTTTGGCAGCTGTTTTCTATCTTTCTCTTTAATTTTTCTTTTGTTATGTTACTTGCTATTAAGGCCATATACTTCCTCTACTTTAAAAAAAATTCATGACATGCAGATGTACTTCTTCCATGGTTTATAGAGCCTTAAATCTCTTTAGTAAGTTAATCTTGAGACATATTCTAACATATTTCCCTAAGAGCTTCCAGTTTTTGGATACTTCAGAAAAAAAGTGCAAATGGATTGAAATTATTCAGATAATTGACTCAATTCAATATGTTACATAGCTATAATCATGCTCAGAGCATGCTCTTTCTAATAAATCACTTCTAAGGGTATGACAACTGTTATCTAACTATATGTTGACAGCTTACTTACTTTTAAAATTACACACCAAGCTTTTTATTTCTTTAACAAAGGAAGTACTAAAGAGAGACATGATTTTATTTTCAAAATCCTTTTGTTTTTTTTGTCAATAAATCATCTTACTTTACTTTGAATCTTTATTCAAAATGGGATGTAGTAGTATTGTCCTTAAGATAGGAAAGCATTTAAAATAAACAATTTACTGCCTTCTGCTCTCCCCTTTATATAAAGATTCTCTTATTATTATAGTATATGACTGCTAAGCAAATTAGTTTCTGCACCAGGAAATGTAGAAAGAAAAAAAAAGCCCTGTTCATTCTTTTGGAGAAGCTCATTGTAATCTAATCATACTGACATTCTGAAATGGAGGAGAGAATTAAAACTCTACAAAATATTACAACCATATGACATATTGTCTAAACTTCCTAAGTTAACAAATCTGCTCTTTTTGCACTTTGTGTATAATTTTTTTCATACTGCCTGGAATAATATGTCACAGCCCTGAGTCAACTAGGTCTTGGCATATGATAGCATCAAATGTTTTTTAAAAAAATTTCCATTTCACCTCATAAAAGGCTAGTTTTGGGGATTTTATTTCATTTGAAGGGAGCATATCAATATTTGTTCTTAATGGCAGTTGCCAAGCTTCTTCTAGGTCTAAAGAATTTAGCTATCACAGTACCAATTGTTGCTCTCATTTAATATTTACTGAATGCCCTCAATGTGATTCATACCACAATGACCTTACTGCCCAGAAGGTGATGTTACTGAGCAGCAAAAGGAAAATTTAACATATCTCATCAAACAACTTCAAGTCAATACCATTTAACTTGAACAACAAAGCCCTTTTATTACACAGATTTACCTGTTTTCACCCATATTTTGGTTCATTTAAAAAGTATGGGTGATATGAAATTTGAAAAGGAAATTTAGTTTGAGTGTCAGATACCAGATTGACCTCAAAAGAGTTCTGATTACTTAAAGTGTAGGAAAAGATGAAATTGTAATTAAATATTTTCCTTACCTTCTCACCACAATGGTATCAGAAATACTTGCAGGTATCTCTAGAACTATCTGAGAACTCTGAGGAATTGTGTTTCTTGAGAAAAGATATAGAAATGTAATTAAGAAATGCATTTTTCCTCACTGAATGTTTTGACTTCATAGGTACCTATTGCCCTACTAACAAAACATTTAATAGCATATGAAAAAGGGTCACCAAAAAAAATTAAACTGGTTATTGTTGGAAATATCCTCACTAGTGAGGAATGTATTCACTGGAACAACCAAGGTCATTCAATATGGTATGGTTAAGAAAGGCAATTATTACATTAATAACTATAGCACTGTAAATTACAAATTGACTGAGATAGGCCTAGAACTTTAAAGGCCTAGAATTTTAAAGTAAATAATGAAAAAAAAGTTGGAATGTATTACCACACCATAAATAAAAATGTATTTCCACACACATACTAAAAAGTAGTAATCATTAAAACCATTTGACACTGAAATAAACAATGAAATATCAGAACCAACTGAATTTGCAATGTGGTATTCAATAAACCAGAAGACACAAATTACTGAGGAAAGAATAATCTGTTTGAAAAGAACTGCTGGAAAATCTGGAAAGTAATTAGAAGACTATAAGTTTAGACAAATATTTTATACCACTTAACCATAATAAACTCAAAATAGTTTTACCTAAATATTATTATCTGAATATTAAATGTTATACAATAAAAAAATTAGAAGATAATAAAATAAGATACCTTTTACAGATAAAACTAGGAGATGAATTACTTTTAAATCAAACAATTTTAGTGATAATTTTATTTTTAGCATCACCTAGATGCCTCTACGTTCTGCTATCCTGTACCAGAAAGCAGTCTTTACAACAAATACTTTTTAAAATAAAATAAGGAAAAAAAAACAATGATAAAAACTGATCAACTTGAGAGGATTCTGAGGAGATTGTGGAACAAGTTAGATTACCTGACTGTCCTAAATTCCCCCCAAAACAATATAAAATAATGCCTCAAAGTGAACTTTGAGCAGCAGAAATAATAGTCAGAGTAAAGCAGTGGTCTGCCCAAGACAACTTGGGAGGACTTTAGGAAAGACCCAAACTGCTAGGATGGTGGTTTGACCAGACTGAAATGCAAACATCTCCTGGAAGATACTGCTGAATCAACAAACAATAAGCTCTGGGTACAGCAGCATAAGTGGTAGCCTCAGCTTCAGGAACTTTCACCTCACAGAGAGCATGGGGGTTCAACAGTTAATTAGGGAAGACTGCAGGCCCCTCCACTAGTGTTGGACTCTGGTGTACTGACTTGCCATGGCCCTAAGCAGGAGCAAGCACATACCAGTGAGTATGGTCACAGAAAACTGGGATCTTGCTTGCTGTGGTCACTTGGAGGAGAGAGCAGAGTCCCTGGTTTTGGTTCTATGGCAGAGGGGTAAGCTGGAGCTTGCAGCATTGGGAGGGATGGAAAGGAACAAGAGTGTCTGCAGTGACAGTGTTCCTGGGGGCCCAGGTCTGTTGCTTAGGGGTAGAAAGGAATACCTGAAGTCAGACTTCCACATAAATCTCAGAAAACATCAGCACAAAAACCAGAAGACTTAAATATCCACAACTCCCCCTCCCCCTCTCCCCCCCAACACACACACACACACACACACACACTTCAGGACTAGAACCTGACTTTAACCCAAAGTTAGCAGACAAGAAACAAGCTGGTAAAAAAAAAAAATAAAAGAGTAAACAAGAGAAAGGACACAAACATAAAGAGCAACTATGGTGATAAAGAAGATCTGGGTTCAAATTCCAAAGAAGATAGTGTAGCTAAAACACCTACTTCGATCTCAAAGAAAAAAAGCAAAATGTCACATTCCCAGAAAGGGATTTTGGAAGAGCTTAAAAAAGAATTTAAACATCAAATAAGAAATGTTGAGGAAACATTAAAAAAATAAGAGTAATGCAAGAAAATCAAGAAAATTATGAAAAGAAAGTAAAACCAATTGGGAAAAGAGATATTAATACTTACAGAATAAGATAACTCCTTAAAAATTAGAATTGAAAGTTGTAGGGGGGTGGAGTCAAGATGGTGGAATAAAAGAAGGGACTTATTTGAGCTCTCCTCCAAACCCTTCCTAATACCTGAAAAAAAAAATTACTCTAAACAATTTCTAGAGCAGCAGAACCCACAAAATGACAGAGTGAAACAAATTTCTATCCCAAGACAACCTGGAAGGTCAACAGGAAAGCTCTGTTGCACCAGTCTGAGAGAAGAGCCCAGTCCAGTGAGGGAGGTGCAGGGCTCAGACAAGGTTGGAGCAGACTTTAGGGGACTGAATCAATGGCAGTTGTGGCAGTTTCCAGACTTCTCGACCCCAAAATGCCAAAGACAACTTAAAAGGTCAATAGGAAAGGTCTGTTGGACCTGGGTGAGAGATGAGCAAGATTCAGTTGCTGCCCCAGGGCGGTGGCAGTGGCTGCTTCTGGAGCTCTCAGCTCACAGACAGTAGGGAGATCAAGTGGCTGAGCAGAGGGGGATTGAAGGGATCTCTCTGCTGATGCTGAGGCAGGATCCTTTTGTTTTACCATACTTCAATCTGAGCTGCAGTCCTGGGTGGCAGTCCTGGTGCAAGGAGGAGCATTGTTGTGGTGGAGCTTGTGGCAGAGGTGGAGACGGAATTCTTCTCACAGTTCTAAGGCAGAAAAGAATCTTTGTGGTCCCTTGCAGACCAGAGCACAGACCAAGAGAGGAGTAAACACCAATCTTTTGATCATACAACCTTGGAAGAAGTGAAAATTTACAGGTCCCTAGAAATATCTCTGAAAACAGCTGCACAAAACCCTGAGTCTTGGGACAGTATACCCTACACACTGGAAGCAGAGATCTACCTTAACAAAGAGCTAAAAAGTCAAGTAATTGGCTGGGAAAATGAGCAAACGGTGGGTAAAAACAGCTCAGACTATAGAAACTTACTTTGGTGACAAGGAATATCAAAACATACAACCAGAAGAAGACAACAAAGTCAAAGCTCCAACATCCAAAGCCTTCAAAAAATATTAATTTATTGTAGGCCAATGGAAGAGCTCAAAAAGATTTTGAAAATCAAGTGAAAGAAGTAGAAGAAAAAATGGAAAGAGCAATGAAAGTGATGCAAGAAAATCATGAAAAATTAGTCGTTTGCTAAAGAAGACCCAAAAAATGCCACAGAAAACAACACCTTAAAAAAATAGACTAACCCAAATGGCAAAAGAGGTCCAAAAAGTCAATGAGGAGGAGAATGTCTTAAAAAGTGGAATTGATGAAATAGAAAAGGAGGTCCCAAAGTTCACTGAAGAAAATAATTCCTTAAAAATTAGAATGGAGCAAACGGAAACTAGTGACTTTATGAACAATCAAGAAACTATAAAACAAAACCAAAAGAATGAAAAAAATAGAAAACAATGTGAAATATCTCATTGGAAAAACAAGTGACCTGGAAAATAGATCCAAGAGAGAGAAATTATTGAACTACCTCAAAGCCATGATAAAAAAAAAAAAAAGCCTAGACATTATCTTTCAAACAATTCTCTGGAAAAACTGCCCTTGATATTCTAGAACTAGAGTGGAAAACAGAAATTGAAAGAATCCACCAATCACCTCCTGAAAGAGATCCCAAAAGAAAAACTTGTAGGAATATTGCAATCAAATTTCAGAGTTCCCAGGTCAAGGAGAAAATATTACAAGCAGCCAGAAAGAAACAATTCAAGTATTGTAGAAACACAATCAGCATAACACAAGATTTAACAGCTTCTACATTAAGGGATCTGAGGGCTTGTGATAGGATATTCCAGAGATCAAAGGAGTTAGAATTAAAACCAAGAATCACATAACCAGAAAAATACAGTATAATACTTCAAGGGGGAAAAGTGAAAATTCAATGAAATATAGGAACACACACACACACATGAAGTGCTAAGTCTAGGTGGTTTCTTGTGATGACAGCTCTCAAATGATACATACACAAGACTGTGGAAGTATGAAAAATCATGGTCCAGGCAAAATTAATCGATGCAATCAATTCATTTATTAATACAATAAGAAAGGTTTTTATAGAGTAATGAAACAAAGAAAGCAACTACAGGTCACTAAGTTTTCTAATACTGCTTTGTTCAGTTTCAAGATGCCAGACGGTGATGTCAATTAGGCCTTGATGATAACCATGGTCTTTCTGTTTTCAATACCCAATGAATAGTATCTAGAATGTATAAAAATCATGAAAGGCAGCTAACATCTCCTGGATGGAATCCCAGAACAGGGCATAACCCTGGACCTCAGGATATCAGGCAGGCTCTGATTTATAGATGCATCAATGGGAAAACCTGTGCTGGCCACACAGAATGGCCACAATGGCAGCAACACTTGAAAACCTGGAGCTAACAAGGACGAGCCTGATTCCTGGATCAGCTGTTTTGGCTCCCTTCACAGACACACACACACACACACACATATATATATATATATATATACACATAGACACACACATGTGTGTGTACACATACATACAGATGGCACAGGGTGAGTTGACTATGAAGGTATGATATCTAAAAAATAAAATTGAGGCTGAGAGAGAAATGTACTTGGAGAAGGAGAAAGGGAGAGGTAGAATGGGGTAAATTATCTCACATAAAAGAGGCAAGAAAAAGCTTTTACAAGGGAGGGGAAGGGGGTGAAGATGAGTGAGAATGAGTGAACCTTACTCTCCTGGGACTTGGCATGGAGAGAAAAACATACACACTCTATTGGGTATGAAAATCTATCTTATCCTACAGGAAAGTATGGGGTAAGGGGATAAAAGAGAGGGGGATGACAGAAAGGAGAGCAAGTGGGAGGAGGGGGTAATCAAAAGCAAATACTTCTGAGGAGGTGCTGAGTCAAAGGAGAGAATAGAATAAATGGGTGGGATAGGATGGAGGGAAATACAATTAGTTTTTCACAAGATGACTGTTTTGGAAGTGTTTTGCATTGCTACTGTAATGGCAAGCAAAGGAGTACTTAGCACCTTGTTTCAGTTCAAGTATTTTTTGAGCCTTACCCTGATTATATCAAGTCTTTGTTAAGAAACAGAGCCTGTGAATTCCTCAGTGGGAGGGACTTGCCAAAGACAGGAACAGCACAGATATTAAGAGGTGGGTCGAACAGGGAGAAGCTAATGACAGATAAAAAGCTGAGCACAGCTGGGAGGGAGCAGAGCTGAAAAGGGGAAAATTTGTGGTGTCTGGCACTCTGTTCTGTCTGTGTTGATTTGTGTTTGTGATATTTTTGTACAGAAGCCCTGGGACCTTACTGGAAGACCTGAAAGAGAAATTTCTTGTCTCTTTACAGAAGTCCTGGAGGAGGGTTTCAGAGGTTCTGAGACTATACTGATAATTTGTATTGAGTTATCAGACCTTGTTTGTGGGTCTGTGTTGATTTCACAGGCAGAAAGTGAATTGATGATGGTGACGGCAAAGTGCATGAATATTGTTTTGGCTCTATTAAGCTTTGTCTTCCCAGAAACAGAAACTGCAAAGGACTTGAGGTGGACTGGACACTGTGAGCTTCAATATGAAATGGGAACTGGACAAGGTAATGGATGAGGAACTGGACAAGGATCT
The DNA here is from genome assembly GCF_028583685.1 of Petaurus breviceps papuanus. Lineage (NCBI taxonomy): Eukaryota > Metazoa > Chordata > Mammalia > Diprotodontia > Petauridae > Petaurus > Petaurus breviceps. Next base: position 47,810,174 of record NW_027186296.1, read on the forward strand.
GAGAGCTGCCTGCCTGTGAATTCAGGTGACAGTTGGGTAGATTCAGGAAAGAGATGGACCCATGAAAAAGGAACCATGGAATCTGGGAGCAGCCTTGAGCACAGATGAAAAGACTTCTTCTTGGGTACTTAGTGCTGACTGAGAAGATCATGATTTACTGTGGCCTACGGGTGGGAGACATTTGTACTCTGTACCTTGTACCCCTTAAGGATGATTGAGTTAAGGATGATTGGAAACTAATCTCCAATCAAGAAGAAAGAAGATTTTTTGACTGAGAGATTAAGACAATGTAACTTAGGGGTGGGAAAACTTTGATCTTTGTACTTTGTGTCCCTTAAGGAGGATTGCTCCTTAAGGATGATTGAGTTAATGACTTACTGAATGATATCATTGTGAATGCTGTACTTTGGTTTCTGTGAATGTGTTGCTTTAGTTTACTGCTGAATAAATTGAGAGTTCACCATACTACATATCAAAACCTTAGAGCTATTCACAGCAGCAGTCCACTGGAGAGCGCTCATGCTTGGCTTTACAACTACATATGTATAATCTATTGAACTGCTTGCCTTCTCAATGAGGGTGAGTGGGGAGGGAGGGAGAGAATACAGAATTGAAAATTTTGAAAACAAATATTAAAAATTGTTTTTACATGCAACTGGGAAATAAATTATACAGGAAATGGGTATAGAAATCTATCTTGCCCTACAGAAAAATAGAAGGGAAGGGTATAAAGGGGGATGATAGAAGGAAGGGTAGATTGGGGGAAAGGGTAATCAGAATGCATACCATCTTGGAGTGTGGGGGAGGGGAGAGATAGGGAGAAAATTTGGAACTTTAAGTCTTATGGAAGTGAATATTGAAAACTAAAAATTAGCTTAATAAAAAGAAAAAAAAATAGAATTGGTAGGAGGAAGCTAAAGACTTCATAAGACATTAAGAAAAAGTTTTGTAAAATCATCTGAATGAAAAAATAAAAGAGAATATGAAACATCTCATTAGAAAAACAACTGACCTGGAGAAACGATTGAGGAGAGACAATATAAGAATTGTTAGACAATCTGAAAGTTAAGATTTTAAAAAGACACTAAACTTAAATTGATCATTAAGGAAAATTGTCCTGAAGTTTTAGAGAGTAAAATAGAAATAGGGACAAATTCACCATTTACCACCTGAACAACACCCCACAACGAAAACTCACAGGAATACCATGGCTAAGTTTTAAAGCTTCTAAGTCAAGGAAAAATACTAAAAGCAATTAGGGAAATAAAACAATTTAAATACTGTGGAGCTACAGTCAGGATAACACAAGAATTAACACCTTGTACACTAAAAGCTTGAAGAGCATGAAACAATATATTCTGAAGAGCAAAGGAGCTGGGCTTGTGACCAAGAATAACTTACTGGAGTACCTACATGGCCTAATAGATGGAACACTGGCCCTGGAATTGGGAGGACTTAAATTCAAATCCAACCTCAGAAACTTGACACTTATTAGATGTGTGAACCTTGGCAAGTCACTTAACTCCAATTACCTCACCAAGGAAAAAAAGTAACTTTCCCATCAAAGTGTTATCCTGAATGGAAAAAAATAATATTTAATGAGCTAAAGGACTTTCAGGTATTTGTGAAGAAAAGACCAGAATTGAATAGAAAAATCTGACCTACTAGACTCAAGAGAAAAATAAGAATGTAAACATTGAAGACCAATTATAAAGGACTTAATAATGTCTAAATCTTCACTTCTTATATGGGAAAACATTATATGTAATTCTTAAGAATGTTATCATTACTTGTGTAGTTTGATATGAGACTTGGGTTGAGTTAAGTATGATGACATGACCCTAAAAATTAAAATTGGATAGGGAGAGGCAAAGTGGATGTAATGTTAATGGGATCTGAAGTTCTTCCATGCCCTTTCATGTATTGGCAAGTAAACAGGTACTTAGCACTTAGTTTCAAGTTAATTATATCAAGCCTCTGTTAAGAAATAGAAGGCATGAACCCTTGTTGCTGACATAAGAGGAAGGGGTGGGGCAGGGAGGAGCTAATACTACATATAAGGAAAAGCACAAGCTGGAGAGTCAGAACTTCTTGGAGCAAGCAGCATGGGGGCTGAGGAGGAGAGGCCCAGGCTGGAGAAAGTGATTTTGATTTTGAGAACAGAGATTATGGTGGTAGAGTTTCTTCTGAGAGCCAGCTGGAGCTTCTGCTGAGACTTTTCTTCAGGGAACTTCTGCTGAGAGCTTCCCAGAAGCAGGCTGAGGAGCTACTGTGAATGAGAGAGGAGGATCTCTGCTTGAGGGAACATGTTCTGTTGTGAAGGCTCAGGAATGTGGGTGTTTACTGCATTTACCATGAGTACCAACTTCTTGATTACTGTAATGTCTCTGACTTTCTGGTTCTGGGACTCAGTTTTCTGGTATTTGAATAAAGACTTTGGTTCTGTCCTCCATGTGGAGAGCCTGTTACTTTTTGTGATTTACAACTATACCAGCATATTTATAGTCACTGTAGGCACTATAAATATCACATTGGTGTTATAGTGGAGCAATTATTTCATAGAAATGAGGCATTGTTACAGTGGAGGAAGGAGGGGATGAAGAATGGGTAGTGAAAGAACCTTATTTGCATTGGAACTGGGTTAAAGAGAAAATAACATGCATCTAGAAGGGTATAAAAGCCTTCTTGACTTACAGAAAAATAGGACAAGGGGATAGGATAAATAAAGGACTTGTAGAAGGGTCTGAAGATCAAGAAATAGGAGCACAAGAGGAAAGAATAAGTGAGGTGTTCTTAAAGTGGAAGAGGATAAGGGAGGGAAAATTAGGAAGGTGAGTACATTAAGTAATAGGAGGGTAAGGTGGGAGAATAAGGGAGGGATTCTTAGAGGGATTGTGGATTAGGGAGACAATGGTTAGAAATCAATTAGACTTTTGAAAAGGGATAGGGCAAAAAGAGAGGGAGAGAAGGATAAAGAGGGACAATAAATAGGATGGAGGGAAATTAGTAGTAATTAAAGTTCCAATAAAGTATCACAAGTAGTAATTATAACAGAATATGAATGAGATGAACTCACCCATAAATAGAAATGGATAGCAGAACAGATTAAGGACAGGATCTGACAATATGCTGTTCATACTAAACACATTTAAAAATGAGAGATACATGTAGAGTAAAAATAAAAGCTGAAGTAGAATTTATTATGCTTCATCTGATGCAGAAAAACAAACAAACAGGGGTAGCAATCATTATCTCAGAGAAAATTAAAGCAAAAATAGACAATTAAAAGAGAAAAACAGGGAAACTACATGAGATACCATAGATAATGAAGTAATATCAGTGCTAAACCTATATGCACCAAATGCTATAGATTCCAAATTTTACAGGAAAAGGTAAATGAGTTAAGATGGAAATAGACAGCAAAACTATAATAGTAGGGGACTTTAATTTTGTCCTCTCAGAACTAGATAAATCAAACTAAAAATAAACAAGAAAGATCGAGAAGCTGAAGAGAATCTTAAATAAGCTAAATATGATAGATTTCTGGAAAGAATTAAATGGGAATAACAAGGAATATATCTTTTCCTCTATGTTACACAGTACCTTTACAAAATCTGACTACATATTAGGGCATAAAAACATAATAGATAAATGCAGAAAAACAAAAATATTAAATTCATCCCTTTCAAATCATAATGCAATGAAAATTATATTTAATAAGGGGATATGGAAACACAAATGAAAAAGTAATTGGAAACTAAATAACCTAATTCAAAGAATGAAATGGTTAAAGAACAAGTCATAGAAATAATTAATAACTTTATTAAAAAGAATACTAATAATTAAACAACATATCAAGTCATATGGGATGCAGCAAAAGCAGAAATCAAAAGAAAATTTATATTTTTAAACTTATGTCAATAGAATAAAGAGTAGACCAATGAATTGGTATGCAATTAAAAAAAAAAAACAAGAAAAAGAACAAAATAACCTCCCCTCCCAATTAAACAGCAAATTGGAAAACCTAAAACTTAAGGGTGAGATTAATGAAATTGAATGTAAGAAAACCATTGAATTAATAAAGGGAGAAGTTAGTTTTATGAAAAAAATAAAATAGATAAGCCATTGGCTAATATGATAAAAAAAGAGAAGAAAACCAAATTACTAGTATCAAAAATGAAAAGACTAAATATATGACTAATGAAAATGAAATTAAAGCAATTATTAGGAGTTGTTATATGCAAATTAATTAAATTTCACCTTAACAATTAAGGTGAAATGGAAGAACATTTTACAAAAAATATAAACTGCTTAGATTAACAGAAGAGGAAATACAATACCCAAATAAATCTATTTCAGAAAAAGAAATTGAACAGGCCATAAATGAGTTTCCTAAGAAAAAAACATCAGGACCAGGTATTTTTATAAGTGAATTTTACCAAACATTTCAAGATCAACTAATTCCAACATTAAATAAATTATTTGGAATAACAGACAAAGAAGAAGTAATACCAAGCTCCTTTTATGAAACAAATATGGTACTAATACCTAAATCAGGAAAAAGCAAAAAGAACTAAAGAAAATTATAAACCAATTTCATTAATTAATATGGATGAAAAAATTCTCAATAAAATACTAGCCAGGAGATAACAATAATATTTCACAAAGATAATACATTATGACCAAGTGGAATTTATACCAGGAATGCAGGGAAGATTTAATATAAGGAAAAATATTAACATAATTGATTACATCAATGACAAATGTAACAAAAGTCATAAGATTATAACAATAGATACAGAATAAGCTTTTGACAAAATACAACACCCATTCCTATTAAAAACACTCAAAAATAGATATAAATGGATTTTCCTTAGGATGATAAGAAACAGCTACCTAAAACCATCAGCAAGCATTATTTGCTACAAGGACAAACTAGAAACCTTCCCAATAAGATCAGGAGTGAAACAAGTATGCCCTTCATCACCAAAATAAATTAATATTTGCATTAGAAATGTTAGCAATAGTAATAAGAAGAAAAAGAAGGAATCAGAATGGACAATGAGATAATAAAACTATCTCTTTTCTGGATGATATATTTGGATGATATATTTCTATATACTAGAGATTCAACTAAAAAGCTAATTTGAGCAATGAATAATTTTGGCAAACTAACAAGGTATAAAATAAACCCACAAAATCATCAGCATTTCTATACATCACCAACAAAACCCTAGAAGAAAAGACAGTAAGAGGTACCCTATTTACAATAACTGTACACATTATAAAATACCTGGGAGTATATCTGCTAAGACATACCCAAGAACTACATGAACATAAGTATAAAACATTTCTTATACAAATAAAGTCAGATATAAATAATTGAAAAAATGTTAATTGTTCATGGATGGGCAGAACCATGATAATAAAAATGGCAATTCTACTTAAACTAATGCACTTATTTAATGCCATCCCAATTAAAGTATCAAGATATTATTTTATTGAGCTAGTGAAAAATAATAGCAATGTTAATTTGAATGAACATAAGGTCGAGAATATCAAAAGAATCAATGAAAAAAATGAAAAGGTAGGAGGTTTAGTAGTACCATATCTTAAACTATATTAAAAGTTAGTAATTATAAAAACTATTTGGCACTGGCTATGAAATAGAAAGCTGAATCAGTGGAACAAAGTAGATACACATTACAGAGCAACAAATGATTATAGTAACCTTGTATTTTACAAATGTAAATATTTAAGCTTTTGGAATAAGAATACACTATTTGGTAAAAGTAGCCAGGAAAACTGGAAAGCAGTCTGGCAGAAATTTGGCATAGATCAATATCTTGCACAATTTACCAAAATAAGGTCAAAATGAATACATGACCTAGATTTACAGGAAGATATCACAAGAAAACTAGAACATGGAACACATTACCTATCAGATTTACAGATAGAAGAATTTTTGGATAAACAAGATATAGAGAACATTGTGAGATGTGAAATGGATAATTTTTATTACATTAAATTAAAAAGGTATTGTATAAATAAAACCAATAAAGCCAAGATTAGAAGTAAAGGAGAGAACTGGGGAAAAAATTATAGTTTCTTGGATACAGATCTCATCTCATATATGTATAGCAAACTTTGTCAAATTTATAAGGATATGAGTTATTCCCCAATTGATAAATGGCCAAATGATATGAATGGGCAGTTTTTTGATGAAGAAATCAAAACTATACATAGTCATGTAAAAATGCTCTAAATCATTATTAATTAGAGAAATGCAAATTAAAACAACTTTGAGATATCATCTCATACCTATTCAATTGGTTAAAATGATAGAAGGGGAAAATGGCAAATATTGGAAAGTAATGTAGAAAAATTCATAGTTGGTGGAATTTTGAATGTAGATTCCTATCTATAAAATAAATTATAGTGGTTCTCTATTACATTCAAGATCAAATATATAAAATCTTCTTTTTGGTTTTAAAAATCTTTGGGCAATGGCTGAACTAGTTATGGTACATGACTGATGGAACACTGCTGTGCTATAAGAAATAATGAGCTCAATGGTCTTAAAAAAACATGGGTAGACTTGCATAAATAGATTCTACAAAATATAGTTCAGTGAAATTAACTTTGATTTCTGGCAAAATTCTAAAAATTATTGTTAAGGATATGATTAGTGATCATCTCAAAAAGAAAGACATAATCACAAGGAGCCAGTATGGCTTCATCAAGATCATGTAATGTCAGACTAGCTTTATTTCATTTTTTTTTGTACATGCTACTTAAAAAACGTTAGGGAAATACTATAATCATTTTAACCTATATTTTAATAAAGCATCTGACATAATTTATCAGGCTATTCTTGTGGAAAAGATAGAGATGGGACAGATGATAGTACAATGAGAAGGATTTGGAGCTGGCTGAATAGCCAGCCCCTAAGTATAGCATTAGTGGCTCAATGTCATTTTAGAAGGTGGTCTCTAGTATAGTGACACAAGGACATGTATTTGAACCTTTGTTGTTTAATATATTTTTAAGTGTTAGTATTTTATTTTTCCTCAATTACATGTAAAAACAATTTTCAACATTCATTTAAAAAACTGAATTAAATTCTTTTCCTCCCTTCCCACCTCCCTGAATGAAAAGGCAAGTAATTTTATATGGGTTATACAAGTGTAGTCACTCAAAACATATTTCCATATTAGTCATTTTGTAAAAGAAAACATAGACCAAAATAAAAATCAAAGAAACATTAAATTAGTTTTAAAAGGTATGCTTTGATCTGTATTCAGACTTGATAGTTATTTCTTTGGGGATGGATAGAATTTTTCATCATAAGTCTTTCAGAGTTTATCTTGTATTGCTGAGAATAGATAAGTCAGTCACAGTTGATCATCCTACAATACTGCTGATACTGTTCCTCTGGTTCCACTTATTTCACTTTGCATCAGTTCACGTCTTTCCAGATTTTTGTGAGGATATCTAGCTCATCATTTCTCATAGCACAACAGTGTTCCATCACAATCACATACCACAACTTGTTTAGATATTCCCCAATTGATGGGCATCCCCTCAATTTCCAATTCTTTGCCACCAGAAGAGTTGCCATAACATTTTTATACATCTAGGTCCCTTTACTTTTGTTTATGTATCTCTTTGGAGGATACAGACCTAGCAGAGGTTTTGCAAAAGGTATGCATGGTTTTATAAGCCTTTGGACATAATTTCACATTGCTTTACATAATGGTTGAATCAGTTCACAACTCTACCAACAATCCATTGCTGCCCCAATTTTCCCACATTCCCTCTGACATTGGTCAGTTTCCTCTTCCATCCTATTACCTAATCTAATAGATATGACTTAGCATCTAAGAATTGTCTTAATTTATATTTCTCCAATCAGTAGGGATTTAAAGCATGTTATTTTCATATGGCTATAGATAGCTTTGGTTACTTCATCTGAAAACTGACTTCATATTTTAAAATCAGTTATCAATTGGGGAATGGCTCTTATTTTAATAAATTTGACTCACTTATCTACATATTTGAGAGATGAGAACTTTGTCAGAGAAACTTGCTTAAACTTTTAACTTCACAGTTATGATTGCTAGCTATATTTCCCTCCATCCTATTCCCTCCCTGTTTATTCTATTCTCAGTTTTCTTTCACCTTGTCCTTCCTTAAAAGTGTTTTGTTTCTGACTACTGCCTCATCCAATCTGCCCTCCTTTCTATGAGTATCCCTTCCCTCCCAATTCTCTTATCTCCTTTCCTTCCCACTTTCCTACAGGGCAAGATAGGTTTTTATACCCAACTGAGTATGAATTTTATTCCATTTTTCGAGTAAATTCTGATGAAAGTAATGTTCAAATGTTCTCTGCCACATTCTCCACCTTCCCCTCCACAGTAAAAGCTCTTTTGTGCTTTTTAAATGTCATATAATTTACCCCATTTTACCTCTACCCTTCCTTTTCCTCACCCTTTATTTTTATTTTTTTATACCATCCCATCATGTTCAACTCATATCTATGCCCTCTGTCTGTATATATTCTAACTAGCATAATAATATGAAAGTTCTTATGAGTTACAAGTATCAACTTCCCATGTGAATATAAGCAGTTTAACCTTACTAGGTCCCTTATAATTTCCTTTTCCTGTTTATCTTTTTGTGCTTTTCTTGAGTCTTGTGTTTAAATGTCAAGTTTTCTATTCATCACTGGTCTTTTCATCAGGAATGTTTGAAAGTCCTTTTTTTTTGTCCTGAAGGGTAATACTCAGTTTTGCTGGGTAAGTGACTCTTGGTTGTAATCATAGCTCCTCTGCCTTCCAGGATATCCTATTCCAAGCCCTCTGATCCTTTAATGTAGAAACTGCTAAATCTCATGTCATACTGACTATGGTTCCATGATACTTAAATTGCTTCTTTCTGGCTGCTTGCAATATTTTTGCCTTGACCTGGGAACTTTAGAATTTGCCTATAATATTCCTAAGAGTTTTCATTTTGGGATCTCCTTTAGGAGGTGATTAGTTGATTCTTTGAATTTCTATTTTTACCCTATTGTTCTAGAATATAATGTCAGGGAAATTTTCCTTGATAATTTCTTGATGATGTCTAGGTTCTTTTTTGATAATGACTTTTAGGAAGTTCATTTTTAAAAAAATTATCTTTCCTGGATCTATTTTTAGGTCAGTTGCTTTTCCAATGAGTTATTTCACATTGTCATCTTTTAAAAAATTCTTTTGGTTTTGTTTTATTGTTTCTTTATGTCTCATAGATGCCTGAATGTCTCTTTAGCTTCCACTTTTTCAACTGCAATTTTTAAGAAATTATTTTCTAATTTAGTGAGCTTTTGTACTTCCTTTTCTATTTGTTCAATCCTTTTTGAGGAGTTCTTTTCTTCAGTGCATTGCTATGTCTCTTTTTCTATTTCACCAGTTTTGCTTTTTAAGGAGTTCTTCTCTTTAGTGAATTTTTGCATATCTTTCTCCACTTGGCCAATTCTGTTTTTCAAGTCATTCTCCTCATTGGAATTCTTTTTACCACTTTTACCATTTGGTCTTTTGTGTTTTTTTAAGGTGCTATTTTCTTCAGTTTGTGTATGTGTGTGTGTGTGTGGGGGGGTGGTTGTGCCTCCTTTACCAAGCTGTTGACTTTTTCCTATGATTTTCTTGCATCACTCCCATTTCTCTTCCCAATTTTTCCTCTACCTCTCTTACTTGACATTTAAAATCCTTTTCGAGCTCTTCCTCTTCTATAGCTGAGATCAATTTATATTTTTCTTTGAGGCTTTGGATGTAGGAGTTTTGACTTTGTTATCTTCTTCTAAGTGTGAGTTTTGATCTTTCTTGTCACCAGAGTAACTTTCTTCAGCCAGAATTGTTTTCTGTTATCTGTTTATTTTTTCAGTCTATTTCTTGATTTTTAATTCTTTGCTAAATTGGGTCTCTCCTTCCAGGGTAAAGAGTGTACTATTCCAAGCTCCAGGGGTTTTATACAGCTGTTTTAAGAGATACTTTTGGGACCTGAAAGTTTTCAGTTCTTCCAAGGTGGTATGATCTAAGGATAGCTGTGTTTACTACTCTCCTAGCTTGTCCTCTGTTCTGTGAGCTACCACAAGCTTTCTTCTGTGGCTGCAAGCTCTGGGGTACTAGGGCTCCTCCTCCCCCTGGGACTGCCACCTAGGACTGTGACCTGGATCTGAGTATGAGAAAAGTGACAGAGTCCTGTCCCTAGTGCCAAAAGAGACCCCTGTAATCTCCTGACCAGTTGTTTGACTCCCTTATTGTCTATGGTCTAGAGGTCTGGAAGCAGCCACTATTGCTGCTACTGATTTAGTCACTTCCAAGGCCTACTTCTGGTTTGCTGGGGCCTGGTCTATGCTGATGCAGCCTGGACTGGACTGGACTCCACTCTTACCCATTGTGACATAACTTTCCTGCCAACCTTTTACGTTGTCTTGTGCTAGAAAATTATTTTAACCCATCCTTTTATGGTTTCTGCTACTCCAGAATTTGTTTTAGGGCATTATTTAAAGGTGTTCTGTGGGATTTGGGGGAGAGCTCTGGTGAGTCTCTGCCTTTTCTCTGCCATCTTGGCTCTGTCTGAATATTTTTTTTAAAACAATGATTTGGATAAAGATATGGATGGTATGTTTATCAAATTTGCAGATGGCAAAGTTAGGCAGGATGGCTAATAAATAGATGATAGGCATAAATTTGCAAAAAACAAGCTTTTAACTTTAGAAATGAATAAGATGAAAAGTAATAGGAATAAAAATAAAGTATTACACTTAGGTTTTTAAAAAATCAATTTTACAAGTATAAAACAAGGAAAAGCATGGCTAGATACTCTCTCTAAAAAAAAGATTTGGAAGGGTATTAGACTATAAAATCAATGTAAGTTAAAAAAAAGTTTAATCATATCTTAGGTTTCATTAAGAAAGGCATAGTTTCCAGGACTAGGAAAGGTAATAGTCCCACTGTACTTTAGATTGACTCGATAAAATCATGAGTGTCTCACTCTGTTTCAGTGCCACATTTTAGGAAGGAAACTAATAATGTAGAGAATATCTAGAAATAGGCAACTAGGATACTGAAGGACCTCAAGTTCAGGCTATATGAAGATGATTTTAAGGAACTGGATATGTTTAGTTTGGAGAAGAGAATGGCTATGATGTTGAAGGGAGATTAGATTTGTTCTGCATTGGTCCCAGGAGACATAAAAAGGAACAATGGGTAGAAGCTGAATAGATAAACTGAGGCTTACTCTAAGGTAAAGCTTAATTTTAGAGTACTGAAAAAGAAGAACAGGTTGCCTTAGGAGGAAATGAATTCCCTCTCGCTTGAGGTTAGCAAAGAATGAATATGTCTGAACCTGTCAAATACAGTGTATTAGGAATTCATTCTTTCCAGTTATGGCTTGGACTAGACAGTCACTAAGGAATTTTTTTAACTCCCAAATCTTGTGATTCTGTGAAGTATCTGATGACTATGGAGGTTTCTGGCTCTCTATCCTCACTATGGTAACTTTAAGAGTGGATAAACTTTAAGGAGCAGGTAGCAAGGTGTCACAGTGGATAGAGAAATGGATGTGGAGTGAGGAAGACCTGAGTTCAAATCCAGCATCAGAGACTTACTGGCTGTGTGACCCAGGGAAAGTCAATTAACCCTATTGGCCTCAGTTTTCTTATCTGTAAAATGAGCTGGAGAAGGAAATGGCAAACCACTCCAGTATCTTTGCCAAGAAAATGCCAAAAGGGGTCACAAAGAGTCAGACACAATTAAAATGAATCAACAACAACAACAGAAACAACAACAATAAAAACAAACTCTAAGGAAAGGGAATATGAGTCACAATCTTTAATTTTGTTACTTTTTAAATTCCAGAGTCTCTAGCTTATTTCACCGTGTCAAATGGGAGCAGCTATGATTTCACATAAGGGTTTGTTTTTTTTTGGAGGGGATATTTTTATAAATTTTTTTTCCAAATTTGTTATTCATTGACTTTTGCTTTAACTTATCAGTAATTTGATTGAACTGAGACAACTGATTCTATAATAATGGATAGTCATTTCCTAGTTTTTAAAGTCAATTTCATTTTCCCCCTGTATTCTTGGTGGCTCACTTTGCCCTGAAACCTTCCTGTTCCCTTCTTGAATAAAAAATTACTAGTGGATGGGGAGGAGGCTTCAGAGTAGTCTATATGCCACATCCCTCTTCCATATTTTGATCTTGAACTTGTATCTTCCAACAGTTTTCATCATCTTTCTTTTGCCAATTCATTAAGCAAGAAATATTTATTAAATACCTAATATATGTCACTTCATTAGGCAAAAGAGATACAAGTACAAAGAATGAAACAATCCACACTCTCAAGGAGATTACCCTTTAAGGTGGAGACAAACAAATGCATCATATATATGTGTATGACATATATGTATATATTTGTATATAGAGAGAAATATACACATGGATACACAAATGTACATATACAATATGTACATATATAATATATATTATTGTATATAATATATACAATGTGTACATATATAAAACATAAAGTTAAGAAAGGGAGAGAGGAGGGAAAAAGGGGAGAAAGGAGGGAAGAGAGAGGGGGAAAGGGAGAGAAAGGGGGAAAAGGAGAGAGGGAGACAGAGATAGAGAGAGAGAGAGAGAGAGAGAGAGAGAGAGAGAGAGAGACAGACAGACAGACAGACAGAGAGACAGAGAGAGAGAGAGAGAGAGCAAGCCAGCATGAACATATAGAAACCCTTGATCAATTTAAGTCACTTGGCCCAATCTCAGATACCAGGAGAATTGGCTGATGTGATTGCTGAGCTGCTGTTAGGTAAAAATCATAGAAAATGAGTACTATACCCCAGGGCTGCAGAAGGATAAGTATTGCTCTGATTTTTTAAGAAGGGAAGAGAAAGAGTATATAAATGACAGATCAGTGAGTTTGACTTTTGTTCTTGGGAAAATTCTAGAAAGGATCATTAATGAGATAGTTGGTTAATATCTAGAAAGCAGAATGGTGAACTCCAAAGAGCTGGTATAGCTTTATTCATAAGAAGTCATACCAGAACAACCATAATTTCCTTTTTTGACAGAATTACTAAACTTGTAGATAAGGAAAAGGTGTAGATGTAGATCATCTCAATTTTAGCAAAGCCTTTGTTAAAATATCTCATAGTATTCTCATGGAAGACATGGAAAGATAGGGATTAGGTAATAATACAATCAGATGTATTGAGAACTAGTTGAATGGTCAACTCAAAAAGTAGTTGTTAATGATTTAGGGTCAATGTGGCAGGAAGTCTCCAACGTAGTATCTCAGGGATCTGTAGCTGACCTCATGCTGTCAAAGATTTTTATCAATGACTTGAGTAAAGGCATAGATGTTATACTGAATAAACTTTCAAATGACACAAAATTGGGAGGATAGCTAAGGCATTAGATGACAGAATTTGCATCCAAAAGATGCCAAAAGACAAGCACTGAGATTAAGTCTGTAAAGATGAAATTTGTTAGAGATAAATGTCAAATCTTGAAGTTGGATAAAAATGTTTAAAAAATCCACAAAGATGGGAAGGCATTAATATTCAGGAGTGTTTGTGAAACAGGATGGGGGCTTTTAGTGGACTTTAAGATCAATATAAGTCAGCAATGTGGTATGTCATTAAAAAAAAAAACTAATGCAATCTTGGGCTACATTATGAGAGGTCCCAGCTTTAAGGAACAGGGAGGTGATAATCACACTGTACTCTGCCCTTGTCAGATTCTGGGGATCATGGTTTAAGAAGCACATGGATAATGTGGAGATTGCTCAGAAAAATGAAAACAGTCTGATAAAGGACTTTGAATTTATGATATATAAAGAACTAGGAATGTTTAACCCCAAAAGAAGACTGAGTTAGTAGAAGAGTAGAGGGCAACACAAATGTCCAAGTATGTTATAAGATTTCATGTAGAGAAGGAATTTAACTTTTTCTTTTCAGTCCCAGAAGGTCAAGAACAGTGGTTTGCAGTTGAAACAAGTTAAATATAATCTAGTTGTGGGGGGGGTAGGTGGGTGAATAGGAACTATTTTCTAACAATTATAGATATCTAAAAGTGGAATGTGCTGCTTTGAGAGTAGGTGGGTTCCTTTTCTCTTCCTTCTCCCATCCCCAATTGAGGTCTTCAAGCAGAGGCTAGACAACCACTTGGCAGTGATGTTACACTGAAGATTCCTTTGTGTATCAGTTCAACGAGGTGGACATTGATGTCCCTTCCAATTCTCAAATTCTGTGATTCTGTGTTCTTGCAATTTGACAGGAAGCCAGGAAGTTAATTGAATAGGGGTCACATGGTAAGAGATGTGTTTAAGAAAAAACTGTTTTGGTAAAACTATGCAGAATGAAGTGGGAAGAGACCTGAGGCAGGACTTTTGCAGTGAATTGATAGAGTATTAGAAAATATGCAGGCTTAATTTAGTGAATTCTATCAAAATTTTCATAAGATGTATTGATTTGTAAATCCTCTCCAACAGATAATGGTGCATAAAATGCAATTATCTTCATGGTGATTTGTTTGTTTACATTCATAATTAACAGAAGGGGAAGTAACAAAATATCCTATGAATTGAAATATTTTTCTGCCTCTTTGAACAGCCTTATACTAACACTGTATCTCTTTTGTTCACCTTTTCATGGCAAATACTTAAGGCTCCTATCCATTTAGCTAAAATTTTTCATATTCGTTGGTTTATTTCTGCCATGGTAGAAGCTTTTAGAACTTGTGATTGCTAAATCTAATATTTGAGATACCAACATGTCCTTAACACAACAATGAATTGTTGGTATAGTACTTTAGTGGAATTAGTTTATTATAATTAAATATATTTATATGGATTTTCTGTAGTCACAAATATTTTAAGGATAATTTCATCAGGTTTAATTTAATCAAGGGGGGAAAGGAACATATTTGGTAGATTTCAATTTAGATATCAATTGGATAATGCTAATATTGAAATGTAACATGGAGGGAGTTTAAAGCTCTCATTATGTAACAGACGCAATAACTGACAGGTAGCCAGGGAGATATGAGTTTCATTTCTTCCTTAGTTACTATTCATGTGACATTAGGCAAATCACTTAACCTCTCTTGTCCTCAGTATTCTAATCTGTATAATGGGGATAATAATAGCACTTGTTATACCCATCAATTAGGAAATAACCAAACAAATTGTGATATATGAATATAATGAAACATTATTGTTCCATAAGAAATGATGAGCAGGTGGATTTCACAACAACCTAGAAAAACTTTCAGGAACTGATGCTGAGGGAAATGAGCAGAACCAGGAGAACACTGTACACAGGTAGCAGCAACATTGTGCAATGACTGACTTTGTTAAGACTTACTCTTCTGAGCAACATGATGATCTAAGACAATTCCAAAAGGGCCATGTTTAAAAATGGTATTCATATTCAGAGAAAGAGCTATGGAGTCTGAATGCAGATTGAATCATGCTATTTTCTCTTTTTCCCACTTTTTTTGTTTTCTGTCACAAGATTTTTCACTTTAGTTCTGATTCTTCTTTCACAACATGACTAATGTGGAAATATATTTAATATGATCATAAAAAATTTTCAAAGTTGTTTATAGCAGTTGTTTAAAGGGTCATGAAGATCAAATGAGAGATCATATATATTAAGCATTTTATAAGCTTTAAGGTGCTATATAAACTTATATATAAATATAAATAAGGTGCTAAATATATAATTTAACAAATGTTTATTTAGTAGCAGAGGATATAATCTTTAAATATTAATGTACATAATTAAACCTTGTCTGCAAAAACTTCAACTTGAAAATATAGATAAATCTTCATTGAGCATTCAATATAAATGTATCTTAACAGAAATCATAGATTCAATATAAATTATTATTCCTTCTAGAGATTACAGAGCCACATGTGAAAGGGCTAATAGAAAACTGGTGTGAAAGATGCCAAGTGACAAAAGCAGCTTCTTAGGGAAAGAATACATATACTTGACTTTCATTTTGAACTTGGAGGATTATCCAGTTATTCAATGAAAGTCATGAAATGTTGCAAAGCCCTTTATAAAATTAGTCTGATATATTAACATGCTTGTCAGTATGGTACATTAGTCAGAAAAGACAACTTGAAAATTTCTTTCCTATAAATTATTGACAACACAATGATTCATGTTTGCCACAAGTGAGGCAACTGAGAGCATGGACACAGAGTTGTTCTCAGAGTCAGGAAGATCCAGACTCAAGTCTTGCCTCTGATCTGTGTTGGGTGTGTGACCCTAATCATTTAATTCCTCAGTGTGCTAGGCAATTACACTACAACTATGGTTATAGAGAAGGTGACGATCTGCTTTGGTAGAGGATGTTCTCTCTTCAGCAAGTTTCCTATAATAACGAAATAGGTCCAATTGCTATTCCTTTCAAAGTCTCATATGAACTTCAGCAGGTCATTTGTTTCATTATGCTTTATCAAGGGTTCATGAATCATACAGATATTGCTTCATTTGGTACCATGTGAAGGTAAATTACTTCCCTTATTATATTTTCAAGATTCTTTACCTATAGGTAGGTGGTTAACTGTACAATGATAAACAGGCCCAAAAATGATATAAATACTGTCTTTCTTCAAATGACTAAGAAATTCTTTCCTGAACTTCAGGATACTAAAATATTCTTTAGATACAAGGGCTAGGATTTGGTTGGACTCTGTAAAGAGGCTATAACAGTCAAATTTTCTTCAAAATCCAGTTTTCAGATGAATACATGTTATGACTTAAGATGGAGTAGAGTAAGGAGACGCTACTTTCTAGTTCTTTGTAAAAATTTCATTTTATTTTAATCTTTGTGAGGCAGTAAAATGCATTCAATAGCTTTTTTTTTCTGTTTCTTATTGTATCTACATTGACAAATGGAATGATAGAGGAAGATAAGGTAAGAGGATTGGAGATGGAGCGGAAATAGATGATTTTTATTCCTATTTAAGTCCTATTTCTTCTAAAATATTCAGTAAAGAATAAAGCTCTGTGTTTTTTTTTTTACCACAGCTGTTCTCTCTATATAAAAAAAAAACAGATAGCAATTACTAATCATAATTAGAGAACGTGAACACCCTTACCGACAGTTGCTGCCCTGATTAGTTATAATTTGTTCATTTGCCTCATCGGACATCTTTCTCTCCATGAACAAAGTCAAAAGGCACAGATCTTGCAACTTTGTCCAGAGAAATGGGATCTGATCTTTAAGTATCAATATTTTGGTCATTTTCCTTCATATTCCAGTCATTTAAAATTAATACATAATGTTAATTATCTGAGATTATACCAAGCATTAGCACAACTATCATTTATATTTGAAAAAAAAACCTCAGTTTGATTTTGAATATTATAAACATTTTATAAGAAATCGTTTTTTTAAAAAATACTAAACACCAACAAACAGGAATCATCACTACATACTGTAAATTGTCTTTTTAAGTCATAAACATCAACTTTTAAAACAGTCGCATCCCTGGAAAATAGGAGAGAAATAACCTTTAATTCTTTTTTTAAAAATAATTCTTATTCTTATACCTTTTTAGCAACCCCAAATTTATAAAAACTAATTCAACTGCTTTTTTTATTCAGCTGAAAGAAAAAGAAAGGGAGTAATTTACTTCCTTATTCTAGCCAATTTTCTTTAATCAGTTGCTATACACTGGAAGAAACTACTGAGAGATGGGATATCCATTTCTTTGAATATTAAAAAAAATAAACAACCATCTGTCCAGGACTGAATAGTTGCAGATATGTCTGGAAGAAGTGAACTTCATGACTACATGGTGTTTAAAGGATGTTCCCAACTTTTAATTCTCTATTTTGTATATAACAGAAGTAGCAAGATAAAGCAGTAGAATCCCTTTTTACTTTAATGAAAAGTAAAATGAAATATTGCAAGCAATAACTATGAAAATATTTGTAATTGACATTATTACTACTTTTTAAATGTCAGAATTATTTTACCCTCTTGCTTTTGACTTATACTGTTGAATAAACCAGAAAAAAGAAATATGTAGTTTAATAATTCCTTTAAATGTTTGTGAGATACTGGATCCAAAGCAGTGAACAAAAGAAAAGCCCAATCCTCCTCACCTTTAAAGTCAGTCTCACAGCATTACAATCCTCTTGAAGTGGGTTGAGTTTCAGGGTTTCACCAAGATTGCTACAGCCTGATGACTGATGTTGCATTTCACAGCAAACACAGACTTCAACGCTGTCAAATTTTATCTAAAGAAAAGAGCACAAAAATATGTTATAACCAAAGAAATATTTTAATTATTCTCATTTAAATTTTACCTGGAAAATTAACAGGCATCATCAATTAAAGAAAAAAAAAGGTCTCAAAATTTCTAACACCAGTTTTGAATAATATATAATTAGCAGAGTAAAACTGTTTCTATTGATGAGCATAATGAAAAATAAGGCTAGAAAATGTAAAAAAAAATAAAGATATATGTTTAAAAATTGTAATGGGAATGTATATTTTTAAGATCTTCCCTGCCCCTAGGCTAAAGTGCACCTGGAGCCTGGGGTGGGAAGCTTATTTTTCAGTAGATACTTTTTGATTGGCCAGTGGGTCCAGAAGGTTTTTACATTCTCTGAGCCAGGAGAAGGCTATATAAACCCATATTTGAGGCTTTGCTTTGGGGCTCACTTTGAGAAGTGTTCTGTGATTTGATCAGATGAGACTCTGGGAAGCAGTAGTTGAGAGCCCCCGGGCTTTGAAAAACCCAGATGTTGATTTGGTATGGATATAATGGTTGGACAGTTTGGAAATCTGTCTACTTGATCTGTTTCTCTGTCTTGATCATTCTGTCTGTATACTCTGAAGTTTGGGGTGCTGACCTTTTTCCCCTGAACTAGGTAAACGATACATATTTGACTGATTAAAGTAAGCTTGTTAACCCATTTTGAGTTGCTTTCCTTTAACAAAGCAGATCTAAGAACTTGTGTTGGCAGCTACCCTAGGGTGCTTGCTGATACAAAAATCCTCTTCAAAAGTGAGAAAACTAATCTGAGGGATATTATTCTACTCATGATGAGATAGATTATTGAAAAGAACAAAGTACCTAAATATTAAAACATGGGAACATTAAATGATCCAAAGAGTAGGCAAGAAAGCAAAGGATAGAAAAGAAATGAAATTACATTAAATTAGGAAAATGAGGAGAAAATAAATATTTGGTCTACAGTCATAACATAACTATTTTAAGCAGCTGATGAGAGGATGTAGATAAGGAAAAATGGAAATTGATAGCCTAAGAAAGAAAGAAAAATCAATAAATACACTGAGATGTCAAAAAAAGGTAACAATATTAAAGCACCAGATGTCACATTTTAAGAAGGATAATATAGCAGAAGCAAATAAATGAAAAGAATTTTATTCATTGATGTACATGTACTAAAAAATTGTTTCCAACCCAAGCAAATATCCTTTATACTTGGATAATATGTTTCATAGTTTATTTTTCCTTGTTACCAAGTTTAAAATGAACAACTAATTGGCCAACTAATGATCTTTAAATGTTTATTTGTTTCATAATTAATTATTCAGGTTACCTTTTTCAAGAAAAAGAAACAAATTAAAAAAACTGCCTCAAATTCAGCAACATTTAAATTAATTAATTATAAATATTCACTATAAATGAATATTCACATTAATAGCATTATATATAAATAGAAATGACTCAAAGACCAATTCCCTATCCATTATACCACCCTATTTAGTCACCAAGTATCTAAGCATTCTACTATGTGACATACACTGTATTATACACTACAGTTACAAAGAAAAGAGGAAAAATGGTTCTTTCCCTCAAGGTACTCACATGGTAATGGTGAAGATTGGGGAGACAGCATGCACTAACTACACACACACACACACACACACACACACACACACACACACACTCATACATATGCACATACATACAGTTTAAATTAAAGGTAATCTCAGAAAGAAAATGCAAGATACCTGTGGGGTTGGCAGTTAAGGGAAAGGCTTCCATCAGGAGGTGGGCTTTGATATGAAAGTGGCAAAGAGGTGTAGATGAGGAAGTTGAACAATGCAGACATGAGGGGCAGCAAAAAGAAAAGCACAGATTCAAATCAGATATCGATTTGCAAGAGTGAGGAACAGTAAAAAAGGCAATACAGCAGGATTATAGAATCCATGGATAGGAGTAAAGTATGAAACTAGAAAGGTAGGAAGGTGTCAAATTGTTAAAAACTTTAAATACTACATAGATGATTTTATATGTGATGGTAGCTGGAGTTTGTTGACTAGGTGGTTAACATTGTTTGAACTGTGCTTTAGCACTTTGGCACCTGAGAGGATGATGGATTGAAATGGGGAAAGAAGAGGCAGGGAGACCAATTATAAGCCTATTGAAATAGAATAGGAAACAGGTGATGAGAACCTAGTCTAAGTAGCTATGTGAGAAGGGACAAGTAAAAGAGATTATTGTAGAGGGAGGAATGACAAAATTTGACAACAGGTTGGATACATGGGATAAGTGAGAATAAGACATTAAGGATGACATCTGGGATGTGAGACTGGGTGACTGGAAGAATGGTAATATCCTCCATATTAATGAGGAAGATGGGAAGAGGAGATTTTGGTGGGGAGAGGGGGGGAGATGAAAAATGTTCCTTTTGGATTACGACCTCTTTAATACCATGGAGATGAATTTATGCCATACAGTTCACTATGTTAGAAACACAATACTTGTGAGATTTAATAAATTAAATTTCATTTTTAAAAATGTTTATATGATGCTCATTATTGCATAGTCTTTTTCTGCATCTTAATAGTGCTCAATAGGACTTTTTGTTCATGTTTCTGAAACAAACTGTCTTAAAAAAAAGTTTAAATTCACCTTAGTTACTATGTCATTCTAATAAGCCTAATACATAGATGGGATTTTAAACATTAATATATATATATATATATACATACATATATAAAACAAAATATTTAATCTAAAATCATCATAAAAGAGTAATATAATATATTTAATATAATTTATTGAGCCTCAAACAAGAAATTTTCAGTGACACAAATCATCATATAGTTGGATAGCATCAGGAAGGAATGTTTGACATAGAAGCCTAGAAAAATTAGACCTTGTAAATATTCAGGAGAGGAAAACAAAATTCTAGAATATATGAATGAAAAACTAGTGAATTTCTAGATAAAGGAGGAATTCCTATGGCTTTTGAGCAAAGTGGGGATGAACCAAAATCGAAGAGAAGTTGTAGATTCTAAAAACCTAAAACAGAATAGTGTCAAATAGGTAGATCTAGCATTCTATGGTGAATATCTTTGGACCTTCATGGATTAAAATTAATACTCTATTCAAACTCAATCGAGCGGTGGGGAATCTGCTGTCTCAAGGCTACATGTGGTCTTCTAGGTCTTCACGTGTGGATTTGTTCTGTGAAGTTTAGATTCAAAACCCTGTACCTGAAGACTCAGAGGGTCACATGTGGCCTCAAGGCAGCAGGTTCTCCACCCTTGCTAGACTCTCTCACCACTAGATTTTATGTAGAATCACTAAAAACTCATAGCCACTTTTCATGGGTGTCCTGCCCCTGATGATATTTTTACCAATTCAATCTGAACTAACTATTCTACCAGAGAGAAGAGAGCAATAGGAAAAAAGTAAGATTAACTAAATTTATCCTCTGATTTCATGAAGCTCACAATTTTAAAAAACACAAATAAGTCCAGCACAACACAAACTGGAAAATGATAAACTGGTTCTTACCATAAACTTTACTTCATTCATCATTTCAAATGAATGTGTGTGATGGCATGATCGCTACCCCCTACTCCAAAGTAATGAATTTTCAATTCATTTTTATAATGAAAATCAGTGATAAATTAGTATTCTCATTAGAAAAATAAAATTTAGAGCCATTTCTGACAGAATTCACATATTATGTAAAATGGAGGGAAATCTGTATAAAATTCTAGGAAGGTGAAGAGAGATTTGAGTCACTTTGTCTTTGGTCAGTTTGAGCCAGTTATGGACAATCATTAGTTGGAGCCATTCCAAAAGCCCCATTAAAAAGGTAAGTAAATTTCAGAAAGGAAAAGGATGCAGATTTTATACACATATATATGTATATATACATACACATAAATACATGGCTGGATAATTCAGCAGATAAAAGTACATGAAACACCTGAATTTAAATTCACTATGTAACCCAGGATAAGACATTTAAACTCTGTATGCCTCTGTATCCTCATCTGTAAAAATGGGGGATAACTGCACCTACCTTTCCAGGCTTGTGAGAATAAAATGAAATAATGCTTGGAAGGTGCTTTACAAACCTTAAATCACTATATAAAGGTTAACTATTGTATATAAATATAAGCACACATATCAGCCTCCAAAATAGTCAACTAATCTTGCTATTTCAGGACCAAGCTTGATGATTGTAATTACACAATGTTGTGTTTGAATTGTTGTTGCTGCTGTTGTTGTTCTTTACTTTTATTTTGTGGTCATTTTGTATAGTGTTTTCCTGGTTCTGTTTATTTTACTTTGCATCAATTTATTATGTAGTCACATGTTCCCCTATATTCTTGATATTCATCATTTATTACAGTACAGTAATATTTCATTATATCCACAGACCACAATTTATTTAGATATGACCTCCCACCACCACTCAAGTATATCTAGTTTCTTTCTAATTTGTTGCCACTACAAAAAGTGTCAGTATAATATGGTGTTGATTCTGCTTTTCTTTATGTCTTCACCTTCTTTGCGATATATATCCAACAGAACATGACTAGGTCAAAGGACAAGGATGTTTTAGTCACTTTTTAAAGTGTAATTCTAAATTGCTTTTCAAAAAGGCTGGACCAATACATATATTTAGAAGTAGCATCTTAGTGTGTATCTCTTTACACAAACTGTTTGACAATGTGCTATGTGGAGGGGTGGAACCAAGATGGTGGAGTAAAAGCAGGAACAACCTTGAGCTCTTTCCCCCAATCACCTCCAAATACCTGTAAAAATGACTCTGAACAAAATTTAGAGCTATAGAACCCTTAAAATGGCAGAGTGAAATAAATCTTCAGCTGAAAACAGCCTGGCAGGCCGACAGGAAGAGGCTAACACACTGGGCTGGGAGCAGAGTGCATGTGGGCTGCTCTGGCACAGAACTGGCTGGGGCAGAACTCAGGGAATTGAATCACTGGCAGTTGTGGCAATATCCAGACTTCTCAACTCAAACACCAAAAAAAAAGTAAAAGGTCAGTGGGGAGACTATTGGACCTGGGTGAGTGAAGAGCACAGTTTGGCCCCAGCCCCAAGGCAGTGGCAGCAGTGGTTGCTTCCAGAGCTCCAGGCTCATAGATGGTAGGAGGATCAAGTAGCTGATGAGAAGGTAATTGCATAGATCTCTTTGTTGGTGCTGAGGCAGGATTCTCTTGCTTTGTTCTGCTTGGATTTGGGTAACAGTCTTGGGTGGCAGTCCTGTAGTAAGGAGAAACACTGCCATGACAGAGCTTGTGGTGGCTGTGGAGAGGGAGGGCGTCCTTCTCCCAGTTCTGTGGCAGGTGCCTAGAAATGACTCTGACAATAGCTGTGCAAAACCCCAGAAATTTTGGTTGTGGCACTTTCCACTATGGAAGCAGAGTCCTACCTTGGCAAAGAGGTCAAAAGTCAAGTAGCTGGCTGGGAAAATGAGCAAACAGGGAAAAAAATCAGACTATAGAATCTTTCTTTGGTGACAAGGAAGATTAAAATGGAACCAGAAAAAGTCAACAAAATCTAAACTCCTGCATCAAATGCCTCCAAGAAAAATGTGAATTGGTCACAGGCCATGGAGGACCTCAAATAGGATTTTGAAAGTCAAATATGAGATGTAGAAGAAAAATGAGAATGATGCAAGAAGATCATGAAAAATGAGTCAACAACTTGCTAAAGGAGACCCAAAAAATCCTGAAAAAATAACATCTTAAAAAATAGACTAATTCAAATGGCAAAAGAGGTCCCAAAAGTCAATTTGGAGAAGAGTGCATTAAAAAGCAGAATTGGCCAAATGGAAAAGGAATTCCAAAAGCTCACTGAAGAAAATAATTCCTTCAAGATTAGAATGGAGCAAATGGAAGCTAATAACTTTATGAGAAATCAAGATTATAAAAACAGATCCAAAAGAATGAAAAAAATAGAAGAAAATGTTAAATATCTCATTTGAAAAACCATCGACCTGGAAAACAGATCCAAGAGAGATAATTTAACAATTATTGTATTACCTGAAAGCCATGATCAAAAATAGGAATTGAAAGAACCCACCAATTGTTTCTTGAAAAAGATCCCATAAATAAAACTTCTAGGAATATTGTAGCCAGATTCCAGAGTTCCCAGGTCAAGGATAAAATATTACAAGCAATGAGAAAGAAAAAAAAATTGAGTGTTGTGGAAACACAATCAGGATGACACAAGATTTAGCAGCTTCTACATTAAGGGATTGAAGGACTTGGAATATGATATTCCAGAGGTCAAGAATCACCTACCCAGAAAAACTGAATATAATACTTCAGGGAAAGAAACAGACAGTCAATGAAATAGATGACTTTCAAGCATTCTTGATGAAAAGACCAGAGCTGAACAGGAAACCTGACTTTCAAATACAAGAATCAATAGAAGCATGAAAAGGTAAACAGGAAAGAGACATTGTAAGGGACTTACTAAAGTTGAACTGTTTATATTCCTACATGGAAAGACAATATTTGTAACTCATGAGACTTTTCTCAGTATTAGGAGAGTTGATGGGAATATATATGTATGTGTATGTGTGTGTGTATACACGTGTGTGTACACACACATATTTAGACAGAGGTCACAAGGTGAGTTTATTATGAAGGGATGATATCTAAAAAATAAAATTAAGGGGTGAGAGAGAAATATATTGGGAGAAAGAGAAAGGGAGAGATAGAATAGGGTAAATTATCTCACATAAGAGGCAAGAAAAGTTGTTACAATGGAGGGGAAGAGCAGTGAGATGAAAGGGAATGAGTCCACCTTACTCTTATCAGATTTGGCTTAAGGAGGGAATAACATACACACTCAATTGGGTATCTTACCCTACAGGAAAGTAGGGGGGAAGGGGAAAGAGGGCATGATGAGAGAAGGGAGGGAAGATTGGGGGAGGGGATTGTCAAAAGCAAACACTTTTGAAAAGGGACAGAGTCTAAGGAGAAAATTGAATAAATGGGGGTGGGAGATGATAGATGGAAATATAGTTAGTCTTTCACGATATGACTATTATGGAAATGTTTTGCATAGCTACCCAAGTATAACCTATACTGAATCACTTATCTTCTTAGTGAGGGTGGGTGAGGAGGGAAGAAGGGACAGAATCTGGAACTCAAAGTTTTAAAAACAAATGTTAAAAAATTGTTACATGCAACCAGGAAATAAGTCATATAGGCAATGGGGTAAAGAAATCCATCTTGCCCTACAAGAAAGTAAGGGGGAAAGAGGGTAAAGGGGAGGAATAGGAGGGGATAGAAGGGAGGGCAGACTGTGGGAAGGGGTAATCAATATGCATGCCGTTTTGGGGTGGGGGGTAGGGGAGAGATGGGGAGAAAATTTGGATCTGAAAATCTTGTGGAAATGAGTGTTGAAAACTAAAAACAAATAAATTCTGGAAAAAGTGGGGAAAAGACAATGTGCTATGTGTATGATGAATTTCAGAGTTGTTTTCATTTTTATTTATCTTATTTTATGTAATCTGTAGTAATTTTTATTACAAGTGATCTGTAGCAACTTTTCATATAATTTCTAACACTTTAAAGTCTTTTTGAAAACTGTTCACATTTGAGAAATGGTTTTTGGATACATTTGATAACAGATCTTTGAGATAGTTGATAAAAGTTTTTTGGGGGTAAATTTCCTATTTGATTGCTTCCCTTATGCTGATATTGCAAACCTTTTCCAGTTCACATGCTCAAAATTATCAATTTTATCTTTTGAGATTGACCTTACTGGTTCTTTAAGCTAAATATTCTGTCTACCCTTAGTCAAAGCTATAAAAATTATGTCATTTGGTTCTTTCCCAATATTTTTCTATAGCATTATTCTTATTGTTCAGGTCAAATACATTTTATCTCATTATGTTCTAATGCATAAGATACTGGTCTAAATTTAATTTCTGCCAAACTGCTTT
The DNA here is from genome assembly GCF_028583685.1 of Petaurus breviceps papuanus. Classification (NCBI taxonomy): domain Eukaryota; kingdom Metazoa; phylum Chordata; class Mammalia; order Diprotodontia; family Petauridae; genus Petaurus; species Petaurus breviceps. The sequence goes on from NW_027186296.1 coordinate 47,836,452, forward strand.
CCATTTTTCCAAGCAGTTTTTTTCAAATATGGATTCTCTCCTAATAATTAAGGATCAAATGAAATAATTATATAGCACTTATCACAATACCTGACAGTGTTAAAAATGCGACTTTTTATCATTATTATTGATGATTGAGTTCAAATCAGATATATTTTTTAGTTTTGTGACCCTGATCAAGTTATTTAACCTCAGTTTTATCAACTATAAAATGGGGATAATGATAGCACTTGCCTGGCAACTCTTCTATAGCCCTAAAATGTAAAAGGAATTATTTAATAGGTTAATATCTGCTTGTATTAACCTATGTAGCTAGCCTAAATAGCAAAGGAATAATTCCTAACTGAAAGATTACACAGTTCGATGCACATTTTGCCACACTGAAATTTCTCAAGGTTATAAAACTTTTGATGCTAAGTTTAAAAATATGAATGGAATTTCTCTATTCCCCTACAATTATTTCATGACATGAATTTTGAATATTATTTTATATTGGGTGGAAATAACAAGTGGTTTGCTTGAGAGGGGGTTGGGGAAGGCTTGAAAAGTCATTAGCTGCTGTGTCCTATGTCAAGACCCAGCTTATATAGTTCATGACAAAGAGTGGAACACGTTCACACATGTTTAGTCATACAATGACATTTTTAATCAGTAAAAGATTGTTCTTGTATGTAAAAAGACTGTATTGTAAAAGACTGTCACTTGTCAGTGAACATCATTACTGTTTCATTTTTGCCTTTGAATCCTAAGCACCAATTTAGCATAGAGCCTGGTTTTAATCCTGTTGTTAACATTTTGTATTCTGTAGATGCTGGTGTTTATTACCTAAATGTACATTACTTATATTCTCAGTATGCCTACTAAGTTTGCTAATTATGTAAATAGCTTTTGTTATGTATATGGTGAGCAATGTTTTAGAACTCTGAGGAAATATTTTGCTTCTCTAATTAAGAAAATATTCACTAGGTTACATGAGCAACAAGATAGAAAAGACATTTTTTTCAATCCCCACAACCTCTCAAACCTCTCCCAAACAGAAATTACGTGTCAAAGAGAAAACAACTTCAGCTGCCTTCATGTTTTAGGATATCAGAATCCAAAAGAAGGTAGTCTCCTCCCCCTCTGAAAAAAAACCCAAATCCCTAAAGAATTGAAGCCCCACTGACGCAGCATGCCTCCCCTACTTTCCGTGCTCAAGGACATGACACTGGCTTAATCAAAACCTTCCCCTGCACCCTATTCTCTCCTCTTTCCAGTGTTCTCCAGACCCCAGCTCCAGGCTATAGAAGCTTGTTTGGGTCTCTATAGCCAAGTTAGCCATAACTTTTCAGGAGCAAAATCCTGCTAGGGGTTATGGGCCAGAAGCTTCAATGCTGTAAAGCTCTGAAATTCTGATATAGAAGGGAACAGGTTCTGAGCTGCTGGTACTGGACCAGAGAACTGAGGAAAATACATATCACTAGGACATTCACTCACTCTGTGTGTGTGTGTGTGTGAGAGTGTGCTAGAGACCTAAGCTGGTGGATCATGAATTGTCCAATATGGGAGCAGGCTATGACACTATGGGATCCAGCCACAAAGTGAACCACTATTGAAGAAGACGGAGTCAGGAAGAAGTTGCAAGGAAAATAGTGGGGAATGAGGGGGCCTGAAAGTGCCAAAGAATTCAGGAAAAAGAAAACTAAAAGACCTTGAACACAAACAAATAATTCAACAGGAAAAACAGTAACAACAGAATAAAATATGGCTTGAGCTTGTCCTTCAATTACCTCCAATACCTGTAAAAAATGATTCTAAACAAATTTTAGAGCTACAGAACCTACAAAATGACCAAGTGAAACAAATCCCCTGCTGAAGACAGCCTGGCAGGCTGAGAGGAAGGGTCTATTGCACCAATGTACAGTCCCGGTGATGGGGTGCTTGGGGTGCTTGGGATCTATATCTGTAACAGCAATTTGTAAAACCAAATGGCAACATCAATTTGTAAAACCAGTTTGTACAATTGTAACTGCAATTTGTATTGTAAAATTGTAATAGCAATTTGTAAAAACCAGTCTGTAAAATCCCTTTCCCAGCCTCAAACTCTGCCCTTTCCCCCTATTCGCACTCTGCCCTTTCCCCCTATCTGCACTCTGCCTAGGCAACAACTTGTGACTCCTTTGTCCTGGCTTAATCTCCTCATGTCTCCTCCTGTCTGGCCCAAATCTCATCTCCAAGTTAAACTCCTTAAACTTTTATCTATGCACTGAAGTCACAAGTTCCTCTCAGTCAGCCCTAACTTTTATCTATGCACTGAAGTCCCTTACATCCATCTGGTCAGCCCTGAAAATGGCAGCCCTACCCTTTAAAAGTAAAAGCCTGTACCCCTTTCACTTGCAGGTCCCCTAAGGATCCTTGCCCATTGTAAAGCGTAAAATAAACTCTTTCAACTCTGACTCCAAGTAAGGCTGAGCTGAATTCTTTCCAGACTGAATTGCAGGTTCTGGTCTTATATAAGATCAGAGTTCCCGCTGAACCTATTGGGAGACATCCCTGCTGGCATAGACAGATGGCACAGACTGGGCTATAAGAGACCTACAGGGACTAAATCACTGGCAGGTGTGGTGGTTTCTAGACCTCTCAACCCACAAATGCCAAAAACAAAGTAAAAGGTCAGTGGGGAAAATGGACCTGGGTGAGATAAGAGTACAGTCTGGCCCCTGCTCCCAGGGCAGCAAAGGTGGTGATGGCTGCCATGGGAGCAGCAGCAGCAGCAGCAGTGGCTTCTTCCTGACCTCCAGGCCCACAGATGGTAGGGGGATCAAATGACTGGTCAGAGGGCAATTGCAGGGATCTCTTTGCTGGCACTGAGGCAGGACGCTTTTGCTTTGTCCTGGTTGGATCTGGGTCACAGTTTTGTGCAGTAGTCCTGGGGTGAGGAGGAGTATTGGCATAGCAGAGCCTGTGGCAGCTGTGGAGGGGGAGTCCTCCCCACAGTTCTGAGGCATGTGGCTAGAAGTAGCTTTGACAATAGCTGAGCAAAACCCCAGAAATTTGGGATGTAGCATTCTCTACTCTGGAAGCAGAGCCTTACCTTGGCAGAGAGTTCAAAAGTCAAATTGGCTGGGGAAATGAACAAACAGAGGAAAAGAAATCAGACTATACAATCCATCTTTGGTGACAAAGAAGATAAAAACATAAAACCAGAAGAAAACAACAAAGTCAAAACTCCTTCATCCTCCAGAAGAAAATATGGCCTTCAGATCTAGTAAACAAGTTCTGGAATCTATAAATCCTGTAAAATAAAGGAAAATTATCCAACACTTGAGACAGAGGACCGTGTGGAATTTGAAAAGAACATGGAAACACAACTCTGTTCCTGAGTAGTATGAAAGACAAACAAGAATATAAGAACAAAATTTATGTGCTGCACAGCATAAATAATAAACACAATATTTAATCCGAAGTAATAAGCCTTGCTAAGGACAAAAACAAAAAAGAGAAGTACAGATGGTAAGTACAAATATGTAGAAATGTAGGACAACCTAGAAGTGAATCAAAAAAAAAGAGTAACATTAAAAGAAAATGTGCTCACTATGCAAGCAAAACAATGTGGACTTAACCATATGGGAAAAAGGTGGACATTCAATAACAAAGAAGAATTTAAACGTTCTTTGAAAGAAAAACTGAAACAAAGAGATTATTTGCCTCTCAAACACCCCAAATAACAGAAATTCAAGAGTGAATAAAACAATAGGCAACGGAGTGACCAGTAAAAGACATCTTTCTAAATGTATATAACATGAAAGTATAGGTTGCAGAAATCTGGCAGAGTTGTTTTCTCTTTGACACGTAATTTCTGCTTGGGAGAGGTTTGAGAGGTTATAGGGATTGAAAAAGATGTCTTCTTTGCCATCTTGTTGCTCATGTAACCTAGTGTTTTCTTAATTAGAGAAGCAAATCAAGAGTTAGCAATGAGGGGAAGGTAACCTATGCAGTCTCAGAAAGATAAGAGCCTATGGGATAATGCGTGAAGAAGAGTAGGGAAGGAAGGAAGCCTTACTTAAATTGCAGGAGGGAGTTCCACTGATGAATGCTCCTAAGAGTAAAACAAGATGGTTGGTGAGAGGACATTGGGACTTTACACTGGATGAGGTCTGGGGGATTTGGTGACTAAAACTCCACTTGTCTTGAGAAGGGGTGGGAATTAAAATTGCTGGGCCAACTGAGGCCTGGAACAGTGGAGACTATTTAAAGAGGAAGGAAATTTCCAGGTAAATATACAAAAGAAAAAAAAAACTGTCAACAAGAGAATGTCTAATAGATCAGTGGTGGGCTGCACTACTAAAGAACTAATTTGTAAATGTGTCCCAAATATTTTGAAAACTACAAAGCAGATAATCAAAGAGAAATTTTCAATGATCTCAATGTAAAACATGTAACAAGTCACTTAAAATATTTTTGGTTTTTCCAGAAAACCTATATCTACAATGAAAAATTAATACTAGGAAGAGTGAAATCTAGGCATGATATTTTTGGATGTTGCAAAGTAACATTTCCTAGGTGTAATACAAGAAGAAAACATTAGTAGACACATTTCAGGTTGCTTAAAACAAGCATAATTTGGTTAAGTAAAAATGATTTTTAAAAACATGAACTATAATCTCTGAAAATTATGAGGGAAAGACAATACTTGAAATCAGTATAAAATACTAAGGTATACCTATTTTTAATGGGAATGAAAGAAAAAAAAAACCTTATTTTCTAATTTTATTTAGGAAAAGATAGACTTTCTAAAGCAGATTTGTTATGTAAAATATAGGATGTCATGTGAAAGAATTCTCTTGCCCCTAGGATAAAAACAACAATTTTCCCACTTGTAATTTCTATGAATTTATTATTAATTCTGGGAAAAAAATTTGAAAACATTATTGATTAGCTCTATTACATAGACATCCTGGTTTGCAAAAAATCTGGAAGAATGATTTTAGGATTAGGTTAGTGGGAATCACTGTGAGTAGTTCTACAAATGAAAACATAGTAAATTTTCACTTGTATATATTTTTTAAAGCATTTATACTAGGATGCCATTGGTCTGTGTGAAAGTAGTGAGGAGATGTATATACACAAACAGAAAACCAGAGTTGGCTTGTGGTTACCTGATTCCCTTACAAAAAGTAACCAGTGAACATGGAAGCTGCCACCACTTAGAAGGCTGTATGGTAGGAAGTTGAGCCAAAAAGGTATATGGAATTGGACAAAATCCAAGGTGCAGTGAGGACCAAAAGGAACAAGAGAAGAATGGTAAACTGGGCAGGATTGAATAAGGAACGCCTGTGGATCTAGTTGTAGCAATATGACTGAAGTGCTAGGGAAAAAAATCCAGAGTATAACAAACCATACTGAGTTCCTTAAACTCTGATACAATCCAACAGAGACAAATGAGGCTAAAGAGCAGGGTTAAGATAAATTAACTCTGGGGAGTGTTGAAATACTTCTGCCTCATACATGTTTCAGAACCTTAATGGAAAGTACCCATCTGTCCCATTTTAAAACCATTTATCTTTCCAACCTCCTGGTGTTTGCAGCTATATGTACACACTAAATAGAATTAGATTAATAAATTCTCATTTTTATTTTGGAGCAATAAGATTGGTTAAATTATTTTTTATTTAAAAAAAGAATTTCTATTAAATTTTACCAGCCCAGAAATTTACAAAATATAAAAAGAGCAAAGAAACTCTAATCTCTGGAGTTTAAAGTACTTTAATATGCCAAGCCTGAACAAAGAAGTTATAATCTTCAATTTTTTGTAGTACCTAAACAATTGTATTATTCTCATCACATATGGTACCTTTCTAACTATTGATTAATGGAGTTAGCTGCTGACTAATTAGCAAGTTCTCCCAGGAGGCTGAGCTCCAGACTGCATGACTGTCATATGAGAGAAACTTGGGGGATGGGATAGAGAAAATCTTCATCTGCTTCAATTCCTGGGTAGAGGTAATAGTTCTAATCCAGTGGTCTGAGATATGTACAACAGGACTGCTCGGTCAGAGGTTTTCCCATGTAGGATCAGGACCAACAGATGATGTTTCCCAAATGCAGATAGCTGTTATGGGGGGCATATTAGCAGCCATAACATGCTAAACAACTAGGTTGGAATTATTACAAGAACAGTAGAGGTTGGAGAATATGCCTATTGCTATTATGGACATCTGATACTATGCTGTGCTAGACAGAGGAATATATTGTTCTTTAATAAGGACAAAGTACTTTATATCTGCCCAACTGGGTTCCTTATACTAGCTGGAGCACCAAACTAATTCAAGTTCCCCTCAACCTGTGACCAAATAGAAAGATAATGCTCTACCATCTCAGGGCAACATTTGCCCCTGCTAACAAAGGTTGTATCATGATGTACCTAGAAGCCCAGGTCCCACATCCAACTTTCCAGAAGCTATGTGTGCTATGAATTGACACTACCCTAGGAGAGGAAAGGTTTTCCATTCCAGCAGTTTCTGGGATACAGGTCCCAAGAAGACTTAGAGCTGCTTTTAGACATGAATCCAGCTGATTTTTGTCCTTCTTCCATCTGTATTAGCAACTGAAACTCACCATACCCAACACAGAAATAGTTATCTAGCCAGGTGGTGTAGTGGATAGAGTATTGGACCTTAAGGCAAGAAAACCAGAGTTTGAATCCTTTCTTTGATGTTTTGCTGTGTAACCCTGGACAAGACACTTAATGACACTCAGTCTCAGTTTCCTCAGCTATAAAATGGGCTTAATACAAGCACCTACTTAAATTTGTTGTGAAGATAAAATGAGATAATATATGGAAAGAAATGCATATATCTTAAAGTATTTACATACGTGCTGTTATTATTATTATTAATCATTAAGTTTCCTCCTAAACCATCTCAGAAGAAGAGAAGTTCATCAATAAAGGGGACCCTGAGATATTTGTCCAGGGTGTATGGAAAATTATGAAATATCAAAGCCCTAGAAATCAAGGAAATTGTGCACCTGGAAGGACAAAAGAATGTTGCTGAAAATATTTAGTGCTATTCTAATGGCACTGTCACATCTGAGAGGGGCAAAAACATCAGATTTTTCCAAGGAAACTGAGAAAGAATATGCTTCCACACAATCTCTGTCCCTTGCTCCAAATACAGATAAATTTCTAGGTATGTCAATATAGCAACTTAGGAAAATATTACAGCAACTTTCAACTAGAATGGTTGGGAAGCATACTGTTCCTAGATACTTGAATCTATTAATTAAGTTAGTTCAAATGTGCTATTTAATATTTTTATAAATGATGTGGGTAGGGGGCAGCTAGGTGGCACAATGAGTAGAGTGCTGGCCCTTGAGTTAGGAGGACCTGAGTTTGGATCTGGCCTCAGACACTTAACACACACAAACAAAAAACCTAGCCGTGTGACCTTGGGCAAGTTACTTAAACCCAATTGCCCTCCAAAAACCCAAAACCCAAAACAAACCAAAACATAAATGATGTGGGTAAAGGTATAATTGGGGAACTCATGAAATGTGCATATGTCACAAAGATAGGAGGGCATGGCTAACAAACAAGAAGATTGTATACAGAGCCAAAAAATAATTATAAGATAGGCATTGGGTTGAATCTAATAAATTTAAGTGTAATAAGAATAAATACAAGTTAGAATTACACTTAGGTACCATTCTTCTTGTAGTCAGCCATATCAGGAACCTTTTCCCTTCTTTCTCAACACTCCCCACCATTCACAACAATTTCTAGGTCCTGTTGCTTCTTATCCTTAAACAACATTTTTCTCAATTCACAAAGCCACTATCCCAATTTATGGTCTCATAACTGCTTGCCTTGGCTACTGTGATGGTTTCCTAATTTTTCTTCCTGTATCTAGTCTTTCCTCTCTCCTCCTCAAAGTGACTAAATTTATATTCTTTATTTAAATTAAGAAGGAATTTATTAAAAATACCAACCAGAAATACAATAGGGTGTTAGTTACAAGAGTCAACCCAGGATTCAAAATGTTTTTAAAGACAACTTTTTGTAAAAAGAACAAAACAATCCTAATAGGTACGTTTCCAAAAGGGGATGGGCCACTGTGTCTCAGCTCCTCTCCCATCACTATATCATAAAGAAATATAGGGAAATGAGATTAGATGTAAGGGGGATGAGATGAAATCACATGCGTCTATGTGTTGACTGGTAGGTACTACAAAGGACAAAGGGATGGGATGAAAGAATATGTCACAGACTGGCTGACACCTCTCCCAACAGATAGATTAACATGTATAGGAAAGAAAAGCAAGATTAGATAGAATAGGGTCAATGACAGCACAAATTTCAATAATTTCTCCCTGTCGTGCTAACCATACACATGGTACAGCACCACAATTAGACCTATATCAGTCATCTGTCATCAACTGCAACATCCCAATCAATCTCTGTTGCCTGCAAAGGTGGAAATTGACTTGGAGATCATTTCTTTGCACTAAGGAAGGCATTGTCAGCATAAATAGCACAAAATCCCCATAAAGACACACAATAGAAAACCCACAAACAGATACTTTAACCAAAAAAGCTCTGCACCTCAGCAGTTATCTGTAGCCCACAGACTTTGGTAATTCAATATAGTCACTATGAGGATTTTCAAATGGTAGGGCTCCCAGTTTCACCCCACTTTTATCTGTTTCCTTCCATGAGGTTCTTGACAGGAAAGGCAGCTAGAGACCCTATGAAGGGTCTGTGCATAGACACCATGGGCAAACCATGAATTGCAAAAATGCAGTACAAGGGCTTCAGTTCCTATAGTGGAATCATTTCAAGTAGAAATGATAAGCAGCTTTTAGAATAGATAACAGGTCCATAGCACACACACAACTAAAATTACAAGCAAAGTTACAATAGGCTAATGAAGAAACTCAATGTAGCAGTAACTTTAAGGGTGTCAGGTCCTTTTGCAGCATCCATGAGCTTGTAAGCACTTCCAGTGTATCTTTTCAACATCTGGGTATAGAGGAGGGCAGGTCTATGGAGGCATTTTCTTTATCATCTCTATATATTTTACTCACAAAGTTACTCACAAAGATTCTCTATATAATGTTAAGTCCTACTAGTAATAGAACTTTATGTAATCTAGTAAACTGTGACAAAGTATAATCACATTGGCTTTCTCATAATTAGTTCATACATCAAGAATTCAAAATGCATGGCTCTAACTCTACTAACAATAGTTATATTGTTAGTATAAGAAGAACAACAAATTAGGAACCCATAATTCATCTGAAACTTAAGAGAATTTCAGTTTTCTTCATACCATTTTTCTATCTTTACCCAAACCCTGCATCTTATATGGACAAGGTTATCCACAGGCTGAAGAAAGAGGATATAACTTAGAAAATGAGCCCTCCTGTCCCTTAATAATAGCACACAGATACTTCGAAATAGGGGAGGAAACAGTTGAGTTAAATTCTTTACAATTATAATGAACTTTTACATGTAAAGACCTTAGTCTAATTTTGGGAACTTATCAAAATATACTCATATGTATTTCACTTTGGATACATGTGGAGCCTAATGAATATATATTCTAGGAGGTTCTAGATTTATAACAGTCTAATCTTGTTGCTTTCTCAAAGTTTACTACTGCAATAAATTTTTAAAAGCTTTATATCTTTGTCTTATCCCATCTTCTTGAGGCATATCTATATCTATTCCATATATCATCTTGAAGGAATAAGGTTCTAATCCTATACATGACCATATAACTATAAACAAGTGGATGCCAAACTTAAGAAATCACTTACCTATTTATATAGAATATGCAGTTGAAAACAAATACAGATGAATATTATTAAGATCTTTTGAGAGGATTCTGGAAAGATGGTAGATGGTAAGTGGATGTTTGAAAGTTGATAAGTCAGAAAATTCCAAGCTCTCCAGATTTCCTCCACAAATAAGACAAATTAGCACCTCTGAGTGAATGTAGAGTGGTAAAAATGAACAAGAGTTGGGGCAGAATAGTGGACCTTCTGGGACAATCTGAGAAAATCCAAGGTTTGGTCCCTGTGAAGTGTAAATATCTCCAGGCTAAATCTTTTGAAACAGCAAGTGGCAAGCCCTGGGGCTACGTGGGTTGGGAGTTAACCTCAGCCCCAACCAAAGGAATTTTCATCTCCTGGACAGTGTGAGGAGTCCAGTATCTGGGCAGGGAAGATTGAGGGAACCTCTACTGATAAGGGACACCATGCCCAACTGTTCTGTCAACATGTGGCTCTGGGCAAAAAGGAACCAGCACATGCCATGTGAGTGAAGAAATAGTGGAGTAGGATGCCACTGGCTGTGGCCACTTACAGGACTGTGGAGTTTGGATTCAGTTTCCAGTTTGAGTTCCAGGACAGAGAGGAAAACTGAAGAAGGATTTGAGACCAGAAACGCCATCCCCCATGCCCCAGGACCAGAGGAGATAACAATAAATAAGCACTATAAATATTTTTTTTCAGAGGATGAAATTGTTGCAAAAAAGCCTCTCCTACCCCAAAGAGTAATGTCAGATGGTCACCTGTGCAAAAATAATTCATAGAAGAACCTTAAAAATACTTTAAAAATTAAATGAGATTGAGGAAAAAAATTAAAAGTAAGAACAATCCAAAAAAAAAAAACCAAGAAGATTATGACAAGAAAGTCAACCAATTAGAAAAGGAGATCCAGAATCTTAAGGAAGAAAACAATTCCTCGGAAATTAGAATTGGGCAAGGGGAAGCCAGTGAAGTTATAACAGAACAAGAAATAACAAAATATAAATATAATTTTACCCAAAATTTCACTAATCACAGCTTAGGACTAGGTTGATATTATTTTTTAAAATCATATTTCAATAACAGTCAACCATAAGCAAATATAAGGCTTTTCATTTTCACAAAGCTTCGATTTCCCCAAGTTTCAATTAGGTTCAGTTTTAACTATGGAAGGGGCAAGGTGGGAAAGTCTAAGGTAAAGAATAAGTAGGGGCTTCACAAGTTAAACTCACATTCTTATATACCTACTTTGGAGATCATGTGGTACTAAGGATTGGGATATGCCCTTCAAATAATCTTTCAAGGAAATAGTGCTGTCTATTTAAAATTATTAATAGGTATTTCTCTAAAAATTTATCAAATCTTTCTTCTCTAAAAGAAATCAAAACCCTTTTTGAAACTCTGTCCAAACTAAAACCCTTTATATCATGTAAAATTCCACTCACAGATTGATGCAAAGGGACTCCACCTTTAACTTTTTTCCCATCCTTCTATCTCTACTTAAGCATTTTCTCTTGCAAATTTCTTTTCTTTTCACCAATCTTGAAACTAATCTTTCATTTTACAGTATTGAATTCTCACTTCCCTTTATCTCCACTGCCTTTATTAAGTCTATCTCATCTTATTTCTCACTCTAACATTCTACTGAATCACACTGTGTTTGTTGTTGGTCAGTCATTTCAGTTGTGTCCAACTCTTTGAAACCCCATTAAAATATTTAATAAGTGTCTGAAGCCAGATTAGAACTAAAGAAGATGAGTCCTCCAGACTCCAGGCCTGGTATTCTATCCATTGTGCCACCTATTTGCCCCATGTGGCAAAAGGAACAAGGTGAATTGGATGAAGATTCATAAGCATTGTCATTTTACTAATGAGAAAACTGAAGCCCAGAGAAGCAGTGAATCATCCAAGGTAGGAAGTAGGAGAGTGGAGATTGCCCATTTCTTCTTCTTCTTTTTTTTTTTTAAAGCAATTGGGGTTAAGTAACTTGCTCAAGGTTACACAGCCAGTTATTTCTGGGTGTGGTGCTAAGTATCTGAGCCCAGATTCGATCCCCAGGTCATCCCAACACTGAGGCCCATGCTCTTACTCGCTGAGCCACCTGGCTGCCCCTAAGCCTTTGGGGTTAAGTAACTTGCTCAAGGTTACATGGCCAGGTGTTTCTGGGTAGGTGCTAAGTGTCTGAGCCCAGATTCGATCCCCAGGTCATCCCAACACTGGGGCCGGTGCTCTTACTCGCTGTGCTACCTGGCTGCCCCTTGCCCATTTCTTCTAAATCCAAATCTAATACAATGAACTATTCCACAAATTTGTCAAAAATAACTTGTTTGATATGAGTATTTAAGGCTGCATTCTATTTTACTCAAGTAAATCAAGAAATAAACACGAGAATCAAATATTATTTATGGTTCTCAGTAAGCTATGTGAATATAAAATCATGGTTTGCTTTAGAAATTGTTCTGCAAAAGTTCATTTTGTTTCTTTCTAATTTTTTTTTCAAGAATACTCTTTTTTAAAGAGTGTAAAGGCAATCTTCATAAAAATTGTATAGTGAACAGTAAGTATATTGTTTGGTATTTATTAATGTCATCTCAATCCCTTTCTTTGATTATGATAAAGAAGCACCATCTATGAGCTTCTTCATTCTTTTAGAATCTTTCCATTTTTGTAAAACTGTGAATATCAATCCCTACGTGTTGTTAAAGTCATATTACTATAGTACTGATATCTTCTTACTGTATTTTATCAATTAGGTAATCATCCTGACTTTATATTATTACTTCCACTAGAGAAGGAAATAGCAAAGGACTCCTGTATCTGTGACAAGAAAACTTCATGGAAAGCTATAGCCATGCCATACTATAGGGTCATGAAGAATTGAACATGAGTAAACAATAACAAAAACAAATTATGAATACATTTATCAAGTGTGCCACCATTTTACTTTTAGCATTTTTGTTCTTTCATGCTGCTTTGTTCTCTCCTGTTTTTCTTTATTTTCTGCTGTTTAGAATATTCTTTATTTAAATCTTGAACTCTTTGGAAGAAAATTTGTTCTATAAACCTAATAAATGGGCCTGTAAGTGGCTACTTGATCTTAGAATCTTGAAACTAAGAAAGACTTTCACATTTATTTTATTCTCCCTAAAAAGCAGAATTTGTAAAACAGAAAAAAAAATCTTAATAATTGGAAAAATATTGATTACTCAATGGTAGGCCAAGACAATAGAATAAAAATGATAATTCTACCTAAATTAATTGAATAATTCAGTGCTATACCAATCAAACATTCACATTTTAAGGCTTAATAAGTCTTAGAAGGGCTTAATTTTGTGAGATCTCTTATAACATCAGAAAATGGAGAATAACTCTCCTTGAAAATGCTTTTCTTCACCAAACTGTTCAATATTTCCCACTGAATTTTATGTTAAACTTAGAAACCTTTTATTTAAAAAAAAAAATTCCTTGAGTCAGGCACAGGGTCTTGAAATGAAAATCAAAGTAAAATGGGTGAGAAAACTCTTTGTTCCTTAAAACCTGAGTTTCATAATAAATGAATGTTGAAACATAAAGAGGTCTTTGACTTTTAAAAACTGAATAAGTCTATTCCTTACTTCCCTAACTGTTGAAACTGAAAGTGCAAAGAACTGAAATATAATTCAGCTAGTTCATCAATGATATTTGTGTATTATCACTGAGCACCATATACCTCAATTTTGTCTTTTCTTTTAACCATTTGCCATGTATTTCTATATGTAAGTTTAATTTTTTTGTTGACTTAACTCATTTATTCATTTTATAAAAAATTATGAAGAATCTTATTTATGCAAAGCCCTTTAGGCATTTAAGGAAATTAAGTTAAATAAAATATGATCCATGCTCCAAAGAAGCTTTTACTCTTTACAAAGATAGTAAAATTTCTCTTATCTATACTAATTTCTATACAACAACAACCAAAAGAACGTTCCTAAACTCATGATGAAAAAACAAACACATTTTTAGCCTTAAGTACATTGTGTTGTAGGTGCTTAATAAATATTTCTAAAATTGCATTTGCACAGTTATTGACTCCTTGTGATTTTTTTTTTACTTCAACTCTTGCTGGATAAGAGATTTGTAGGCATTGTTGTTGCTGTTGAGTAGTTTTTCAGTTACGCCTGACTTCTGGGACCCATTTAGGGTTTTCTTTGCAAAGATACAGGGTAATTTGCCATTTCTTTCTCCAGCTTATTTTACATATGGGGAAACTGAGACAAAAAGTCTTAAAACTTGCCCAGGGTTATACACAGTAAGTCTCTGAGGCCACATTTGAACTTAGAAAGATGAGTCTTTCTGACTCCAGGTCTAGGTAGCACTCTACCCACTGTGCCACCTAGCTGCATATTCCTTTCTTATTTTGCTCCATGCCTGAAAATAAAAATTCAAGATTTTCAAAAACCTCATATTTTGCCCTTTATACTAAAACCTAAAAAAATATTTCAATAAATGAAAGAAGGGAATGCTTTTAAAATTTCCACCTAGAATTAAACCTACTATTTACTTTAAAGCTTCAGCTATAAGCACTAGTGATATTATGCATTATACTCCTATAAAAGAGTATTATGAAATGTTAATGTTCACTAAGAGATAGATTTTAGACTAGAGTGCTTATGTGGAATAGAACTTTAGAAATAGTAGCATTCAGCTTATAGGGGGGGCAATGGCATGGTAAAGGGAAGGTTCTAGCTGAGCACTCCCTATTTTTCCCTCTAAATAAATTTTAAATAATAGGTCATATGAAATTCTAAAGCAGCATAACCAACAATGTCAGTTGAAGGCATTTTTTTTTTTTCACAACAAGACAACTTAGAAGAACAGAAGGAGAGATAAGTGTCCCTGATCTGGGAACTGTCCTAAAGCACAATGTAGTAGCTACACCAGCTGTGGAGGCAGCAGTTGAGGCATCTCCAGCAGCAGCAGCTGGAGCTGAAGAGGGAGAACTCATCACCCAGAGACCAAGAGACAATAAGGGGATTAAATACCTAGTCAGAAAGAAATTACAAAGATCTCTTGTACTTGTGCCAGGTGCAGTACCAGAAACTATTTGGCAGCTCTGTTGTCCATTACCCAGTTCCAGATCTCAGTTCCAGAGCAAAGAGGAGCACCTGCAGTCACAGGGGAGGAAAGACCCTAGTTCCAGGTGATAGTTTCAAGGAAGAGAGGAGTTGTAGTCACAGGAAACAGGGATGCTACCTTGGTAAGTTTGAGAGCTGAGACCAGGAGAATATGGCCTGTTTTGCTCTCTGAATCACCCCTGCTTGGAAGCACTGAAAATTTACAGGCCTCCAGAACTAAGTACATAAACATCAGTGTGAAAAAGCCTGAAACTTGGGAATCCACTCCCAATATGACCTCGGAGTTAAGTAGAGTCTAATTCTATTATATAAAGTCCAAGTTTAAGAAACAGACTGGAAAAATAAGCAAACAACAATAACAAAATAACTTCACCATAATAGCTACTATGGTGACAAGGAAGTTGAATCCATAAACTCAGAAAAAGACAACAATGTGAAAACATCTACCATCAAAGCGTCAAAGGAAAATGGAGATTGAACACAATCCCAAAAAGAATTCCTAGGAAAGCTAAACAGATAATAGAAATAGTAAAACAAAAAAAGATTTTAAAAAATTAAATAAGATTAGCAAAGGCAAAATCATTAAAAGAAATGGAAGCAATGCAAGAAAATTATGAAAAGAGAATTGACACTTTGATAAAAGAAGCATAAAAAACACTGAAGAAAATAATACTTTAAAAAATAGAAATGGCCTAATGGAAAAAGGCAGATAGGACTTCACTGGTGAAAATAAGTTCTTAAAAAATAATTTGTAAAATGGAAAAAATCTTAATAATTGGAGAAATATTAATTACTCAAAGTTAGGCCAAGACAATAGAATAAAAATTATAATTCTACCTAAATTAATTTTGTTATTCAGTGCTATGTCAATCGAACTACCAAAGGATTATTTAATAGAGTTAGAAAAAATAATAAGGGTAGAGCCATGATGGCAGAGTAGAGGAAGCACTCATATAAGCTCTCACAAAATTGTCTTTCAGAAAACTGTTAAATAATACTAAGATATTATTGGAGTGGCAGAGCAAACACAAGGTCATGGTGAGACATTTTTCCTGCCAAAGATAATTTAAGAGGTTGGAAGGAGAGATCTGTGACACAGGGATGGAGGCTGGTCTGCAACCCATGTGGATGCATCAGCAATGGGGAGACTAGGTGGTGACACCAGAAGCAGCAGTAACTTGGGAGCTCTCAAGGTAAAGAGAGAAAGAGACTGATAGCTGGTCAGGAAGAGATTACATGGGGACCCTTTGTTGGCACTGGATGCAGGACCAGAAACTAATGGACAACTCCTATACTCACTTCTGGTAACAAAGTTGAAGGGTGGAGAGGAGCACTTTTGGTCAAGAGAGAGCAGGAGGAGCAATATGGATTGCAATGTCAAGGGATCAGGTACCCTTCCTGGATAAGGATCAGAGCATAGACCAGGAAAGCCTTGATCATACAGCTCCCTAGATCACAGTTACCATGGAAATACTGAAAACTTCCAAACCCATAGAACAGAATTGCTGACGACAATGCAAAAAAAACTCTAAAACCTGACACTTGGGGTAGTGCTCCCTCCAGCTTCCAGGCTGAGAACAGAACCAAGATTAATATAAAGTTCAAAACCAAGAAATAGGGTGGGAAAATAAGCAACAACAACAAAAAATAACTTTACCATAAAAATCTACTATGGTGACAGGGAAGATCAAGACACAAACTCAGAAGAAGAAAATGGCTAAAAGCAAAGCCTCAAAGAAAAAAAAAGCGAACTGGACACAACTCAACAAGAATTTCCAGAACAGTTAAGAAATGATTTTTAAAATCAAACGAGAGTAGTAGAGGAAAAATTAGACAAAGAAATGGGAATGAAGGAAGAAAATTATAAAAAGACAACTAATAGCTTGATAAAAGAGACAAAAAAAAACTGAAGAAATTAACACTTTGAAAGCTGAATTGTCCAAATGGAAAAAGAGATACACAATTTCACTGATGAAAATAATGGCTTTAAAAAGCAGAACTGGTACAATGGGAGGAAAAAGGGATAAAAAAGGATTAGCTTTTACAGTGGAATGGAAAATGGAAGAGGTGAGGGGTAGGCAATGTTTAAACCTCACACATCTGAATTGGTTCATAGTGGGAATATTTGCACATATGCATACCTACACAATATATTTACACATTTGGATATAGAAATTTACTTTATGGGGAAGTATGAATAGAATGAGACAAGAGAAAGGAGAGGAGTGATAAAAGGGAGGGCAGAAAAAGGAAGGCAGTGGTCAGAAGCAAAACAGACTTTAGAAGAAGGACCAGAAAAAATAGAGGAAAAAAAGATAAACAGAAGAAAACAGAATAAATGGAAACGTATAGTTATTAATTATAACTGCAAATGTGATAAACTCACCTATAAAACAGAAACAGATAACACAATAGATTAGAAAACAGAATCCTACAATATGTTGCTTATAAGAAACACCTGAAACAGAGAGGCAAAGAGTTAAAATAAGGGGCTGGAGCTAAATCTACTGTACTTCAGCTTAAGTAAAAAAAAAGATGGGGTAATGATCATGATCTCACAAAAAGCAAAAGCAAAAATAGACCCAATTAAAAAAAGTCTACAATCTTACTAAAAAGAACCACAGAAAATGAAGTAATATCAACAGTAAATATTGATATATCAAATGTCCTAGCATCCAAATTCTTAAAGGAAAAGTTAAATAAATTATAGGAAAAAAATGGACAGTAAAACTCTACTAGAGGAGACCTCAACTTTCACCTTTCAGAGCCAAGTATATCTGACAATCAAATAAATAAGACAAAAGTTAAGATGATAATAGAATATTAGAAAATTTTAATACAATATACATCTGGAGAAAATGAATAGAAATAGAAAAGAGTATATCTTTTTCTCATCTATATATATAGTACATTCACAAAAACTGACCATGCATTAAAGCTTAAAAACCTCATAACCAAATGCAAAAAAGCAAAAATATTAAATGTATCCTTTTAAAACCATAGTGCAATAAAAATTACATTCAATTAAGGGAAGTAGAAGCATAGATTAAACATTAATTGGAAACTAAATGATTGAATCTTAAAAAATAAGTGGGACAAAGGACAAATCATAGAAATAATCAATAATTTCATTAAAAAGAATGACAACAGAGACGCAGGGGCAGGCCGGGAAGGCATGGCGCGCAAAGTTGTAGGATATAAAATAAACCCACAAAATCCTCGGCATTCCTATATATTTCCAATGAAATTCAACAGCAAAAAATAGAAAGAGAAATTCCATGTAAAGTTACTGTAGATATTATAAAATATTTGGGAATCTACCTGCCAAAACAAACCCAGCACCTGTATGATCATAACTACAAAACACTTTTCACACAAATAAAATCAGATCTAACTAATTGGAAAAATATCAATTGCTCGTGGCTGGGTGGAGCTAATATAATAAAAATGACAATTTTACCCAAATTAAATTATATATTTAGTGCCATACCAATTAATTTACCAAAAAAACTACTTTATAGAGCTAGAAAAAATAGTAACAAAATTCATTTGGAAGAATAAACGGTCCAGAATATCAAGGGAATTAATGAAAAGAAATGCTAGGGATGGTAGACTAGCTATACCAGATAGCAGCAGTCATCAAAACTACTTAGTACTGGCTGAGGAATAGAGGAGTGGATCAATGGAATAGATTAGGCATACAAGATTCAGAAGTCAATGACTATAGTAATGTATTGTTTGATAAACCTCCAGACCCTGGTTTTTGGGATAAGAACTCACTATTTGACAAAAACTGCTGGGAAAACTGGAATATAGTATGGCAGAAACTGGGCATAGACCATTATCTAACACCATATACCAAAATCAAGTCTAAATGGGTGCATGATCTAGGTATAAAGGCTGATACTATAAGCAGTCTCCTAAAACAAGGAATAGTTTACCTATTAGACTTGTAGAGAGGGAAAGACTTTATGACTAAACAAGAATTAGAGAACATTATAAAATGTAAAATGGATAATTTTGACTACAAGAAATTGAAAAGTTTCTGTACAAACAAAGCCAATGTAACCAAGATTAAGAGGGAGGTGGGAAATTGGGAAAGAATCTTTACAACCTATGTCTCTGACAAAGGACTCATTTCTAAAATATACAGAGAATTGAGTCAAATTTATAAGAATACAAGTCATTCCCCAATTGATAAATGGTCAAAGGATATGAACAGCCAGTTTTCAGAGAAAGAAATTAAAGCTATCTGTAAGCACATGAAGAAATGCTCTAATTCACTATTGATTAGAGAAATGCAAATCAAAACAACTCTAAGGTACCACATCTCACCAGTCAGACTGGCTAAGATGACAAAACAGGAAAATGACAAATGCTGGAGAGGATGTGGGCAAAATGTAACACTAATGCATTGTGGGTGGAGTTGTGAAATGATCCAGCCTTTCTGGAGAGCAATCTGGAATTATGCCCAAAGGGCTATAAATACTTTCATACCCTTTGATCCAGTGATGCCACTCCTAGTGTTATATCCCAAAGAGATCATAGAAATGGGAGAAAGACCCATATGTACAAAAATATTTATAGCAGCTCTTTTTGTGGTGGCAAAGAATTGGAAATTAAGGGGGTGCCCATCAATTGGGGAATGGCTGAACAAGTTGTGGTATATGCATGTTATGGAATACTATTGTGCTATAAGAAATGAGGAGCAGACAGTCTTCATATTTACCTGGAGAGGCTTAAAAGAACTGATGCTGAGTGAGAAGAGTAGAACCAGGAGAAATTTGTACACAATTACAGACACAACGTATGTGTGATGACCAACTTTGATGGACTGGACTCTTCTCAGCAATGCAGTGATATAAGTCAATCCCAAAAGACTCATGATGGAGAGAAATATGTGCATCCAGAGAAAGAACTAGAAAGAACTAAGTTTATATCCAGGTGGAAGCAAAATACCTGATCTTTTTCATTCTCTTATTTGATTTTATGTCCTCTTTACCATTTTTCATTCCAGCTGGTACAATCCATCCTTATAACCTGACTAATTTATAATGTGAAAGTATTTACAGATCCTATACTTGACTATAAGCTGCCATGGGGGGCGGGGGGGGAGGGGAGGGAGGGGAACAAAATGTGAAATTCAAGGAATTGTGGAATTGAATCCTGTAAACTAAAAAGAAACAAACAAATTAATAACAAAAAGAATGACAACAATGAGACAACATACCAAAATCTGTGAAATTTAGTGAAAGCAGTATTTAGGAAACTTTTATATCTCTAAAGTTATACATTAAAATAAGAGAAAAAGAGCAGATGAATGAATACAACTTAAAAAAAATAGAAAAAGAACAAATTAAAAATCCCCCAATAAACACCAAAACAGAAATCCTGAAAACCAAAGGAAAGCTTAATAAAGTTGAAAGTTAAAAAAATTAACAAATAAAACTGAGTTGTTTTATTGAAAAAAAAAACAATTAAAAGATAAATCACAATGTAATTTGATTTAAAAAATGAAAGAAAATCAAATTACCAGAAACAAAAATTAAAAGGATAAATGCACTGCCAATGAAGATGAAATTAAAACGATTACTAGGAGTTATTTTGCCCAATTATATGCTAGTAAAAATTACAAAGTGAAATGGATGAATATTCACAAAAATATAAACTGACCAAGTTAACAGAAGAGAAAATAGAAACCTTAGAAAAAGAAATTGAAGAAGCTCTAAATAAATTCTCTAAGAGAAAATCCCCAGAAACAGATTTACAAGTGAATTCTATCAAATATTTAAGGAATAATAACAATATTGTGCAAACTATCTCAAAAAACAGGCAAAGGAGTCCTATCAAATTCTTTTCATTACACAAATATGCTTCTGATACCTAAACCATAGACTAATTTTCTTAAAGAATATTTGCTGATTGTTATTTTTCTGATGAAACATTTCACATTTTCTTCCACTGTTTCATTCTTTTAATTGTTTTGCTGTTTTTTGATGTCTCATTAAGTCATTAGCTTCCACTTGCCCAATTCTAATTTTTAAGGAATTATTTTAAGAAATTATTTTGTCAATGATGTTTTGTACCTCATTAATCATTTGGAAAATTCTGTTTTTTAAGCTGTTATTTTCTTTAGTATCATTTTGTACCTTCTTTTACCAAGATGTTAATTCTCTTTTCCTAATTTTTTTTGCATTGCTCTCATTTTTTTCAATTTTTTCTTTACCACTATTATTTGATTTTTTAAAATCATTGTTTAGTTCTTCCAGGAATTTTTTTTGGACTTTTGTCCCATTCACATGTTTTTGAAGCTTTATTTCTAGCTGTTTTGACATTTTCTTCTGAGTTTATGTCTCACTGTTTCCTGTTATCATAACAACTTTTTATGGTCAGGTTTTTTATGTTTGCTCATTTTCCACCCTATTTTGTAACTTTCAATTTTATTTTAGAGCATATCTCTATTTCTG
Organism: Petaurus breviceps papuanus; assembly: GCF_028583685.1. Lineage (NCBI taxonomy): Eukaryota > Metazoa > Chordata > Mammalia > Diprotodontia > Petauridae > Petaurus > Petaurus breviceps. Next base: position 47,857,822 of record NW_027186296.1, read on the forward strand.
GAAGGACTGAGTCGAGTTTTAGGCTTTTCCCATAGTACTGTTTTTAGTGCTAATTCTGGGGGTTGGGAAGTTTTCAGTACTTCCAAGGTGATGTGAGCTGAGGAGAGGTTTTGTCATAGCTCCCTACCAACCACTAGTGATATTGTTCCCCAGAACCCTTTGAACCCTGGGACCCACAAGTGATACTGCTTCTCAGGACCTCTAATCCCTTGTAACTACAATTTCTCCTCTTAGCCCTAGAACTGTAACCAAGAAGTGAGTGTAGACAAAAGAATTGCCAAATAGCACACTCTCATGCTACTGGTGCTAGCATGGGGATCCCCTGCAGTCTCTTTATAACCAGTTGCCTAATCCCTTTATCACTACTGGTGAAAATTGCTGAATCTGTTGCTGCTGCTATTGCCACTTCCAAAGCCTATAGCTGGTATTACTGCTCTGTGGACTTTGGGTCAGTCTCCACTCAGTGTCACCTCTCCTTCCAACTTCCTAAATTGTCTTGGGCAGGAAAAATGTCGCATCCTGACCTTTTGTCACCACTGCAACTCCAGAAATAAATTTGCATTATTTTAAAGTTGTTTGTAGGAGAATGTTGGGAGATTTCAGCTACAATATTTTTTCTTTTCCACCATCCTGGCTCTCACCCCCAAAATCCTTGAAGCTTTTCATTTCAGCGAAAGCTGACAGCTCTTTAGTCAGACAATCACAATCAATTAACAGAAACCAGACTGAGAGGCCCCAGTCTAATATGGGGACTTTTCAACATCAATGTTTGTCCTGGAGATGAAAGCTTTCTATTATAGCTACCTACATAAACTGTGGTAAACCACTCTTACCTCCAAGATCCTCTTTAGGTTACCTGCACATAAATGTAAACTAGGAAAAAAGTAGTTTAAGTGAGGAAAGGTTCTTCACCACCTAACCCAAATTCCCATCATTATTATACATATCTGTCATCTGCAAAACCTGATCATTTTTGTCCTATAAAAAATTTCATACAAAAAATGTATTCCTGCCTACTATGATTTTGTATTTACTTGTGCCCTGTGGGAAATTTGTGTTCATGTTCCCATATTGTACAATGTCTGGCAAATAGTAGAAACTAAATAAATGCTTATTGAACTTAATTCTTAAAAATGTGTAACAAAACAATACTTGAACCCATGGAAGGGGTATGAAATGTGTTTTACACACACATAATTATGTTGTGTTATTTGTAACACACACACACACATACAATGTTGAACCAAATAGAGGTGACTTAATAAGGTCTGGAAAAATAGTATAAATAGAATGGAAAGGGCCCTAGACAGTCCAGGAGAGACCTGTAGTAAGTGGATAGGAGAAGGATGATGATCCAACAAAGGAAACTGAGGAGTAACAGTTAGACAATTACGACAGAAAAATATAATGGAAGCCAAGAGAAGAGAGAGAATCCAGAAGGAAGAGCTAGTCCATACTGTTAAAATAAGGAAAAAGCTCACTGACCTTTCCATTAGACTTTGCCCAATTATTTAAGTTTAAGGACTTCAAAATGGTGCTGATCCGATGTAGGTGGTTACCTAAAGAGCTCAATTTTCTTGTCTTCTTGTCTGCCATGATCCAACTCCAAAGTGTAAAAGTAAAGTTGTTACCTGCCCAGTTTTTATTGTTCTCAATTTTGTCTCAGAACAGACAGATTTATTAAAATTATTTCCTATTATGTTTATTTTTAAATTTTGAGTTCCAAATTATCTCCCTCCCACCAGCTCATCTTCTACCTATTGAGAATGCAAGAGATAGGACAAAAGATTTCATTTAGGCTGTTATTCTTTGGATTATCTTCAAGTTCATTAGAATTTAAATTTCTAACTAAAATCTTTCATGATGATATTTTAGGAATTCAAAGTAGCAAAACACTTATGAATGATCAATATTTTAAAATTTTACTTTCCTCAATAACACATTCTTGAAATCTAATTAAAATTCATTTAAAATACAGACAGTTGCTACAAAGAACACATTAAGGCTTCTGATAAAGGCAACAGATCTAAAACCTTATTTTTTCATTGCTCTTGGGAATATACAACAGAAGGAAAAAAGTGAAAACTGTCTTCAGAAGCAAGTCATTCCCTTTAGCCAAAACTCTTTTTAGACTGGGATGTAGTTTGTTTTTACCCACATAAAAAGAAATAGTAAAAGAGAAAATTTTCATTTTATGTTAGAAAAAATATTTTGAGCCTTTTTACATCAATGTTGGAATTAAATGAAATAGTTCTATGTGTAGTCCCAACATAGTTATGTTTTTCCTCAAACTCCACATTATTTAATTCTAATAACTATTGTGAAAATACTTTAACTGACCTGACATATCCTTCTCCAAAAAATAAATTACTACTGCTACCCTCCAGAAGATTATACTCATAACCATTATTCCTATGCACTGGCCAAATGATTATTAGTGGGGAAAAAGGACATGAACCAAGGATGAGGAACCTGCAGCCTTGAAGTCATATGTGGCTCTCTAAGAATTCAAGTGAAGTCCTTTGACTGAATGCAAACTTCACAAAACAAATACCCTTAACCAAAGAATTTGTTTTGTAAAACTTGGACTCAGTCAAAAGGCCACACCCAAGGACCTAGAAGGTCACTTGTGGACTCCAGGCTGCAAAAGAACAAAGTTCTTTCAGTATAGGCTGCTGCTACATTTTTTCTATAATGGATATTTCAAAGTGGATGTTCCAAAGGTACCTCTGACTAAACATGTCCAAAACAGAACTAATTTTCTTTGCCACCAAATCCACCCCTCTTCAAAACTCCCAATTTCTGTTAAGGGTTTCCCTTTCCTTCTAGTTATCTACGTTTGAAATCTTCCTGAACTCTTCATTCACACTCACTTCATATATCTAATCAATTGCCAAGTTTTGTAGTTTCTACATCATTTACATTATATCCTTTCTTTCTACTCAGTCACTACCATACTTTAGGCTATTATCACCTCTCGCCCATCATCTACCTGTCTAAAGTCTCTTCCTTCTTTCCATTCTACAGTGTATCAAGAGATTGTTTTTTTCAAACTACAGATCTGATTTGTTTATATCATTCTCCTACTAGTGGTTCCCCATTCCATCAGGATCAAAAGTAAAGTCATCTGTTGCTTTTTAAAGCAATTCACAACTGAGATGGAAGAGTCAGAAAGGGAAATTATATTAAAAATAACTACAGAATGTCTAAAATACTTGGAGTCTACTTTCTAAGGCATACTTGGGAACAATATGAATGCAACTGCAAAACACTCTAGAGAAATACAATTCCAAATAAATGGGGACATACTAATTGTTCATAGTTGGGCTGAGTCATGGAAATAAAAATGACACTTTTGCCTGTTAATTTTCTCTTCAGTGCTATATCAACCAAATTGCTAAAGCACATGTATTAAACATGTGGCCCCCAGGATGAATGTAGATGAGCTTACAATCATTGTAAAAACCAGATTAAAATGTAAATGGAAAAGATTTTTTTAATAAATAAAAATCAAATAAAACAAATAATTTACATTTTAAAATTAAGTCTAGGTGGTAGAATACAGGCAGCAACTCAGCTGAACTCTTATACCATTCCCCCCTGAACAACTTTAAAACAACTCCTCAAACCAAATTTTGGAATGGTATAGGCAACAAAAGGTAAGGAGGGGGTGAGAGGACAACCAGAAGAAAATAGTATGGAGAGAAATACAGAGTTAATAATTATGATTGTAAATATGAATGGGATGCACTGACTCTAAAATGGAAATGGACAGCTGAACTGATTAGAAACCAGAATCCAACAAGTCACTTACAAGAGACACATTTGAAACAGAAAGACACATAGGGTTAAAATAAAGGGCAAAATCAGAATCTTTTATGCTTCAGATGAAGAAAAAAAAGGCAGAGGTAGTAATCATTATCTCAGATAAAGCAAAAAAAAAAAGACCTAGTTAAAAGAGATAATCAGGGAAACCAAAATTTGCTAAAAGGTGAAATAATGCCGAAAATTTGGGCAAGTCTCTCTGATAAAAACCTCATTTATCAACTATATAGGAAACTGAGTAAAATTTTCAAAAATATAAAAAATAATTCCCAATTGATAATCAATTTATCAAAAGTCAACAGCTTTCAGAAAAAGAAATCAAAGTTATCTATAGTCATATGAAAAAAGTCTCTAAATCACTATTGATTAGAAAAAGGCAAATAAAAGAACTCTAGGGTACTACTTCACATCTATCAGAAATAATAAATGTTGGAGGGGTTGAGGGGAAAAAGGAACACTAATTAAAACTATTGGTGGAGTTATGACTTGTCCATCTTTCTTTTTTTCTTTCTTTCCTTCTTTCTCTTTCTTTTCTTTCCTTCTTTCTCTTCCTTCCTCTCTCTCTCTCTCTCTCTCTCTCTCTCTCTTCTTTTTTCTTTTTTTTTATTTTTTTTTCTCTTTTTTTTTCTCTCTCTTTTATCTGTCTCTCTCTCTCTCTGTCTCTCTCTCTCTCTCTCTCTCTCTCTCTCTCTCTCTCTCTCTCTCTCTCTCTCTCTCTCTCTCTCTCTCTCTCTCTCTCTCTCTTTCTTTCTTTCTTCTGGTCCATCATTCTTGAGAACAATTTGGAACTATCACCAAAAGGTTATAAAATACTGTGTATCTTTGCACCCAGCAATAGCACTACTAGGGCTGCCTCCCAAATAGATCAAATAAAAGGGAAGAGACCCATATATTCAAAAATGTTTATAGCAGCATTTTTTGTGGTGATGAAGAATTGGAAATTGAGAGTGTTACCCCTGAAGTCACTTATCTTATCTTCTTGAGTTGCTATATTTTCCAAACACAATGGAGCTGGGGTATGCAGGAGATCTTGAACAAATTAAGGATGAAGCCCCACCCTGAGCTCACTTCAACATATGTGCATGTTAATGTACCTTCAAATTCACTAAGCTATCAATGTAATCTTCCTCTTAAGCTCCAGTCCGATACCACCAACAGACATTTAAGCACCTTAAGCTTGGTGTCTAAAAATGAACTCAATGTCTTTATATCCAAACCCTTTTCTCCCAAACTTCTCTTTCCCATCACCCTCCCAGGAATTGAGACTCACAAACTTGGTGTTATCTTGGACTTCTCATTTTTACTTACTCCACATATCCAATCTCTTACCAAATCCAGTTTTTACTTTCTCAGTATCCCTTGTATATAGCCTCTTTATTCACATAGCCACCACCTTGGTGAATGCTCTCATGACCTTGTGCCTAGACTACAACTTCTGCCTTCTGGCTGGTTCCCTGATTCAAGTCTCTCCTAAGCAGTCTATTTTAGCTGCTAAACTGATTTCACCCTCCTCCTATTCAATAAATTTCCTTATTATCTTTAGGATTAATATAAAATGCTCTGTTGGGCAATTAAAGCCCTTCAAAACTTGATCCTTTTATATATCTCCACAGTCTTCTTACACTTTGCTTCCCTCTACACACTCTATAGTCCAGGCATGCTGTCCTACTTCCTGATCTTCACATATGACACTGTCTCCAGAGTTGGACAGCAGTACTTTTTGACTTGCTGTTTTCCATGTCTAGAATGTTCTCCCTCCTCCCTCTTGACTTCCCTAGCCTCTTTCAACACTCAACTAAAATCCTATCTTATATAAGATGTCTTTTTAAATCCCCCTACTTAATTTATTCATTTATACTGTATACATAAATACACTGTATACATAAACAAATAGTTCTAGAAAAGAAAAGAGGAAAGAAGGAAGGAAGGAAGAAAGGAAGGAAGGAAGGAAAGAAGGAAGGAAGGAAGGAAGGAAGGAAGGAAGGAAGGAAGGAAGGAA
>NW_027186296.1:47863655-47994868 GCF_028583685.1 Petaurus breviceps papuanus
GAAGGAAGGAAGGAAGGAAGGAAGGAAGGAAGGAAGGAAGGAAGGAAGGAAGGAAGGAAGGAGTTATTTGAATTTTGTTTCCCTCATTAGAATGTGAGCTCCTTGTGGGAAGGGACTATATCTTTTTTTGTATTTCCAACAATTAATATAGTGACTGGCAAGGTTTTTTTAATCATTTGTTTCTGATCATCTGTGACTGTATTTGGGGTTTTATTGGCAAAGATACTGGCATTTCTTTTTCTAGTGAATTTTAAAGATTAGGAAACTGAGGCAAACAGTTAAGTGATTTGTCCAGGGTTTCACAGCTAGTAAGGAGCTGAGGTCAGATTTAAACTCAGATCTTCCTGACTCCAGGGTTAGCACTCTATCCACTGTGCCTCCTGGTACTACACACTTAATAAATGCTTCTTGACAAACTGATCGTGACCTGTATGGTCCCTTCCAACTTCAAAATGTATGATCTTTATGACCCCACAGAAAGTTATAGCTTCCTACTTACACACTGGGCAAAATTCAGAGAGATTTAATATCAAATTATCTCCAGGGTGACAAAATTTTCAGTCCCATGAACTTTCAAAAGCTGTTTAATAATTTATAGAGGAATTTTGATCTTCTGTGATAGAGGGCATGATTATAATGACAAAATTACATATCTTTGTAATACTGTAGTATAAATGTTCACCATATTTGTAACTGACAATAGTAAGTACTTATATGACCATTTAGTAAAAGATTAACTTCTTTTTAAAAAAATTTTTTGGTCTTTATTAATTTCTTTGTTTGCTTTTTAGTTTACAAGATTCAGTTCCACAATTCCTTTGAGTTTCAAATTTTCTCTCCCGCCCTCCCTTCTCTCCCCCATGGGGGCATACAATCAAATATAGGATCTGCAAATACTTTCATATTAGACATTAGTCAAGTTATAAAAAAGGACTATATCACATGGAACGAACAATGGGAAAGAGGAAACAAAACCAAACAAGAAAAAGAAAAAGAGCAGGTAGTTTGCTTCAATCTGGATTCAAACTTGGTTCTTTCTCTGGATGTAGACATCTCTCTCCATCATGAGTCTTTTGGGTTGACTTATAACCCTGCATTGCTGAGAAGAGTTCAGGCTGTCAAAGTTGGTCATCACACATATGTTGTGTCTGTAATTGTGTACAAATTTCTCCTGGTTCTACTCTTCTCACTCAGCATCAGTTCATATAAGCATCTCCGGGAAATGTGAAGTCCATATGCTCCTCATTCTTTTTTTTTCTTTTTTTTTTTTTTTCTTTATTAATTGGTTTACTGTTAGTTTACAAGATTCATTACCACAATTCCTTGAGTTTCAAATTTTCTCTCCCTCTCCCTCCCCCCCCATGGCTGCATAAAATCAAGTATAGTACCTGCACATACTTCCACAATAGGCATTAGTCAGGTTATAATGAAGGATTGTTACAGATGGAATGAGGAATGGGAAAGAGGAAACAAAACCAAACAAGAAAACAAAAAAGAGCAGGTAGGTTGTTTCAGTCTGGGTTCAATCTCACTTCTTTCTCTGGATGTAAACATCTCTCTCCATCATGATTCTTTTGGGTTTGACTAATGTCTCTGGATTGCTGAGAAGAGTCCAGTTTATCAAAGTTGGTCATCACACATACGTTGTGTCTATAATTGTGCACAAATTCCTCCTGGCTCTACTCTTCTCACTCAGTATCAGTTTGTATAAGCCTCTCCAGGTAAATATGAAGTCCATCTGCTCCTCGTTTCTTATTGCACAATACTATTCCATAACGTGCATATACCACAACTTGTTAAGCCATTTCCCAATTGATGGGCACTCCCTTGATTTCCAATTCTTTGCTACCACAAAAAGAGCTGCTATAAATATTTTTTTACATATGGACCTTTTTCCCACTTCTATGATCTCTTTGGTATACAACCCTAGAAATGGTATTGCTGGGTCAAAGGGCATGAAATTATTTATAGCCATTTGGGCATAATTACAGATTGCTTTCCAGAATGGTTGGATCACTTAACAACTGCACCAGCAATGCATTAGTGTTAAAATTTGTCCACATCCTTTCCAGCATTTGTCATTTTCCTGTTTTGTCATCTTAGCCAATCTGACTGGTGAGATGTGGTACCTGAGAGTTGTTTTGACTTGCATTTCTCTAATCAATAGTTATTTAGAGCATTTCTTCATGTGCTTATAGATATCTTTAATTTATTTCTCTGTAAAACTGCCTGTTCATATCCTTTGACCATTTACCAATTGGAGAATGACTTGTATTCTTATAGATTTGATTCAATTCTCTGTATATTTTAGAAATGAGCCCTTTATCAGTGACATAGGTTGAAAAAATTCTTTCTCAAATTTCCCCTTCCCTCTTGATCCTGGTTTCATTGGCTTTTTTGTGCAGAAGCTTTTCAATTTAATGTAATCAAAATTATCCATATTGCATTTTATAATGCCCTCTAACTCTTGTTTGGTCATAAAATCTTCCCCTCTCCACAAATCTGACAGGTAAACTATTCCTTGCTTTCTCAGAATGCTTAGAGTATCAGCCTTTATACCTAGATCATGCACCCATTTAGACTTGATTTTGGTATATGGTGTTACATAATGGTCTATGCCCAGTTTCTGCCATACTATATTCCAGTTTTCCAAGCAGTTTTTGTCAAATAGTGAGTTCTTGTCCCCAAAACTGGGGTCTTTTGGTTTATCAAACAGTAGATTACTATAGTCATTGACTGCTGAGTCTCATGTACCCAATCTAATCCATTGATCCACTATTCTATTCCTTAGCCAGTACCAAGGACTGCTTTGAGGACTGTTGCTTTATAGTACAGATTAAAATCTGGTATAGCTAGTCCACCATCCCTAGTATTTCTTTTCATTAATTCCCTTGATATTCTGGACCTTTTGTTCTTCCAAATGAATTTTGTTACTATTTTTTCTAGCTCTATAAGGTAGTTTTATGGTAAACTGATTGGCATGGCACTAAATATATAATTTAATTTAGGTAAAATTGTCATTTTTGTTATATTAGCTCGACCCAGCCATGAGCAATTAATGTCTTTCCAATTAGTTAGATCTGACTTTATTTGTGTGAAAAGAGTTTTGCAGTTTTGTTCATATAGGTCTTGGGTTTTTTTTTGGCAGGTAGATGACCAAATATTTTATGTCTACAGTAACTTTAAATGGGTTTTCTCTTTCTGTCTCTTGCTGTTGAATTTCATTAGAAATATACAGGAATGCCAAGGGTTTATGTTATATCCTGCAACTTTGCCAAATTTATTCATTGTCTCAAGTAGTTTTTTACTTGATTCTCTAGGTTTCTCTAAGTATATCATCATACTATCTGCAAAGAGTGATAACTTGGTCTCTTCTTTGCCTAATTTGATTCATTTGATTTCTTTTTCTTCTCTAATTGCTACTGCTAACTTTTCTAGTACCAGATTGAATAAGAGGGGTGATCACCCCTGATACTATTGGAAATGCTTCTAGCTTATCCCCATTACATATAATACTTGCTGATGGCTTTAAATAGATGCTGTCTATTATTTTAAGGAAGGCTTCATTTATTCCTATTCTTTCTAGTGTTCTTAATAGGAATGGATATTGTATTTTTTCAAAAGCTTTTTCTACATCTATTGAGATAATCATTTGGTTTTTGCTAGTTTTATTGTTGATATGATCAATGATACTGACAGTTTTCCTAATATTAAAACATCCTTGCATCCCTGGAATAAATCCTACCTTATCAAATTATATTATTCTTGTGATAAGTTGCTGTAGTCTTTTTGCTAATATTTTATTTAAAATTTTTGCACCTATATTCATGAGGGAGATTGGTCTATAATTTTCTTTCACTGTTTTATCTCTTCCTGATTTAGGTATCAGTACCATATTGTGTTATCAAAAGAATTTGGTAGGACTCCTTCTTCACTAATTTTCCCAAATAGTTTGTAGAGTACTGGAATCAATTGTTCTTTAAATGTTTGATAGAATTCACTAGAAAATCCATCTGGCCCTGGAGATTTTTTCCTAGGGAGTTGAGTGATGGCTTGTTCAATTTCTTTTTCTGAGACGGGGTTATTTAAGTAATTTACTTCCTCTTCAATTAATTTGGGCAACCTATATTTTTGTAAATATTCATCCATTTCACTAAGATTGTCAAATTTATGTGCATACAAATGGGCAAAATAACTCCTAATTATTGTTTTAATTTCCTCTTCATTGGGGTAGGTTCACCCTTTTCATTTTTGATACTCATAATTTGGTTTTCTTCTTTCTTTTTTTTTATCGTATTGACTAAGGGTCTATCAATTTTATTTTTTTTTCATAAAACCAGCTCTTAGTTTTATTTATTAATTCAATTGTTTTCTCAATTTCAATTTTCTTAATTTCTCCTTTGGTTTTCAGTATTTCTAATTTAGTATTTAATTGGGGATTTTCAATTTGTTTTTTTTTCCTAGCTTTTTCAATTGCATGCCCAATTCATTTAACTTTCTTTTCTCTAATTTATTCATATATGCCCTCAGGTATATAAAACTTCCCCTAAGAACTGCCTTTGCTGCATCCCACAAATTTTGGTATGTTGTCTCATTATTGTCATGCTCTTGAATGAAGTTACTGATTGTTTCTATGATTTCTTGTTTCACCCACTCATTCTTTAGGATTAAATTTAGTTTCCAATTAGTTTTTAGTCTGTCTTTCCATGGTCCTTTATTACATATGATTTTTATTGCATCATGATCTGAAAATGATGTATATATTATTTATGCCTTTCTGCACTGAATTTTGAGGTTTTTATATCCTAGTACATAGTCAATTTTTGTGTATATGCCATGTACCGCTGAGAGGAAGGTATATTCATTTCTATCCCAATTCAGTTTTCTCCAGAGATCTGTCATACCTACCCTCTCTAAAATTCTATTCACCTCCTTAACTTCTTTCTTGTTTATTTTTGCTATCTATTTCTTCCTCTAATTCCTTTACCTTCTCCCCTAGGAATTTGGATGCTATACCACTTGGTGCATATATGTTAAGTAATGATATTGCTTCATTCTCAATGGTGCCTTTTAGCAGGATATAGTTTCCTGCCTTATGTCTTTTAATTAGATCAATTTTTGCTTTTGCTTTATCTGAGATAAGGATTGCTATCCCTTTTATTTTTTACTTTAGCTGAGGCATGATATATTTTACTCCAGCCTTTAACCTTTACCCTGTGTGTATCCCTCTGTTTCAGATGTGTTTCTTGTAAACAGCATATTGTAGGATTATGATTTTTAATCCATTCTGCTATCTGCCTCCTTATGGGAGAGTTTATTCCATTCACATTCACAGTTATGATTATTATCTGTTTCTTTCCCTCCATCCTATTCCCTCCCCTGTTAATGCTTATATTTTTCTCCCCTTCTCCCTTCACCTCCTTAATAGTTTTCCTTTTGACCACCACCTCCCTCAGTATTCCCTTATCAGTCCCCTCCCTTTTCCTCCCCTTCTGCTTACTTCTTCCCTCCCTACTAACCCCCCCCTTCTTTCATAGCCCTTTCTCCCTCCTACTGCCTGTAGGATATTTTTATACTTAATTAAGTATGTTATTTCTTCTTCATACCAAGACTGACAGGAACAAATCTCATGCGAAGCTCCTCTCCCTCCCCTTTCCGACTAATATGATACATTTTGTGTCTCTTCTCCATAGAATTCTATGCTTAACTGGTTGTTATTCCCTCCTTGCACCAGATGCAATGAGGGAAAAGCTTATATAATACTCATCTCCATCCCTTCTTTTCCTCTGCTATATTGTTTTTATGCCTCTGTGTGTGGCATAATTTACCCTTTTCCACTTCATTCATTCCTCTTCTTTTTTTTTTTATTTTTGGAGGGCAATCGGGGTTAAGTGACTTGACCAAGGTCACACAGCTAGTTTTTGTATTAAATGTCTGAGGCCAGATTTGAATTCAGGTCGTCCTGACTCCAGGGTCGGTGCTCTATTCACTGTGTTCCTAGCCGCCCCCATTCATTCCTCTTCTTCCATTGCAGTCCCTTTGTAGCCCTTAATAAGATTTTTTTTAATTGTCATTTTGTGTAATTTATACTCATACCCTCTAATTGTCTATAAACAGTTTGCTCTTATTAAATAAAAGGGTGTGTGTGTTTTTTCCTTGTTTACCTTTCTATTGGAGGTTGAATTTTCCATTGAGCTCTGGCTTTTTCATCAGAAAGGTCTGGAAATCTGTTATATTGTTGAATGACCATCTCTTTGCCTGGAAGGATATGCTCAGTCTCACTGGGTAGGTGATCCTTGGTTGTAACCTGAGCTCTTTTGCCTTGCAGAAAGTTGAATTCCACTGCCTCCAGTCTTTCAGTGTAGAGGCTGCCAAATCCCGTGTGATCCTCACTGTGGTTCCTTGACATTTGAATTGTTTCTTTCTGGCCACTTGAAGTATTTTCTCTTTTACCTGGTAGTTCTTGAGTTTGGCCACAACATTTTGAGCACTTTTCAATGTGGGATCTCTTTCAGCAGGTATCTATCTGGTGGATTCTCCCGATTTCTATTTTACCCTCAGTTTCTAGTATCTCAGGGTAGTTTTCCTTAATGAGCTCTTAGAGAATGTTGTCCAGGCTCATTTTTTCATCATGATTTTCTGGTAGGCCTATGATTCTCAGGTTATCTCTCCTGGATCTGTTATTTTTCCATTGAGATATTTTACCTCTTTGCCTAATTTTTCATTCTTATACTTCTGTTTGACTAATTCTTGGTTCCTCATAGTTATTTGTTTCAGTTTGGTTGATTACAGTTTTTAGCAAATCATTTTCCTTGGTTAGTTTTTGGAGCTCCTTTTCCATATCATACACTTTTATTTTTAAAGAGCTGTTTTCTTCATTATAATGTTTTTCTAATTCTGCAATTTTGATTTTAAAAGAATTATTCATTTTGTCTACTATCTCTCTCATTTGGTTTTCAAAGTTCCCTTTGAGCTTATCTAGGAGAACTTTCTGTGCTTGGGACCCATTCCCTGTTGATGTTTCAGCAGTGGGTGTGGAGTCCACATTGTCTTCCTCTGAGTTTGGTTCCTCCCTCTGAGGATAGTAAGACTCGAGCATCTTTGTAGTCTGCTTTCTACCCATTTTGATGGAGGGCCCTAGCCATGCCCTCCTCTAGGGTTCCCAAGCCTTTAATGTTGAAGGTTTTGCCCTGGGGCAATAGTTTCTATGTTCTTAGGGTGTGTGTGTGGCGGGGGGGGGGGGAGGTTAGAGTAGGCTGGGTTCACTCTGCCATCCTGGTCCTTGGAGGTCCTGATAGGGCCTTTTAAAAAAATTTCTGGGCTATGGAGTGGTAGTCCCAGGAGTATTTGCTGTCCTGGACAGGGGCCCTGCATTTGTTCTTACTTTCCTCTTTCCAGTCCCAGCCCTTTGGTGAAGTCCTTGTAGTGGCCCTTGTGGTTAGTGGGACGACTTGCCCCCCTTGTTGGTCAGGCCTCCTCCTGGCCTACCCTGCACTGTCACTTCCTGGCCTGCCCCTGTGTGCAGCTGCGTCTTGTTTCTAATAGCACAATAGTATTCCATTACATGAATACACCACAACTTCTTCAGCCATTCGCCAATTGATGGGCACCCCTTGATTTCTAATTCTTTGCCACTACAAAAAGAGCTGCTATAAATATTTTTGTACATATGGGTCTTCCTTCTACTTCTACGATTTCTTCAGGATACCACCCTAGAAGTGGTATTGCTGGGTCAAAGGGTATGAAATTATTTATAGCCCTTTGGGCATAATTCCAGATTGCTCTCCAGAATGGTTGGATCAGTTCACAACTCCACCAGCAGCACATTAGTGTTCAAATTTGTCCACATCCTCTCCAGCATTTGTCATTTTCCTGTTTTGTCATCTCAGCCAATCTGGCTGGTGAGATGTGGTACCTCAGAATAGTTTTGATTTGCATTTCTCTAATCAATAGTGGTTTAGAGCATTTCTTCATATGCTTAAAGATATATTTAATTTCATCCTCTGAAAACTGCCTTTTCATATCCTTTGCCCATTTATCAATTGAGGAATGACTTGTATTCTTATAGATTTGACTCAGTTCTTTGTATATATTAGAAATGAATCCTTTATCAGAGACATAATTTGTAAAAATTCTTTCCCAATTTTCCACTTGCCTCATAATCTTAGATACATTGGCTTTGTTTGTACAGAAGCTTTGCAATTTAATGTAATCAAAATTATCCATTTTGCATTTTATAATGCTTTCTAATTCCTGTTTGGTCATAAAGTCTTCCCCTCTCCTCAAATCTGACAGGTAAAGAATTCCTTTCTTTCCCAGACGGCTTACAGTATCAGCCTTTATAACTAGATCATAGTATATGGTGTTAGATAATGGTCTATGCCCAGTTTCTGCCATACGATATTTCAGTTATTCCAGCAGTTTTTGTCAAATAGTGAGTTCTTATAAAAAAAAAACTGGGGTCTTTCAGTTTATCAAACAGTAGATTACCATAGTCATTGGCTGCTGAGTCTCATGTACCCAATTTATTCCATTGATCCACTACTCTATTCCTCAGCCAGTACCAAGTATTTTTGATGACTGCTGCTTTATAATACAGATGAAAATCTATGTATTATGAATTGAGTTCCCCTTCCCTAGCATTTCTTTTCATTAATTCCCTTGATATTCTAAACATTTTTTTCTTCCAAGTGAATTTTGTTACTATTTTTTTTCTAGCTCTATAAAGTAGTTTCTTGGTAAATTGATTGGTATGGCATTAAATATATAATTTAATTTAGGTAAAATAGTCATTTTTATTATATTATCTCAACCAGGCATGAGCAATTGATGTTTTTTTCCACTTAGTTAGATCTGACTTTATTTGCTTGAAAAGTGTTTTATAGATGTGTTCATATAGGTCCTGGATTTATTTTGGCAGGTAGATTCCCAAATATTTTATAATGTCTACAGTAACTTTTATTGGGATTTCTCTATCTCTTGTTGTTGAATTTCATTAGAAATATACAGGAATGCTGAGGATTTATGTGGAATTATTTTATATCCTGCAACTTTACCCAACTTATTTATTGTCTCAAGTAGTTTTTTACTTGATTCTGTAAGTATATCATCATATCATCTGCAAAGATTGATAGCTTGGTCTCTTCTTTGCCTAATTTGATTCCTTTGGTTTTTTTCTTCTTTAATTGGTATTGCTAAAATTTCTAGTATCAGATTGAATAAGAGGGGTTATAGTGGACACCCTTGTTTCACCCCTGATTTTATTGGAAATGCTTCTAGCTTATCCCCATTACATATAATATTTGCTGATGGCTTTAAATAGATGCTACTTATTATTTTAAGGAAGGCTCAATTTATTCCTGTTCTTTCTGGTGTTTTTAATAGGAATATATGTTGTATTTTGTCAAAAGCCTTTTCTTCATATATTGAGATAATCATGTGGTTTTTGCTAGCTTTATTGTCGATATGATCAATGATACTGATGGTTTTCCTAATATTAATCCATCCTTGAATTCCTGGAATAAATCCTACCTGATCAAAGTGCATTATTCTTGTGATAAGTTGCTGTAGTCTTTTTGCTAATATTTTATTTAAAATTTTTGCACCTATATTCATGAGGGAGATTGATCTATAATTTTCTTTCTCTGTTTTATCTCTTCCTGATTTAGGTATCAATATCATATTTGTGTCATAAAAAGAATTTGGTAGGACTCCTTCACTAATTTTCCCAAATAGTTTGTAGAGTTTTAGAATCTATTGTTCTTTAAATGTTTGATAGAATTCACCAGTAAATTCATCTGGCCCTGGAGATTTTTTCCTAGGGATTTCACTGATGACTTGTTCGATTTCTTTTTCTGAGATGGGGTTATTTAAGTAATTACTTCCTCTTCGGTTAATCTGGGCAATGTATATATTTGTAAATATTCATCCATTTCACTAAGATTTTCAACTTTATGTGCATACAATTGGGCAAAATAATTCCTAATTAGTGTTTTAATTTCCTCTTCATTGGAGGTATATTTACCTTTTTCATTTTTGATACTCATGATTTGCTTTTTTTCTTTCTTTTTTTTTATCATATTGACTAAGCATCTATCAATTTTATTGGATTTTCATAAAACCAGCTCTTAGTTTTATTTATTAATTCAATAGTTTTCTTAGTTTCAATTTTATGAATCTCTCCTTTGGTTTTTATTATTTCTCATTTAGTATTTAATTAATTCAGTTTGTTCTTTTTTTAACTTTTTCAACTGCGTGCTCAATTCATTGACCTCCATTTTCTCTAATTTATTCATGTATGCACTCAGGGATATAAAACTTCCCCTAAGAACTGCCTTTGCTGCATCCCACAAATTTTGGTATGTTGTCTCATTATTGTCATTCTCTTGAATGAAGGTACTGATTATTTCTTGTTTGGCCCACTCATTCTTTAGTATTAAATTGTTTAATTTCCAATTAGCTTTTAGTCTATCTTTCTATGGCACTTTATTGCATATGATTTTTATTGAATCATGATCTGAGAATGATTCATTTAATATTTCTGCCTTTCTGCACTGAATTGTGTGTTTTTATGTCCTAGTACATGGTCAATTTTTGAGTATGTGCCATGAACCACTGAGAAGAAAGTATATTTCTTTTTATCCCCATTCAGTTTTCTCCAGAGATGTATCATATCTAGCCTCTCTAAATTTCTATTTGCCTCCTTCACTTCTTTCTTGTTTATTGTGAGGTCAGACTTATCAAGTTCATAGAGGGGGAGATTTAGGTCCCTCACTAGTATAGTTTTGCTATCTATTTCTTCCTCTAATTCCCTTAACTTTTTCTCTAGGAATTTGGATGCTATACCTCTTGGTCCATATATGTTAAGTAATTATTTTGCTTCATTCTCGATGGTGACTTTTAGCAGGATTTAATTTCCTTTATCTGAGATAAGGATTGCTACCCCTGTTTTTTTTTTTTTACTTTAGCTGAAGCATAATATATTCTGCTCCAGCCTTTTACCTTTACCCTGCGGGTATAACTTTGTTTCAAATGTGTTTCTTGTAAATAGCATATTATAGGATTATGGTTTTTAATCCATTCTGCTATCCTCTGTTTTATGGGAGAGTTCATCCCATTCACATTCACAGTTATGATTAGTATCTGTCTCTTTCCCTCCATCCTATTCCCTCCCCTGTTTATGTTTTTATTTCTTCCTTTTCCCTTCCCCTCCTAAAGGATTTTCCTTTTGACCATGGCCTCCCTCAGTGTTCCCTCCCTGTTACCTCCCCTTCTTAACCTACCCTCTCCCCTTACTGATATTTCCCTCCCTTATAATCCTTCCCATTCTTTTACCCCCCTTACCCTCCTACTGCCTATAGGACACTATAGATTTTTACACTTATCAGAGTATGTTATTCCCCCTTTGACCCAAAACCAATGAGAGTCAATTTCATACAGTGCTCCTCTCCCTCCTTCCTTTCCCTCTATTTAATGAGTTTTTGTGTCTTTCCACATAAGAGTCTTACACTTAACTGATTATGTTGATCCCTCTTTGGACCAGAACCAGTGAGAATAATATTCAAATGATGTTCCTCTCCCTCTTTCCTTCCCCTCTACTATAGCATGTTTTTATGCCTCTTTGTATGGTAAAATTTACCATTTTCTGTCTCATCCTTTCCTTTTATCCCATTACAATCCTTTTGGACCCCTTAATAAGGTTTTTTTTTAATCATCAGATTAGTTCATTTATACCCACACCCTCTATCTATGTATATCCCTTTTAAAGGTCATGATAATCACATACATTTCAATATTGACACTTATCATCTTCTCATATAGGGATATAAACAGTTTGCTCTTATCGTATCCCAAGTTATGTGCATGTGTGTGTGAGGGTGCATGTGTGCATGTGTGAGTGTGTCTTTTCCTTGTTTACCTTTTTATGTCTTTCTTGAGTCTTGTAATTGGAGATCAAATTTTCCATTGAGCTCTGGTTTTTTCATCAGGAAAGTCTGGAAGTCCCTTATTTCATTAAATGACCATCTCCTTGCCTGAAAGATTATGCTCAGTTTTGCTGGGTAGTTAATCATTGGTTGCAGTCCTAGCTCTTTTGCCTTATGAAATATCAAATTCCAATCCCTCTGATCTTTTAATGTGGAAGCTGCTATGTCCTGTGTAATCCTGACTGTAGTTCCATGATATATGAATTGTTTCTTTTTGGCTGCTTCCAGTATTTTCTCCTTCATCTTGTAATTCTGGAATTTGGCTACTATATTTCTTGAAGTTTTCAATTTGGGATCTCTTTCAAGAGGACACTAGTGAATTCTTTTAATAACTATTTTACCTTCTGATTCTAGGACTTCAGAACAGTTTTCTTTGAGAATTTTTTGGAGGATGTTGTCTAGGCTGCTTTTTTTATCATGGCTTTCTGGTAGACTAATAATTCTTAAGTTATCTCTCCTGGATCTGTTTTCCATGTCAGTTCTTTTTCCAGTGAGATATTTTACAATTTCTTCCAATTTTTCAATCTTCATGTTTTGCTTGATTGACTCTTGGTGCATCATAGAGTCCTGAGCTTCGATTTGACTGATTCTAATTTTTAGTGAATTATTTTCTTTGGTTAGCTCTTGAAGGTTCTTTTTTAGGGAAGTATTTTCTCCAATTTGTTCACAAATTTTACTTTTTAAAGATTTGTTTTCTTCAGTGAGACTTTTTTCCAATTTGGTCACTGTAGATTTAAATTTATCTCCTACCTCCCTAATTTGGCTTTTAAAATCTTTCTTGAGCTCCTCCAAGAATGCTTTTTGGTCTTGAGACCAGTTCATATTTCCATCTGTGGTCTCAGGTATGGACACAGAGCCATGGTCTCCTGAAAGTGATTGTTCTTGTTCAGAATATTAGGACTCTATTGTCTTTGGTCTTGCCTTTGCAAGTTGCTTACAATTCATTGTAATTGCCTATTTCCTGTCCTTTAAAGTTTATTTCTGCTCCTGGGGTACAAAGGGCTCTGACCCAACCTTCTCAGGCTGGGAGCTAGGTGCCTGGTTGTTGGCTTTGTGCACCGTAGCATCTGGGTGTCTAGATTGAGGCCAAGGCTAGGAATCTCAGTGTTTCTGCTGAGTTACCCTGAGGCTCACAGAATAATCTGTGGGGAGAGGGGTGGTCTAGCTGCTTCAGATTTCTGCCTCTACGCCCCTGTGCTACAGTTCAGGCAGGCTTTTGCTCCTCAGGTGAGGTGGGTCTTGTTGCGACCCCTCCTATTCTTCTCTTCAGACTCCTTACTGCCTCAATTACAACCTTTCTCAGTGACTCCTAAGCCTGAGGCTATTTCTGCTATTTCAGGATTTTACTCTGGGTGGGACATTTATCCTGGGTTTTCTTGGCCAGGGAGGGGGAATCAGAGCAGCCAGAGTTTACTTTGCAATCCTGGCCCTTGGAAAATCAAGCAGGTGATTTTTAAACTTCCAGGCTGGGGGCCGATAGCCCCAGGAGAAGCTGCTGTCTCTGCTTCCAGCCCTGAGCTTTCTCTTACCCAGCTCCAAGGGATCCTCCTGTCCCTTGGTGAGAAACTGGTGAGAAGACTGCGAATCACCCTTGGGGTGGATGAGTCTGCTGGCTGGGGCTCCTTCTCACTCTGCTATAGTCTGCTTTCTAGTCTGGGCTGGTGCAGCCCCCGCGTGCTCTGTGCTCCCCCTGCCCCGACCCACCTGGGCACTTTCCTGGGCTGGATTCTGCCACGCTGGGTCTCCCAGTGGATTCTGACACTCCAAAATCTATTCAGATTCACTTTTTAAAGTTTAGTGATGGGATTCACAGAGGAGCTTAGAAAAGTTACTGCTTCTGTTCAGCCATCTTGGCTCCACCCCTTGATTAACTCATTTTCAATGAGTCTTACACAGAGCCAAGGTGAGATGTGCTTTAGGAGTTGTATCAATAATCATCACCTATAGAATCTGATTACTTGAAGGTCAGTATCTCCCTTTCAGGAGCTACATTTTTTTTTAAAGCCATTTAGTCTTTGAAGTTGGCATGGAGAGTAGGTCTATTGCTGTTGTTGGAAATGATGATGATGACAAAGAAGATAATGATTTATGGTACTATTATTAAAGCTGTATGAGCATGTTTACATTTTTAAAGCCTGATCACCAATTAGCTTGGGTTCATTGCTGATGTTAATGATAATAATTCTTTTAGCTTTGTTTCATGTTGATGACAGAAATAATCTCATTAAATTTTTAAAGTACATTTCTCCTTAAATTTTGAGCCCTAATCCCAAAGACAATATGGTTTTGTTGCGGATACACTGGTATTTGCCCAATTTTTACATTTATAAATCACCATTCACAGACCAAATCACAGCATGATACATAATTACTTGCAGTGTATTCATTGAACAGCAGATGTAATATTCCTTCACAGACTGAGTCTTTGCAGGGGGAAGTAAAGCTCCTGCTATTTATGAAAAAAAAATTTTTTAGCAACAAATCATTACTACTTCACACATGTATACATATACACCTAATCTCTCCATCTCCCCAAAGTCTGTTACTTACTGATTCTTTCAATTTCTTCCTTTTAAAAATTATTCACAAAATAGGTATATTTTATTTTGAATTAAATCATATAATTTAGAGAACAATGTAATGGTTTAAGCAATTAAGAACATATTTTCATGTTTTAATCATGCTCAAAATTACTAACATTGACTCAGAGTAAAAATTAGAAGATATGATCCCTTTGTCACTTGAATGTTTCTCAAGCTGCTTACCTAGTATCCCTCCTCCCATATCTTCTCTACTCCCCACAATTCCCCACCCAACTTTAGCTCAGTCCTTGTTGCTACATGTTATTTTATGTGACAACATAAATCTTTACTTCTCTATTAGCATTGTCAATTCCCACATTTATAGCCGATAATAAAGCTATTCACTTGACCAGAACACTGAAGTTATCCACCTCAAGATTCCAAAGCTTCCTTCCTTAAATCCTTTCAGCAGCAGCAGAATCCGCTTTTCTTCCTTCCACAGAAACATTTTTTTCTCCTGATTATCACAGATCCCTCTCCTTGAATTGCTGAAATCTCATAATCAAAATCAAAGAATTCCTGAGTTGGAAGAAACCATAGCAGCCATGGTACAAGCCATACTCGCAACAGTATCCCTAATTTAACGCGTGTTTATTCCGCTTTTGGGCAGCTCTAAATGCTGGGAAGTCTTTTCTTATGCCACATCTAAATTTACTTCTCTGCATCTTTTATTCACAGTTTCTATATTTGTTCTTAGCCAGATAAACAGAACAAATTTAATTCCCCTTCTAATATAACTCTTCTTTCCTTTAACATTTATCTTCTCTAAATATCTAAATATCCCAAGTTCCTTCAAACTATCCTCTTCTGGAATGAATTCAGGGTCCTTTACCATCTTTTCTGCATTCTCTCTATTTTATCAAAGTCCTCCTTAAGTTGTGGTTCCCAAAACAAACACGATACTGTCAGACCAGGAAAGAATACACTTCTTCATTCCTGGAAATTATACTTATCTTCATCTGTCCCAAGGCTGTATTAGTTTTTGAAGTGCCACATTTAGCACTCAACCAGTAAAATCTCCAGACATTCCAACCTGCCTTTTTAACCATATGTCTCCCCATCTTTTAGTTTTAAAATGGACATTTTTAAACCCAAGTATTAGACATGCACATTTATCTCAATTAAATTTACCTTTATTAGAGTTAATTCAATATTTTCTCTTTAAAGTCCTTTTGGATCCTAATTTGCCATCCAATAAGCTAGCTATTGCTTCCTGTTCAGTGCCATCCATAATTTTTTATCAACTGCAAATTTGATGCTGCTACTGTCTATGCCTTTATCCATATCATTGGTTTTTTTTTTTTTTAAGTTAACTGTTTCAGCACCAGGCATAGTGCTGGGCACTCTACTAGAGCCTTCATTTTAGGCTGTCACTGAATTTTTGAGGACTACTTTTGGGATGTGGTCACTCATTTGGTTCATAATATGCCTAACTAGATTTGATGGGTAGTTAGATGGCAGAGTGGAAAGGTCAGTGGGTCTGGAGACAAGAAGACTCATCTCCCTGAAGACAAATCTGGCCTCAGGCACTTACTAGTTGTGCGGCCCTGAGAAAATTACTTAACCTTGTCTGCCTCAGTTTCCATATCTGTAAAATGAGGTAGAGAAGGAAATGGCAAACCACTCCAGTATCTTTGCCAAGAAAACCTCAAACTCATGAAGAGTCAGATACAATGGGAAAATGAATGAACAAAATACTATTTCCCCATAAGCATAGCCTAAGATTTTTTAAATCAAAATCTTCATTAAAAGTAGGTAAACTACATCAACATCCTAACTCACTGGTTCAATAACCCTAATAAAAGAAGGAGCAAAATTAATCTGGCATGACCTGTTTTTGATGAAGTCAAGCTGGCCATCTGTGATCGCTGCTTCTTTTTCTATCTCTTCCCTGAATTACAAGTTCTACATTTTTTTCTTGGTCAAGAATCTATGACAATCTCACTCAACTCTGGTTAGCAGAAGATTCCATTAATTTTTCCCTACCGCAGTTTAGGAGAGACACTGACAAGGTGGAGGCTGCACACAGAAGGACAACTAGGACAGTGAAAGATCCCAAATTCATGCTATATAAAGATGGCTTGAGGTCACTGGTGATGTTTAGCCTGGACAAAGGAAGTTGTCTTGGGAATATTTTAGAAGGGCAAAGTAAAAGAGATAATTTTATTTTCCTCTTACCTTGGCTAGTGTAATCATAGAATGAAATGACTCACAGTAAAGTTTTAAATATATAAAAAAGATGATCTATGCCTTGTGATTTCTTTATGAGGTGGAATCTGCTGTTTTCAAACCAAAAAGGGTACAACATATGTGGCTAATCAAACAAGCTAATCACATCTATTTCAGCAATGATCCAATGCAGCAGTAGAAAACTTCAGTTTCAGAATTACTGGGTTACAGTTCAGTAAGAGTTAGTGATAGACAACTGAGAGGGAATCACACTAGAGGGACATAGGTGGAGGGGAGAAGAAAAAGGATGAAGCTTCTTTTCCTCTTTGTTCCCTTTTTACCATTGACTATGTTATGAGAGAGACTGGACCTGTAGCAGACAGTGTATATAGCAGGCATCAGAGAGATCGGCAGGAGGGGACAGCATCATCAGCATCAACAATACATATCGTTTATATAGTACTTTAAGGTTTGCAAAGCATTGTATAGATTTTATCTCATTTTGTCTTTACCACAATCTTTGAGGTAGTTGCTACCATAATCTCTAGTTTACAGAGGAAACTGAGGCAGATAGAGGTTAAGTGACTACAGTTCAAGTGGTTGAGACACCAGTCTTCCTTACCTCTGATTCAGAGCTCCATCCTCTGTAGCACCAAGCTAAAATATTATGAAGAGCTTTAGAAGTTGGGCACAATTTTATATTTGATCACAAATAATAGGGAATCACTGGAGAGTTTGAGGAGTGATGTGGCATGATTAGGCCTATTTTTAGGAAGACTACATTGATAGCTGAGTGGTGGGATGGAGTGGATGGGAAAAAAACATGAGGTAGAGAAAGCAAACAGAATACTATTATAATGGTCATTGCATGATGTGATAAGGATTTGTACCAGGCTAATCACAAAGGCAGTGGCAGCGGGGAGAGAAGGAGGCATGTATGAGAGGATTTAATTGACAGAATTCGATAATAATTTGGATATGGAAAATAAGAGAATGAAGAGGTGAGGAAGACATTTAGGTTGTGAACCTGGGTAACTGAGAGGATGGTGATACCCTTGAAAATAATAGAGAAGTTAGGAAAAGTAAAGGGTCTGGGTGAAAAGATGTGTTCACTTTTTTACATGTTGAATTTGAAGTCCTTATAAAAGGTCCAATACATGAGGATCCAATAGGAAGTCCTATGAGACTAAATATGAGATTGAAGATCAGGAGAGAGGTTAGGTTGCGCAAATAGATCTGAGAATCATATGGAAAGAGATGATAATTGAGTCTATGGATGTTTGTAGGATCACAAAAGCAAAGTTTCAAGGGAAAGGAAAACAGGGCTCTGAACAGGGCTTTGATAGACATTTATGGTTAATAGGTTAGACCTAGTAGAAGATCTAACAAGAAGGAAAGCCAAAAGAGAGCAGTGTCATAAAGACCTAGAGAGAAGAGAGTATCAAGAAGAGGTTAATCTGATGAAAGCACCAATCAGAGACACCATATGCCTTCTTCTAAGTTCAACAATCAGGCTGATGAACTCTAAAAAAGTGACCATCTATCATTAATCTGGACATGGGGGCAATGATGCTGCATTATGTTGGGACAACATGATCTTCCTATGGATGAAGCAACTATGCATTCAATGATGCTTCTTATGTCAACATGAAAATGTCTTTGAAACATCAGTGTGGCATGACCTGGTATTAGTTTTGATCTGTCTCTGGCAAAATTATTATGCTGGCTCTTTTCCTCCATTTCAGGGTAAGAGGATTATCCTCACTGCAGCTGATATTTAAGACATGGTATTTAAGGGCCAATTAATTCTACCATCATCAAAACTCTTACAGAACTCCCATTATTTATGGATTCACCCTGCATCACTCACTGCCTTTGATCAGGTAGCCATTTAATAGAAAAACAAGTCATTGACTGGACCTGCTACTACTATGTAGATTGACTTTCCATTTCCCATATTATCTACAGGATGTTGGTACTGTTGGACAATAGAATGGACTCAAAATAAGAGCTCTATCACTATACCCTTGATAGTCATGGTTGAGCATTCTGCCTCCAAGAAAACTGTACTTCTGATGAAACAGTATTATCCTATGAAGGGACAGGAGAAACCATGCCAGAAGTTTTTAGGACATAGGCTCCAGGAAAACATACCTGATGAGGACAGACTACTTTCAGTGATAGTCCCA
This sequence comes from Petaurus breviceps papuanus, assembly GCF_028583685.1. Classification (NCBI taxonomy): domain Eukaryota; kingdom Metazoa; phylum Chordata; class Mammalia; order Diprotodontia; family Petauridae; genus Petaurus; species Petaurus breviceps. Next base: position 47,882,580 of record NW_027186296.1, read on the forward strand.
GTTAATCTCCCTCTACTGTCCTCATTTCATCACCTACACAGAATCACCAAGGCCTTGATGGTTTTGTAATTCCACATCACTATATTTTCTGGGGAAATGGCTATGCTCCCCACTTTACTGGCATTCTTTCCTTTCCCCCAGGGATATTTAGACAGCTCCATTCTAAGGAGAACTTGGTGGCAGAGGGATGGAATCTCAGGGAAATGCTTTGCTGTCCAGTGTTTTTTTTTTCATAATTATGAGGGATGGAAAGAAAGGGACTCCTTTAGATGATGTCATATCATAAGTTCCAATCCTGTCAGTAAAGGCTTATTATAAAGGGGAGAGAATTTGGTATCACCCCCCTGATTAGCCTCCTAAGGAAGGGGAGATTTTGACTGGTGGGCCAAAAACACTATAGGCAGCGGTAAGGGGTAAGTCTAAGTATCTACTTGGATCTCATGCAAGAGCTTTATGACTTCTTATTTAATTACTACATGAGACTATCAAGATGGTTGGTGTCAGTGTTGGAGGTGTTATTATCATGGGGTGATCCCAATGGTGGCCTCTATACTATTTCTGTTCATCACTTTAACACTAGGAAATCTACTTTGAACTGACTCTGGTATTATAGTGACTGCATAGAATTTTGAAAAATCTTTTTATTAATTAACATTTTTATCCTTTGCATTAAATCACTCATCCAAAGATATTTATAGTTCATCTGAGATCAGAATTGTTTTAAGGCCATATGTAAGAAACTTGGAGGCCTGAGTAAAGAAACCAACCTTTATTAAGAGAAACAAAGAAGGGGTTTACATTTGGTCCAACTTCAGTCTGAGATCCTGAGATACAAAATTCACTGTTACTTTTAGGTCTCTTGATTCAAGTATGGTGCAACAAAATTCTCTAGAAATTGATTTGTGTATGGCACAAGGTTACATTTACATAGGGGCATCTAGGTGGCAGTGAATAGAGCACTGGCCCTGGAGTCAGGGTACATTATGTCCTAACTTATGACATCCTAACTTTGTTCTTTCCATTATGACTCAATTAGCCCTTTACAAAGCTTTCTTACTTCAGCATTTTAATGGAAAGAAAAATATGTAGTAATTATTGTGTTTATATACTTAAGATACACACTTCATAATAATTTAGTTACACTTCCAAAGTTAACTAACACAGATGTTCACCTAGGATTATATCTTAGCTTCAGTTACACAAGTTTTTATACAAGGGACTATATCCTTACTAAAAATCACACAGTTACTTCTTATTCTAATGATTATAACTGATAAAAGATTAGCAAAGCAATACAATGCAAAGCACTCAAGGCATTGATTATTGATGTTTTTTCCTTTCACAGTGGTAAGAAGTCTCCTGGATGACTTTCAGGATTGTGTTATCAAGAGTGGGATGTGATAGAAACAGTATGTATTTTATATTATCTAGGACACTTTCCTTTTAAGGAAGTAAAGGGTCTATCCACAGAACTTGCTTGATTCAGAATATTAATGTTAAGGACATGTCTGATACCAGTAGTCTCTTAGTTTAGGTTCAATGATGGGACAATATGGGGTATTCATAAGTGATTCAATAGTTAACAAAATGAGGTTTACTTAGCCTTAACATAGCAAGGATATACAACAAGGATATGGTCCAGGAAATCACACAGCCAGAGCAAAAAGGAAACTGTGTTAAGGGAGGCATAATTTGAGCCTTGCCCTATACTAACTCCCAGATCAATCAAAAGTACTGGCTTTATTTGCCTTTTAGGGGAAAGCTAGCCCAAACAATATTGTGGCAGATAGTAACCTTGGTATATATTGGTCCTAACATAAATAGGGATAAGACCAGTTTATACAGTGCTCCAGAGGTGTGGATTTTCTTCTGCCATCTTGTAATGCCAAGCAAAGGCAACTTCCCAAGGTTCAAAATACCAGCATAGCTGCTCTCTATTTTATTCAGTGACAAATTAAGAACAGAGAAAATCAAAATATAGCATAATTCAAAATACAGCATTCACCAAGTGTAATTCAATAATTTCCAAGTACTACTCCACCCCTGGACATTACATTCATTTAGTCAATCACAAAGTCCCTCTTCTCAAATGGAGATTAGTTTCCAATAATAAACAAAGTACATTCATTTGGTCAGTCACAGAGCCCAAAAGAGTCAAAAGTTTCCCACCCTTGGATCACAACTGAAAAGGCCATCTACCCCAGAGTCACAACAAGCTTAAGCACAGCATTTAATACCCAAAGAGGAGTCTTTTCTTCATCTTGACCTGAGGCGAGTTCTCAGCAATCTTTGTTCCTGGGGAGACAAAGCTTAGCAAGGCCACAAGACACATTGTCAGTGTCCTCAGTAATTCATTCTCTGTCTGCAGAACAGTCCTAGGACCCCTGAAAACATTAGCAAAACCCTCTTCCAGGATTTCTGTAAACATACAACAAGAAAATCCTTCTTCAGGGCTTCTGAACCAATAGCAATGTTCCAGGACCTCTGCAACAACAGCAATGGCCCTCACCAGTGGGCTCAATTCATTCTCTGTCTACAGAACAGTCTCTGGACCCCTGAACCAGCAGCAAGGTTCCAGGACCTCTGCAACAACAGGACTGTCCTTCACCAGTGGATGAATCTGGCAAAACAACATCAAAACAGACAGACAAAGTACCAGCATAACAGCCATGTCTCCTCAGTCCTTGGCAGCTCTGGGTGGCAGCTCTCAAAAGTCCTGGACAGTTCGAATTGGCCTCTCCATCTCTCTGCCTCCATGATGCTGCTTCCAAAAAATTCTTCTGCCTCTCTCTCTCTGCTTGTGCCTCTCTAAATTCACGTCACCAGCTCCTCCCAGTTCAGCCCTCTCTTTTCATGTCAACAAGTCAATCCCACAAGTGGGATTCACAAGCTCTGGGTTTTAACACAATCAATCTGAAAACCAAGCCAATACAGGGGGATCTTTAAATTCCATTAATATTACACCTCTGAGAAGATTTTCTGGCCCAGAGTTGCCACTTTCATGATTTCAGAGGAGAGTAACAGTCTTTTTATTTAAATACAGTTATTTTTTATTATATTTTATGATACACAAGTGTTTTAATGCATCCAATTTTGAGTTTCATCACTACACTAGTCTAAGCTTTATTCTGTAAAACAAGCTCTTGTTATTTTCACCAACATCCCAACCTGAAAACCATTAGAGTATAGCATAATTGTTTAATTAGAAGGTCTAAAAGAGCTAGTACCTAGGTCCTCAGTCTTAAACTGCAGTGAAAAGTCCCACATAAGTCAGCTTTGAACCATTGAAACAATAAAGCTTTTACAAGCTTAAGGAAAGTCTGCAATGGATAGGCACTTATTTTATGTTGCCAATCAATTATTTAAAATAAATTTCACTTTATTTTAAAATGATATATTTTTAACTTTTTATTTCTTTTTATTATAAATAATAATTTTAAAATAAATAATAAAATGAAATTGTAAATAAATAAAAAATATTTATTTTCTGTGACATAAACATTAAGAAAACTAAGTTCAGGTGGTATTCTCAAATCCTTTGTGTTTCACTCTCTTACCATCCAACAATGTCCAAATACTAATTTTCTCCTGAATCCAAAAGACCAAGAATAGAAGTATGATTATTATAAGAGATGGAAGATATGTAAGCATCAAGATAAAACCAGTCACAGACTTCAATTGAATGAGGACACAATGTTTAACAGTAAAGAGGCATTTTAAAATACTAGCTTTTCTTTATCTTAAAAGATATCTACTGAAAATAGTCACAGCCCAGGGCTCTGTTCTTTATCCATTTATTATTCATCATGTTACAGTTAAATAATCAGTGTTTCCTTGGTTACTGTGGCTAGCTCTTCTGGGTACTGTGGTTAAGTAATTGGTGTTGGCTTGGTTACTAGGTGCTCTCAATTCTGTGGTCAGAATTTGGTCATTTATGTTGCTGCAAAACTGAACAAAGAATTCCAAGAACCTTTGAGAGGAAAGAAGTAGACATATAGGCAAGTTCTTTCACCAAAATGATGTGCTTGGATATTCTAATGGGTAGCTCTAGAGTCTAAGACTGTGTGCATACAATTAATATAACTTTAATATGGTACAAGTGATTTTATTATTTTAGTCATCCTGAAATTTCAGTTTAAATAAGCCATGGCAAATTCATTAGTGTTACAGAGTTATGTTCATATATGTGTGCTCTACATAATAAATGTATGAATGGATGAATGAATGTGGTGAAGGGCATTTGCTTTTTCTTTTTGGTTTGAAAATTATAATTTCATTGGTATGTAGAAGTCCTAGAAATGCCTCCAATGACACAGTTCTGCAACTCATCGTGATAAAAAGTTGCAAGGTGGTATTCTCTATCCAAAGTCCATGTTAGTTATTACTAGAAACTAAATCCTTAGAAAAGAAAAATGTCCACCTTTTTTTCACCCTTTAGATCTTCAGACAGTATTTGGGAGTTCTCTGTCTACTATGCAATCATACCTCAAATCAATATGCAGAAGGAGGAAATTATAAGGTGTCTTTGGAGGTTAAACCTATGTGATTTTGAGTTGGGCAAATGTCTTGTTTACAGAACAGTAAGAGATATAGTAAGAAAGCAATATGAGAACCAAATATTACAAGACTTCAAATATGAAGCGAAAGAAATTTATTTATTTTTTTAAGGCAATAAGGATTAAGTGATTTGCACAGAGTCATATAACTAGTAAATGTCTGAGGCCATATTTGAACTCAGGTCTTCCTGTTTCCAGGGCTGGTGCTCTATCCACTTTGTCACCTAGCTGTCCCTTTACTTTTAATAAGCAGGTGATGAAGTGTAACTAAAGGTTCTATCTCATGAGAGTGATAGGAGAATTAATAAACATTGGCATCCCCAACTTCAATTTAAAAAAATCAGATGAAGGCATCCATTAGTGCTTTGAGTGGATGTTCTATGGAAGATATATGGAAGACATAAACAAAAATTGCACAACAGAAAAGGAACAAGAGGAGCTTAGGTTATCAACATAAGTAGTAGCCTAATGAATTTATGACTCCAGTGACAAATTCAATAGAGGTCTTTGAGTCTAAGATTTCTTCATATTTCTAGAGCTGGTTATAATAAAAGTTCAAAGATAAATGGAAAATTAGAAACATATAATAATTTTTTGACTAACAAATGGTTAATCCTCCAATATGCTGAATGATATGTTGGCATCCCTGTTTATACAGATGGCAACATCGCTATGCTTTCTAACCTTGCTCAACTTTTATACATAATCATAGAACTTCCACATAAGATGGACTTATACTGCTGGAAGCTTTTTTTCTTGTTAATTTAAAAAAATATCTCAAGTACTAGTGTATTAATGTGGTTGACTATTATATCTCACCTCCCCAATATAACTGTGGGACCAGTTCACTGATTTTTTCCAAATACATAGGTTTGATGTTATCATTTATTCTATTTTTTGAAAAAAGTGTTTCTTGCTAAGACATAATTTTCTTGGTCTTCTGATTTCATTTATAACAAGAATATCATTCCTACTACATGGTCCAACTTCTTTGATATTGTGTTCATGTGCTGGTGATTGAAAAAAATATGCATTGAGATTACTAGCAATCCAATGCATATTAGTAGATGGTCTTGAAACTATGGAATTCTTAGCAATATCTGCCTCATTTGCACTGTCAATGTGGAAGAAGTGGGCAGCCCCAGATTAAGGACTGTTTTATATTTTTTTATTTGATTCTTGGTTTATCTTCAAAAAAGCATCATCTCTTGCCCCATATGGTTAAGCTTATATTCAAAATATTTCTAGCTTAAATGGTGATACTTAACATTTATTGGCTTATTCTCTGAGAACTTAGGACTACTTCTACATTACAATGAGACAGGACTTATAATAGAAATTTAGTGATCAAGACCAATAAAATGTTCTACAGTTCATCATTTAAACTGATGCAAAAAAAAAAAAAACCTGTGGAGATTAGGCTAAAAGAACTATACTTGGCTTGTGTTAATAACAAACTAAGGGTGATTATTAATAATTCAGGGAATATTTACCCAATTTATAGATATTTTTTCTGTTTTGCTCAATGTTAAGGAATTCCATTATATATTAGCATGCCTTCAGATTCTTGATTCCAATGGGAATATAATGGGGAGAAAACAATTAAGGCAATGAAATGAAGTAAAATGAAAATAAGACAATTATATTGCTTGTTAAAAAACCAGGGTAAAAGATTTAGTATTGGGAAGCCATAGAATGTTGGAAATGGAGATGTATTCAGAGAGCAACTAGTTTATAAGACTAGATGCTTTTGAATATATATGATTAAATGGATTCTAAGAAAGTTGAAAGTAATCACTAAAATGAAACTTGGAGAATAGTTATAAATTTCATTAATTCTTGAAATCAATCTATTTCTATATATAATAAAAAAAAGTTGGGTCAGTGCAATACACATATGCTATGCTAAGTATTTTGCACATATGTAAAGATAATTACTCTGAAGAGAATGATATTCAACTTTTTCAAATGTACTGCTGAAGAAATTAGCCTCACAAGTATTTGCCTATGGCAGTAGTACAATTTTTAAAGTAAAGCACAGAGTGATTTTGTAAAGGCCATGGAGCTAAAACAAGTTTAGAATTCAAAAGTTTCTCTTACTAATTTTACATGTGCCATCTTCCTCTGCTATTCACATTCTTATATTAAAAATCATTTATCTAAACACTGGGCAACCCCAACCTCCTTGTAACTTATGATCCAAGAGAAGACTGAGGTAAAGTACACCGAAAGGAGATTAACACAAACACAAACAAAATCAAGTAAAAATAAATGTACAAAGGTTTTCTTTAATTCATCCAGACTTTAGGCATAGAAGATGAGGGGAAAAGTGGTTTCAGTTTAAAATGAGAAACTTCAAAAGAGATTAGAGGTTGAAAAACTGGAAACCCACAACAATAGATTTTTTTGCCTCCATAGTTTTGTTGTTCTTCAGTCTTTTCTGATTCTTCATGACCTCTAACCTCCATAATCTCCTGAAGTCTGTCCAAGTTCATGTTCATTGTTTCCATGATACGATCTATTCATCTCATGCTCTTCCAACCCCTTTTTCCTTTTGTGTTCAATCTTTCCCAATGTCTGGCTTTTTTTCTGGAATCTTGTCTTCTTATCATATGGCCAGAGTATTTAAGTTTCAGCTTCAGTATTTGACCATCCAGTGAATAATTTGACTTAGTTTCTTTAAATATTGACTAATTTGATCACTTGAAGTCCCAGGGACACTCAAGTCTTCTCCAGAACCACAATCAAAAAGCATTGATTCTGTAGCAGTCAGCTTTCCTTATAGTTCAACTCTGATAGTCATACATTGCTTTTAGAAAAACCATACCTTTTACTGTATGGAGTTTGTTGTCAAGCTGATATGTCAAGCTGTCCAGATTTGCCATAGCTTTCCTTTAAAGGAGGAAGTGTCTTTTAATTTCATGGCTGAAGTTGCCATAGGCAGTGATCTTTGATCCTAAGAATAGAAATTCTGATACTACTTCCATTTCTTCTTTCTCTGTTTGCCAGGAAGTGATGAAGCAAGTCGTCAACACCTTAGGTTTTTTCTTTTTCATATGAAGCTTCAAGTCAGCTTTTACACCCTCCTCTTTCACCCTCATCAAGAAGCTTCTTAATTCTTCTTCACTTTCTGCCATCAGAGTGGTATTGTCTGCATACCTGAGATTGTTGATGTTTATTCCAGCAACCTTAATTTATTAATTATTCATTAATAGTTAATTACTAATTAATAAATCAATAAATTAATTATTGTCAGCATATCTGAGATTGTTGATGTTTCTTCTAGCAACCTTAATTCCAGTTTTTTTTTTATTTATCCAGCCTAGTATTTTATATGATGTACTCTGCATATAAGCTAAATAAATAAGGTGACAATATGCAGCCTTGTCATACTTCTTTTCCAATCTTACACCAATCAGTTGTTCCATGTTCAGGTCTAACTGTTGCTTCTTGGTCCACATACAAGTTCCTTAGAAGACAAGCAAGATGATCTGTCACTCCCATCTCTTTGAGGCCTTGCCACTTTTTGTTGTGATCCACAGGTTTTAGTGTAATCAATGAGGCAAAAGCACTTCTTTGCTTTCTCCATAATCCAGTGAATATTGGCAATTTGGTCTCCAATTCCTCTGCTTCTTTGAAAACCAGTCTGCTCTTCTGTTAATTCTTGGTTCACATATTGCTGAAGCTGTGTTTGCCAAATTATAAGCATAATCTTGCTGGTGTGTGAAATAAGTGTTCAGGAATGAGTGCTCAGGATTCTGAACATTCTTTGGCATTGCCCTTCTTTTGGGTTGCAATGTAAACTGATCTTTTCCAACCTAGAGGCCACTGTTGTTTTCCAAAGTTGCTTGCATATTGAGTGCAGCACTTTAATTGCATCAGCTTTTAGGATTTTATATAACTCAGTTGGAATTCTATCATCTTTGCTAGTTTAACTGTTAGCTATGTTTCTTAAGGCCCACTTGACTTCTCCAGGATGTCTGGTTCTAGATCAGTAACCCATCTTGGATGATGATGATGATAAGATCTTTTGGTATAATTTTTCTGTATATATTTGTCACCTTTTCTTAATTTTTTCTATTTCTGTTAAGTCTCTGACATTTTTGTCTTTTTTATGCTCATTTTTACATGAAACTTCCCCTTGATATCTTTATTTTTAAGAGATCCCTTGTCTTCCCATTCTACTGTTTTCTTATATTTCTTTCCATTAGTCATTGAAGAAACGCTTTTGGGATGGCTAGGTGGAGCACTGAATAGAGCACTGGCCCTGGAGTCAGGAGGACCTCAGTTCAAATGTGGCCTCAGACACTTAACACTTACTAGCCATGTGACCTTGGGCAAGTCATTTAATTCCAATTGCCCTGACTTCCTTCCTCTAAAAAGAAAAAAATAAAAAGAAGAAGAAGAAGTAAGAAAGAAAAAAAGAAAACCTTTTTATCTCCCCTTGCTATTCTCTGGAATTCTGCATTCAGTTGGGTATATTTTTTCTTTTCTCCTTCCCCTTTCACTTTCCTTTTCTCCACAGCTATTTGTAAAGCCTCATCAGACAGCCATTTTGCTTTCTTGCTCTCCTTAAATGTTAAAAATCCAATAAATTCAAAGAGAAGAAGTTATTCTCTCCCTTCCCCCACCAGGGTACTTTAAAAAGAATACTCATATTTTTTTTTCTTAGCACTTTTATTTTATGAAATATTGCATGTTAGGCTAACCAAATTCTCTCTGAGGCAATCTTAATAGTTCTTTCAATATAAATCTATGAAGCCTAAACTCCAATTTCTTTCAGTGGTTCTATATTTCTTCTTCATATTGAGAACTCTGAAGGAGTCAACTCCTCTTTCCTCAAATAAGACTTACGATGCTACGAGGCAGCCAATTCTACTTTGATAACTTATCTCATATCAAGAAATCATTCCCTAGGGCAGGATTTTCATCAGAAGCTTTCAAGGTCCCTTACATTGTTACTATTCCCCTTTGTGTTCTAAATTTAACAGAAAATATTAGCAGTAGTACTCAAGACTGGAGCAGATTGGAAAAATTCACTAAAAACAAAACCCAAACAAACAAACATAACCAAACTTTAATTGCTAGATTTTTCTTCAGTGTTCAGTCTCAAGATCTGGAAAGTACATTTTTAAACATCCAGACTGAGAAATTTCAAAAACTTTTTGTGTCAGCATATATTATAGGAGTGTTTACTATACACCAAGCACTATGCTAAGTGCAGGAGATATATAAAAAAAAGGCAAAAACCAGTTCTTACTTTTAAAAAGCTCACAGTGAAGAGAGATAACATAAAAACAACTATATACACAACTGTGCAAGAAAAATATATGTATAGTACACATTGGAAGTCAGCAGAGGGAAGGCACTAGCATAAAGGGAAATTATAAAAGACATTTGGTAGAGGGAGGGATATGTGTTGGTACTCAAAGAAAGCCGGGAAAATTTGGAAGGAGAGATGAAGAGGAAGAGTTTTCCAGGCATGAAGGAGTAAAAATGCAGAGTCAGATGAAGCATCTTGTGCAAAGAACAGCAAGAACCCAGTGTCACTGGGTCACAGAACACATGAGGGGCAAGAGGAGTAAGGCATAAAAAAAAAAAAAAACTTAAGGTCATGAAGGACTTTAAATTACAAGGGAAACTATACTGAAATACAGTTATCAAAATATCTTTTTAAAAAAGTTCACTAAGCTCAAGTTACGAACCTGACATCTAGGAGTTCAACATTTTATAGATGTGTAAACTGAGAGTCAGAGAAATTAAAGTAATTTGCTCAGTCATACAGAGAGGGTCAGAGAGCCAACTCTAATTTAGGTTCTTTCTACTATGTTATAATGCTTCTTCTTCTAATAAAAACACATTGTGTCTTAAGGTTTAGAAAATGCTCCCATCACAACAGATGAGGAAAAATCCTGGAGAGGTTAAATAATTCTCCTACAGTCACACAGCTAGTCACTCAGAAATCAAAACCAGGTTTTCTGACTCTAAGAACTCAGTATTGATTTTCAGGAGTATTTAGTCTTCATAAAAGTTGTAGCTTTCATTAAACTTAATGTGAATTTAAATTATATTATAAAATTCTATCATTCAGGTACCATTTGCTGAGAGATTCTGTTTTGAAAATATAAAGTGTTCACACATACATTCTTCCAACCTATTTGGCATTTACTAAAATAGAATAATACAAAAAAGTAGCATCAAATGGTATTTAGAGATCACTTGAAGAAATCTATACAGTTCTAGAAGCTAAAGATAAAAACATTGCCTTGGTGTGAATTGAATATAGCTAAGCTTTCTAATAGATACTGATAAACATAATCTCTGCTATTATATTTTACCAACTTTCCTGCCAAAATCGTCATCTCACTGATATATCAATACCCAAGGAAAATTGATTTTATTAGAGATTGTAAGAGAGAGGTAATTTTCGGTCAAATCACTTGCTGGCATTATCACCTTTTCTATTTATTCTTAGTTCTAAATCAATTTCACTGAAACTCAAGCTCATCTGCCTAATAAACTAATTTGGCATTTACTAAGATAGGAGGACACTAACTATATTGAAATAGTTACCAAAATATTTTTAAAATAAGTTTACTAACCTCAGCGTAACAATCTCAGATGCTAGAGGTTTAACATTTATAGACAAAAAATTTGAGGGCCAGAGAGATTAGATAAACTGCTCAATGACACAAAAACTTAGTCTCAGAATGCCAACTCTAATGCCAAGCTCTTTCTATTCTACTATACTGCCTCTTCCAATAATATAACTTACGTTTATATCAGGTCTTAAAGTTTAGAAAATACTTCTTTTGCAATAACAGACAAAGCTTAATATCCTCCTCCACTGGCAGGTCATTATTGTGATTAGCCATAGCATGTTTACAAAGCTAAAAGAACAGTTAAATAAAATATTGTATCAAGGCAATTTTATAATTCCTCCTGAATTGTCTTCACAATTTGGCTTTATGTTTAAAATGATGGAAATCCTATTTTAAAATATAAGCATAAAATAAACTCATAAACCAAGGAATTTGCGGTTTATGCACTGTTTCAGATGAACTGTATCATGACTTTAATTAGTAACATGAATAATCATGAGTTAAATGCATCATTCTAATATTAGATATTAGTAATATAGGATATTAATGATATTATTCGAGTATTAACACAGCTTTAAGCAAAGACAAAGATTGAGCTTGTCTTTGACAAGAGGCTTGATTGATTGAGAGGCAGATACATATAAGGGAAAATCTCACTAAAATACAAATTGCTAGAAAGTAGAATTCATTATAACATAGGCCTACCTTGGACCCTCCATCCAAGTGTGTCTGGTTACCAAAATAGCAAAGGAAATACCATGTAAGGAAGTTTTACTAATGTGGATATCTCCAGGGATGGATTCCAATAAGAGTGAAATTCTTATGTAATTTTATCAAATGATATATGAGAAAAATTCTTTTTTATACATTTATTATTTTGACAATGATGGTAACTAGGATAAGTGAAAAATAGGAAAAAAACATGAAAGTGTTGAAAAAAAGTGATGAATATGAAAGAGGAAGAATAGTTTGAGAAGGAAACAGATCAAAAGAAAAATAATCTGCAATGACACATTAATTAGGAACTTTATAGAATCACAGAGCCCAAAGGAATCTCAGAAACCATCTAGTTCAACACTCTCATTTTGGAATTGAGGAAACTGAGATCCAGAGAAGTTATGTGACTTGCCCTGTGGAGGGAGTACTAAAGGAAGGCATTTGCTCCTTGGCCTAATTATTCCAAACCCAGAAGTCTTTTCTTGCTACCAGAGGAAAATGCCTGGTGACCAGGATGCAATTTGAATCCAGGTCCTCTGTCTTCACTCTAAAACTCTCAGTTAATTTATCCTTGTTTAGATTATTTTCAATTTCTATCCAAGAGGACACAGCAGGTTATTGTAGAGTGCGAAATGACTAATTCCTACGTATACCATAACTGTTTTCCAAGCTTTCAGCCAGATCTTTCCTCTTAATCACTTGTTTCTGTGGGTGGGTTTAAAGATTTCTTTCTTCCCACTGTCATTTCTAAGGAGTAAAGCTGGTCTTTGGGTTTCTGAAGCTAGCAGAGATTATTTCTCAATAAGAGAAGTACAGAATAAAAGCTGAAGTTGCTTTCACTAATAAATTTGTGACTGCACTCTATCTACATTAATAGGACAGGTGTCTATTCTTCTGAGAATAGGCCTACTTTCCTGCATCTCTCCTGCTCCCTATGGATTCCAGATACAAATACAGATAGTGAGTCCAGGGATTGCAATAAGACACTAATTAGTATGTGGATCACTGATGCAGCTGGAATGCCTGCAGCTGTAGACTGAATGTAGATTAAAAAAAGTCTCTCTCAGGAGGATGGCGTATTTAAATGTAAACCTTATGAATAAGTGTCTATTATTGATGGAATCTAATCTAATCAATCTAATACTTGGCCTATTTTTAGTAAATTCAGGCTTCTATTTTCTATTTTCTGAGAAACAAAAGGAGAGAATAAATTAACTAATTTTTTGGAGGACAAGGGTTAGACAGGAAGAAACCTACATTTTTCTTGAAAATTACACAGTTGATTTACAGCCATCTATATATTGATACTTGTGGTCTGGACCCTGGGACACATAAGATCTATTTATAGGTAGATTTGAAGACTGATAAAAATGCTTTTCTAGGACAGAACTCTGGTATGTTCAAAGATTGAGCTTTGGCAGTTATAAACAATGCCTCTTCTCCCCACATATATTGGTATCTGTACCTATTTTCAATTATAGCATAAAAATAATGTCAAATACAGTGATGCAAGTACAAATTGTAAATGGTTATGGAGCACATTGTACACAAAACTAATACTTTCATTAGAAAATATGTAATGGTCCAAACTATTATCAGAGTACATTATTAAATTTCTGAACTATTTTCACAGAATATTTTTGGCCTATATTCTAACACTTAAGGCAACCTGTGAGTAGAACAATCCTATTGATTCATGTTAGAGGGATATGAAAAACTACTGAACCAGTCTAGGGTTTAAGGATATGAATTGGGGTTCCCTCTAGCTTGGCAGAATGCACTAGCAGCCTCCTTTTACCACTGCTGTGTCAGCTAGGACAAATTATTTTCCTTTCTCCTTGGGTTCTCAGTTTCCTTAACAATAAAATGAGATTGGTATGAGGATCAAATGAAATAATATAATGATAAAAACAAAAATAATTTATGTATATAGTTCTTTAAATATGAAAAACACAAAGAGCTATACAAATTGAGTTGTAAGAAATTTGTCTAAGGAATATATGAATAGCCTAATTTTTTTTTTAAGCAATTGGGGTTAAGTAACTTGCTCAAGGTTACATGGCCTGTTCTTTCTGGGTGTGGTGCTAAGAAGTATCTGATCCCGGATTTGATCCCCGGGTCATCCCAACACTGGAGCCAGTGCTCTTACTCGCTGAGCCACCTGGCCACCCCAGAATAGCCTAATTTTTTTAAATTAAAAAAAATTTTAAAAAGATACTTAATCTAGGTTCATCTAAATGTCCTTCCTAGGTTTGAAAACTCTTACTTACTGTCTACTTGCAAAATTTTTGGTTACAATTCAAAACTTTGCTATATTCCTCCCCATTTTTCATTGTTTCATACATATTACATGTAAATATGTTTATAAATAAATTTGTACATAATATAATGTGAAGTCATCCCATACATTTATTATCATTATGAAATAAATATAAATATTGTTATTAATATAGTCAAGCATAATAGTAATTTTGTGGACAATCTATAGCTACATTTATTATAATTTTTCTTGTTACAAAGTTATGTACAAATATATTAAAAATCATCTTTTTTTCCCATTTTTATAGAAACATTTCAAATGGGATAGAAACAATAAGCAATGAAGTGACCTTCATTCCAGCTCATGTCCATGGTACATTATTTTGATAAAATCCTGTTGTTATAGCTTTTGCAAAATTTCTCACCCCCATCTCCTTTACTCAGAAGCTTCAACATCCTCACTAAGAGCCTCAGTACCTCTCACCTGGATTATAACAATAGCCTCCTAATTAGTCTCTCTACCTCAAGTTTCTCCCCTCTCCACCACAAAGCTGCCAAAGTGATTTTCCTAAAGCCACCAGGTGTGATCCTGACACTCCCCTATCCAAATAATTCGGTTACTCCCTAATTGCTGCTAGTGCCAACTCCCATTGGCTCCCGAATTGCTTATAGCAAAAAATACAAAAGCCTTTACAACCCTAGCCCATCCAACTTTTTGGACTTATTAGAAATCATTCTCCTTCAGTCTCTATAACAGCCAAACTGACCTTGCTATTCCTCATGCAAACTACTAGACCACCTCTCACAACGTCTAGCCCATATGTTTATAATGATTTCCTTCTCTACTCATCTCTGTCTACTGGAATGCTTTGCTCATTTCAAGTATTTAGCTTAAGTGCATATTCCACATGAGGCCTTTTCTGATCTACCCAACTATTCATCAGTTCAAGTCTCATTAAGTAAGCACTTACTTACTGCTCACCAGGCATTGTGCTAAGTGCTGGGGATACAAAGAAAACCAGAAAGGTGGGCTCTGCTCCCAAGAAGCTCACGGTCTGACCGTGTTCTCCCACCCTCAATCACTTTGCGTTTATTGTTCACTTATTTTATTTTATTAATATTTACAGATGCATATTATTTTAATTTATATTTATATTTTCATGTTTTATTTATGTTCACATATGCATATTATTAAGTGCCTACTACATTGTAAGCTCTGTGCAATGCAGTGGGTTTATAAATATGATGAATGAATGAAACAATGCCTGCTTTTAAAGAGCTCGCAATCTACTAGGATGTTATCTTCCTTGAAAGAATGTAGGCTCCCACAGGGCTCCATTTACTTTTTTTGTCTTTGAATTAAAAGTACTTACACACAGTCCTTGCTTTACATAAATTCACCTTAGCAAATTTGTCTTGGCCCTCTTCCTGGCTGACTGAAGGGGCTGCAGGGACTACTGGGACGGCAGCTCAGGTGCAGTAGGGAACCAGGGGTCCTCAGCTCCAGGTACTGAAGCAGCTCCAGCTGCAGGGACCCCAAAGAGCAGAGGAGGGGGCAGGGTCACGTGGAACCCCCAAGGCGAGTGGAATGTCTGTAGTCCACTGTCATTAACTGAGAACTCCCTCACCTTGAAAATTGTCCAGTATATAGTGGATACTTAATGAATACCTGATGATTAACTGATACATTACCTCATATGTACATAGCTCTGACCAAAATCAAAGACTTTCCTTTAGAACTGACTCAAAACACCTATGAAGATGCTTGGCTCCTGGCTCCCTTGAAGAAAAAGACCCTTTTTCTCCTGGCTTCCCTAAGATTTATAGCCCAGGGTCACAGACCTCAGGAAGCTTGTAGCTGCCTCTGTAATCTAAGAGATTTCAAGTCTCCTACTTATCAGATGCTCTTTTTCTCACCTTTAAACAGGCAACGTCTCCTAGAGCTCCAAAAAAATGGAGCTTACAGCACAGAGTTCAGGTATCTATTTGTGTTCAAAGCTTTCTAGAATCATCTTTTCTAGAATCATTTCATTCAAATCCTGTGTCTCTGATGGCAGGTGTCTCATTGGATCCCTTTTTTGGAATGCCCTTTACCTCCAACTCAGGAGTAGGGCAGGAATTATAGATATCCCTGACAAGGTTTTTTTGGCCTTTTCTCTTTCCACTTCAGTATTACAGGATTTTGAATCAAGGCTCAGGATGATCGCTAAGGAACTGCTTTCTAAACTCAAGGATTTATAAAAGAACATATATGCTCACAGCCATAAATGAGCAACTAAAGGCATATAAACATAAAACCACATTCATTCTTCCTTATCCCTCAACCACAATCTCCAATGTGGCCTTGAAGTCAGAAAGGCTTGAGTTTGAATGCTGCCTCAGACACAACTACCTGTGTGATTTTGGGCAAGTCACTCAACCCTTCTTAGACTCAGTTTCCTCATATGTAAAATGGTAATATTAAAGACACCAAATTCACAGAAATGTTGAGAGGATCAGTAAGATTATATGTGAGGTGCTGTGCAAATTTTAAAGTGTATCACCAAATGCTAATTACTACCACTGCTGTTGCACCTACTACTATTACTGCCAATATTACTACTCTCTAACATTTATATAGCACTTACTAAATGCCAGGCACTGTGCTAAGCACTTTTACAAATTTTGTCTCATTTGACCCTCGCAATAGCTCTGAGAGGTAGGTGCTATTATCACCTCCATCTTTTGGATAAGGAAACTTAAGCAAACAGAGGCCAAGTAACTTACCTAGGCTCACATAGCTATTAAGTGTCCAAGGTCAAATTTAAACTCAGGTTTCCCTGACTCCAGGTCCAGCACTGTATCCACTACCAGCACTTCTAAAACTGTGGGATGCTACCCCATGTAGGGTCAAGAAAAAAATTGGCAACAGTAAAAAGTTTCTGAATGTGCAATGACCAAAAAATTAATTCAAAATCAAACATGTAATGGATACTAGGTGCTTCTTGCTGCTCTCACCTGTGTTGTATCAGGCAACTTCACTGTATCCTTGCTTGGTTCTGAACAAAAAGCATGGACACTTTACATTGTGCATTTCCTCAGGCCATGCAATGCCAACAAAGATAGGTCAGAGTGGAAAAAGCTTAAGAAGCCCTGCACTATACCACTTAGCTACTGCTGCTACCACCACCACCATACCACTACTTCTATTATTACCTTTACTAGTACAACCAGTATTCTTATTAGTACTACATAGAACAGTTATGGTTCAAGTAAAACAGTATCTAATGTGAATGCACTATCTGATCTTATAAGAAAATGTGAATGTGCTATCTCTCATGTAAAGGCTACATTACTGCTCTCTCATCAAAGGGCGTAAACTTCTCAATATTTACATTTGTGATGATGGATCCATTTACACATTCTAACTCCTCATAACAAGCATTTGTAAGATGGTGAATTAGTGCTATTGGTATAGTGTTATGTTTCTGAGATAATCCAAGTGATCTATGCAAGGAATGAACCTATGACCTTGGCGTCTTTTTAGCACCATGCTCTGTTTGTTCTGTCAACTAGAGGTTTGTGTCTATAGAAATTTACTCAAAGGGAGACAATAATATGCCAGTGAGTTCCAGGGTAGGGTGAATGTTGGCAATGCAGGAGTACTGCTGGTCTAGAATTTAGTTATTTAATTTAGATTTGCTACAGATGTCCTACCCACTTTTGGGATAAGTTTGAGCAATGTTGCATAAGCTATAATTAACATCACACAGCAAAACAAAGTACTTAAGATGCATTCTTAGAGCATAGGGAATTTATCAGCTTTGAAGCCATGCTCATTTAACCTCACTTCTAGTAGTCTAGATGTATGTGGGGCAAAATCCCAAGCTCCTCTATAGGAAGCAAAAATAGAAAGAATACAATAAAAGTAGGAAGATGAATTATTATAAGGTTATTATAAGGAAAAACTTGAAGCAATTTGGCATAGCCTTTAGTGGTTCACAAACTGCAGAAATATAAAACCAACTGGAATTCTGACCATCAGGAAAATGAGGCAGAAATCCATTCCCCTCATTTCACAAATGAAAAAAAAAAAAGACTGAATGATATTACGTGGCTTGCTCAAAACCTACAGCAAGTCAGTGGTATGGGACATTCCAGGGACAGGAATCCCATGTCTCCTGACATCCATTCAAGATTTTTGGAATCATATCATACACTTTCTTTGCATTCAAATTCTTATTAATTTAGTGATATGTTTCAAAATTTTGATTTACAAAAGTAATTTTTTAAAAAAATCAACGTTACAAATGCTGAAAAATAATTATCACTTAGTAAATGTAAAACATCTGTTCTTAAACAAACTTTTATACTGTGTTACTCTGGGTTACACTAATCCTAAGTGGTTTTCAAGTAAAATAAGCTAAGTGGAAGAAAATATTTTTAGAAATCCCTTTAATTTCTTCAAACAACTCAAAAAATCTGACTCAATGAAAACATTAAATGAGAACTACAAACACCAAAAGATGTGGATTTTAAAATGAATTCAGCACAAAATCAAAGCCTCTGCCCTTTCTTTGAAGGTCTCCATTTCATTACTCACCAACTGACAGCCTTCTAGGGAGTTGACTAGTTGAGCATTCTGACAGGAGAGAATAGAACCAGCCAAATTCAGCATTACACATACTGCAGACAGCAGCATGAAGAACGTTATCTGGAAATAAACCAAAGAACCAAATTGATTATCCAGTGGGAGAGGTCAGAGGAAAGGTTTCATTTAACTCTTTAAAGCATTCTAAACTCATCAAATAATTACATGGATGATAACAACATATTGTAAAGGAAAATACAATGCATTCTCTCAACATTTGTATGGTGTTAGCACTTTAAAAAAGCAAAGCAGAATATTTACAAAGTTCAGGCTGTCACAATTTTGCCAGGAACCTATTATAATTAATAATCTAGAGACTAGATTTCAAAACAGGATTAATTATTCAGTGTCAGTGGTATCAACTAAATCTGAAATAAAATTAAATAAATGAACTGTAAATCATCAGCTTTTATTTTTGCTGTTCCAAATCTAGAAAGCATTATTATGTGTTGGTTAGATTAGCTTTATAGAAACTATCATATGTGCATAAATACACACACATATTCTATTTGTTTTGTATGTGTTCACCTTGTCTCTACCATTAAAATGCAAACTTTTTCAGGACAGGGACTTTGTTACTTTTGGCTTTTATATCAGCAAAATATTTAGCACATGGTAAGAGCTTAATAAATGCTACTTGACTGGGTAACTGATTCTATTGGAGGATACAACATGTAAATAGATTGGTAAATAGAAACTGATCTGAGGATGGAGGGCACACTACCAACTAAGGTGGCACCTGAACTGGGAAAACAAGGATTCTAAGAAGTAAACATGAGAAAAGTGTACATTATAAGCATACGGGAGCCTATATAAAGTTAAAGGGGAGGAAGATGGAATGCCAAACTCAGGGAAGAGGATTGTTTTGCTGAAATAAAAAGTGTGTAAAGTGGAGCAATGTGATAAAAGTCCAGGACTGCAGCAAATTTAAAAGAACTTTAAATGCCAAGCTAATTCATTTGTAGTTTACCCTGGAGGCAATAAGGATTTTCTGAAGTTTTTCAAGGAAGGGAGTAAAATGGCCAGACATGTGATTTAGGGAAAATTATTCAAACCCAGGTCCTCTGATTCCAGACCCTGTGCTTTGCATTAATTTTACAAGCAGGACTAGACAATGGTACGTATTAAGTTAGTGTGGTTTTGTGGAAAGGTTGTTTAAGCTTCTGAGATATTTCATTATTCTCACAACTTCTGCCTAACAAAATATTCAGCAAGGTCACAGTATATTCTAAAATGATTTATAAATGGATTGAATGAGGTGATTCCAAAGCTCTAGCTCACCAAGTACTTGTGCATAAATGGCACTTTCAGAAAGAAGAGGACAAGTTTTGCCAAAATCTCCTGTTGAAAAATGGCACAGTTTAAGATTTAATCACATAATACCAAAAATACTATAATATAGTAAAGGTCAGAAAGGATAGTTGAAGAAAATATTCAATGAATCACAGTTTCAAGCAGCAGACATAATAAAAGTTGGATTCCCAGCTCACAAATTAGTCTAGGACATCTCTCTGCTCTTTCTGAGCAAGGATCGCCTTTGATTCATCACAAGTTTTTAACAGAGGCAGAGGCTCGGAAGACAATGCGGGTTGGTGCAGAGGCCTGGATGAGGCCTGATCAGATCCACCAACTGTAAGGGCCATTGTCAGGCCTATCACTGCAGGGCTGGGACTGGATGGAGCTGGGTAAGAGTCAAATGCAGAGCCCCTGGGACTACCAATCCACAGCCTTTTAATTTAAATTTATTTAATTTTTAAATTAAATTAATTTTATTTTATATATATTTATATATAAATCTATAAAAAATTAAATTAAATTAATTTAAATTTAAAAAGTCCTTATCTGAACATCCAGGGACCAGGATGTCAGAGTGAACCCTGGCTGCTCCAATCCTCTCCCCATCTCTGATCCTGAAAACACAGTAATTATTGCCCCAGAGCAAATCTTTAAACAGTAAAGGCTTGGGAACCCTAGAGAAAGGGCGTGGCTAGAGCCCTGCCTCAAAATGGGTAAAAAACAGACTGCAAAGACATACTATCAAGTCCTACTATTGTGAGAGGGAGGAACCAAATTCAGAGGAAGACAAATGTTGACTCCACACCCACAGCTGAAGCCTCAACAGGGAACTGGTCTCAAGCACAGAAAGCATTCTTAGATGAGCTCAAAAAGAACTTCGAAAACCAAATTAGAGAAGTAGAACATAAAATGATAATTCTTTTAAAATCAAAATTGCAAAATTAGAAAAACATTACAATAAAGAAAACAGCTCCTTAAAAAGAAAAACGTGTGATATGGAAAAGGATCTTCAAAAACTAACCGAGGAAAATAATTGACTAAAAACTAGAATCAACCAAACTGAAGAGAGTAACTCTATGTGGAACCAAGAATCAGTCAAATAAAACATTGAGAATGAAAAATTAGAAAAAGAGGTAAAACATCTCAATGGAAAAATAACTGACCTGGAAAACAGATCTAAGAGAGATAATCTGAGAATCATAGGCCTACTAGAAAATCATGATGAAAAAATGAGCCTGGACAACATGTTCCAAGAGCTCATCAAGGAAAACTGCCCGGAGATGCTAGAACCAGAGCGTAAAATAGAAATCAAGAAATCCACCAGTAATCTCCTGAAAGAGATCCCAAATTGAAAAGTCTGAGAAATGCTGGGGCCAAATTCCAGAACTATCAGGTAAAGTAGAAAATAATACATGCAGCCAGAAAGAAACAATTCAAATATAGTGGGAACCACAGGGAGGATCGCACAGGATCTGGCAGTTTCTACACTGAAAGATTGGAGGAATTGGAATATAATATTTTGCAAGGCAAAAGAGCTTGGGCTACAACCAAGGATCACCTAACCAGTGAAACTGAACATATTCTTCCAGGCAAGGAGATGGTCATTTAATGATATAATGGATTTCCAGAACTTCCTGATGAAAAAGGCAGAGCTCAATGAAAAATTCAACCTCCAATTATGAGACAAAGAGAGACATAGAAAGGTAAATAAGGAAAGAATGCACATACACACACATACACCCTGTTATTTTATAAGAGCAAACTGTTTATAGACAAATAGAGGGTGTGGGTATAAATTACACAAAATGACAATAAAAAGCCTTATTAAGGGCCACAAATGGATTGCAATGGAAGAAGAGGAAAGAATGAAGCAGAAATGGGTAAATTATGCCAGACAAAGAGGCATAAAAACAATATAATAGAGGGAAAGAAGGGAGGGAGATGAGCATTATATGAGCTTTTCTCTCATTGGTTCTGGTGCAAGGAGGGAATAATACAACCAGTTAAGGATAGGACTCTATTGAGAAGAGACACAAAACTTTTCATAATAGAGGGAAACAGGGGAGGGAGAGGAGCATTGCATTGGACCTGTTCTTGTCAATCTTAGTTTGAGGAAGAAATAACATACTACACTAAGTATAAAAATCTATCATACCCTACAGGCAGTAGGAGGGGGGAAGGGCAATGAAAGGTGAGGGGTGGTTAGGAGGGAGGGAAGAAGTAAGGGGGAAGGGGTGGAAAAAAGAGGGGGGCTGATAAGAAGGGAATATTGAGGGAGGCAGTGGTCAAAAGGAAAACTCTTGAGGGGAAGGGAGAAGGGGAAAAAAATAAAAGCATAAATAGGGGAGGGAATAGGATGGAGAGAAAGAGACAGACAGTAATCATAACTGTGAATGTGAATGGGATGAACTCTCCCATAAAACAGAGGCAGATAGCAGAATGGATTAAAAACCATAATCCTATAATATGCTGTTTACAAGAAACACATCAGAAACAGGGGGATACACACAGGGTAAAGGTAAAAGGCTGGAGTAAAATATATCATGCCTCAGCTAAAGTAAAAAAAAAAAAGCAGGGGTAGCAATTCTTATCTCAGACAAAGCAAAATCAAAAATAGATCTAATTAAAAGGGTAAGGAAGGAAACTATATCCTGCTAAAAGGCACCATTGAAAATGAAGCAATATCATTACTAAACATCTATGCACCAAGCAGTACAGCATCCAAATTCCTTAAGGAGAACTTAAGGATGTTAAAGGAAAAAATATATAGAAAAACTATACTAGTGGGGGACTTCAATCTCCCCTCTCTGAGCTTGATAAATCTAACCTCAAAATAAACAAGAAAGAAGTTAAGGAGGTAAATAGAATCTTAGAGAAGATAGAAATGGTAGACCTCTATAGAAACTTTCATGGAGACAGGTTTTTAATAGAAATGTTTTTTTTGGATAACTCTAAAATGTTGATATTGTTTTGAACAATACACACACACGTAAGTACAAATTATGTTTGGAGTAATATCAAGTAATTTCAAGATGAAGGGAAAGCTAACAATAAGGTATGTGTATGGTGGCAGGGGAGATTAAGGTCTTATGTTAAGGTGGAACCTGAGTTGGCTGTGAAGGAAGCTATAGATTCTCCCAAGCAGAGGTACGGAGTAGGAAATGAATTCTGAACATGGCAATGAGTTAGGAGACTGAACATCATGTAGCAAGACAGTGTAATTGGAATAGATAATTGTGAGAGGAAATAATATAAAATAAAACTGGGATGCAAATTTTGGAAGGTTTCAAATGCCAGGATTTTGTTCTAATAGGGCTGGGCAGTGCCATTTATTTTTTTTTTTTCTATAAGGCCTTTTTATTTTTAGCATTCTTTTTTTTTTAAACTTTGAGTTCTGAATTTTCTCTTTCCTTCCAACCCCTTCTCCACTCCTGTGAAGATGAGAAATGTGATTTCAATTAAACAAGTGAAATAATGCAAAACATATTTCTATGTTAGCCATGTTGCAAAAAAAAAAACCTCAAGAAAAATAAAGTAAAAAAAAATGTGTTTCAATCTGCATTCTTTTTTCTGGAAGTGAATAGCATTTTTTCATCATGTATATCCTTTAGAATTGTCTTGGATCATTATATTGCTGAGAGTAGGTAAGTTATTCACAGTTGATCATCATACAACATTGCTACTATTGTGTACTATGTTCTGGTTCTGCTCACTTCACTTTGTATCAGTTCATATAGCATTCTCAGGTTTTTCTGAAAGCATCCTGCTTAGAATTTCTTATAGCGCAATAATATTCCATTGCAGTCATATACCACAGCTTGTTCAGCCATTCCCTAACTGATTGGTGTTCCCTCAATTTGCAGTTCTTTGACACTTTGACAAGAGCTGCTATAAATACATATAAGTTCTTTTCATTTTCTTTGAGATATGGACCTGGCAGTGGTATTGAAAGAGGGTATGCACAATATTATAGCCCTTTGGGCATAATTCCAAATTGCTCTCCCAAATGGCTAAATCAGTTTACAATTCCACCAACAGTGGTATTAATGTCCAATTTTTCCACATCCCCACGAACATTTGTTATTTCCCCCTTCTTTTATTTTAGCCAATCTGATTGGTGTGAGGTGATGTTGCAAAGTTGTTTTAATTTGCATTTCTCTAATCAATAATGACTTAGAGCATGTTTTCATATGATTACATTTCATTTTTATATCTTCACTGAAAAATTGAATGACTATTATTGTTATAAATTTCACAAAGTTCACTATGTGTTTGAGATAAGAGACTTTTATCTGAGAAAACTATCTAAGTTTTCCTCGCAATTTTTGGCTTTCCTTCGAATATTGGCTACAAGTTTTATTTGTACAAAACTTTTTAATATAATGTAATCAAAATTATTGATGTCACATCACACAATGCTCTCTATCCCTTGCTTATTCATAAATCCTAACCATAAGTCTGATAGATAATGGTCTCTGTTCTAGTTTGCTTACAATATCTCCCTTTATATGTACATCAGGTATCCATTTTGACCTTATCTTGGTAAATAGTATAAGATATTGATCTATACCCATTTCTACCAGACTGATTTCCAGTTGTCTCAATAACTTTTACTAAATAGTATGTTCTTACCCCCCGGAAATCGTTACATTGCTCAAATATTAAGTTACTATAATTATTTACTCCTGAGTACTGTATGGCTACTCTGTTATACTGATTCATTTATCTATTTCTTAGTTAATACCAGATAGTTTTAAAAATTACCACCATATAATATAGTTTAAGATCTGTTACTGAACCTCCTTTCTTTACATTTTTTTCATCAATTCCTTTGACTTTCTTGACCTTTGGTTCTTCCAAAATAATTGTATTATTTTCTCTAGCTCCATAAAATAAATTTTTGGTAATTGGGATGACACTGAATAAGCAGATTAGTTTAGGCAGAATTTGGCACTGTCCACCAATATAACATTAATATTTTTTCCATTAATTAAATATGACATTATATAAAAAAGTGTCTATAATTATGTTCATGTAGTTCCTGGGTTTTTCTTAGCAGGTGTTACTCCCAGGTATTTTATATAATCTACAGTTATTTTAAACGAGGAATCTCTTACTAGGGTTTTATTGGTGATATATAGCAATGCTGATGATTTACGTGGGTTTATTTTGTATCCTGCTACTTTGGTAAAAAAAAAAATTATTTCCACTAACTGTTTAGCTAAATCTCTAGGATTTTCCAAGTATATTATCATATCATCTGCAAAGATAGTTTTATAACCTCATTGTCCATTCCTTTTCTTTTAATTTCTTTTTCTTCTGTTATTGCTAGCATTCTAATATAACACTGAATAATACTGGTGATAATGAGCTTCTAGCTTATACCCATTATAAATAATGCTTGCTGATGGTTTGGGGTAGATGTTTCTTATCATTTTGAGGAAAAAATGCATGTATACCTATGTTTCAAGGGTTTTTAGTGGGAATGAGGGTTGTATTTTGTCAAAAAATTTTGCTGCATCTATTGACATAATCACATTATTTTAATCAATTTAGTTACTCATATATAATTATGTTAGTAGTTTTCCTTATATTAAACCATCCCTACATTCCTGGTATAAATCCCACCTGGTTGCCATGTACAATCTTTATAATATATTATTGGAGTCTCCTCATATTTTATTCAGAATTTTTGCATCTGTATTCATTAATGAAATTGGTCTATAATGCTTTTCTCCTTCCTGGTTTAGGTATCAGCATTATATTTGTTTCATAAAAGGAGTTTTATAGGACTTCTTTTTTTTGCCTATTATTTCAAATTATTTAAATATTGGAATTAGCTGATCTAAGACCATATTAACCATTGGTCCATTTTTTTCATAAAACCAACTTCCAATTTTATTTACTAATTCAATGGTTTTCTTACATTCAAATTTATGAATCTCACCTTGAATTTTTAGTATTCCAAATTTTGTATTTAATTGGAGATTTTAAATTTGCTCTTTTTCTAGTTTTTTTTAATTTTACACCAACTCATTGGTGTGCTTGTCCTTTAATTGATGTAAAAATTTAGATATATAAATTTTCCTCTGATTACTGTTTTTGATGCATCTCATAGGTTTTGATAAACTGCTTCATTATTATCATTCTTTTTAAAAAATCACTTGTTTCTATGACTTGTTCATAAAATCATTCATTGTTTAAGATGAGGTTATGTAGCTTCCAATTAAATTCTAATCTATTCCATGTCCCTTATTAAGTATATTTTTATTTTATTATGATCTGAAAAGGACACATTTAATATTTCTACTCTTCTGCATTTAACTATAAAATGTGTATACTCTAATATATGGACTTTTTTTGTAAAGGTACTGCTGAGAAAAAGGTATATTCCTTTCTATCACCATTTAATTCTCGCCAAATTTCTATTATATCCAGCTTATCTGTAAAAAGTGGTAATCTTGTTTCCTTATTGACTATTCTAATTCCTTCTATTTTGTTTTCTTTTTTTATTACTATAACTAGCATTTACAGCACAATACTGACTATGTGACAATGAGCATCCTTGCTTCACGCCAATCTTATTGGGAAGGCTTCTAGCTTATTCCTATTACAAATAATGCTTCCTGATGGCTTTAGATATAAACTACTTATCATTTTAAGGAAAGATCCATTTATTCCTATGCTTTCTAATATTTTCAGGAGGAATAAATGTTATACTTTGCCAAAAGATTTTTTCTGCATCTATTCAGATAATCATATGTTTTCAAT
This sequence comes from Petaurus breviceps papuanus, assembly GCF_028583685.1. Classification (NCBI taxonomy): domain Eukaryota; kingdom Metazoa; phylum Chordata; class Mammalia; order Diprotodontia; family Petauridae; genus Petaurus; species Petaurus breviceps. The sequence goes on from NW_027186296.1 coordinate 47,909,411, forward strand.
TGTTTTTGTTATTAATACGATCATTTATGCTTATAGTTTTCCTAATATTGAACCAGGTCTGAATTTCTGGTATAAATTCCAACTGGTCATAATGTATGATCTTTGTGATATATTGTTATAATCTCCTTGCTATTATTTTATTTAAAATTTTTGCATCAATATCTATTAGGAAAATTAGTCTATATATTTTTTTATGTTTTTTTCTTCGTCATTTAGATATCAACACCTATTTATTTCATAAGAGGAATTTGTTTGGACTCCTTTGCCTATTTTTTTCAAGTTGTTTATATAGTATTTTAATTAATTGTCCTTTATTTGTTTGGTAGAATTCACTGGTGAATCCATCTGGTTTAGAGAGAATTTTTCCCAGGGAGTTCATGTATGTTTATCAATTTCTTTTTCTAAGAAAGCATTATTTAAGCATTCTAATTCCTCTTCTGTTAAACTGGGCAAAATAAAAATACAAACATAAGATGCACATATTTTTAGATATATCTTCACTCCAAATGTTCATATACACTATTTGTGCCTGAAGTGTGGTAGAGCCTTTTGAGTTTGTATTGGTCTGGACAGTCATAATCATATACATTGTACCTTGATCCCAACTTAGTAATGTCATTTTAGTCCTTTTTGAGAACAAAGAATGACAACCATATGACCAATCTGGGCAATTTAGATTTTTGTAAATATTCCTCCATTTCACTTTCATTGTCAGATTTGTGGGCATATAAATGGGCCAAATAGTTCTAATAATTAATTTCCTCTTTATTTGCAGTGCATTCACCCTTTATGACATTCACCTTTTGACACTGACAATTTGGTTTTCTTTATTTTTGAAATAAACCAGTGCTGTATCTACTTTATTGTTTGTTTGATTTTTAATAAAAGCAGTTCATACTTTTATTTGTTTCATGGTATTATTTTCCATTTTATCAATCTTTCCTTTGATTTTCAGGATTTCTGATTTGGTATGGGGATTTTTAATTTGTTATTTCTCAGTTCTTTTTTAAATTGTATGTCCAATTCATTCAGCTGCTCTTTCTATATTTTATTAAGTGCTTAGAGAAGTGCCATTTGTTTCCTGAAACACTATGATACATGGACTCTTTTTTTGGGGAGAGGGGAGGGAGGGTCCAGTAGTCCAATAATTCTCAGATTATCTTTCCTTCACCTGTTTACTAGTAGATCAGTGGTGTTTTATATGAGATAGCTTGCATTTTCTTCCATTTTTTTCAAGGCTTTCACTTTTTTTTTTACATTTCTTGTCCTTTGGTCCCATAACTTTTATTTTGTTTATCTAATTTTCAGAGTTTGTTACTCGGGTAAGGTTTTATACCTTTCATGTTAAGTCATTAATTCTCTTTCCAAATCTCTTCTTTGTAGTTATTTCTTTTCTGCTGCTTTCCTTTAATACTCCTATTTTGTTTATAAAGTAAATTTTAACTCTTTTATAAAGCCTACATTATTTTTTTAGGAATTCTAATTTCCTTGTGGCCAAGCAATGTCATTCTTGCAGTTGTTTCAGTTATTCTCTTCTGGGTTTGTATCTTAAGTATCTCTGGCATCAGAACAGCTCATTATCTTTTTTTGTTGAATTGTTTACTTATTCTTCCAGTCATACCTCCTCATCGAGATTTTAAGGTAGGGATATGCTCTGAATGTTTTTGTCAGGACAGTCATGGCCATATTGCCTAGATTTCCTTATTTGGCACTCTATAGTTACATCTGCCTTGTAGTATCTGCTCCATTCTTCAAGGAACACAGGGATTGGGAGAGGGGGGCTGAAAGCTTTCAGGAGATCTATACTGCAGGATTCTGATCACGGTCCTCCTGTGCTTTCTAGGCTCCAAACCCCGATTTGTGTCTAAGCAATTCACTCATAGACTTACCCCTAGATAAAGCTGTAGTTGGCAGTTTATGAGCTTAAGCCATGTCAGCTAGCTGGAAGGTTCTGCAGGTTTGGGACAGTTGTTTAGTCCTATTCTCTCCATTCTAGGATGAAATCAATAGTGCTGCAGCCCTGTCCTCCCAGACTTTGGATGCAAGATACTCTTTCCTAGATTAAAGTGATAGCACTATGGTGCTGAATTTCTCAAAGGAACTGAGTTTTAGGTCCCTTATCTAGTTTTAGTGAGATACTGTAGAAGACCCTGGCCCCTGGGGCTGAGTCCAAGATTCCAAGTCCCTCCCTGGAGTAAGAATGACAGCCCTGTTGCCTTGTTCTGTGCCTAGAGTCTGGGTCTGATTCCAGTCCCACTCTGTTCCTTCCTTAGTTACTTGCCTTTGGGATGAATTTGTAATCCTGTCCTGGAAGTATGACTCACTGTGGTTCCTCTTTAGTTTCCCTATCACTAATTAGCATGGTCTTATTCTGAGATCTAGGTTTGAGTAGTTGCCAATGGAATTGAGCTGTACTGCTTTCATTATTTCATCATTATTTTCATCATTATTTCAGAACTAAAGCTGGGAAACAAGCTGTATCTTTTATCTTATTAAGTCAAAAGATCTAATCAGCCTAAATTATAAATATGAGAGTCCTTAACTGAACCTCCATTCATCATGCAAATTCAGTTGTAACCTGACTTTGGGATCAGTTATCCCCTCTGCTGGTGGGCAGCAAACTATGATCCATAGGCTAAATCCTGCTTGCTATATGTTTTTGTTGAGCTTGCAAGCTATGAATTGTACTTCTTGGTCATTCAGAAATAAGACGTGAGCCAGTTTTGGCCCACAGGCCATAAATGGTTGACCCCTGTACCATATTCTTATCTGTGGAACCACTTGTTTTGTTTATCCAGTCTATATAGCTGCTTGCTGTTAAATCCTGTCCTAATCTGGGTGAATTTCTGTCTAATAAAATATATTGTTTCTGACTCTGCAGCTAGACTTTCTGATATTGTTCTGCTCTTATCCCCTGCCTTTTGTGTTAGGCTATTTAGGTCAAATAAACTTCATTAAAAAAAACCCATAAAGCTCAAGATTACCACATGGAATAAAGATAGGGTACCGTGAAAGTTGAAGTTGAGATGCAATGTTATTAACATTATAAACTATAAAAAGCAAGGTTGGCTGTATATCCATTCATGTACTCAGTCAACATATTTTCTGACTGCCTTTGACATAATACTGCACTATATGAGGTGCTGTCTGGGATGGAGAGAACTATAACATAGTTCTTGCCCTCCAGACAACTTCCCAGGAGTCTCTGTGACAACAAAAGAAGAATTAATACAGGCACTGTCATCAGTATAGCTTGAAGGCATGCTGAAATTTCATGAAAAATACTTTTATCGTAACCCAGTTCAGATTCCACATTCATTTTTTAGAATCTCATAAAATATAAAATAAAGAAAAGGAAAAGGTTAAATATGCCTCATATAAAGTAATTTATTTCTCACCAGTGATGTTGTTTTTTTAAGCTCTTATATTATTTGTTTTCTGAGAAGAGATTAATGGCTATTGTTTCTATACAAATGATTAAAGACTTGTAATTCCTAAAAATGACTTCAAATACACTGAATCTGCAGCCAGTTTCTGCAAAAATAAACATGAGAACTTTGTAATTCTAAGTTCTCTCTAGTTACTTAAATATCTGTTAAGTAGTATTTCAGCTGAAATAAAAATAAAATGCTTCATTAAAAGTTATTCAATTTGACAAACATTATTCATTAAATGATTAAAACTCATCATGTTCTCTAATAAGTGATCAAAACTAAGACTTCAAATTAAAGTTTCTGTCTAGTCTAGAACACATACAAAAGCGATTTCTGGCCCAAAACTCACTAATCAAAGTGCACTTGTGCAACACTGGAGTACATGACTTTCTCCTCATCTCTGAGAATCAAAATTCATTTTTTTCTTAAAAAATCAGCTAAAGTACCCTCTATTCCATGAATTTTCCCTGATCTCTCCCATCTGAAAGTGATCTTTTCCTTTTAATTTTCTTTATCTGTATCTTTCTTTTGCTCTTATGACATTCAATTGTGCATTCTGCTTTCATCCTCATCCTCATCATAGACAGCATTTAGAGCACCTCCTACAAGCCAGACACTGGACTAGTGCTCTGCAGATCTTTCACTTGATCCTCACTATAACCCTGACAGGTAGAGCCAATTATTATCTCTGTTTTATGGATGAAGAAACTGTGGCAAATAGAGGTTAAGTCAACAAACAGTCACAAGGATGCCTAAATAGGAGGAAAGTAGCCAAATTGGAAATGGAGTCAATCAAAGTTTTTGTGAATATTTAATGGTGAGATTGGCCATAAGTAGTCTTCTAGCCCAAGTAATATAGGGAAAAGCAGGCAAAAAATTGCATGATATTTTTGGTCATGAGGAAGACAGATATTTCCACCAATAAACTAATCTTGAATACAAGGATATGTAGGATATATACAACCTAATTAATAATAATATTCTTCAAAGAACTGTTATTGTATTATTTTGATTATTTACTCCATCAATGAAAATGTAACCATTTTATGACTTTATAGTCTCTTCAAAAGGAGATATGGAACCAGAAAATTCATTACCATGTAGCTAAATTGGTGAAGAGACTACCGGAACATTTCTAGGATGGTTATCAGGTTCATACCTGCAGCTCTTATAGCTTAGTAAAAATGCCTTTGTATCACCTTTAAAAATCTAGGCTTTATCATACCATGATAAAACATGAGAGTAGTGTTATTGCAGAGAAATGAGGATGATAATAATATTCCTCACATATATAATACTTTCAAATTTAGAAAGCACTTTTCTTAGACTAATATTTTAAGAGGCAGGCACTGTGTGAAGTACAAAAGATTAAAAATAAAGGCAAAAGACAGTTCCTGACCTCAAAGGAGCTCTCCCAATCTAATGGGGGAGAGAACATACAAGCAACTATGTACAAAAAAATGATGCAGATAGGATAAATTAAGAGTTAATCACCAATGATAAGATACTAGTTTTTCATAGAAGGTAGTATTTTAGCTAGGACTTGAAAGACAAGGGAAACTAGGAGACAGATATTGGGGGGAATGGGAAAATGTAGAGTAGAAAATTACAGGCATGGGGACAGATAGGAAAAATGCCCAGAATCAGGAGACAGAGTGTCTTAGGCAAGAAACAGCAAGGAGGCCAGTGTCACTGAACCTCAATGTGGCAATGAGTAAATGATAAGAATACTGAAAAGTAGAAGGGGGCTAGGTTGGGAAACCAGAGGATTTCATATTTGATCCTAGAGGTGATATATAAATACAATGAATGATATAATTATTACTTGCAGGAATATTTTAATCATTAAAAGGGCAGAGAAATATAAAAATATAAAGAATAAATATAAGGAGGATAAATAAATATAAATACACAGTACTTCAATACAAGGTAGAAAGCACTAATGTTTGTGTCTAGACACAACACAAAACATCAACAGAAATAGTTATATCAAAATAATTCAGAGAACCCCCCCAAACTAAACTATTATACATACCATATACATGATACAGTAAAAAAAAATTAAAGACATTTATTTTTAAGAGTTAATGAATTGAATCTTTTCATCTTGAGTTAGTTAAATTGAAAGGGAATGAAACAGAATCACAACAGTGCATTAACACATTAATGGTAATTTTCCCCCCAAAAAAACACAGTTTAAGAGCTTAATTTACCAGAACATCTTTATTTAGTTCCTAAATCTTGTCTTCATCAGGCAAATCATGAAAACATGGTTGAATTGAATAAAAAATGAAAACATTTTTAAAGCTGAAAATGCTTCTCTAAAGAGTCAGTTCATTTCCAGTCAAAGGCTTGGCTTCAGTTGTAACCCAAGTTTGAATTATATATTGACTATGCTTCTACCATCAAAGAAAAGAAATTAATAAAATGGTCCTATAGCACATATTCACCAGAAAATGCTTTTGTCTCTAAATAATAAACTGATCTAAAATAGCATTTTGTTCATTGCAAAGTTTATAGAAAAGCTTTGTTGTTCTCCCACTTTACCCTCCCCTCCTGAGCTCCTTAAGATGTAGCAGATGAAGAGCAAAAGTAAGCATGATCACATATCACATTCATTTTGTCAATATCATGAAATATATTTAATGAAGTTAATTTAATTAAGAAAATAAGTTTAATAAATGCTTGGGGTCATAGGAGCATGAGCGGGAAGGGACTTTAGAGATTATTTAGCTTAATTTGCTGATATAAATGAGGAAACTGAAGCCCAGAGGCATTTCTCAACCACACCAAATCAAACCAAGGTCCTTTGTTGCCAAATCTAATGTTCTATGTACTCTAAAGCTTTGGATTTCCTTCATAAGACAGTAGAAAAAAATCAAAGTGGCACTAGAATGATAAAAAAAAGTGACTGGAAAGTCCTCTGAATCAAGGAAGGAAACGAGTATTACTATTTACAAATCAATAATAGCTTAAGGGAATAAGTGCATTATCAACTGATACTGCTTGCAAAACATACAACCAATAATAATTCATTGTACAAAACACCATGCTTTGTTAAATACTTCAAGAACGTATTATTTCACCAAAATGTATAGAAAATAACTAAAAATTTTGTGCCTACGACTTCCTCCACTCCAAAAAAAAAAAAATGCAACCAAAAATAACTGAGGAAGTTGTGAGAAATTTTGAAAGTTCATGTAGGTAAGGTTGGTTTCCTTAGTCTTATGAGGTATAGTATAGTACTGGAGAAAGCACATTGATGAGGAGCTTAGATCCCAGCTCTGTCATCTATTAGTTGTGTGATCTTGGCCATGTCATTTAAATTTTATGGGCTTCAATTTCCTTTTTTACAAAATGCAGGGAATTTGATGAGATGATCTCTATGATCCTTTATAGATCAATGCTATGATAGTATCAGTATTTGCATCTTGCAAAGGGTTTTTGTAATGATAAAATGAGGTGATATTTGCAAAGGGCTTTGTAAACTTTAAACTTATGCAATAACTAATTACTATGACTATCATCATATCTATAAGGAAGTTCCAAGAAACAGAACTCCAATAACATCATATCCATATTCAATTTTCCTTTTCCCCCCATGTTTCAAACCAAAAGAAAAAAGTCCTTTAATATTTCACTATCAACTAATTCATCACAATTTGGTCTATGGATTAATTCATTATTCATCTATTATTCATATTAATTCAATTGAAAGAACAGACAGAACAATTAGTAACAAGAGTGAGCCTTTATATTTTCCATAAAACTGTCTGTATTATTTTTCCTGATTATAGCTTCAATAGTTTGTGTCATAAATAAAATTTGCCTATATTCAGGCCATTTCTTTTTGCCAAAGGTAAAAATAATAACTACTATACACACTTTAACAGACAAGCTTACAAAGCATATGGAGCATGCCAAATATATATATACATATACACACACATATATATCACAATGAGTACTAGTAAGGAAGCAAAAAAAATAGCCAGGATAAAATTTATGCAAAGAAATAAAATACATTGCCTATTATAATTTCATCCATAAATTGAAGCGATGTAAATTAATTGTTACAACAAGGGGGTCAAAAGATTTGTGCAAGTGCCTTGGACAGCAAACATCTGATTTAAATAAGAAATTGAATGATTTTTTCACAAGCATAAAATTACATGGAAGAATTTATGACCAAACAAGAGAATAAGAACATTACAGGATGTAATATGGGTAAGTTTGATCACATTAAGATAAAAATGGTGTGCATGAACAAAACCAATGAAGCCAAGATTAGAAGAAAAGCAGAAAAATTGGGGGAATTTTTACAGCAAGTTTCTGTGATAAAAGGCTCATTTCTCAAATATAGAAAGAACTGCATCAAATTTATAAGGAGTTATTCCACAATTTATAAATGGTCAAAAGATATGAAAATATAATTTTCATAAGAAATCAAAGCTATCTATAGTCATATGAAAAAAGTTCTAAATCATTATCGATCAGAAAAATGAAAAAGAAAAGAAACCTGAGGTGCTACCTCATACCTATCAGATTGGATAGTATAACAGAAAATGAAATAGGAAAATTGGGACACCAATGGACAGTTAGTGGAGTTGTGAACTGATCCACCCAATCTAGAGAACAATTTGATATTATTACTAAAGTACTATAAAACTGTGCATAACCTTTGACCAAGTCATACCGCTACTAGGTATGTATCCCAGAAAGAGTAAATAACAAAAAGAAAAAGCACCTGTATATACAAAAATACTTTTTGCATGTATTTTGTGGTGGCAAAGAATTGAAAATAGATGGGATACCCACAAATTGGGGAATGGCTAAAGAAGTTGTGGTATATGATTGTGATGGAATACTATTATGCTATAAGAAATGAACAGAACACTCAGAAAAACCTGAGAAGACTTATATGAACTGATGCAAAGTGAAGTGAGCAGAACCAGGAGAACATAATACACAATAACAACAATACTGTATGATGATTGTCTGTGAATGACTTAGCTATTCTTAGCAACACAATGATACACAATAATTCTGAAAGACTTAGGCTAAAAATGTTATCTGTCTTGAGAGAAAGTACTGATGAAGTCTAAATAAAAATTAAAGCATACTTTTTTTTTAAGCAATTGGGGTTAAGTAACTTGCTAAGGTTACACAGCCAGTTATTTTGTGTGGGTACCAAGTATCTGAGGCCGGAACTGATCCCAGTTGTCCCAAAGCTGGGGCCGGCGCTCTTACAAAGCATACTTTTTTAAACTTCATTTTTTTTTTTTTTGTCTGTCGTCTTCAGCAATATGGATAATATGGAAATATGTTTCGCATAACTGCACAGGTATACATAGCTGCCTTCTCAACGAGGGGCCAGGGGAAGGGAGGAGGAAGAGAATTTGGAACTCAAAATTTTTAAAAATGAATGTTAAAAATGATTTTATATGTAATTGAGAAAGAAGTATAAAATTATATATGTATGTATATCTGTGTATATGTGTATGCATGTTTGTATGATTACAAAGGAAACCAACACTAAAATGCATTTATCCACCTTTTTTCTTTTTTTACTTCATGGACACTAGGTTTAAAAATCCTGCATTAGACCCTTCAACAAAAAATACAGGAAGAAAGCAAAGATGTCTCTTTTTGCAACAGTCATTTAACATAGTTCTATAAATGTGAGAAATAATATAAGAAAAAAACATTTAAAAATAGGTGTTGCTTTTTAAAAAGGAAAGATAAAATAATCCATATTTGTTCATGACAGGAGGATTAGCTTAGAAAACTCCTGAGAATAAGCAAATAAACTAAAACAGATAATAATTTCAGTAAAGTGGCAATATGAATCCATAAAAATTATCAATAGTTCTATACAGTAATAACAAATAAAAGAGGAAATAACAAGAGGAAAATCTCATTTGAAATAACTCCCAGATACATAAAACATCTTGCAGTGACTTTCTTACTGCAGGCATTGAGGTAGTAAATGCTGAAGACTATCTGTTGAAAAGATCCTCAAGTAGGGTGGGAGTAGTATATTAAAGTAATTTTGTGATCCTATGAAATCGATTAACTAAGAAGATATATTAGCAGTCAAGGTATGACGAAAAACTAAATCCAAGGGAGATGGAAGCAACAAGATCTCAAAGTAAAACTTAAAAGGCAGTCTTGGATCCCTGAATTCCCATACACCATTTCCACGAATTGGAATCTTACCCATTTGTCAGTTTCCAGGTCAAATATCACCTGTTTTATGAATTCCTTAGCTTCACTTTTGGTCAAAAGTAATTTGCCTTTTATAAAGCCCTCTGTAGTTCACCAAAAGTACTTATAAGGCAGTTATCATCAAATTCATTTGGTATTGGTAACTTTCATCACTATGGCTAAGAGTGGGGGGAGAAAGTCTTACAAATGTTTTTATGTCTCTTGTTTTTACCATCACATACATTTCTCAATGAAAGCACCTTCCTTTATCACAAAGTATAAGAAAAGTCCAGCCAACTTACACATCCTTTCCTCTACCTCCAGAAATAAGAAGGGGAGGTATTGTTTCATGTATTTTCTTTGAGTACCATCTTGTTTGTTATAATTTCACATTATTCTGTTTATTTTGTTGAAAAAAATAAAAAAATTATTTCCAACCACATGAAAGAATACTTCAAATAATTGATTTTAAAAGAAATACAAATATGGATAACCCTGAGGTTTCACCTCAAACTCAGCAAATGGGGGATGATATCAAAAGATGGAAACTGTGTCAAAGGTGCTATGAAAAGAGACCCAACAGTGTTGGTAGAGCTTTGAATTGGTCCAATCATTTTGGAAATAAATTAGGATTACATTCTCTTACAGTCACAAATATATATATATATATATATATATATGTATGTATATATATATATATATGTACATACCCAAGCAGTTCAAAGATATATACACCAAAATATTCATTGCAGCACTCTTTTCTGGCCAACAAAGAATAGAAGTAAAGCAAAGACCATCTATTAGGAAATAGCTAAATAAATTATTATAAATAAATGTAATGGACTATTACTGTACTGAAAGAAACTATGAATATGAAAAATCAAAATATGTATATTAACCAATGTGGTTGAGAAAGATGAACAAGGTAAAGAAAATATACCTTGACTACAATAACATAAAAGAAAAGAACAGAAAGGTGATTATTCTACAATTACAATAACTAAGTTTGGCCCCAAAAATTTCCTGGTTAGGTACTAGGTTAGGATATATTTATACACAAAGGTGATGATAAAACAAATCAATACAATAAGATTTTAAAAATTAATATTGAATAATACATTTAATAATAAGGAAATTTCTTTTATCTCTCAATCCTAACAATTGAATTTCATCAGATATTGTCAAACTACTAATGATTTTTCTGAACTATGACATTATAAATATTAGCCCAATTTTTCAATTTAATTCTTTGTAAACATTTCTATTTAGATTTCTTTGCTTGTGACAATATACTTTCATATTTAAAAGATTCTGTTTCTTAAATCCATTCTACTAGGAAATAAATTCCATTTTAATTTAACATATTCAATGGTAAGTTTGATTTTTCTTCTGCCAACCTATATTAAATTATTTTTGCTGTTAAAATTGAATACACAATAAATTGTCAAAAGACATGGAAAGGTAGTCTTTAGAAAAAATTTTATGAAGAAAAAATGAAAGCTATCAAAGGCTACATTAAACATGCTCCCAATCTCTAATAATTATACAAATGCAATTTTTTTCTTCACTTCACATACATCAGATTGATAAAGGTGATAAAAAAGGAAAATAACAGATGCTGTAATTACTATGGGAAAACAGGTACATTAATGTGCTGTTGATGGTGCTGTGAAATGACCTAGCCACTGGAGAAAGCAAATTGCAACTAAGCCACCAAAAGAAAAAGGAGACCCTTGGGAACAAAAATATTTGCAGCAGATCTTTTTTTTATACTAGAAAATATTTTTAAACTAAGGGGATGCCCAACAATTGGGTATTAGCAGAACAAATTATGGTATGTGAATGTAATATAATATTAAAGCACTATAAGAAATTATGAAAGAGATGCTTTCAGAGAATTCTGGTAAGATATAGATAGACTAATATATAGTGAAGTGAACAGAACCAGGGGAACAATTTAAACAATAATGACAACATTACAAAGATAAACAAATTTGAAATGGTAAACAAAATCCTGCAAGAAGAGATAGTAAGAGATATCCCATTTAAAATAACTCTGGAATACCTGGGAGCACACCTACCAAAAGAAACCTAGTAGCTATATAAGCAACATTATAACTTTTTATACACATAAAATAAGATTTAAATAATTGGAGAAATAACAATCATTTGAGGGTAGGGAGGATCAATAAAATAAAAACAATTTTACCAAAAGTAATTTACATATTCAACACCATCCCAAATTACAAAAAATTATTTTACTAAACTGGAAAACAACAACAACAAAATTCATTTGGAAGAACAAAATGTCAAGAAAATCAAAGGAACTAATAGAAAATGTAAAAAAAAAACATTTAGCAGTACTAGATCTTAAACTATATTATAAGGCTGTAATAATTAAATCTACCTGATATTGGCTAAGAAAGAGAAAGGTAGATCTGTGGAACAGACATACAATTTATAGCAGCAAATAAATATAGTAATGTATTTGTATTTAGCTAGCATAAAGACTTAAGTTTAGGGGCGGCTAGGTGGTGCAGTGAATAGAGCACTGGTCCTGGAGTAAGGAGGACCTGAGTTCAAATTTGACCTCAGACACTTAACACACTTACTAGCCATGTGACTTTGGGTAAGTCACTTAACCCCAATTGCCCTCCAAAAAATAGCAAACAAACAAAAAAGAATTAAGTTTGGGGGATGAGAATTCATTATTTGGTAAAAATTGTTGGGAAAACTGGAAAGAAGTCTGGCAGAAATTGGGCATACCAATATCTTACACCATTTACCAGGATAAGATCAAAATGGATACCTAGACATGAAGAGAGATATCACAAGAAAATTTAAATAACATGGAATATATTATCAGATTTATGAATAAGTGAACAATTTATTAATAAGCAAGAGAACAATGTGAGGTGTAAAATAGAAAATTTCAATTACATTAAAACGGTTTTGTATGAATAAAAGAAAAGTAGCCAAATTGGAAGGAAAGCAGAAAACTGGTGGGGAGGGGATTTATAGATAGATTCTCAGATGAAGGTGTAATATCTCAAACATATAAAGAACTTTGTAAAATCAATAAGAATATGAGTTCATTCCCCAATTTACAGATGATGAAAGGATATGAACAGGCAATTTTCCAATGAAGCAATCAAAACAATTTATAGTCATATAAAAATGCTCTAAATAATTACTGATTAGAGAAATGCAAATTAAAATAACCTTGAGATATTATTTCATACCTATCAGATTGACTAGAATAACTGAAGAGGAAAGTAACAAAGGTTGGAGGGAATGTAGAAAAATTGAGACACTCAGTATTCGTAGAACTGTGAACTGATTCAACCATTTTGGATAGCCATATGGAATTATGCCCAAGGAGTTATTAAACTGTCTATAATACCTTTTGACCCAGCAATACTACTACTAAGTCTGTTTCCCAAGATAATTAGGGAAAAAAGGAGAGGAACCTATATGTTCTTAAACTATAGGAGCTCTCTTTGTAGTAGCAAAGAATTGGAAATTGCAGGAACATTTGTCAATTGGGGAATGGTTGAACAAGTTGTGGTATATGATACTGATGGAATAATACTGTGCTGTTAAAAAAAATGATGAGTTCAATAATCTTAGAAAAACACAGACTTGCACAAAATAATGAAGAGCAAAATGAGCAGACCAAGAAAATGTTGTACACAGTAAAAATAATATTGTTTTAAAAACAACATTGAGAGAGGATTCTGGGAAGATGTGGAGTAACTCAGAAAATTTCAAGCTTTCAAGATTTCCCCCTCAAAAGAGATGAAATAGCACCTCGGGGTGAATATTGAGCTGTAAAAAGAAATAAAAGTACAAGAGTTAGAGAGCATTATAAAATGCAAAATCGATGATTTTGATAACATTAAATTGAAAAGTTTCCATACAAACAAAGCCAACATAACCAAGCTTAAGAGGGAAGAGGAAAATTGGGAAAGAATTTTTATAACCAGTGTCTCTGATAAAGGCCTCATTTCTAAAATATACAGAGAACTGAGTCAAATCTATAAAAATACAAGTCATTCCCCAACTGATAAATGGTCAAAGGACATGAACAGACATTTTCAGAGGAAGAAATTAAAGATATCTCTAAGTATATGAAAAAAAGCTCTAAATCACTATTGATTAGAGAAATGCAAATCAAAACAACTCTGAGGCACCACATCTCAGTCAGATTGGCTAAGATAACAAAACAGGAAAATGACAAATGCTAGAGAAGATGTGGAAAAAATCATTATTGGTGAAGTTGTGAACTGATTCCACCATTCTGGAGAGCAATCTGGAACTATGCCCAAAGGGCTATAAATAATTTTATATCCTTTGACCCAGCAATACCACTTCTAGGGTGGTACCCCAAAGAGATCATAGAAGTGGGAGGAAGACCCGTATGTACAAAAATATAGCAGCCATTTTTGTGGTGGCAAAGAATTGGAAATTAAGGGGATGCCCATCAATTGGGGAATGGCTAAAGAAGCTGTGGTATATGAATGTAATGGAATATTATTGTGCTATAAGAAATGAGGAGCAGATGGACTTCATATTTACCTGGAGAGGCTTATACACACTGATGCTAAGTGAGAAGAACAGAACCAGGAGAAATTTGTACATAATTACAGACACAATATACGTGTGATGACCAACTTTGATAGACTGGGCTCTTCTCAGCAATGCAAGGTTATAAGACAACTCCAAAAGACTCATGATCAAAAGAGATGTCTATATTCAAGGAAAGAGCTACAGAGTTTGAATGCAGATTGAAGCAAACTACCTGCTCTCTTTCTTTTTCTTGTTTGGTTTTGTTTCCTTTTTTACACTGTTCATTGCATTGGTACTGATCCTTCTAATGTGAAAGTATTTGCAGATTCTATACTTGATTGCATGCTGCCATGGGGGAGGGGGAGAGGAGGGGAAAAATTTGAAACTCAAGGGATTGTGGAACTGAATCATGTAAACTAAAAATAAACAAACAAATTAATAAAGACCAAAAAAAAAAAAAAGAAATAAGAGCAGGGGCAGAACAGGAGTCCTCCTGGGACAACAGAAGATCTGAAGAAAAATCCCAGGACAAGGTTTGGTCCATGTGAAGAGTAAATACCTCCAGGCTAGGTCCTAGATCCACTTAGACCACACACAAAAAGCAAGTCCTGGTGTTAGCTGGCTGGGGAGGCTGCCTCAGTCCCAACCACAGTAACTTTTACCCCCTAGACAATGGGGGTTGTTGGGTGCCTGAGTGAGGGAAGATCAAGGAAACCTCTGATGACAAGGAATGCCAGACCAAGCTGTGCTGTGGAGATATGCTAGAGGCAAGAAGGAACCAGTACATGCCTGGTAAGTGCCGAAGCAGTTTGGCAGAGATGCTGCTAGCTGTGAGCACTTACAGGAGGTTAGGGGTCTTGCTTCCAGTTTCAGGTCACAGGAAGAACTGAAGGAGGATTTAAGGCTTGAAGCAACATGCCCCAGGATTACAGATGAATACAAAAACTAAGCTACTACAAATTTTAAAAATGCACTCATAAAAGAGAAAGTATCGACCATAGAGAGCTACTATGGGAATAGAGAAGACAGAGGTTTGTCTTCATAAGACGATATTGAAGCAAAAAAACCCTCTCCTACCCCAAAAAAGTAATGTTACATGGTCACCTGCTCAAAAAGAAATCATAGAACTTAAAAAAAAAACTTTAAAAATCAAATGAGTGAGATTATGGAAAATAAAAAAAAATACAACCAAACAAATAAGAACAATCCAACAAAAATAAGGATATTATGAAAAGAAAACCAACCAATGAGGAAAGGATATTTAGAATCTTAAGGAAGAAAAATGACTCCTTGAAAATCAGAACTGGGCAAGGGGAAGTCAGTGAAGTCATGAGAGATCAAGAAATAATAAAACAAAATATAAAGAATGAAAAAATAGAAGAGAATGTGAAACATTTCATAAGAATAACAACTGATATGAAGAACAGATCAAGAGGAGAAATACAAGAATAGTTAGGCTACATGAAAGCTATGACCAAAAAAGAAATTTGAAAATATATCCATGCCTCATTGTAGCCTTCAGGGAGGGAGAAGGGGTGAGGGAGGGTGAAAAAAGTACAAAGTAAAAAGTACACAGAAGATAACAAAAGAAAGCTAACAAGGTGGGGTGGCTAGGTGGCACAGTGAATAGATCACCAGTCCTGGAGTCAGGAGGACCTGAGTTCAAATGCGGCCTCAGACACTTAACACAAAAAACTAGCTGTGTAACCTTGGGCAAGTCACTTAACCCTAACTGCCTTACCTCCCCCCTCCAAAAAAGCAAGAAAAAGAAAACTAACAAGGAAGCAAAGAAAAAATGCTCTCAACACAACACATAGTATACATTATGTGGGCTTTCTTGAGATGGAAATTTATTGTTATATATTTTGAATCCTCTCTTATCTTTTTTTTAAAGCAATCAGGGTTAAGTAACTTGCTCAAGGTTACTTCGCCAGTTATTTCTGGGTGTGGTGCTAAGTGTGGTGCTAAGACCAGATTTGATCCCCAGGTCATCCTGACACTGGAGCCCGTGCTCTTACTTGCTGAGCCACCTGGCCGCCCCTATCCTCTCTTATCTTCTGCTGTGAATATGACACTTTTTACCTTTTCTATTTTATATGTGTCAATATTTAAGTTTATAATATATTTATTTTCTTATTGTTGTATTTGTTTCAGTAATAAAATAAAATAAATTTAATTTAAAAAAGAACTTTGACTATGTCATTTTAACTATTATAAACATCAAAATTAACTACAAAACACATATGAAGAAAGATGATATCTGCATCCAGAGAAAGAACTGAAAAAAAATAGAGAGAGAGAATGTTTTTTACACACACATACATATATGTATATGCATATATATTTGTGTAATGTTAGTCATCTCTTGGGTGGGAGTGGGAGGGAAGTAAAAAGGGGGAAAAAGAAAATTGCATGAAAATTTTATTATACATTCAAAAGGAAAAGCAAGTTGTTCATAACAGGTTTATAGTTTCATGTACTATCATTTTTTTTTCTATTCTAATACTTTATGGAAATGCTTGTATTAGTTAAGTTCAAAATAAAATAAATAAATTAGTAGATTAAAAAAAAGAAATACTTAAGAACTCTGGTTAATGCTATGACCAAGCATAAATTACCTATCTCCTAACAGAAGGTTGAAGGTCTCAGGATGCAGAATGAGAAAAGTTATTTTTGGACATGGCCAATGAGGCAATTTAATTTGCTTGGCTTGCTTTTGAATAACTGTCATAATAACATTGTTTTTCTTTCTCTTTCAATGGGCAGATTGGGTAGATGGGAGAGAAAATAGATTTTTTTTTTGTTAATTATTATCTTATTTTGCTATTTCTATTATCAAACCAAAGAGAGGAAGAGGAAGCAACTTAGAATTCTCTTTGTGTAACTATCTTTAACACTAAGCTGTCCTAACCTTGCCAAAATAAACAAACACATTAGCAAATCAACAAGCACTTATTAAATACTACCATTTACCAAGCACTACATGAAGTGCTAGAGAAAGCCCCTGTTCTCAAAGAATCCAACATGAAAACAACTATATACAAACAAGATATATACAGTTATATATCACTTTGAAATACTGATATGACAATACCCAAATGAGAAAAAGGAAAAATACCCATAGGTACCCAGAGGTATTTGGAGATAATCAACAGAGAAAAGGGGGGATGGAAAAGGGTTATTAAAGAGCTAAGTGGAAATTCCACTAAGACATAAAAAAATACAGGGAGGCCAAGAGTCAGAGATGATGAGGGACAGAATTCCAGGCATGGTGGAAAAAAAAATTAAATGCCTGCCATCAGGAACAGTGTCTTGTACAAGAAGTACAAGGAGAACAATGTTACTGTATCACAGACTTTGTGGGGAGAAAAAGGAAAAAAGGATTGGAAAGGTAGAAGGGTGCCAGGTTATGAAGGGCTTTGAAGATAAACAGGATTTTACATTTGATCCTGGAAGTGACAGGGAGTTGATTGAATCAGGGAGTGATGTGGTCAGAAACTGCACATTAGAAAGATTAGTATGACAACTGAGTGGAAGATGGGTGTGGAGATAGTATGTAGAAAGGAGATGAACCAGAAGGTCCTTGGAAGAGTCTAGGCATGAGGTGATGAGGGCATGGACCAGTGTGGTGGCAGTGTCAAAGTATAGAAGGTAGTATATATGAGAAATATTATAAAATTAAAATCTAAAAGATTTGGCAACAGATTTGATTGGGGGTATGAGAGAGAGTGAAGAATAGAAGTTGTAAGCCTGGGTGAATGGGAGGACATAATTCACTCACTGTAAGAGGAAAGTTTGGAAGATAGGGCTTGGGGGGAAGGGGAGGAGAAGACAATGAGTTCAGTTTATGGGAAATCTAGTTCAAGGTGTCTAACAGGCAGTTGCAGATGGGATTTAGGGGAGAAGTCAAGTGTGGTTCAAGAGACATCTGCTTTTTGATACTCTTCTCTCTAGGGTTTAGGATACTACTCTCTCCTGGTTTTCCTCCTACCTGACTGTTCCTTCTCTGTCTGCTTTTCTAGATTCTCCTTCAAATCATGCCATCTAAACGTAGGTGACCTTCAGGGTTCTCTCCTGGGCCCTCTACTCTTCTCCCTCTATACTATACTACTTTACTTGGTGAAATGGCAGGCAAAGAAATACTTAGCGCCTTTTTTCAGCTATTTAATTATTTAGCACCTTGTTTCAGTTCAAGTTTCTTTTAAGCCTTGCTCATGATTATATCAAGTCTTTGTTAAGAAACAGAACTTGTGAACCACCCAACTTGTGAAGCCCAGAACTTGTGAACCACTGTTGCTGATGTAACAGGAAGGGGCAGGACAGGGAGGAGTTAATGACCATATATAAGGAGAAGCCCAAGCTGGCAGAGGGTGGAACTGAGAAGAGAACTCTTTTGATGGCAGAGTTGAAAAGGAGAAAACTTGTGGTATCCCAGCATATTTTTTGTCTGTTCTGTCAGTGTTGGTTTTTGTTAGTAATACTTTGTGCAGAAGCCCTGGGACATTACTGGAAGCCCTGAAAAAGGATTTTCTCATTGTCATTTTACAGAAGTGCTGGATGAGGGTTTCAGAAATCCTGAGACTTTATTCACAATTTATGTTGACCTCTTGGACCTTGTTTGTGGGTGTCTGTTGATTTCACAGGCAGATTGTGAATTGATGGTGCTGGCAATGTGTGTGAATGTTGTTTTGGCTCTGTTAAGCTTTGTCTTCCCAGAAACAGAAACTGTAAAGGACTTGAGGTAGACTGGATACTGTGAGCTTCCATATGGAACAGATGTCTAAGGAAGGATGATGGAACTGAATGAGGAACTAGAAGAGGAGCTGGGAGCTGCCTGCCTTTGAATCCTGGTGACAGTTGGATAGATTCAGGAAAGAGCTGGGATCATGGAAGAGGAACCATGGAATCTGAAAGCCAGACTCAAGTCAAGATGAAAAGACCTCTTCTTGAGTACTTAGTGCTGACTGAGAAGATCATGATTTACTGTGGGAGAACTTTGTACTCCAGAGATTAAGACAATATGACCTAGGGGTGGAGAACTTTGACCTTTGTGTCCCTTAAGGAGGCTTGCACCTTAAGGATGGTTGAGTTAAGGATTTACTGTTTAAAACTATATGACCACTTTGGTGAAAAAACTATGTGGTCACTTTAGTGATAAGCTGTTATGTCATAACTTTGTGAATGCTGTACTTTGGTTTCTGTCAATGTTTTGCTTTAGTTTGCTGCTGAATAAATAGAGAGTCCACTATACTATGTAATCAGAACCTTGAAGCTGTTCACAGAAGCATTCATCTGGAAAGCTGCTTGTGCTTGGCTTTACACTTGGTGATCTCACTAGCTACCATGGATTTAATTATCTCTATGCTGATTATTCTCAAATTCACCTTTAGATATCCCACACTGGGTATTCAACAGCCATATTTAACTCAATGTATCCAAAACAGAATTCATTATCTTTCCCCCTAAACCATACCTCTCTGCCTACTCTTCCTATTAATAAAAAGAACTGAACCATGCCACCAATCTCTCCAGCTCATAACCTAGGAAACATCCTGGATTCCTCACTATCTTTCACCCCACCCCATTTCCAAGCTGTTGCCAAGGCCTGTCAATCTGATCTTTGCAATATCTCTAGAATATGTTCCCTTCTTTCCTCTGACATTCCCACCATCTTGATGCAGGCCCTCAGGACTTACACCTAGATTATTACAATAACCTGCTGGTGGGTCTGCCTGCGTCGTGTTTTTCTTCACACCAATTTTCCAATAAAGCATGTCTAATCATATTACCTCCATACTCAATGAATTTCAGTGATCTCCTCTTGCTTCCAGGATCAAATACAAAAAACTGGCATTCAAAATACTTTATAACCTATCCCCCCACTACTTTTGCTCTTCTTACACCTAACATGTACTCTTTAATCCATTGCCACCAGCCTCCTGGCTGTTCCAGAAATGACTTTCTATCTCTTGACCACAAGTATTTTCTCTAGCTACTCCCATGCCTGGAACACTCTCCTTCCTCCGCACCAACTATTGACCTTCCTGGCTTCTTTTAAGTCCAGTATAATGAACATTTATTAAGAGCCTACTATGTGCAGAGTACTATACTAATCCCCCTTCTACATAAAACCTTCTCCAACTCCCCTTAATTCTATCTACCTTTCGTTAATTATTTCCTATTTATCCCATACCTAGATTATTTTGCATATATTTGCTTGTCTGTTATGTCCCCCACTGGATTATAAATTCCTTGAGGACAAGTGCTGCCTTTAGTCCCTTTTTTGTATGCCCAGCATTTAGCACAGTGTCTGGTTTATATAATATAATATATATTAGTAAATGTTGATTAATTGATAGGAGTCATGGGAGGTTAAAGAAAAGATAGAAATTTGAGAAAGTACAAGAGTAAAAATTACATGTGTGTAATTAAATTGCCAGAATGAAAAAAAGCAGTGTGCTACAAGGAATATAAGTTGAGAATCAGAAAAGCTACCTCACTCTGACACTGACTATTTGTACAGTCAGAGCTACACATGGTCAGACAGGTCACATAACCTCATTATGGTCCCTTCCTTGGAAATCTGAGACTGTGATAGTTTACTTAGAGACACTAGAGAGTCAAATTAAAATTGAGCTGGGTCACATGAACAACAAGATGGAAGACTAAACATTTTCTTTGCTCCCTATAATCTATCAAATTTCTCCAAACTAATAACTATGTGGCAAAGACAAAACAACTTTAGCTGTCTCCACAGTTTAGGATGCCTAGAATCCAAAAGGACATAAAAAATAACCACCACAAACTAATGATGATCATGGGAGAAAAGACTGAAATTATCAGTCTCAGGAAGAAGATGACTCAAAGACCTGGAATATAATCAAATAAAACATGAAGGGAAAACATTAACAGAAAGAAACATACCCTCTAGATCTAGCAAACTGGTTCGGTCATCCATGAATAACTATTGCAGAACACAGTGGTACATTATTTCATGTTATAGAGGACTTTGTTGAAAGTGAGAAGAACTTGCAACTGTCAAAGGTGACCCATTAAAAGTCCCCCCTCCCATATTAGAGTATGCATCTCATCACTGATCCATACCTTCCTCTATTGCCAAGGAAATATTCAAAGCACCAACAGCAACTATGAATATGCTGTCATAGTTCTGAAAGGCAAAATATAATAGACTCTCTACATAAAAGACAGGAGCAAAACATTTATTTAGACACCAGAAAGCTGTATCCCAACATCAGAAAGCCAAATCCCAACAACAGAAAAATGAATTCATCATAGCAGCAAAGAAGTTAATATATCTTATCACTACGGGAAGCAAAACCATCCCAAAGCCTTTCCCATACTCAGACCTTCCCACAAACAAACACTCACAATCCTAGTTGTCTGCTTGCCTGCATCTTTTCCTCTCTCTGTACTAAATGCTCTGACTTAATTCCTGCTAAACCCTTCAGTAAACTCCTCCCACCACAGGTTCCAAGTGTTTATATTTGGCCTATTAAGGAGCAGGGAAGATCTTCAAATTCTCATTACCATTACACTTCCCCTGGTTACCTTCCCACCCTCCACATTTTGGGGGAGACTTGCCATTGAAGATTTTAGTTTTTATGTTCTGCCCATAATTTTTACCATTCAGGCCATAAATTCTACTCCCATAATTTTCATCTCTCTTTTGATCTATTTAGGAAGGGTGATAAATAAAAACAGAGGATTAGGTATAAAGAGAAGAGAGCCTATGGGATCAGGATCAACTTAATCAATCAATAAAACCTTATCAAGTACCAATTTAGTCAGACATTGTGCTAAGCACTTTCTTAGTGAAAAAGGAAAGCACTTCCCTAGAGATATAAACAATTCCTGCCCTCAAGGGATTTGTAGTCTAATGGAAGAGAAAACAAACAAACAAATATATAAACTCTATACAAGATAAACAGGAAATAACTAACAGAGGTAAGGCACTAGAATTAGGAAGGTTTAGAAACCTTAAAACTCTCAAAACTTTAAATGTCAATGGATATAAACAACCAAAAAAAATGAAGAGTAACACTGGATATGTAAACAAATCCCCACAATCTATTACTTAAAAGAAACACATTAAAAGACAAAACATAAACAAAATAAAATAGATAGAATGGAAAAAAATATTATATATCAAGTGAATCTGAAAAAGGAGTTGTTGCAGCCATTCTGACAAACTGAAAACTGATACCTAAAACTACCTTAATACTGAGAAGGGTCTCATGAGATACAAATATGATTTTTTCCATGTAGGAATGTAAACAGGTGGGGCAGTAAGGTGGTGCAGTAAATAGAGCACTGGACCTTGACTCAATAGGACCTGAGTAAATCTGACCTCAGACACTTTACACTTACTAGCCCTGTGACCTTGGGCTTAGTCACTTAGTCACTAAGTCACTTAGCCCCAATTGCCCTGCCTACCCCCCTCCAAAAAAAAAGAGGAATGTAAACAGTCCAACTTTAAAGAATTCTCTTATGATTTCTCTTTCCTGTTTTCCTTTTTGCATTCCTTTTGTGTCTTGTATTTGAAAGTCAAATTTTCTATTCAGCTCTGGTCTTTTAATCGAGAATGCTTGAAAGCCATCTACTTCACTGAATTTCCATCTTTCACCTGAAGGATTATATTCAGTTTTACTGGGTAGATGATTCTTGGCTTTAAAGAATTTTTTTTTGACCTCTGGAATATCGTATTCCAAGTACTCTGATCCCTTAATGTAGAAGTTTCTATATCTTAAAGTTATCCTGATTTTGTTTCAACAATACTTGAATTGTTTCTTTCTACATGCTTATAATATTCTCTCCTTGAGCTAGAAACTCTGGAATTTGGCTACAATATTCCTAGGAGTATTCCTTTTGGGATCTCTTTCAGGAGGTGATTGATGGATTCTTTTAATTTATATTTTTCCATCTGGTTTTAGAATATCAGGGCAGTTTTCCTAGATAATTTCTTGAAAGATGATGTCCATGCTCTTTTTTATCATAGCTTTCAGGTAGTCCAATAATTTTAAAATTTTCTCTCCTGGATCTATTTTCCAGGTCAGTTGTTTTGCCAATGAGATATTTCATGTTGTCTTCTATTTTTTTTCATTCTTTTGTCTTTGTTTTACAATTATTTGATTATTCATAAAGTCATTAGCTTCCATTTGGTCCATTCTAATTTTTAAGGAATTATTTTCTTCAGTGAATATTTGGATCTCCTTTTCCATTTGGCCAATTTCTTTTTTTATGGCATTCTTCTCTTCATTGGGTTTTTGAACCTCTTTTGCCATTTGGGTTAATCTAATTTTTAAAATGTTATTTATCTTCAGTATTTTTTGGGTCTCCATTAACAAGCTGTTGACTCATTTTTCACATCTCTCATTTCTCTTTCCAATTTTTTTTCTACTTCTCTTACTTGATTTTCAAAATCCTTTTTGATCTCTTCCATGGCCTGTAACCAATTCATATTTTTCTTGGAGACTTTGGATATAGGAAAGGAATCCCCTTCTTTTCAGCTGCTTTATCCCACACCATCTGTGGACTGAGAACTCTGGAAGCAGATGCTGCTGCCACATTGGAACTAGGACCAGACCCCACTCCTTTTTCACCCAGGTCCCACAGACTTCTCCTACTGACGTTCTAAGCTATTGACCGTTGTAGGTTGAGAAGTCTGGAAACTGCCACAGGTGCAAGTTATTCGGTCCCCTGATGCCTGCTTAAATTATGCTAAGGTCCATCCTGTGCTGTACAGCCCACCCTGGACTGCACTTTTCCCTTGAACTGGAGCAACAGACCTTTCCTGTTGATCTTCCAGGTTGTCTTGGGCTAGAAATTTGTTTCATGCTGTGATTTTGTGAGTTGTACTGCTCTAGAATTTATTTAGAGTAATTTTTTACAGGTATTTGGGGAAGTTTGGGAGAGATCTCAAGCAAGTTCCTGCTTTTACTCCATTATCTTTATGACATGGAACTTTTACAAAAACTAACCATTTACTAGGGAACAGAGATATTGCAAATAAAGTTGTTTAAAAAAGGTAGAATAGTTAATATAGCCTTCACAAATCATAACATAGTGAAAACAGTTGATTTAGGGAGTACAAACAAAAGATACAGATCCTAATGGAGATCTAACAATGAAATTCTAAATAAATTAGTTAAAGAACAAATCACAAAAGTAATTAATAACTGTGTAAAAGAAAATTATAATAATGAAACAACATAGCAAAATTTCTGGGATACAGAAAAGGAGACCTCAAGGTAGAAAAGTATATCTTTTTATTAACAAAATTTTTAAATGATTAATAAACTAAACATCTATTTTAAAAATTAGCCACAAATAAACAAACTTAAGTACAAAATCAGAGATATTGAAAATTAAAAAGTAAATAGATTAAAAACCAAAAACCACAGTAATAATAAAACTAAAAGCTGGTTCCTTGAAAAGACTAATAATGGTGATAAATACTTACCTAATCTAATTAAAAAGAAGAAAGAAAAACAAATCAATAAAATAGTATATGAGTCAGGTAAAATCACAGAAAAACTAGAAGAAATAAAAAGATCAAAATGTATAATGCAAAATGAAATGCTAACAAAATTAAGAACACAAAAGTAATAAATAAACATGAAATAACTCAAATTATCAGAAGACTAGATTCAGACCTTAAATAACCCAATCACAGAAAAGAAAATAGGTTTAGCAAAGTTGCAGACTACAAAATAAATCCTCAAAAATCAACAGCATTTTAAAATAATAACAACACAAAGAAGCAGTAATACAGAAGGAAATCCCATTAAAAATAATTACAAAATGCATAAAACACCAGGGGATTGACCTATTAAAGCACACAAGGGACTTCCATAGATTTAATTTTAAAATACTTCACAAAGAAATGAAGAACAAATTAAAAAAACTGGAAAAATACTAAGTGCTCATGGCTAGGCCATGCCAATAAAATAAAATGACAACACTATGAAAATTTACACCTTTAATGCTATACCAATCAAAATATTGATAAAATACTTTATAGAGCTTGATAATATAATAAAAAATTCATCTGGAAAAACAAAAGATCCAGAATATCAAGGGAAATAATGAAAAGGATATGATGAAAAGAAGTAGAGAAGTGACAATCAGAAATAAAATAATTCAATAGCGCACAATTTGACAAAATTGAAAAATAATTTACTCACGAAAAAAAAAGTTCCTTATTTGATAAAAACGTCTGGGAACATAATAACTATCATCTGAATCCCCAACAACTGAAGAATGGCTAAACAACTGTAGTACATGAATGCAACGGAGTATTATAGGGCTATGAGAAATTATATATAGGATAAACTGAAAAGTAGGCAAAATCCTACATGAAATGATGCAGAATAAAGTGGTAAATATTGGAAAACAATATACATAGTAACTACAACAATGTAAGTGTAAAGAACAACTACTAAATCAAAAATGAATATAACAAAATTACAAAGACCAAACCGAACTCTAATGAAGAGATATGAGAGGACATCTCCAACCCCCCCACCCCCATTCATGGATGTGAGAGTTCCATAGGAGTCAAACATTGTACGTGTTTCCCAACTTTCTTTAATGTATTGATTAATGGTGCCAATTTTTCCCCCTCTAAAAAAAATTATATTTGTTATTATGAGATAGCTCTCTGGGAGAGGGAATATGAGGGACACTTGGGATAATTATGATGATATAAGAAACAAATGATAACATAGGAATGATTAAAGACTTCAACAGTGATGCAGGATTTAAAAAATCTACTAATATCATAAACATTTCTATAAATTACCAACTAAACCCAGGACAAGATACAGAAATTCCATTTAAAATAACTACAGAACTTCAAAATACTTAGTCTAACTACAAAGACAAACATTTATTGTATGAATACAACTACAAAACATACTTTACAGAAATAATGTAGTTTATGAATGGAAAAGATCGGGTACAGAACATACAGAAGAAAAAAATCTAGTAGTCAAGTGTTTGAAAAATGCAAAGATGTTAAACACTGGGGTAAGGCCTTACTATTTGATAAAAACTACTAAGAAAGAAAGAAAGAAATTTTTCAGAATATATGTTTAAAAAAACACAACATTACATATAGCAATATTGCTTCCAAATGGATACATTACATATTTTTAAAATCACACTAAATACAATTTAAAGGAACAAGGAAAAAATGTTTTTCGGGTCTAGGTTTTATGATCATAAAGGGATTAGAAGAATCACGGGAGATAAATAAATCATTTTAAATTTGAAAGTTTTACATAAAATTAATACAATTAAAATGAAAAGATAAAAATTTAACAGAGGGGGAAAATGTGGCAAGTTTCTTTGATAAAAGGTTTACTTAAAAAAATACATAATGAACTGATTCAAATTTAAAGGATAAGAGTCATTCCTTAATTGAGAAATTGTCAATGTATGTTAATAGACTGTTTTCTAAGAAAGAAATATAAGCTATTATTAACTGTTTTTTTAAAAGCTCTAAATCAATAATAATTGAAGGAATGCAAATTAATTTAACTCTGATGTTTCACTTCACACATACCCATCAAATTTTCAATGTTGACAAAAACTGGAAAAAATGACATCATGATGGGGCATGAGGAAAACAAACACTTTAATGAATTACTGGTGAGGCTGTAAATTGGTCCAGTCACTCTGGAAAGCAATTTAGAATCACTTCCAAAAAAATTTAACAGTTTATAAACATGCACACACACATATAGTGATAATACTACTATGGCTACATGCATGAAAGAGGTTAATATCTCATGCTGAAATATTAGTAGAAGTTCTTTTTATAATAATAAAGAACCAGGAATTAAGAGAGTCCTAATAAACTGGAGAATGGTTGAACAAATTATATTATAAGAATATAACAAAATATTACTATGCCTATAAGAAATAATGAAAAGTATAGTTTCAGAGAAAACTAAGAAGACTTGGATAAGCTGATGCAGAATAAAGATACAGAGAGGGATCAGGAGAACAATTTATACAATAACAACATTGACAAGACATGCAATTTTGAAAGACTTAAGAATTCTTATTAATGCAGTGACCAACCATGAATTCAGAGGCCTAATGATGACTAAGCAAGCTACCTACTTCCTGACAGAGATGTGAAAGCTTCTAGATGCAGGATGAGACATGTCTTTTTGGACAGGGCAATGTAGAATTTATTTTGCTTGAATGTATATTTATTATGAGGGTTTTGTTTTTTCAATTTAATAAGATGGATATAATAGAGAAAGAAAATAAATACAGATTTAAAAATATAAGAAAAATAAATTTCTTAAATTTTATATTCTGTTTTTCCTCCCTTAGGCAAACAATGTGTTAGGGAACATTGTAAACTCCTTTACAGTATTCATTGAATTTTGTTTTTGACACGGCACAGTATAAAACCCTAATATTACAGCAATATAATGTTTGTTGAAAAGAAGTGAAGTGAAAAAGGATTTTCAAAAAAGAACTCTAAAAGGAATGAGATTAGACATGGCAGAAAGTACAATCAGTCAAGTGTTAGATAGTCTGAAAAGGTGTTATTAGTTTTCTATTAATTATTATTAGAAATCATCCACAACTCTTTTTAAGAGACATTCCCCTTAGGAAATTACAAATCACTATGCAAAACATGTATACTTTGTACTGCTATGCTTAGTTCACTCACAGTGCAAGGGAAATTCTCAAGAGGAGCTACTCATTATCATTTTTGTATTAACTCCATTAGTTGTAGAAATTGAAATGAATGAAAATAAATTATTTTTGTATTAATATTATTTTGTGTCCATGTGCTTAGTTAGGAAATACCTATTTCAAATTAATAGTTTTCCTAAAGAGTAAGGTAAATATAAACAATTTATATAAAATATCAGTTTTAGACTTCAGTACTGAGAAAGTGCAAGATCCATAAGAAAGGGTAAGGGCTATATTATTAATGCTAAGGAGAGATCAGTTTTTACTATGGCACAGTAGGGACTCATCATCCTGCTCATCTTGGAAAAGTGGAAAATTAAATTTTCTTATTGTCCAGGTACTATAGATTTTTGTTATACTCAATACCCATGTTCCCCCTTTCTTTTGCACTTTAAACCACCTTTCAACCAGTACCACTAAGGGGAAAAAATTCTCCTTTATAATGCTTAATAATTTGTATGCCACAGTCTTAAATTAAAGCCATATTCATTTTTGCTATGTGAGCATCTATTTTATGGCTGGAAAAAATGTTTGCCTTGTATACCATGGCTGAAATATTCAAAGCTTGTGTATAGTGAGTATATTAGAAATCATGTTTACAAGCATAAGCAGTTTTGAATCTTTTAAAACTGATTAATAGCTGCCAACCATACATGTGTATGTTCTGTGTGTGCATGTAAGCAGAGGCATCTAAAAATGTCCCCCAAATTGACCGTCAAGTTAATTTCAAAAGAGGAAATTTAAATGATGGCAGAAATAGAGGCACCTTTATAATAAAGATTATGACATTCAGAAGCTATTTTTCAGAATGAAGGCAACTGCAAAGGCTCCATTTGCTAGAAAGAAATAGTATATGTGGTGGGTCTTTTTCATTTTAAAAATAATTTCTTAGAGAGTACTACAGTACAAAAGTAAATATACATTTGTATAACTGACTTTAATGCTAAACTCTTTTTGCTGAAGAATTTGAAAATCTGACTAAAAGAACAAGAAAACAGTGGAATTTTAAAGCAGGTATAACATAAAAAATTATGAAAGGGAAAATTTCAGAGAAAGCTAAGAAGATTTGGATATGCTGATGCAAAGTAAAGATGTAGAGCAGAACACTAAAGAAGAAGGTTATCCTATCCAGGAAAGGATAAAGGGAGAAGATCACATTGAAACACATGGATTGAACAGGAAAAGATTATAGAATTCAAAGAATATTGTTATAATGAGAAGGTAAATTCTCTCTGACACTCTCCACTATAGATCTCTACAGGTTTAATCTTTCTGATATTCAATGTCTACTTGCCTTGAATAGAAAGCTCTCATGTCCTTTAAGGGACATCTTTGCACTTAATTCAGTTATTCTGTCCTTTCTTATTAGTTGTTTGTGGACATTTAGGGACTGAAAATCTGTAATAGTAATATATGTAGTTATATAATTTTGTGGTTGTCGAGTTGCTTTTCAGTAATGTCAATCTCTTTGAGACCCCATTTGGGGTTTTCTTGACAAAGATACTGGAGTTGTTTTCTATTTCCTCTCCAGCTCATTTTACAGATAAGGCAACTGAGACAAACAGGGTTAAATCATTTGCCCAAGGTCACACAGTTAGTAAGTGTCTGAGGCCAGATTTGAACTCAGGTCTTCCTGACTCCAGGCCCAGCACTCTATCCACTGTGCTGGAAAGTGGCCCTACAAGTATATAATATATTTACATAAGTATTTTACTATATTAAATGTCACATGATATACTAATCCTTTTCTCAGTGTGTATATTTTACATTTGTACATGACAAGCTATAAAATTTCCTTTTAAACAGACCAATTAATACACTATGTTTTAATGAAACATTTTTGTTGGGTCAAATCAGCTTAAGAATTAAAGAAAATACTGTCTACATGCCTATGTAAACTGGTCTATTACTCATGGAAAGAATATTGGCCCTCTACGACCACAATCTCGACACAGCACAAACTATGAACATTGTAACTTGCTTCCTCAAGAGAATGTAATTTAATTTTGGGCATCACTTGTCAGGAATTGCAATAACATGAATCAGTTAAATTTCTAGATTCTTAATATAAGAGCCATAGGGATCACCAAGAACAGTGGGAGGGAGGATCTAAAAGCAATATTCCTAACCATCTACTTTCTTTTCTAAACGGTGAAAATACTTTCATAAACTGTGAAATCCTATATTTGCCATAATGAATTATGTTTTCAAAAACTTTAACAGGCAGGAAACTATTACTTTGATAAATATTTATAATTATGTTCACTCTTATTTACTAAAATCAGGGAAAGTTACAGCAAAGAAATGATTTCTCTTTTTGATAATAATGGTCAAGATAAAGAAGGTCACACATTTTTACTTTAAAAAAACTCCAAAAAGTGGCTACATTTTTAAAGTACCAAATCATATTATATTCCTGTTTAATGCAAATGCATTCAAAGTAAAGCAATTCAGAACACATTATTTGAATTACATTACCAAAACACAAGCTTATTAAAATTCCATTAAATGTTAATACTATAAAAATGTTGGCTTGTAATATAATATGAAATTTTAATCTGATAACTGCACTGGAGTTATAATACTTAATGTAAAATGATATCCCATATTGTGATTCAGGTGTACTAAAATATGGCATCCTACTAGCAATAACATAACAATGAATGGCTTTTTGTTCTATGAAAGATTCAATAATATATCCCGAAGAATTAATCTTAGTGACAAAGGCAAGGAAGAAAAACAAATAAATCATCAAGGCATTCGTTTTTCAAACTAAGAAAATATTGCTGCTTCAAAAAGTTTCCTTATAAATTAAAATACAGACAAATTCAGAGAAGTATTTTATAGCACAGACTTCTGGATGGGATTCTAAAAGAAGGAGCAATGAAATGAAAATTTCTAGGATGAGATACATGAAAACTTCAAGATAAAAAGATGATAGAAACTGCTGTCTTAATAATTGGGTCAAATTTTAACCTGTGAGGTACCTGAGTAAGCATCTAAATATCTCAACCAAACAGGTTCTATACATTTATTAAATCAAAATCCATGTCCTGTAAAAGGGTCCTAGTTGAGGTGTTCTCAAACAGGTGGCAGATCTTTACTATTTAAAGAAGAAACTAGTCTAATTTTAAATCCTTGTGCAATTCTCTATATACCTATCTGAATGACAACTTATGAAGACAAAAGTAGCTATTTTATTTATAGGCCTCTCTGTCCCACTGAATGTCTGTCTTTTAGACAAGAAAAATAAAAAGGCAAAGGGGGAGTAAAGCCAAGATGGAGGAGTGAAAGCAGGGACTCACTTGAGCTCACCCATAAATTCCTTCAGTCATCTCTAAAAAATGAATCTGAAAAAATTTGAGTGGCAGAATCCATTAGGAGACAAGAGGGTGGCAGATTTCCAGCCCAGACAAACATGGAAAATCCACAGGTAGGATTTGTTGTACCAGGAGGGGAGAGCACAGTACATAGAGTGTTTGGGCTACAACAGCACAGACCCAACCATAGTAGAGCTAGAGTGAACCCGAGAAAACTGATTCACTAACCACAGGGGCAATTCCCAAACCTCTCACCACAGGACAAGGGTAAGTTGGAGCTGGGTAAGAGTCAAGCACAGGGCCTATGGCAGTGGCAACAACTACTCCTAGGGCTATCAGTCCATAACCTAGATGTTTAAAAATCACCTACCTGAGCTTCCAGGAGTTAAGATGGCAGAGTAAACCTTAGTTGCTTGCAGCTCCGCCCCCCCCCCCCCACCTTGAAAAACCCAGAGAATATTGCTCCAGCGTAAAATTCTGAAAGAGTGGAACAAGCAGGAGGCTTGGGAGATCTATAGGAAGGGTGTGGCTGTGTCTGTGCTGTGGCTGTAGGGGACCAGTGCAAAACGGGAGGTGTCCCAGCTGGAGATCCTGAACCCCAAGGGGGTGGAGCCAGCAAGCACCAACACCAGAACCTCAGGCATGCCCTTGCATAACCAGGGGAATCAGCAGACACCAGCACAGTCCAGTAACCAGTTCAGCTGAGTGTGCCTGAGCTCTAGCTCTGGTGTGTGTGTGTGTGTGTGTGTGTGTGTGGTGGGGTGGGGTGGAGAGTAGGTGGAAACCTGAAGCAGCTATACCACTCCTCCCCCACACCTCACACTGTGAGCTTTAGTGTAACCCTGGGGAAACACAGAAAGTCCTGGCTTCACCATGGTCTAGGCACTCACCAGCCAAGTCCAGTTCAGCATCAGGTGAGCTACAGCATTATACAACCTTTAACTGACATATCCAGAGGCCACAGCACACAAAGCCAGTAACCAGGTCCCTAGCTCACAACATAAGAAGCATGGGTTAGAGCCTTTTGTGCCCAGGAAGCAGAGAGCCAATCGCAATGGGCAAAAAACAAATTGGATAAACAAAGACTTTAGAATCCTATTGTGGAGAGTGAGAAGAACCAAATTCAGAAGGGGACAGCATTGACCCTATACCCACATCTGAAACCTCAAAAGTGAATATGACCTGGTGTCAAGCACAAAAAGCATTCTTGGAAGAGCTCAAGAAGAATTTTAAAAGTCAAATTAGAGAGGTAGAAGATAAATTGAACAATTATTTTAAAAATACAATTGCCAAAATGGAAAAAAAAAATCACCAAACGAAACAACTCCTTAAAAAGTACAATTAGTCAAATGGAAAAGGAGGTACAAAACATAACTGGAGGAAATAATTACTTGTAAAAATTGGCCAAATGGAAAAGGAGGTACAAAAGTTAACTGAATAAAACAATTCATTAAAAATGAAAACTGGACAAGTAGAATATAATGACTCTATGAGGCATTAAGAATTAGTGAAACAAAATCTAAAGAATGAAAAAATAGAAGAAAATGTAAAATTTCTCATTGGAAAAACAAATGACCTGGAGAAAAGATCCAGGAGAGATAATCGAAGAATTATTCATATACTGGAAAGCCATGATGAAAAAAAGGGCCTGGACAGCATCTTCCAAGAAATCATCAAGGAAAATTGCCCTGAGGTCCTAGAACCAAAGGGTAAAAGAGTCATCAAAAGAATCAACTGAACACCTCATGAAAGAGATCCCAAATTGAAAACTCCTACGGATACTGTAGCCAAATTCCAGAATTGTCAGGTCAAGGAGAAAATACTACAAGTAGCCAGAAAGAAATAATTCAAATATGATGGAACTAGAGTCAGAATCACACAGTACCTTGCAGCTTCTACATTAAAAGATTGGAGGGACTGGAATATGATATATTGTAAGGCCAAGGAGCTTGGACTATAACCAAGGATCAACTATCCAGAAAAACTGAGCACAATATTTCAGGCAAGGAAATAGTTATTCAATGAAATAAGAGATTTCCAGAACTTCCCAATGAAAAGGCCAGACTCAATGGAAAATTTGATCTACAAATACAAGATTCAAGAGAGACATAAAAAAGTAAACAGGGAAAACTGTTTACATCCCTATATGGGAGGATGCTACCTGTTAATCTTGAGAATTGTATAATTATCATGATATTAAAAGGGATATACATAGATAGAGGGTGTGGGTATAAATTAACTGATGTGATGATAGAAAACCCAATTAATGGTTGTAAAGGGATTGTAATGGGAGAAGAGGAAAGGAGGAGGCAGAAAAGGACAATTTACACCACATGAAGAGGCACAAAAATATACTATAGTTGAGGGAAAGAATGGAGGGAGATGAACATTGCATGAGCTTTACTCTCATTGCTTTGGGTTCAAGGAGGGAATAACTTAACTCAGTTAAGTACAGGAATCTAACATGAAGAGACAAAAAAACCTCTTATAGTAGAGCTAAAGAAGGGAGGGAAAGGAGAATTATTTGAGATTTATGCTCATATGATTTGGTTCAAGGAGGGAAAATAATACTTTGTTAAGTATAAAAATTTAACATGCTTTAAAGGCAGTAGGAAGAGAAAGGGGACAGAAAAAAAGGAAGGGGTAGTAAGGGGAAAGGGCAGAAAAAATGGAGGGGGTCTGAGAGGGAGAGAATATTAAGGGAGGTGGTGGCCAAAAGAAAAATTTTTGAGGAGGAGAAGGGAGAAATAAAAGCATAAACAGGGGAAGGAATGAGGTGGAGAGGACTTCATAATAACCTGGAGAGACTTACATAAACTGATGCTGAGTGAGGGGAGTAGAACCAGGAGAACATTGTACACAACTACACAGACTGGGCTCTTCTTGGCAATGCAAGGCTATAAGACAACTTCAAAAGACTCATGATGGAAAAGGCTGTCCATATCCAGAGAAGAATTATAGAGTATGAATAAAGATTGAAGAAAACTACTTGATCTCTCTCTTTTTTGGTTTTGCTTTGTTTTGTTTAATCTTTCTTGTTCATTCCATTGGTTGTAATTATTCTTTACAACTTGACTAATGTTTGGTGTAAAGGTATATGTAGAACCTATATTGAATTGCATGCTACCATGGTGGGGGGGGGGCAAAGAAGAGGGAGGGAAAGAAAATTTGGAAGTCAAAAGATTGTGGAACTGAATGTTGTAAACTAAAAGTAAATATTTTTTTTAAAGGCAAAAGATAGCAGATATTAACCAAAATAGGATTTGTGAGTGCCCTTCCAACTTTGAGATTCTGTGAAATGGCAGGACTGTTCTCCACATACCATCCTCTTCAAACATGTTGGACTCATAGCTTTAAGTGCTCTACCAGGTGTTCAGTTTGTTGATAGGTGCTTTTGACTGATGTCTGAGATAGTCCTAATGGGAGGCTCTGAAAGGAAATGGAATTTGGCACCATAAATTCTCTGAGTATGGTCCTGGGACAATCCCTTTGCACCAAATTCAGTTATCTGGTTTATACTCATTCTTTTTTTTCTTTTTGTTTTGGAGGGGGAGGGCAGGGCAATTGGGGTTAAGTGACTTGCCCAAGGTCACACAACTAGTAAGTGTTAAGTGTGTGAGGCTGGATTTGAACTCAGGTCCTCCTGACTCCAGGGTCAGTGCTCTATTCACTGCTCCACCTAGCTGCCCCACATCTGACTCTTTGTTACTCTACTTTGAACTTTCTTGTGAAAGATACTAAAGTGGTTTGCCATTTTCTTCTCCAGTTAATTTTATAGATGAGGAACTGAGGCAGAGTTAAGTGACTAGAGGAAGAAAGAACTAACAGAAAGTTACTGAACTAGTACAGACATAACAAGATGGGAATCTGTACTGGGATGGCAGCTATGTGAGTGGAGAGAAAAGAATATATGAGATCTTGTGAAAATAAAAATAACAAGACTTAGCAAGCTATTGGAAATGAAGGATAAGAGAGAAAATGAAGATTGAGGATGTCACCAATGTTATTAGCCAGAATGACTAGAAGAATGGTGGTACTATTTACTAGTAAAAGGGAAGTTTGTAATGGGAGAGACTTAGGGTTTGGGGGGTAGATAATGAGTTCTATTTTGGACATATGGAGTGAGATATCTAAAAATCGGGTAGTGATATGGAACCAAACCTCAAGAAAGAGACTAAAACTGGCTATATTGAACTGATAATCATTTGCAGAGATGGTAAATAGACCCATGGAAGCTAATGAAATCACCAAGAAAGATAATTTAGAAGGAAAACAGAAGACAACCTAGCAGAAAGTTGGGGTGAGGGTGGGGCACATAGAGTTAGTGGGCATGACTTAGAGAAAGATTCAGCAATGGAAAGTGAGTGCAAGTAGGAGGGTAGGAGAACTAGTAAAGAGCAGTTTCAAAACAACAACAACCCAGAAATGAGAGAAAATAGGGAGAAAAGGGTGATCAACCATATCAAAGTCTGAAGAGATGTCAAGAAGAATAAGGATTGAGAAATAGACATTGGATTTGGAAGTTAAGAGATCATTGGAAACTTAAATTTCAGTTGAATGCTGAAATCAGAAGCCAGACTAGAGGTAGCTTAGAGTCAAATGAAAAAAAAGAATTTAAAGTATAGACTACAAACTGTTTTCTCATATAAAATATCCATGAAAGGGAAGAGGTTATATAGAGGAAAATTGTTAACAGGGATTGTTGCTAGTGTGAGAGGTATTTTTTGTTTTGTTTTGTTTTTGGATGGAAGATGTCCTTTAGTCTTCTCCTTATAGGACATATGTGTGTGTGTACACATACACACATTTCTTCAATACTTCCTCACATAACAGATTTTCCTTAAAATTTCTGGCCCCTATTCTCTACATTCATTCTAGAGTTGTTAATACATTAAGAGGTAATGTGATATAATGTAAAGAGCACTAGATTTCGAAACAAAGGGCCTGAATTCAAATCCATACTCTACCTCCTGTGTGATATCTGACTAGTCATTTTTCCTCTCTTGCTCCTCATCTATAAAGAAGTTTTAAAATAGATGATCTTTAAGTTCCCTTCAAGTTTAATCTATGATTCTGTATTATCAGGGTTTATTCTGTTGGTATGGGAACTCCTTCTAGTAACATTAATGATCCTTTTAATAATATAGCCTTTCTTTAACTTAGTAGATAAGTGCCCATAGCATACATTTAATTAAATATGACGTGTAGGATTTTATCCAGTCCTTCTTATCTAGAAGTCCAGCAAACTATCTGCTATGTGAAGCTGCATCTATTTGTTAATATCCCTTTGAACTGCCAAATCCAACAGTCTTTTCTTAGTTCTCATCGTTCTCGATCTTTCTGCAGTCTCTGACATTGTGGAACACACTCTTCTCATTGGTAATCTCTTCTTTCCAGGTTTCCATAAAACCATCCTGGTACTACTACCTGTCTGACAATTCCTCTTCAGACACACATATTTGCTAGATCTTCTTTCAGTTCACACTCAATAACGACTGATGTTCATTGGAGACTTCTACTGGGTCATCTGCTCTTCTCTCCCTCAGTGCTTAATAGTGTGTGTACTTAGTAAATTCTTAATAAAAGCTTGACCTCTTAAAACTGAGCACAACACTCTAAATTTAATTTTACCAGCTGTGAAATCAGCAACTAGGTTGCACAGTGGATAGAGCACTGGACTTGAGGTCAGGAAAATAAAAATTCAAATCTGGCCTCAGATACTAGCTGTGGGACCCTGGGCAAGTCACTTAACCTCTTTATGACTCAGTTTCTTCAACTGTAAAGTGGGGACCACAAGTATCTTCCCCACTACTGCCCCATCTTCTATTCGGCTAATAGATAAATGTTCCAAAAGTGTAAGTCTGACCATGTCACTTAATTAACCAATAAATTCCAGTCTCTATGGTCTCTATGATCTACAGATAAAAAGATAAAATCTTTTATTTAGAGTTCAAAGCCCTTCATAAACTTGCCCTCTCTTGTCTATCTAGTCTTATTATACCTTAAACCCATGTATTCAATGATCCATTAATATTGGCCTTAATGTTCCACAAATAAGAGTGCCTCCTGACTATAAATTTTCAGTGACTGTCCCTCATGCCTGGTATTCTCTCTCTTTTCTTCTGGCTTCCCTGGCTTCTTTTAAATCTCAGCTAAAATACCACTTTCTACTGGAAGCCTTTCTTGGTCCCTCTTAATGCTAGTGCCTTCCCTCTGTTAATTATATCAAATATATCATAGATACATAGATCTATTTGATAGACAGATGGATAGATAGATGGAAGATATCTCTTTTTTTGTGCAGAGTTGTTATTTATGTTTAGTCCCTTATTAGACTGTGTTTTACCTTTATTTGTATCCCCAGTACTTAGCATGCTATCTGGCACACAGTAGGTGTTTGATAAATATTTGTAAACTGACTTCTTAATATTGAGCACTTAATACTTAAGATTCAACTTAGCTAGTTTTGAAATAAATTCTAAAACTTTATGATTTGTGACGTGTAATTGACATAAAATCACAAATATTACATATGCTAGCATTAATAATGATATTGTAAGACAATATCTTCATTTACATTCTAGAGATATTTTGAGGGGAAAAGTTGATAGTAGACTAGATGTAGAGGGCAAAGGAAAATGAAAAACTGAAAATGACTCATTCTCTTAAAGGAAGGACTGGCATTATCCTAAGTGAAGTTCATCAGCAAAATCAATGCAAAAGACAGGCACTAGCAAATGTACAACAAATTCAGTGTGGTTTGGATATGGCATTTGTAAGTTTCTGTTCAGGAGATAAAGAAGCAATGAAAAGCACTAAAAAGCTAAACATTTTTAAACACATTATACTAATTACTCTAACATTATTTTACATTGTTATTATTAGAAAATAGAAAATTTTTGAAATAAAAATTAAGATGGTTTAGATTCTGCTTGCATGAAAATCAGAAAATCCAAAGGAAATGTTTTACTGCCAATTGTATTAAAATATTACCAATATAATTAAACATTTTACTTTATCTCCATAGAAGCATCCATTTTCATTACTGAATTCCACCCTACCACATTTATTTAACTTTCTAGCTATCCTATATTAAATTATGATGTTCTTCCCACCAGAATAACATGACTGACTTGCTAGTCTTCCCTATAGATTTGCCTATGCTAAATATAATTTTTTCTTATTCTCTAGGAAGGTAAGATTACTATGGGATAGAAGAAACAGGAGTAACATTCATTATAATATTACCATGTATGTCACATCTTTTTAAATAGGATAAATGGCACAGAGGAAGGAGAAATAAAAGAGAAAATGAGCATGTAAGAAAGAGGTAAGAGACAATAAGTAGAAAGCTAAAAGAGAATTGATGATTTTGAAAGGGTAAGATAAACAAGAGATAATTAAAGCAATTTCAATGCTGCCGTTTTCATATTAGATTATGTCCATTCATCTATGCCTAAGAGAGACTAGTTGATAATGATCAAATTGCATGGTTAAATTTTGGCACTTTTGTATTGGAGGACATGGCTGTCAATTATACTCACTTAAACTATGAAGTTTTTCTTTATTAGGGAGTAGGGGAGGAAGATGGAGCTAGAAGCAAGGACACAGCTACCATAGATTGTTGGCCATCACAGACAGCAATTTAAAATGACTATCCTCCAAATATATGTCCAGAGACAGACATATCCTGTATTCATACAGGATTTTTTTAAAAATAGCTTTGAGGTACATTACAGACAGTATTCTAAATTACTATGCTGTACCCATATGTCAAGTTTATTGCTACAGAGTAGCAAAGGGGGCAATGTTTCATTTTAAAAACTGGTCTCTTTGTTGCACTATACTTGTAAACAACAAACTGGAGGAAGAAGTTGTATAAAAAGAAGATGAGTTCATTAAGAAAAAGTCATAACAAACCCCATTTCATTTTCTGACAAAGTTATAAAGTAGAGTTGGGTGAATTCAACAACATATAATTTGATAAGGATAAATGTAAACTTGCACTAATTAATGAAAAGGTATTTGAGCTTACTATGTGTTAAACATTAAGCTGAATTGCGAATACAAAGGCAAAAACAAAAGTACACTGAAGAAGCTTACATTCCAACCAAAAAGATAATGACATGATTTTTTAAGGCATGTTGAGTATAAGATATCCATGGGAAATCCAATTCAAGATGTTCACAATACTAAGTTGGAGGCAAGAACATGGAATTTAGGAGAGAGAACAGGGCTGATTAATTAGATTTGAGAATCATCAAGGGAAAGAAAATTGAATTCATAGGAGATGATGAAATCACCAAGTGAAATAGCATAGAGGGAGAAGAGAAAAGGGAATAATACAGGGCATCTGCCAACACTCACATTACCAGGGGTGTTCTAGAGAAAGACTCAGCAACAGAGACTAAGAAGTGGTATGATAAGAAGAAAGAGAACTAAGATAGAGGAATGCTATAAAAGTCTAGACAGATGAGAGCATCTAGTAAAAAAGGAAGAGCAATAATGCCATAGGCTACATAGAGATCAAGAAGGATGAGAATTGAGACAAGATCATTAGATTTAGAAATTAAGAGATCACTGGTTCCTTTGGAAGTAGCAGTTTCAGCTGATGATAAGGTCAGACACTTGACGTCTGTAATGTAATGCCAAGGAAAGGCAACTTCCCAAGGTTCAGAATACCAGCATAGGTGCTCTCCATTTTATTCAGTGACAAACCAAGAACAGAGAAGATCAAAACATGACATCATTCCAAATACAGCATTTACTAAGCCTGATTAAATAATCTCCAAGTACTACCCCACCCCAGGACCTTCCAATCATTCAATCAATTACAAAGTCTCTGTTCTAAATACTTCTGCACCCCTAGGCTATACCTTAATTTAATCCACCACAAAGTCCCTCTTCTCAAATGGAGATTAGTTTCCAAACATAAGGTCAAAAGTTCCCCACCCCTGGATCACAATTGAATCTACCCCAGAGTTACATCAAGTTTAAACACAGCACTTAATACCCAAATGGAGGTCTTTTCTTCATCTTGACAAGAGGCAAGTTCTCAGCAATCTTAGTTCCTGGGGAGACAAGGCTTAGCAAGGCCATAAGATACATTGCCAGTCCCTTCATGAATTCATCCTCTGTCTGTAGAACAGTCCTAGAACCCCTGAACACATTATTAGCAAAGCCCTCTCTCAGGATTTCTGTAAACATACAACAAGAAAATCCTTCTTCAGGGCTTCTGAACCAACAGAAAGGCTCCCAGACCCCTGCAACAACAGCACTGTCTTTCACCAGTGGACAGTATTCACTCTGTCTGCAGGACAGTCTCCAGACCCCTGCAACAACAGCACTGTCCTTCACCAGTGGACAGTATTCACTCTCTGTCTGCAGGACAGTCTCAGGGCTTCTTAACCAAAAGCCAGGTTCCAGGACTTCTTCAACAGGACAGTCTTTCACCAGTGGACAAATCTGGCAAAACAACATCAAAACAGACAGACAAAGTACCAGCAAAACAGCCATGTCTCCTCAGTCTTTGGCAGCTCAGGGGGCAGGTCTCAAAAGTCCAGGGCAATTCAAAGTGGCCACCAGCAATTCTCTTAGTCTCTCTCTCTCCACAAGGTGCTGCTTCCAAAAAGGTCTTCCGCCTCTCTCTTGTCTCTCCAAATCTACATCACCAGCTCCTCCCAGTTCAGGACTTTCTTTTCACATCAACAAGTCCATCCCACAGGTGCAATTAACAAGCTCTGGGTTTTAACACAATCAATTTGAAAACCAAGCCAATACAGGGAATCTTTAATTGCCATTACTATCACAACTTCACAGTGAGTCAAGAGGAGAGTGAAAAGGAAGTGAAGACATAAAATTTAGGTGACCTTCTAAAGGAGTTTAACCAAAAAGGGGAGAGGAGACGTAAGACAATAGCTAGTGGAGATAGAGAGACCAAGTGAGAACGTTTTGAAGATAGGAGAGACATAGGTATGTTTGTAGGTAGCAGGAAAGCAGGTAGTAAATAGGAGAGACTGAAGATAAGAGAGAGAACAGGAATGATAGAGGTGACAATCTGCTGAGGAAGAAGGATGTGCATGTGGAGAGCTCTTCCTTGGCAAGGAGAAGGGCCACCTCTTCATGTAAAAAAAGGGGTACAAAAACCTTTTTCCCAATGACACAAATTCTGGGTAGTTGGTCAATGGATTCAAACAGGTAGTTTTCAAAATAAGAGATGGAAACTGTCAACAAAAACAGAAAAATACTAAAAGTCCATAAAAGTTTACTAAAACATTCTTGAGATATGACCTCACATTCAAAATAACGGTAAAGATGTTTTTATCTTGATGATGCAGGTATTTCCCAAATTATGAGGATTACAACCCATCTATGCCCTCTTATTCTATCAGAAGAGAGAAATAGTCAATGCCATATAAATTGTGGGAAGACCAGCACATTGCTATATTGTTGGTGGGACTGTGGACTGATCTGTTATTTAAAATTATTTGGATTTATGTGAGAAAAGTTACTAATCTGCTCAAACCTTTTAATTCAGGAATACCAAGAACAGATTATCTTCAAAAGGTCATTGACTGAATCCCTTCTTATTACAGAACTATGATAATATTTTCTCATTCTCCCTAAGATTTAGGCTTGTTTCACATTAGAAGTTACCAATTTGGATCAAGGGACCTCTAAAATTTTCACAATCACTCATGATGTAAGGCAGTGATACTAGGTGCACAAACTATCCAACACAGAGTTACATAGTTACACTACCAATGATATACTCTACACATTTGCTGAGTAGGAGAAGATGTGGTAGATTCTCTCTTTTTTCTGTCTAATCTCCATGCAAGTATTACAGTAGTTTGTTTTCTAATCATGGGCCAAATAAGGAGGCTAAATGTAGAACAATATCATAGTTATCATCTAGTACAGAGATTTCAGTATTTAGAGAGATTTTGAAATACATTATATATTAATCTTTTAAACACTATTTTAAAACATTTTATAGAAATATTGCTAAAATGTATTATCCTTTTGTTTCATTAATAAAATAATATGTGGAATATAATTTAATCTTGATTCGAGATTGCCATTAGCAAGTCCTTAGAGCTACAAATCCCTCCAGTGGCTGCCAAAATGCTGTTCTGTTTAATGTGTGTTTAATGTGGCACTGTGATTACTTTCAGGTGTTACTGAGAATCCCCTAGGTTATTCCTCCTTAAACTAAATGTTTCCAAGATTGGATGGTAATCTAACTAGTGTCTCTTTTCTCTCCTTCCTCATGGCTTTTATAGGCATCATCACTCAAGGAAAGTACTTCTTTCTTCAGGTCAGCAAACCAATGAATCACATTGCATTTCATTGTAATAATCTTTGGGTTTGAAAGTTCTCTCAGCTATTCCTGTCACTGTTTATAATTGGAAGTTTTCCTAGGTCAATAGTTATTCGAACTAGCTTAGTGTATATGATCTTAGTACTAGGTAAATTATTTCTAGGAGAGGTTTTATAATTACCTTTCTGACCGTAGAATGCAACATCTTATTTTCTCACTCATATATAATTTTCTGATTTGATAAAAGTTTTAAAACACTTGATTTTATCTAGCTAGAAAAATGTACTTCATAATACCTCAAATTTTATTTGTATTAATTACACACCAATGAGATAACATATGTAAAGTGCTTTGAAAACCTTTAAAGTACTATATAAATTGTTGTTCTTCATTTTCAAAGAACACCAATAATATTATGATGCTTAGGTAAAATAATAGATGATGGGTGATATCTTGACTTGCATGTGAATTTTATTTAAGTAAGGCAGAGTCGTGCAAAGTTGTCAGCCTCATTCTCTCTTCACAAAAGCCAAGATGATTGGCTATAGACCAGGATGTAATGGATAGCATTGACATTTTCAATATCTGACTAAACTTTAAGCCCTCTACAGGGTCTATAACAATCACCTTCATGGCCATTGGAATCAATTTTTTCAACTGTTCATTCTGCCAAGGGAAGTCTTCACATGCTTGAGGTAGATATTCCCTTAACTCACCAATGGGTTTGAGTTCTATTGGTTACCCTCAGCCCAGTTTAGCCTGTCTGCCAAGATTGTTTTACCTAAGTATGGTTGCTATGCATGCTACACCTTCTTGGAACCAAAGGTGAGAGGTGGGTGACAGGTAGACACCAAAGGTGGATGAATAGCCCTGGAAAGGGCTTAACAAGACCTCACAGCATAGGTGTTAGTCTTCTCTGAATGCCCCATACACCACCCTATATAAGTACTAGCTA
Source organism: Petaurus breviceps papuanus (assembly GCF_028583685.1). Taxonomy (NCBI): domain Eukaryota; kingdom Metazoa; phylum Chordata; class Mammalia; order Diprotodontia; family Petauridae; genus Petaurus; species Petaurus breviceps. The sequence continues at coordinate 47,952,959 of NW_027186296.1, forward strand.
CTATTCAACACCAAAGGAAAGAAATTTTTTTTATGTTGTAAAAATTTAGCAATTATTTATTAAAGACCCTAGAATTTCAAAGTTAAAAGTGATAGTACATAGTATTAAGATTTCATTACTGTACTTTGAACTTACCTTGAATATGATTTTTGTCTACTTTGTAGAACCACATTTTCTGTTTTATTCAGTCCTGTAGTAACATAGTTTGCCATTAGTATTAAAAATCTTATATTTTGATGGAAGTATAATACAAAACAGTGTTTTCTGTGCAGTAGACTCACAATAAATTTGAATAATATACTTAGTCAATAAATTCCTTGGTCTGAAAGAAGAGAAGTTCCTAAACAACAACAGAAACTAAATATTTCTGTTATAGTACCAAAAGGCATGTGAAAGGAAAATAGATAAACTTGGTAGCACAAAAATATTATGTCTTATAAACATTTTTATATTTATTTATTGTGGCATATATTATATAATATAAATAAATATATAAATAAAATACTATAATAAATATAAAATAAATATATTTTATATAAATATAAAAATATATTTATTGTGGCATCAATGAGTATATGAAAGGAGAATAGATAGATTCAGAAGATGACAGTGAAGTCAAAACAGCTACAAGCAAAGCCTCAGAGGAAAAAAAATGTGAAGTGAACACAAGCACAACAAGAATTCATGGAAGAGCTAAAAAATTTTTTTCAATATCAAAAAAGTGTTGTAAAGGAAAATTAGGTAAAGAAACGAGAATTAAATAAGAAAATTATGAAAAGACAATTAGCAGCTTGGTAAAAGATGCACAAAATGGTGTGCTCTACTGCTGACCTTCAATCTCCTCCAGAGTCACTGCCCATTACTGACGAGTCATGGCATCGTGAAATTTCTTTGTCAGAAGCAATAGGAAGATGAATGCAGACAAGAAGTGTCTGGGGGAGTGCATCACTATGACCAATGGGGCCAAGATGCCTGCCAACACTTAAGTTGTATGTGGAGCCCCTGCTATCTACCTTGACTTTGTTCATCAGAAATTGGATGCAAAAATTGGTGTAGCTGGTCAGAACTGCTACAAAGTGGCCAAGGGTGCATTTACTGGGGAGATCAGCCATACCATGATTAAGGACTGTGGGGCCAACTAGGTGATCCTAGGGCATTCTGAAAGGAGACATATCTTTGGGGAGTCAGACGAGCTCATTGGGCAGAAGTTAGCCCATGTTTTGTCAGAAGGCCTAGGAGTGATTGCCTGTATTGGTGAGAAGTTGGATGAAAGGAAAGCCTGAATCACTGAGAAGGGTGTTTTTGACCAGACCAAGGCCATTGCAGATAAGATGAAGGACTGGTGCAAAGTCGTCCTAGCCTATGAACTAGTCTGGGCTATTGATCCTGGTAAGACAGCTACACCCAAGTACACCCAGGAGGTACATGAGAAGCTTCAATGCTGGCTTAAGACACACGTCTCAGAACCTGTATCACAATCTACCAGAATCATTTATGGAGACTCTGTGACTGGGGCCAACTGTAAAGATCTGGCCTGCCAGCCTGATGTGGATAGCTTCCTGGTGGGTAGAACTTAAGCCTGAATTCCTAGACATCATCCAAGCCAAAAACTGAGCCCTTCATGTGGCCCTCTGACTCCCTTACATGCTGAGCTGGGACAAGGCTACACAAGTCTGATTTACTCCTCCCCCTCCCATGTGACTGTGATGCTGATTCCCCTTCTCTCATGGTTCAATTCAAGCTACACCTTCCTCCATCATGTAGGTTGTATGCCTCAGTTCTTAGCTTTTTAGCCCTTCCTCCAATGGACCAGGCCTTTCTCCATTTATTGTAAATTTGAAGCAAAGAAAAAAAAAAAGGATGCACAAAATTACTGAACAGCACCTTAAAAAAACCGAATTGGCTCAATTTTTACAAAGTGGTCCAAAAATTCACTTATGAAAATAACTCCTCAAAAGGCAGATTGTCAAATGGAAAAAAAGGAACAAAAGCTCTTTGTGACATCTTTTGATGTTTTCTTGTCAAAGATACTGTATATTTGCCATTTTCTTCTCTCACTTGTTTTACAGATGAGAAAATTTAGGCCAAAAGAGTTAAGTGACCTGGATTTGATCGAGGTCTTCCTAACTTCAGGTGGAGCACTCTAACCATGGCATTACCTAGCTATCTTCACTGGCCATGGTTCTCTTTGAAAATGAAGGACAAACACAAGCTGAACTAGTAATCTAATGTTTGATAAACCCAAAGATCCAAGTTTTTGGATCTCACCATTTGATAAAAATTGTTGGGAAAACTGAAAAGTCATTTGAAAGAAGCTAGGTATAGAACAACATATCACAACGTATGACAAGATAAAGTTAAAATGGACAAATGACTTAGACATAAAAGATGCTATCACTAGTAAATTAGGGAAGCACAGAAAAGTGTGCCTGTCAAATATACAGATAAGGGAAAAGTTTATGACCAAACAAAAGACAGAAAGGATTAGAAGAAGGTAAATGGAAAATTTGATTACACTAAATTTTAAAAGTTTTGCATAAATAAACATAATGCCACCAAAATTAAAAAGAAAGCAGGAAACTGGAGAAAATTTTTGCAGCAAATTTCCCTGATAATGATCTCATTTCTCAAATATACAGGGAACTGAGTCAAATTAATAAAAAAAAATACAAGCCATTCTCCAATTGATAAGTGGTCAAAGGATATAAACAGTTTTCAGAAGAAGAAATCAAAGCTATCAAGTCACATTTAAATATGTTCTAAATCACTAGTGATTAGAGAAATGTAAATTAAAATAACTCTGAAATACCACTTCATTCCTCTCATATTGGCTAATGTGACAAGAAAAAGGAAAATGAGAAATGCAAGAGGGTATGTAGAAAAGTAGGCACATTAATGCACTGCTGGTAGAATTGTAAACTGATCTAACCATTCTGGAGAACAAATACTTCAAGGACTATCAAATGGGGTATTCTCTTTGACCCAGCAATATTAGTCTTAAGTCTATATCCCAACGATATCAAAGAAGAGGGAAAAGGACATATATGTACAAAAAATATTTATAGCACCTCTTTTTGCAGTGGCAAAGAATTGGAAAATAAGGGAATACCCATCAACTGGGAAATGGCTGAACAAATTGTGGTATTATGATTATGATGGAATACTATTGTACAATAAGAAATTACAAGCAGGATGGTTTGAAAGGAATCTGGAAAAACTTATATAAACTGATGCAAGGAGAACACTGTAAACACTAACTATGATATTGTAAAGATCATGATATGAAAGACTTAACTATTTGGATCCAAACAATGATCCAAGACAATTCCAAAGGACCCATGATGAAAAATGCTATCCACCTACAGAGAGAGACCTGAGGAACTTTGAGTACAGATTGAAGAATACTTTTCTTACTTGCTTTATTTTTCTTGGTGTGTGTGTGTGTGTTTGTGTTTTCTTTTGCAACATGGCCAATATGGAAGTATGTTATACATGACTTGACATATATAATCAATATCATATTACTTGCCCTCTCAAGTGGTTGGGGGAGGGGTGAGAGGAATGGAAAGATTTTAAATTCAAATTAAAAAAATTAAAGTTAAAAAGGTTTACATGCAATTGAGATAAATTTAACAAAACAAATAAAAAATACAGTAGGATGCTTTACAAATCTTGAAGTACTACATAAATGTAAAATATTATCATTTTTTATTTTGTTGTTTACATTCAAAATTGGAGAAAATACTAAACTGAAGTTCAAAGTTAGTGAAAATAAAGATATAATTTTCCCATTTAAGTTCTTAGACTCCCTGGAATTTTTCCATAGAATTCTTAGGATTAAGAATCCATGTATTAGTCACTTAACGCTGATTGCCTCACCTCCCCCCTCCAAAAAACAAAAAGAATCCATGTATTAAGTACTAATGTGCTAGGTGCTAGAGAAGATATAAAAATCAGATTAGATATGGAGTTTTCCTCTTGATGTTTTCATTGCAGTAGGGGGAAAAGACAAATTCATGACATCACGTGATAAATACACCAAAAAGTAGAAAAACAAAGCTATATGAAATCCAAGGACAGTCTTCACCAATATGCTTGTCATTTTCAACCCCATTATTGCATTTTATATTAATTTAAAGTCAAATAATATATCACAAACAAAAGTGAGAAGGGATGCTTTTGTAAAACAAAAGCCACTTACTGGTCAATTACAACTGAAAAAGATTTCCTTTTTTTATTTTTTGCTAAACCAATATTGATTCTGAATTGTTATTTTTTACTATTTCATCAGTACTAAAGTGGTATAAAATAGTTCAACCTACTCTTAGTATGCTACTCAAGGCAAAATAATACAATACCCAATCCTTTAAATCTTATTGAAATAGGATTACCATCTCCTCCTTCCTGCTAAAAAAAAAATAGAGTAGCAGATACAAAGTATGTTCATATTTTTTAAAGGAATTAAAACAAATCTTAAAGAAAATCACCAAAGTTTTGTGGAATAAGCATGAGATTGAAAATTAGAATATTCACTGTCTTGTTCTGGTTCTCACAAAAACTAACACTAAAAGGAAAAAAAAAACTGCAGCATGACTATGAATGAATAATGTCACCTCTGTGCACATTTTACCATATATAAAAAAGGAATTCGACAATATCATCTCTAAAGTCTCTTAAAAATCTAAAATGTTATGCTTCTTTGCAATATTTCTTAATACAATTATGTGAAAAGTGAAAAGAAGTCTGTGTTTACCGACTCTAAATTATCAAGTTAAAGAAATATCTGGTTTAATATTTTTTAAAGATTTATTAGTGGTATAACATCCTGAGACTTCCAGAGCATCTAGTGAATTTGTTTAAACTTGGCTATATATTTCTTTGAATACCACAATGTTGGGATGACTTTCCTCTGGAATCAATGGAAGTCTTGAGGCAAGGCTGAACTGTGTAAATAAAACTTCAACAACTCTGTAGGGATATTCTGAGGTTATAAGAACTCATGCTGTTCACACTGTCTTAGTTTTCCTCTAATGTAGCATTTGACAAGTATAGGTTTCGAAGACCATATAAGAATCTAGTCTCATTATATTCTCATGGGAATAACATAATCAAAGACAGGTTAGAAAGGTCAAGTGAAAGGGCATTTTATACCCAATGCACTCCAAAAAAGTGATTTTCTATTAATAAACAATTACTGGATTTCTTAGAAGACCACTCTGTCAAAATTCCGTAAACTTTATTGTAAGAAATAATGCTTCTGAATTAATCAAAGTGAAGCACTTATAAATAAGTCAGATATATTCATAAAAAGTATAATACATAATTATATCAGAAAAAATAAAAAATATGAACACTTGTGATGATGTGTGCTTTAAAACTAAATTTCTTTGTTTCACTGGAAATTTTTACATTCTACAGAACACAAGAAATGAGCAGGAAGAGAAACATTAAATGAAAAATTTTCAGATAGATATGGTGTTTTATTAAACAAACTAAACACAAATTTTATGCAACTTTCACCATCTAGGATGGCTCTATAAAAATATTCTCAATGGTCTCAAATCTCATAATGCCCTTTATTTACTGAACACTACTCAGATAATTCAATAAAATTTGCTTCCCAGTTTTCCTAAAACCATAACTAATAAAAATGGATTTAGGTAGACAAAAGAATTTAGGAATAGTTAAGCTTACTAAAATTTATTTTGCATGTACTGAAAACTAATGAGAACTTTGCTCAAATGAAGACTTGTTGATTTCTTAGTCTTGGGGGGAGATGATTCAGTACTGCAATTTTCTTTGGGGTTTCTAAATATTTTTTTGAGAGTAGGTCTCCCTGTAACATAAAATCTAGAAGCACAGCAGAAATTCAAGGGCCTAAACAAAAAAACATGCAGCTTTAACTTGTGCCATTTTCTATTTCTAAGTCAATTTTCCCCTTCTTTGGCAGCCTGTTTACCCTCCAGCGGGAGTGTGGTCACCATACTAGTGCAAAACTTAGTACAAATACCTAATTGGCTTCAGTCCTACACCAACTAAGAATTCCCTAATCAAGTGATCCACTTCAGTCTTCCATCAAATTTCTAAAAATGTCATGTGAGCTTCCCCCTCTTTTATCTACAATTCCTTTTTTTAATGAATGATAATGATTAAGCTAATAACTTGCCAACTAGTTAAAACCTCATGATATTTCTAACTTAACCAAATAACAGAAATGTTGCTATCTAGAAAGTCTCCAGAACTTTCAGTCCAATCTAGATAGATAAAAATTGAAAAGAAAATTATTTAATTCACTTTCAAGGAATCATAAAGGCATATGGAAGTATACAAATAGTTAATATTTAATCCTTTCATAGTATTCATAGCATTATTATGAAATCATATTATGTAGTTTTATATATTTAAAGTTGCTTAAAAGACCATTTATTTGAAAAATTATAAATTTGACTACTGTACTACAACTAAAGCTTTATTTTAAAATATCTACATTTTTAAAGACTCCACTCTTAAATTATGGTCCCTGTAGCTATGAAGGAATAATTTCTTATGATGGTTAAGAACTGCACTGTCTGTTTACTAAATATATTGCTAAATTTTTACTATGAAAATTTCATGAACCAACAGTGTAATATGGGCAACTTTATAACATAAATCAATGAGTTTTTATTAAGTACTTACTATAAACCAGGCCCTGTGCTAGTTATTGAAGATACGAGTACAAAAAAAAATGAAATAAATTTCATTCAGATGGTGCTTACATTCTAATGGAGGAGACAAATTCATATAAAATATAAACAGCATATATATAAAGTGAATAAATACTAATATATAATAAATCAATTAAATACAAGAAATTATTTGAGGAAGGGCATTAGGAATTAGGGGTACCAGGAAGGGTTTCGTGAAGAAAATGGTGCTTCATTTGTTCTTTAAAGTAAAAGAGGAAGTCTGCAATGTAACGGTAAGAAGGAAGTGCATCCCAGGCATATGAAAAGGTATGGGGATGGAGTGTCATGTGTGAAAAAAAAAGAGGGAAGGCTGGTTTGGCTGGATCATAGAGGATGGGAAGGGGAATAATGTCCTTTGAGGCTGGAAAGATAAGTTGAGGCCAGATGGTGAAAAATATTGAAAGCTAAAAATAGGAGTTTATATTTTATTCTATGTGTAATAGAAATCCACTGGAGGTGACAGAATAAGAAAATCACATGGTCAGACCTATATTTAAAGAAAATTATTCTTGAATGTATAATGAACTATAATAGAGAGAGGCTTGAGATACATATATAAATTAGGAGACTCTTACAATAACCTAGGCTAGAGGTAATTAGGAAGAGAAATAAGTTGAGAGCTATGTGAATGGAGAAAAGGTGTTAAATGGGAAAGGCTAAAATATTGAAATAGGAAAATATGGCAACTGATTAGATAGTAGAAGTGAGAGAGAATAAAGAAATAAGAATACCATATGTACTAATGAGGTTACCAAGAAGGGGATAAGCTACAGAGGGAGAAGAAAAGAGGGTCTTAGGAATATCGTATAAATGATAAGCCAACAAAGGACACTAAGGAAGAGACATCAGACAGGCAGGAGAACCAAGGGAGAGTCATATCAGAAAGGAGAGAGTATCAGGAGGACAATGTATTTGACAGTGTCAAATACAGTAGAGAGGTCAAAAAGAATGAAAAGACCATCATATGTGACAATTAAAAGAAATCATTCTTAACTTTGGAGGGAGTAGTTTCCATTGAATGATGAGCTTGGAAGATAGGTTGCAAAGGATTGAGGAAAAGAAGTAGAGACAGTGAGTGTAACTAGCTTCTTCTAGGAGGTGTAGAAAAGGAGATGTAGAATGATTACAGGAGATGGTGGGTCTAATGAAGATTTTTTTTAAAGTATGGGGATATCTGGCAAAGTTCAGAGGTGTGTCAAATTTGGATACAATGATTCAAGAGTATCTGTAGGCGAGGCTCCTACTTCCCTATTCAGTCTAATATTAAGTACCTTTTCTTGGTACATCTTATGTAGCTCTTCAGTCGGAATACCATATATTCTTCTAAAATCTACCCCTGCTCTCAATAGAACAGTAAAAAATTCTCTTCTTGTCGATCTATTCTGGGTTTGAATCCACTGGATATTTACTCTTCTTTCTCCAGGAAATTTATCTTTTCTGCATTCCCCTAAATCACTTAACTGTGAAATCTTATCCAGCACCTCTGAAAGAGGGTGCCCTATTTCTCCAATTAGTAGAATCAGAATCAGGTGCTTATAAGCAGGAGGAGCCATCTTCACTATGATATTTCTATGAGGAATTGCTAAGGGTATATTGTGATATGCATTTGCATCTCCAATCATGATAGCAGTTTTCATTACCTCCTCCTTTAGCTTTTTCATACAGTCTCTAAGTGAGTACCAGGGTCTATCTACACCAGGCCACACAGTCAGTAGGATATTGCTTATTGCATCCCTCTGCAGCTAAAGCTAACAGATTAGTTGTGTTGTTACCTCCTTGCACATGGTAATCCCTAAAGGGTTGGAGTACAAAAGGATTCTGACTAATGCCTATGATTTTTTTTTTTTAAGCAATCGGGGTTAAGTAACTTGCTCAAGGTTACACGACCAGTTATTTCTGGGTGTGGTGCTGAGTGTCTGAGCCCGGGATTCGATCTCCAGGTCGTCCCAACACTGGAGCCGGTGCTCTTACTCGCTGAGCCACCTGGCCGCCCCAATGCCTATGATTTTTAAGCAATCCGCACTATCTATTGATACTCCTCTGGCTTCTTCATCACTGATTCTCACCATCCAAGACATAAAGACTCTCACATTCTTTGGGTGAATAGACTTAATATATCAGTAACCTCTTGTTTAGTAAAATCCTCAATTATCTCCCTGAACTCCATTTGGTGCTGGTGGTTCTCCTGCTTTCTTCTTAGTATGGGGCAAACTTCTGCATTAGAAGACTCCTCATTTAACTTTGTTCCATTCTTCTTTCACACATTCTCCTGAAAGTTGTCAGGGCAACTATGTCCAGCCTGTACAAAAGCTGTATGCACATTCCTTCTGTTAGTTTTTTGTTTCTTTTTAGCTAAATGAACAGTAGCTTGTTCTTCTACCACCTGAGACCTTCCAGCTTGCTCTTCTAAAGGAGAGTGTGAATGCCATCGTACATAAAAATTCTCATGCGAATCAGCCAACTCCCTTGCCATTTGAGTTTTCTCCTTCAGCAGCATATCTCTACTTTTACACATAAGATGATAACTTGTTAGCAAGGCCCAGCCTCTCCTGCATACCCCTGCCAGTTCTTTCCCTGGTTCTCTTGGTATTTCTTGCAAATATCTTTCCAAATCTCTGGATTGTCCCTTCTGTAGCCTCGGTTCCCAGTTTTCACAGAGCCCTGTGCGTTTAGCCTATTCTCTTGCTAGGGAGGAATAAGGGAAACCTTCCATCCTTGGATAGCCATTTCTCACTCTAAAGACCTCCTGCCTCCAAATAGAGGTCTGATATTTTGTGATCCCACCCTCATTGCCAAATATAAGATCAATGTTATATTCACAGTACCCATAGCAGCTATGAATATGCTAGTGTAGTTGTGAACCACAAAATGTAATAGACTCTCCACAAGGAGAACAGAATCAAAGCATTTATTCAAATACCAGAAAGCTGAATCCCAAAACCAGAAAGCCAAATTCATCATAGAAACCATGAAGTAGGTATACATAACCAGTTCAGTGAATATCAATATTCCCAAGCCTTCCCTCCATCAGGCTTTCAAAACAAAATGGACTCCCTTAAGCAAGAATGCCCCTCTCTAACTCACGCTAGCTGCTCAGCCTCTGTGCTGCTTGCTCCCAGCAGTTTTGGCTCTCTCTCAGGCTCCTTCCTGTTCCACCCTTCCTGTTCTACCCTTTCAGCAAGCTCCTCCCCTCATGGGATCCATGTGTTTACATATGGCCTATTAAGGGGCAGGGAAGATTTTCAAATCTCCATTACCATTACAGTTTTGGAGTCAGAAAGTCCTGAGTTCAAATCCAGCCTCAGACACTTCTTAGCTGTGTGACTGTAGGCAAGTCACATAACCTCTATTTACCTCCATTTCCTCATGTATAAAATGGGAAAGATAACAGCATTTACCCCTCAGGGTTGTTGTGAGAATCAAATGAGATAATAAGTGTAAAGTACTTAACACATATTAAGAACTATTTAAATGTTATTAAGTACACATGCAGAAAAGTTGACTTTATTAAAATAAGTACCTAACCTTATATACTTACTTAAAAATTAAAAAAGAATTAAAGAAATAGATAATTTTTAGTATGATAAAGATGATCTTCAGACATGTAAATGTAGTTCATTAGTTTATCTGGTGGTTAATCAACCAGAATTTTCTATTACTAGGCACTACTATGATTCTATAGTATATATTTGTTACTTTTAGGCATGGCAAGATGCTGAATTACCTTAGGAATCAATGAAATATTAATTTATGTTCCATACATCTATGGCATTAAGTTTACAGAATTCTAATTATCAGAAAACTAGTAATCCATGTATAGTACACATAATAACCAAAGTATTTGATCAAGACATTTCCTGATCCTAATAAATAGAAGAAAATTTACTTCCGTTCTTTTTTTTTGAGTAGGAAGATGATAAAATCATTACAATTATTTTCATTTAAGGTTTTGAGGAAGATGGCATGTGAAAAGTAAATGTTGTTTTATTAGCTGCTTCCTAGGCCCTAATCACATATTAAAAATGTGCTTCTCAAACTTCAATGGTCTGTTCAATTCAACTGTGTGTAATTATCTAAGTCCTTTATAGCTCTCCCAGTTTTTCTTTCCCTTTTACATTTGCCTAAAAGCAAATTACCCAAATCAATAAGGTAATTATTCTGAAAATTCCATATAGACATATTAGGAATTTCTACACAAGCTAAAATAGTTACTTCTTTATTTTCCTTAATGTTCTTTGCCTGCTTATTAGTTAAAACTTATAGAAATTTTTCAGCATTTTAACCTTTCACTGTCAAAAATCCAATAATATTTTTATTATTATAGGAACAACCCCATAAATTTTCCTTGACTTAGCTTACTCAAAATAATAACCTGTTACTTTTGTTAAGCATATTTTTTCATTTGCAAAAAGAAATGATATATCACTTTAGTGTTTTTTCTAAATGGGGAAAAAACTTGCAACTGGTAACATTACCCTGAATTCCGTCAATTTCCAACAGGATAATAATGATTCCTGTTAATTATGCAAATTGGCAAACAGTAAGTTGGACTACATTGGGAGTCAGAGTATTTTGGTAAACATGATGTCTTCTAGCAAGTAAGCATTTAATAATTATTTATTGAATTGAATTAAATCCTGCCAAATGAGGAAATGGCATTGAGTGTAAGCAAGTATTGCTATAAAACATAATTGTTTTATTATAGAATTTGTAAAAATAAGTGAGTAAAGAATAGAGCAACTTCAATGCTACTTTATATTTATGATAATTAATGTTAATAATGAAAAACAACTTTCCATTTTTATAGCTCCTTCTTGCGGTGAACTCAAAACACTCGACATAGATGGGAACAGAGAAATGAAAAGTATTACCATCCCTATTTTTCATCTGGGAAAACTAGGAAGCTATGCAAATTGCCATCCACCTAAAACTAACTTTGTTACAGAAACCTGAATTCAGGCATATTGCCTCACATTCATCTATTTTTCCATCTCTTCAATAGTGATTTATTTGCATGGCTCATTTTTTTCCCCTCACAAAACTCCTTTTGTTAGAGGCAGAGAATACCATGATGATTCAAACAAGGGAAACTGTAAATAAATCAATCCTTATTACATTGAATTTATATGCTTTTATTCATAATTAAAAACATGAATATTAGGTTCAATCATTTTCAAAGAGTGATCTTTATCCTGTATTACAAACAAAAGTAAGGCTTGGAAAATATATCATTCAAGTAACTGTTGGTACTGATGTTTTGTACTGGTCTAGTAACTAGAGGAGTTTGGAAGGTAAGCATAAATTATCATATTTATTTCTATTTCATGTGCTGTTCAATAGAATTATTTGAGGCAAGGAAATTTTCATCTTCTCCCATCGTACTTTCAGAATGCTTGGAGGGGAGGGGCAAGAAGGGAAGGAAGAACAGAGAAGTAGGGTCTTTGAAGGAACTTGGCATGAGGGCATGATTTTGAAGTCCAGAGAATGTTATGAATAAGGCCAGAAGGGTAAGGAAAGATAGTAGCCTGAACCTCTGCACAAAATGGAGTCTTCAGGAGGAACTCACCAATGAGAAAAGGGAAGGCCTTGGAGAGAAATATTCTAAGATAAATTGGCTTCAGGAATGGTAGGATATTCCAGGACAAGGAGCCACCAGGCACTCAGGGAAGTTTAAGGTTGAGAAAGGAAGAGAGGCATGATTTTGAACTCTGCAGAAAGTCAGGAAGAAGCCTGTATCTGAAGATTCTACTGGGCCAATGAACTTGCTTTTAAGTTACAAACAGTATTTATACCTTTATCACTAGCCAGCTCATCTGCATATAAAAACAAAAGGAGTCCAGAAAGTATAACACATTGAATTTGGGGTGATTGCCATGGACGAAGTATAGTACTTTATTGAGGAAACTAGTTTTGAACCTGAAAGGATGGTTAAACAGGAAAGGCCAGACATCTGATACCTCTGCTTGGAGAGGATCTGAATCAATCAGCCAATAAATATGTTTTAAGCACTTACTATGTGCCAGACATTGTCCTATGAGCTGGGGATACAAAAAGAGGCAGATAGGCCCTGTCCCCAGCAAGAAGAAATTTCTGCTAATCCTAAAGTTTTTTTGCTTTCTCTGACAGAGTAGAGCAGCACTCCAGCTGAAAAGATCATTGTGTTCCTCAACCCTGAAGAGAAAGTAGTGCCACCTTGCTGAGCCAGTGATGGAAGGTGGTAAAAGACTGCAGCTACCCTTCAAAAAGCAAGCCTAATAAGACAAGTTGATCAGTCCAGGCAGCAGAGTCATGGTGCTCTGAGAAGAGCCCAGTGACATGCCTTAGGCAGTTCAACAACAATACAGTGGCCAACTGACCTGTCCAACCAATCCTAGCAGCAAAGAGGCCTAACAATCAACCTACCCACTCTAGCCAGGAGTAATTCACCTCCGGGGTAATGCTACTCAGTAGCTGAGTGACATGTTTCATTCTCTATAAAAATAAATTCGACCTATCCAGCTTTGTGCTTTGCAAGAAGCCAGTTTACCTGAGCAAGCCGTCCCTCACCAATACTACTGCACCTTGAAGCAAACTTTACAAGGGCCCTGTGGAAAAGAAAGGAAATTGGGGCTCTGAGGGTTGCTTTTCTATAACATTTAGTTAAATCCTTTTATAGAAAATCAGTAGGGAAAAAGCATCTACTTTTCTAAAGACCCAAATTGAAGAAATAATTAGAAATATAGGACTCATTTGAAAGCTGAGAAAGTCTAGAGTTGATCAGATTTTAAGTTGGTAGAGAGATTGGGATCCTATTTTATAAGTTATTCCATATTGCCCCAGCTAATTACAACTATTTATGACCAAACAAATCAACAATCCCATATAGATATTGAAACTCGAGTTCTTGCCAAGTATAAATCCTTACTTCAAAGTCATATTGGAATGCTTTACCTTTTGGACAAGAAATTTTAAAATGTTTATAAACCTCATAAGTCATCAGTTGGCAAATATACATTTTTCCCAAAAGGAGGTGTCATTTTCATACACCCAGAAAATAATGACAAAAGTAATATGAGTCCCTGCCTTTTTGACACATAAGCCAATTTTAGATCTCAGGTTAATTACGCTTCCTGAGATCTAATATCCTTGACAATACAATATTAACACCAGTCATTTGATTAACTACATACTGAAACATATTTATTTAACTTCATTTTGCACCTAAAAATCAATCAATAACCACTTATTACTTAGAAATTGCCTCTGTTTCTTCTATAGTCAAAATTATGTGTTTCTTACATGTATTATTCTTTCACATTTATCAATGCAACCTAAGTAATAATGATTATAAAATACCTCCCTCAGGACTATGTTATTAATATCGTAGTCTTTCCTTTCATTTTATATGATCTCTAATGTTAAAACAGATGCCTTTGTTTTTACATTTTAACCTGTTTTGGCTTTTTCTTGGCTAATTTTTACTAATGGCTAATATAATCATTTCAAATTGTCATGCTTTTAATTCAATTCTTTCCTGTAGTGATTTTTTCCAGACTGAACTCTTCTAATACTTCTTCTCATGTAAATTTTAAACTACGTTTATATTGCATAAAATGTGAAGTGTAATAATCAAATCGACCTACAGTATATTGATAGATAGCTCAAATTACCCAGTAACATACTTATATTGAAGCTTCCCAATAGTACAACTATAAAAGCTTTTAAAAATTTTCTCATCTAGTTAATTTGTTTCTTTAATTTTTCATTTTTCAAATGCTTTATTGACTTATGATTTACATCATTAATTTCTGCCAGATTCTCAGTTCCAAATTTTCTCCCCATATTTCCCCTATCCACCACCCCAAAACAGCACTCCCAAAGGATATCCCCTCCTCTAATCTGCTCTCTCCCATATCTTCTCCCATACCCACTTTGACTTTTCCGTTAGGGCATGGTAGATCTCTATACCCCAGTGCCTGTATATCTTATTTCCCAATTACATGTAAAATAGTATTAATAATAGTATATATTTAAACATTTGATTTTAAAACTTTGAATTCCAGATTCATTCCATTCCTCCCTTGTCACCCACCCTTACTGGGAAAATAAGCAATTCAGTATAGGTTGTACATGTGTAGCTAATGCAAAACATTACCACAGTAGATATATTGTAAAAGACTGACTATATTTCCCTCCCTCCTATCCCACCTCCCACTTGTTCTATTCTCTACTTTGATCCTATCACTTTTCAAAAGTGGGTGCTTCCAACTTCCCTCCCTGCCAGTCTGCCCTCCCTTCCATCATCCCCCCTTCTAATCCCCTTCCCCTCTACTCTCCTGTAGGGTATGAGATGCCCTATTTCGTGTGCATTTCATTCCCTCCCTGAGCCACATTCAATGAGAATAAGGTTGACCTATTCCCTTTTGCCTTCCTATTCTTCCCCTCCATTGTAACCGTTTTCCCTTCCCTCTTCTATATGAGACAGTTTACCCTATTCTGTCTCTCCCCATCTCCTCTCATTGTATTCCTCTCTCACCTCTTAATTTCACCTTTTAAGTATCATCCCTTCCTATTAAATTGGTCTTGTGTCCTCTATCTATGTATACCTGTAAACATATATACACACATTCACATATGTATTCATAGGCCCATATATCCTCCTAGATAGACATACATACATATATATATATGTATATATACACATATATATGTATATATTTCCATTCCCTTCAACTAATTTCATACTGAGAAAAGCTTCCTCAGTTACAATTAGCATTTTTCCATGTAGGAATGTTAATAGTTCAACTCTGATAAGTTCCTTATGATTTCTTTTCCCTGTTTACCTTCTCATGCTTCTCTTGCTTCTTGTATCTGAATGTCAATTTTTCTATTCAACTCTGGTTTTTTCATCAAGAATGCTTGAAAGTCCTCTATTCCACTGAATGACCATATTTTCCACTGAAACATGACACTCAGTTTTGCTAGGGAGGTGATCTCGGTTTTAATCCCAGCTCCTTTGTCCTCCAGAATATCATATTCCAAGACCTTCAATACCCCAGTGTAGAAACTGCCAGATCCTGGGTTATCCTGATTGTGTTTCCACAATATTCAAATTGTTTCTTCCTGGCTGCTTGTAATATTCTCTCCTTGATCTGGGAATTTCAGAACCTGGCTATGATATTCCTAGGAGTTTTCTTTTTGGGATATTTTTCAGGAGGTGAGTGGCAGATTCTTTCAAACTCCATTTTTCCCTCTGCCTCTAAAAGATTAGGGCAGTTTTCCTTGAGAATTTCCTGGATGATGATTTCTAGGTTCTTTCTTTGATCATGGCTTTCAAGTAGTCCAATAATTTTTTGTCTGTCCTGGATCTATTTTCCAGGTCAGTGGTTTTCCCATGAGATATTTCACATTGCCTTCTATTCTTTCATTTCTTTGGATCTATATAACAACATCTTGATCTCTCATAAAGTCACTAGCTTCTATTTGTTGCAATCTAATTCTGAAGGAATGAGTCTCCTTGTGAGCTTTTGAGATTCTTTTTTCCATCTGGCAAATTTGCTTTTTAAGGCATTCTTCTCCTCATTGCCTTTTTGAGCCTCTTTTGCCATTTGAGTTAGTCTATTTTTAAGATATTTTTAAAAGATATTTAAGTTATTTTCCTCAGTCATGCTGTTGATTCTCATTTCATAATTTTCTTGCATCATTCTCATTTCTCTTCCCAATTTTTCCTACACTTCTCTTATCTGCTTCTTAAGGTCCTCTATGGCCTGTAACCAGCTCATATTTTTCTTGGAAGCTTTTGGTGTAGGAGTTCTAACTTCACTGTCTCCCTCCTGTTCCATGCTTTGATCCTTTTTGTCCCCAAAATAGGAGTCTAATGTTGGATTCTTCTGTTTGCTTTGCTTCCTTTGCCTGGTCATGTCACCATTCAGTCACTTGACACCTGGGCTTATTGCCACAGTAGGACTCTTCCACCAGACAGGGGAGCTTCATTTCAAATGCTGGGGTTTTCTCAGCTGCTGGAGGTATTAGTTGGGTGCCCTCTCTGAAGCCTCCACATGCTCTGGCAAGCTGATCACACTCCCCAGGACCTCCACCCTAGACTGCAATCCAGATCCAGTGAGGTTAAAAGCAAGACAGATTACCCCTCAGACTGGTGCTTGTTCCCCCTACACTCTGCAGGCCAGGAGCTGAAGCTTCCATGTGGCAGTGGCTGCACCACAGCCCTCAGTGGCTTCTCGCCCCAGGGGCAAAAGCTGACACACTCCCAACTACTGGGTCCCAAAGTCCACACTGCACTGACTTCTTACTTTGTCCTTAGCATCTATGTGTTGATAATTCTGGAAACGGCCACAACTGCTGGTGATCTGGAGTCCCTCCAGCCAGGGGCTGGTGAGGCCTGATTTGGGGCTAAAACCTCTGGCTGTGTGGTTGGGGTGGGGCTGGAGTCAGTTCCCAGAGCGCTGCACTGGTCACTTGCTGCCGGCCTGCCAGGACATCCTCAGTGGGAGGTTAGCTTCGCTGTGTCATTTTGTGGGTTCTGTAGCTCCAAAGTTTGTTCAGAGTCCCCTTTTACATGAATTGGAGGTGGTGGGAGCTGGAGCTGCACGAAGATCCTGTTTCTACTCCACCATCTTAACTCTGCCCCCTAGTTAATTTCTAAAACACATACATTCCATACTGATATCACTGAGGAATGTCTATGATAGACCTTCCAGAACTCAGCCTGCTTATAATAAGTTTATCATTTTATGTAAAAAGCAATGTGAAGAAAAATTATTTTATGTTTAACATTACTATGGAAAGAAAATAATTTTATGTATGACAGTACTATTGATAACATGGAATAAAATGAAGTAAAACTTTTCCTCTTACAGTCTAAGTAGCTCTACACAATTTCCTTCACTAAAAGCATTATTTTGTACTTTTTCACCCCTCCCACATGTTCATTATCCCCCAGAATAAAGAGAAATAGAATAAAAACACATGGGAACAAATGTGTTCCTCTAGTTATCATTTGTAAGAAATATATTTTATAAATGTCATCAATTCAAATACTCTTGTTCCTTTGATTCAAACCTTATGCCAAGAACTTTTCACTTTCTCTTAGATTAAGTCATATGTGTAAGCATGCTCACCTTTCATCTTGAGTCTCTATTCTTTTTTCTAGAAATTCTCTACTTCACCTTTCTTCAATAATTGATTTCATTGGCATTAATGACATTTCTGTCACTTAAAATACCTTTAAATCTATCCGTTGTCTATTTGCTCATGTTTTATCCTTTTTAAAATTCTATGACATTGCATTAATTTTCAAAATAGTAGTATTTTCACTGCTGATTTTAATAAATTCTTTTCCTTTAAATTTAATATTCAGTCTATATTTATATATGGAAATTGTTAAAATATAGAGATTAATAAAAATATAATAGTCAAAAATCTATTTTGATCAAAGTTATTATAAAAAAGTATCCATATCCTTGTGCCCTTGAATGGAAGGAATTAAAAATCATCTCTAGAAAACTGCTATTTAAAAAAGTAATACTGACATGTATATACAAAAAGTTCAAACAAGTGAAGGGTGAATACATATATGAATTCAATAACTAAATTCATTATTCCTTTATCATGGGGTAAGTTTTTGATTCACTAATCAAAAGTGATAGGAATTACAATTCTTTTATATTGGGTGGGAAATACATCAGTTCTAATCTGACCTTAAAATTTTTAACTGAAAAATACAGATCGATATTTTTTTCAAATTGTATATTCAAATTTCAATAAGGGGTAAAGGTAGTAAGCATAAAGTAGCTTTCATTGTCCTGGTTAATCTTATCAAAAACTTAGTGTCAGATATTATTTTTATTTTTTAAGTCAAAGTTTGTCTATCTTATTTTGGAATAGATAAAACAATCTCGATAAGAAAATACTTTATCCCCTTGTCAAGTAGAAAGGGATAGCAGATGAGGGTCAAATAGATTGAACATTCAAACATATGTGTTAAGGAAGAGAATCCTGCATTTCCAGCTTGAACCATATCATATCCCAAAGCAGCAAAAAGTACCTGAGAGGGAAAAAAAAAGGTGTGGAATCCAGCTAAAGCAGTTCTTTTATTTGTATTTATTTTTAAGTTTTTAACATTCATTTCCACAAGATTTTGAATTCCAGATTTTTCTCCCCATCTTTCACTTATACCCTAAGATGACAAGCATAATAAATACCCCTCCCCCCAGTCTGCCCTCTCTTCTATTCCCCTCATATCTCCCCTTCCGTCTTATTTTCTTGTAGGGCAAGATGGATTTCTATACCCCAGTGCCTGTATATCTTATTTCCTGGTTAGATGGAAAAACATTTTTTGTTCTTTTTTTTTAAACAAATTTTTATCATTTGTTTTTAAAACCTGGAGTTCCATATTGTCTCCTTTCTTCCCTCATCACCCACCCCCATTAAGAAGACAAGCAATTCAATATAGGTTATACATGTGTAGTCATGCAAAACATTTCCATAGTAGTCATATTGTGAAAGACTATATTTCCCTCTATCCTATTCCACCCCCATTTATTCTATTTTCTCCTTTCACCCTGTCCCTTTTCCAAAGTGTTTGCTTCTAACTACCCTCTCTCCTAATCTCCCCTCCCTTCAATCATCCACCACCCCCCCATTTTGTCCCCTTCACATCTACTTTCCTGTAGGGTAAGATACCCAATTGAGTGTGTATGTTATTCCCTCCTTAAGCCAAATATAATGAGAGTAAGGTTGACTCATTCCCTTTCACCTCCTTGCTCTTTGCCTCCATTGTAAGAGCTTTCTTTTGCCTCTTTTATGTGAGATAATTTACTGTATTCTCTCTCTCCCTTTCTCCTTCTCCCAATATATTCCTCTCTCATCTCTTAATTTTATTTTTAAGCTATCATTCCTTCATATTCAACTCACCCTGTGCCATCTGTCTATGGATACATATATACACATATACATATACATATGTGTGTATTCCCTTCAATTATCCTAATACTGAAAAAAGTCTCATGAGTTACAAATATTGCCTTTCCACGTAGGAATATAATCAGTTCAACTTTAATAAGTTCCTTATGATTTTTCTTTTTTGTTTACCTTTTCATTTTTCTCTTGATTTTTGTATTTGAAAGTCAAATTTTCTGCTCAGCTCTGGTCTTTCCATCAAGAATGCTTGAAAGTCCTCTATTTCATTGAATATCTGTATTTTCCCCTGAAGCATTATACTCAGTTTTTCTGGGTAGGTGATTCTTGGTTTTAATCCCAGCTCCTTTGACTTCCTGAATATTATATTCCAAGTCCTTTGATTCCTTAATGTAGAAGCTGTTAGATCTATTGCTATCTGGATCGTGTTTCCATGATGTTCAAATTTTTTCATTCTGACTCCTTGTAATATTTTCTCCTTGACCTGGGAATTCTGGAATTTGATTATAATATTCCTAGGAGCTTTCTTTTTGGGATCTTCTTCAAGAGGTGATTGGTGGTCTTTCAATTTCTATTTTGCCCTCTGGTTCTAGAATATCAATGCAATTTTCTTTGAGAATTTCTTGAAGGATGATTTCTAGGCCCTTTTTTTGATCATGGCCTTCAGGAAGTCCAATAATTTTTAAATTATCTCTCCTGGATCTATTTTCCAGGTCAGTTGTTTTTCCAATAAGATATTTCACATTGTTTTTTTTCTTCTTTTTTTCATTCTTTTAGATATGTTTTATCATATCTTAATTTCTTATAAAGTCATTAGTTTCCATTTGCTCCATTGTAATTTTGATGGAATTATTTTCTTCAGTGAGCACTTGGACTTCCTTTTCCAACTGGCCAATTCTGCTTTTTAAGGCATTCTTCTCCTCATTGGCTTTTTGGAACTTTCTTGCCATTTCAGTTAGTGTATTTTAAGGTGTTATTTTCTTCAGTATTTCCTTGGCTCTTCTTTAGCAAGCTGTTGACTTATTTTTCATGATTTTCTTGCATCACTCTCATTTCTCTTCGCAATTTTTTGTCTACTTCTGTTATTTTATTTTCAAAATCCTTTTTGAGTTCCTCCATGGCCTATGATCAACCCATATTTTTCTTGGAGGCTTTTAATGCAGAAGTTTTGACTTTGTTTTCTTCTGGTTCTATGTTTTGATCTTCTTTGTCACCAAAGAAATATTATATAGTCTGATTCCTTTTCCTCTGCTTGCTCATTTCCCCCAGCCAATTACTTGACTTTTGAACTCTTTACGATGGTAGAATTCTGCTTCCATAGTGGATAGTGTTGTGTCCCAAATTTATGGGGTTTTGTGCAGCTATTGTCAGAGCTACTTCTAGGAACCTGCCTCAGAACTGTGAGGAGGACTCCCTCTCCACAGCCACCACAAGCTCTGCCATGCCAGTGCTCCTCCTTACCCTAGGACCACCACCCAGGACTGTGACCCAGATCCAGGACAAAGCAAGAGAATCCTGCCTCAGCACCAGCAAAGAAATTCCTACCATTGCCCTCTGATCAAGCAGCTTGGTCCCCCCCCACCATCTGTGGGCTTGGAGCTCTGGAAGCAGCTGCCACTGTTGCTGCTGCTGTTGCTGTGGCTGCTGCCACAATCACTGCCACCTCTGCCACCCTGGGGGGCAGGGGCTGGACTGTACTCTTCTCTCAACCAGGTCCAACAGTGTTTCCCAACTTTTACTTTCTCTTTGGTATTTGTGGGTTGAGAAGTCTAGAAACCACCTAGAAGTCTAGATAGCTACCAGTCATTCAGTCCAACTGGTATGGTGTGGCCCACATGGTACTGCACTCTACTCCCAGCCCAATAGTATATCCCCTTCCTTTTGGCTTGCCAGGCTCTCTTTAGCTGGAGGTGTATTTCACTCTGTCATTTTGTGGGTTCTGTAACTCTAAAATTTGTTTACAGTCATTTTTATAGGGTATTTGGAGGTGATTGGAAGACAAGCTTGAGCAAGTTCCTGTTTTTGCTCCACCATCTAGTGGTAGATATTAAAGACTGCCTTTATGCTCAGTAACTTAGGTATTCATTTTCTCTCTTCTTTCTTATCTCTAAGAATGGAAATAGCTTAATATCATGCATTGGGAGACTGAAAGTCAGGCTTTCCCAGTTTTAGCCTTCCAAAAGGAGGGGAAATGAGACAGCCCTAGGGTAGATGACAAGGCAAGGAGATAGAATGGAAACAAATCTAGCCTGAACATATGAAAACCTAAGTTCTAGTTATAACTTTGCCACTAACTCATTATGTTACTGAACCTTAGGAAGGTAACCTCACCTTTCAGGCCACAACTTCCCCATCTAAAAATGAATAAATTGAATTAAATGTACTCTAAAGTTGTAATCATAAGGCAAAGCTGTAATTTTTGAGATGGTGCCTACTGCAGAAGACGGAATGGAGGCTGTACAATTACAAGACTCAAGGTGAAATCCTAGATCTGCTGTGCAACATTGGATATGTCACAGACTCTCTGGGTCCAGTTACTTAATTTATTAAATGAGGGAGTTGAACTATATGCTCTCTAAGGTTCCACCTAAGCTCCCTTCCAACCATAAATCCCACACTTTTCTGATAGGTTTAGTCAGGATTTCAGCAAAGGAACTGTTACCCTTATATCAACTGATGGCAGAAAAAACTTCATGGAAATGATGAGATTTCAATAACGGCTTGGATAAAGAGGGAGAGTTTGATAAAGAAGTAAAATATCATTGTGCAATTTCTTTGGGATAGATGATTCTAGTAGAACGTTAAAACATTCTGCTTATAAATAATAGTTTAACTAGAAGCTAGGGAATGTAAACCAGAATTTCCTATGTGATAATCTAAGATTTAAATAACAATAAATGAGACAGAGAAAATTATAATCTTTTAGAACAGTATTTATGATATTGAAGATTATTTTTTTGCTAATTATAGGTGATATTTGTATAGTGCTTTCTGCATACAAAGAATGTAATGTATTTTGTGAGATAGATTCAACAACTCTGTGAATTAAGTATGAGATGTAGATTAGATATGTAGATTTCATCGGTGTGGAACTCCTAATGTAATTTCCCTAGCAGCTTATCTGTCACATACAATTTTATAGTTGACTGCAGTACCTAGAAAGTTAGGCTGTATCAGAGGCAACATTTGAAGTCAGTTCTTCCAGATTCTAAGGCCAACTCTCAATCATATAGCATGCTGGGTTTGGTACCAAGGGTTTTGGTAACTATCTTATAGGTGAGGAAACTGAAGGATCTAAGAGATGAAGCAGTTTGCCCAAAGACATGAAGTTAATATGTCACAGGGTTGAGACACAAATTAAACTCTATTTTCTTAAAATCTAATGCTCTTTTCTTATTTTTGCCCCTTTTAGTACCTACATGCTTAAGATTAGTTTGAACTCAATTCTATTTAGTTCAATAAAAGATTTATAAATCACTGGATACAAGCAGAAAATTATGCTAGATGATGGCAGAGGGGTGGGGGTGGTGAGTGGGAAATGCAAAGTTTAGATCCCTGCCCATTTGGAGTTTCCTAGTTAGTAGAGGAAAGATATAAAAGGACAATAATAGATTTAAAATGTATTTTTTAAAATCACATACAATATTAACTAAATTGGGTCCATAATCCCAAAGCAACTCTATAAATATTTATCATTAACCTGAAAAAGGGGGAAGAGGCTTGATACTCTTAGAGTACATGATAAATATGTTGAAAATCTACTGAAATACTTTTGTAATGAACAGTGCTTCACAGAAATAGATAGCAAGAATGATAATAAATACTACTTGACATTTCTAATGTAACAGATATAGATTTACTGCTAAATGAAAACCATTTAACAGTTAAAAAGCAAAAAGAGTATCAAATGGCCCTCCATGGACCAACACATCCACATTAATACCCAACAATATAAGAACAAGAAAGCTCAAGCAAATGATTGGTCAAACAGATTTGTTTATAGAAATGGAAGAATCCATGATAGGGATTCAAGACAAGGTCTTTGGTCAAAACCAAATCATTATCAGAAATTACAGAAAGTTCATTCTTAATAAGCCCAGACTTATTGATATTAATATAACACCCTTAATACTATTTCTTCCACTACCAACAACACCACTGCTACTACTGCTGCTCCAACTATTAGTACCATTACTACTATTACTACCGCTACTACTAACAATACATCATCTATGTTGTTGGGTATGGGTAGAGGAACAGAAAACTGGGAGAATTCCAAGTGGGGTGATATACAGTAGGAATTTTTTGTACCTTTAGGCAATCACAGTAGCTATGAAAGCTCAGAAAGATCTCTGAAATGATGGTTAACTAGGCTCTGGTGATACCCCTTATTGAGTAACCAACTTAGTCAGTGTGATAAAACTATTCCTAAGAGTCAAAGAAACAGATGTAGTAGCAGGGTAGGTTTACAGGCTGACCCTACCTGAACTGGCCATAATGATTAATTTCAAAATGGAGGAAAGAAGAACACATGGTGGCATTCTACCTTCTAAAATTCATGCACACACACACACACAGACACACACACACACACACACTCCCCTAAGATATATCAGAAAAAAAAAAAGAAATACCAATACCCCACCTGGTGAAAATGCTTCAGGGCAGATAGCACTGACCATTAAAGTAACCAAATCATGAATACACAGGTAACTGACCAAAGCTATAAATGCTTTCATTATGTACCACTAGTGTGTCATAGGAAAATTAGAAAAAGATCTCACCCCTTATAGACAGAAAGGCTTCATGCCTCCTTTTTTCAACAGTATATTCAGCTTTAAGTAACATAAAAATATACTGCTAATCAGTTTAAGGCAGTTACTAAAAAAATCCCTAATTATATTATATATATATATGCGTATATATGCCATATCCATATTAGACATTATTTGATTAGTATTAGGAGTGCTATATTATACAAAATGAGAAATGAAGACAACTGGAACTGAGTAGGGAAAAGTTGAACAGTCAATGAAAATCTTCATTTAATACAAACCCTCAAATTACAAATAATGACCAAAAGAAGCACAAAAGATTTTGAAAAAAACATAGTCATATTTAGGCTGAAATTCTACAAAGCACTTTTTGAATAAGAAGACAGGATTACAAGAAACAGAATAATTAAATGAAAAACTGAGTAATATCTATAGATCTGTTATTCGATAGAGCCATAATCCACACATTTTCTCAGCGTATTTAACAAAAAGTATAAAAACATTTTAGGACCTGCAAGTAGCCATCATTGCTATTATAAGAATCATAGGAGAAATAGTTGAACTATCAAGGACTAGCCATAAAGGTGGGCTTCAAATAACCATCATGAGAGAAATGATTTGAGGGGACTACTCAATATTAGACATACACACAATAAGGAAGCATGTGGAAAGAAACTTGGAAAACAGAATGATTAGTACATATTCCATATTACCTTAATAAACAACTAGCCATAAATCAATCAACAAGTTAGGTGTTTGGGATACAAGTACAAATAAGCAAATTATTTCTTCTTGCAAGGGGTTCACATTGTAATGGAGGATACAAGTTTATATAAAAATATAGAATAAAAAGTGAATAAATCTTCCTATATATACATATGTATATAAAGTAATTAAATATAAAATAATTTTTGAAGGTAGGGCACTAGCAATTGGGGAAAAATTCCATGTAGAAGGTAGTATTTGAGCTGTATCTTAGAAGGAAAAGAAGGAGTCTATTAGGCAAAATTTGGGAAGGAGTGAAGGTAAATGGGGTATAAGAAATGTGGAAAGTATCCCGGCAGTTCCAGACAACAGAAATACAAGAAAAGTAAACAAATACAGACAACAGTAACAACAAAAATGAACAGCAAAGGAACCAATCATCAAGGTCTTTCTTATAGTACACAACAAGGCAAGAGTAAAATGAGAAGTCACAAAGAAGTGATGGTCTAGAAACAAAAAAGAAATCTCATGACTAAATATCATAGGATATTCTAAATTTTTTATTTATTTAAAATTTAAATACCAAATGAAGGAAAAAAATATTTGTGAACACAGGAGAATATAAAAAATGGATTTAATAGAATCTTGAGTTTCTATTTCAAACTGCTTACTTAAAAAAAAACTATGTAATAAATACTACACATTATTTTCAAAGATACTGAGCTTTTCTGTGCTTTCTTCTAAGTTTTCTTTTGTTCTGAGCTGTGCATATTTTTCCCTCCCTCCACACTCCACCCTAGAGAAGACCAAAATTAAATATGAAAATACATACACACACCTAAGTTTATATAAAAGCATACTGTACAGACTTGTAATTATGAGTTCTTTCTCTGAAGGTGGATAGCATCTTCATTCATAGATCCAAGTCTTTTCATGTTTTTTTCAGAAATGAACCAGTTCATTTTCCTTATAGTGCAGCAGTATGCCATCACAATCACCTACCACAACTTGTTTAGTCATTCCCCAACTTATGGACATCCCCTCAATCTCCAACAATTTTTACCAAATAATACCAAATATTCCAAAAGCTTAAATCTTTAAATTTGTCAAACACAATGTTACTACAATCATTTATTACTGGGAATTGCCTATCTACTCTGTTCCACTGATCTACCATTCTATTTCTTAGCCAGTACCACATAGTTTTGTTGTTTACTGCCTTACAATATAGTTGAGGTTTGTTACCGCTAAACCCCCTTCCTTTATATTTTTTTCATTAGTTTCTTTGAAATTCTTGCTCTTCCAGATGATTTTTTATTTTTTTCTAACTCAGTAAAGAAAATTGTTTGTAATTTAATTGGGATGACATTGAAATTGGGATGACTAAGATTAGGTAAAATTGACATTTTTTATTATATTGGTGTTGCTTACCTATAAAAATTAATATTTCTCTAATTATTTAAATCTGACTTTATTTGTATAAAAAGTGTTTTCTAATTATGTTCATGTGGTTCCTGGGGTTTGTTTTGGCAGGTATTCTCAGGTATTTTATTCTGTCAATAGTTATTTTAATTGGGCTATCTCTTGCTATCTCAACTTGCAGGGATTTGTTGGTGATATATAAAAAAGTTGATGATTTATGTGGCTTTACTTTACATCCTGTACTTCACTGAAAATATTAATTGTTTCAACTAATTTGTAGTTGAATCTTTAAGATTTTCCAAATATATCATCATATCATCCTCAAAAAGAGATAATTTATTACCTATTTCCCATTCTGATTCCTTCCATTTCTTTTCTCTTGTTGCTATTGCTAGCATTTCTAAAACAATATTGAATACCGATGACACACAGTGTTGCATGTTTTTTGTCTGTCTCAACTAAATTTACTTTAGCTTTAAATTTGTCTGAGATTTTGATTGATCTACCCTTGCTTTTTTTACATCAATGGAAGCATAACAAATTCTACTCCTGCTTTTTAATTTAACTGTGTGTATCACTCATTTTTAATTGTTCCTTATAAATTACATAGTCAGATTCTGATTTTTCAATCCATTCTACTATCCATTTCTGTGTTATGGGTAAATTCATCCCTTTCACATTCAAAGTTATAATTACTAGTTGTCTATTTCCCTCCATCCTGTTTTCTCTCACTATTTATCCTTCTAGTTTTGTTTACCCCATCCCTCTTTACAAGTCTAATTTACTTCTAATGACTACCTTGCCTTCCTATTCCTTAAAGTCTCTCCCTTACCTTCTCCCCAAAACTCCTAATTCTTAATCTACACACCTTTCAAAAAGTCCCTCCCTTATCCTATCCCCTTACCCTCTTATTTCTTCATAAATCTATAAGACTTTTATACCCTTTTAAATATATATGGAGTTACCTCTTTATCCTAGTTCCAATGAGAGTAAGGCTCTAGTACTCCACCCCTATTTGCTTCTTCTATATCAGTGTTTCCTTTCATACCCCATGTATATAATTGTTCCTTTTCATCTCTCCCTACCCAATTTTATTTTTTAGAATTAACTCATCTTACTCATTTCAGTACTAGCCTTTCTTTCAAACTACCCAAGTAGTGATGGCTGTCTTAAGAGTCCTGATAATATTTTCAAATGTAAGAAGTAAATAGTATGACTTCATTAAGTTTTCTTATAAGTGGTCTTTAAAGTTTACCTTAATGTTTCTCCTGAATCTTATATGTCAAATTTTCCAAAAAATTCTGGTCCTTTTGTCACAAATACCTGAAAGTCTTTCAGTTCAGTTTATAATCCTGTAATTCAGGATTACACTCAACTTTGATGGATAAAATATTTTTGGCCACAGCCCCAGCTCTCTTGCTCTTAAAAATATTATGTTCCAAGAGCTGTGATGTTTTAAGGTGGAATAGGTGAACTTGGTTATAGTGCTATGGTATTTAAATTATATTTGCTGTTGTTATTTGTGATATTTTCCTATAAATTTTCATACTGAAATCTCTTTCAGGTGTGATTGGCAGATTTTTTTCTACTTCTCTTTTACCCCATCATTCTAAAATTTCAGAGAAATTTTCCTTAATAATTTCTTGTAAAATTGTCCTTCAATCTTTCCCTGTTCAGCTGCCTGACCCTGACAATGTGGGTAAGGTAAAAGTGAGGCATGATCCAGTGGCCCCCAGTTTTTATTAATTGTTAATTCAACAGAGTCTGCCTGGAGGTATTTGCTTTTCATTAGTGGAACTTCTGCTCTGCACAGGAAGTAGGGTCTTTCCTGAGATCCTCTCAAGTTGTCTTAGGAGGGGAACTACTTTGCTCTTTTATCTATTTCTGTTGCTCTATGTTCACTTTTGAGGTAAGGGTCTGTCTTTTTTTGTTGGAGAAATTTGGAGAACTGTGAATTTCCTGACCTACTCTACCATCTTCCTCATAACACCAGGCTTACAGGGGATGAATATTTTTTTTTTATCAAATGATATATTAACTTTTAGTTTACATTATTCATTTCCTCAAGATTTTGAGTTACAATTTTTCTCCCCATTTTTCCCCTACCCACCACCCCAAAATAGTGATGCCACTAAATATCCACTCCTCCAAACTGCTCTCTCCCATATCTTCTCCCATACCCCTCTGACTTTCTAAAGGGCAAGTGGATCTCTATGCACCGGTGCCTGTATATCTTATTTCCTAGTTACATATATAGTAATAATGATAATAATAATAATTATTATACATATATATATATATATATATATGTATTGAACATTTTATTTTAAAACTTTGAATTCCAGATTCATTCCCTTCCTCCCTCATCACCCACCCTTATTGGCAAGATAAGCAATTCAGTATATGTTGTACGTTTGTAGCTATGCAAAACCTTTCCATAGTAGATATATTGTAAAAGACTGACTATATTTCACTCCCTCCTATCCCACCTCCCACATGTTCTATTCTCTACTTTGTTCCCATCACTTTTCAAAAGTGGGTGCTTCTAACTTCCCTCCCCCTCAGCCTGCCCTCTCTTCCATCATCCCCTTCTCCCCTACTATCCTATAGGGTGAGATATCCTATTTAGTGTGTATTTCATTCCTTCACTAATCCAAATTCAATGAGAATAAGGTTGACCCATTCCCTTTTGCCTTCTTGTTCTTCCCCTCCATTGTAACCATTTTCCCTTGCCTCTTCTATACGAGATAATGTACCCCATTGTGTCTCTCCCCATCTCCTCTAACTGTATTCCTCTCTCACCTCTTAATATCACCTTTTAAGTATCATAACTTCCTATTAAATTGGTCCTGTGCCCTCTATCTATGTATACCTGTATACATATATACAAACATTCACATATATATTCATATATCCTCATATATATATATACATATATAAATTTATATTCCCTTCAACTATTCTCATACTGAGAAAAGATTCATCAGTTACAATTATCATATTTCCTTGTAGGGATGTAAATAGTTCAACTTTGATAAGCTCCTTATGATTTCTTTTCCCTGTTTACCTTCTCATGCTTCTCTTGCTTCTAGTATCTGAATGTCAAATTTTCTATTCAATTCAGGTTTTACATCAAGAATGTTTGAAAGCCCTCTATTCCACTGCATGACCATATTTCCCCCTGAAACATGACACTCAGTTTTGCTGGGCAGGTGATTCTTGGTTTTAATCCCAGCTTTTTGGCCTCCGGAATATCATATTCCAAGCCCTTTGAACTCTCAGTGTAGAAGCTGTCAGATCCTGTGTTATCTGGATTGTGTTTCCATAATATTCAAATTGTTTCTTCCTGGCTGCTTGAAATATTTTCTCCTTGATCTGGGAATTCCAGAACCTGGCTATAATATTCCTAGCAGTTTTCTTTTTGGGATCTTTTTCAGGAGCTGATTGGTGGATTCTTTCAAACTCTATTTTGCCCTCTGCTTCTAAAACATCAGGGCAATTTTCCTTTAGAATTTCTTGAAGGATGATTTCTAGGTTCTTTTTTTGATCATAGCATTCAGGTAGTCCAATAATTTTAAAATTATCCCTCCTGGATCTTTTTTCTAGGTCAGTGGTTTTTCCAGTGAGATATTTCACATTGCCTTCTATTTTTTCACTTGTTTGGATCTGTTTAATAGTATCTTGATTTCTCATAAAGTCACTAGCTTCCATTTGCTCCAATCTAATTCTGAAGGAATTATTACTCTTCAGTGAGCTTTTGAGATTCTTTTTCCATCTGGCAAATTCAGAGTTTTAAGGCATTATTCTCCTCATTGCCTTTTTGAGCCTCTTTTGACATTTGAATTACTCAATTTTTTTTTTTTTGCTTTTTGGAGGGCAATTGGGATTAAGTAATTAACCCAAGGTCACATGGCTAGATTTTTGTTTGTGTGTGTTAAGAGACTGAGGCAGGATCCAAACTCAGGTCCTCCTGACTCCAGGGCTGGCACTCTACTCACTGCACCACCTAGCCACCCTATTGCTCTATTTTTAAAGGTGTTATTTTCTTCAGTTAGGTTGTTGACCCTCATTTCATATTTTTCTTGCCTCATTCTCATTTCTCTTCCCAATTTTTCCTCCACATCTGTTATTTGGTTTTCAAAACCCTTCTTAACGTCCTCTATGGCCTGTAACCAGCTTGTGTTTTTCTTAGAAACTTTTGGTTCAGGAGTTCTGAATTTACTGTCTTCCTCTTGTTCCATGCTTTGATCCTTTTTGTCCCCAAAATAGGAGTTTAAAGTTGGGTTGCTCTGTTTTCTTTGCTTCCTTTGCCTACTCATGTGGCCACTCAATTACTTGACTTTTAGGGTTTTTGCCACAGTAGGACTCTGCTACCAGACAGGGCAGCTTCATCCCAATTGCTGGGGTTTTCTCAGCTGCTGAAGGTGTTAGTTGGGTGCTCTCTCTGAAGCCTCCACACACTCTGGCAAGCTGATCACACACCCCAGGACCTCTACCCTCAACTACAATCCAGATCCAAGCAGGTTAAAGCAAGAGTAATTACCCCTCAGACTGGTGTCTTGGTCCCCCTACAATCTGCAGGTCAGGAAATGAAGCTGCCACATGGCAGGGGTGGCAGCATGGCTGCTGCACCTCAGCGGCTTCTCCCTCCAGGGGATAAAGGCTGACCGCATTCCCAAACTGGATCCCAAAGTCCACACTGCACTGACCTCTCACTTTGTCCTTAGCATCTATGTGTTGATAATTCTGGAAACTGCCACAGCTGCTGGTCATCGGAAGTCCCTCCAGCCAGCTGCTGGTCAGGCCACCCTGAGGCTAAAACTTTGGGCTCCAGCCAGGTTCTGCTTGGCTCTTAGAGTGCTGCGCTAGCTGCTTTCTGCCAGCCTGCCAGGCTGTCCTCAATGGGAGGTTAGCTTCTCTGTGTCATTTTGCGGGTTCTGTAGCTCCAAAGTTTGTTCAGAATCACCTTTTACATGAATTGGAGGAGGTGGAAGCTGGAGGCCTGCAGAAGTCCTGTTTCTACTCCACCATCTTGACTCCACCCTCCGTGATATATATTTTTTTGTGAAATGAAAATGGAAAATAGCAGGATGAATAAAAGGGCAAAAAGGAGGAAAATAATAGAGGAGAATGGGTGATATGCCATGATCAAGTCAAAGTTTGCCAATACAGGAAAAACAACTAGTCTCTCTGGAAGAAAAAAGCTTACATTTTACAGGATAATGGGTGAGAAGGCAAAGGGAGGGACTAACATGGGAAAGAAAATGAGAAATCTTGTTTCAGCAATGACAGCTGTGCCACTTTCTATGTGGAAAGAAAGATAATCTATAAATCTAAACGTCACTTCTTCATTCCCCACCACCTTGTACTCCTTGTACTGGATTCTGTCCTGAGGAAAACACATCATCTGAGAAATGCATCATCCTGCAAGATCAGGTTTAGTATTTACTCCTTAGTACTCTCAGTATCCTCTCCCAGATTGATTGAAGGGATGGAGAGTCAAACAAAGAATTCTTTCCAAAGCCTCCATTTGAAAAGGATTCTTAGGTTAGTCATCTCCATTTCCTGCTAACTTGTACTTCTTGGACTGGGCTATGGCTCCAGAGGAGAAATTGAGGCTGGTGAATTTGCACAGTCCTCCTTTACATAATTCCAATTCACTTGCAAATCATGGTATCACCTTCCTGTTGTCATGGTCCTCTTCAAGTATGAAGGACAAACTACCATGCCAGTATGCTAAGTACCTTCTTCCTCAGCCTCATTCTCCTCCCTTTTCAGCTTCCTTTTGTGTATTGTCTTTCTCCACCAGATTATAGAAAGACTCTCCTCCCCCTCCCCACCCCTCTCTGTGTGCACACACTATATTTGTATCTCTAGCACTTAGCACAGTTCCTGGAACACAGTAGGCATTTAATAAATGTTTAATGACTGACAATAAAAGGGGAAAACAAGGACTTGATAATGGGTATAATCAGAAGAGATTTGATGTTTAAAGAGACTTGTTTCAAGAGAAGTGGAAATCAGAGCTCTAGGGGCAAATGACACCCAGAAGAGGTTTTATGGAACCTAGGGGGTAGGGGGGATGACCATAGGGAGGGAAAAAATCAATAAGAAATTGAACAATCAGGAATCCAGGGACATGAGAAAATTCCTATATTGGGGCAATATCCTATCACCTGCAGGAATGGATATTTCTAATAATGAGGTCTGATTGAAAAGAGGTGGGTTATTGGGCATAAACTTCAAGATACTTATATAGAAACTACTTAGATGAAGGAATCCAAAAGAGTTAGAAGATATAGCTCAATAATGAACACAAAGACTAAAGAAGGAATAGATAAATAAACAGTCCCTGAAACAAACAATAAAAATAATAATGGACAAACAAGAAGATAAATAACGAAAAGAATGAGGGAAGGAAAATTTTTTAGAAAAAAAGTTCAGAAAATGAAATTAAACTAATGAACCAAATAAGCTTACAGGGAGGGGGAAAGGGGAGATTTTTATTTGACTACCTAAAAGAGAGAAAAAGAAAACAAAAATTAAATAACTAGTTAATAAGAAAGCATCCCAATAAATCCCACACTTCACAATATATTATTAATAAAACCTAAAGACCAGCCTCTTCCTAAAGTAACTATAGAAAAATGAATACTTCCATGTGACAAAGAAGGAATAAAATTAATAAGCATTCAAAAATAAATAGAAAAAAATTTGGAATATGCAAATTTCTCCTCACTGAGAAACAGGAGAGGCTGATAACACCATATACACTTTTAGATTTTTTAAATGAACACAAATGAGAGTGGCTTGCCTCTACCTAACCTATGAAGTAAGGACCTGAGATTGTATTCAATAGGCTCACCAACATGCAAATTTCAACAAAGAAGGATCAAATAAATGATTGAAATTACACAATTTTTGTCAAATGGAAAGGTTTAGTGACTATACAGGATTAGGTCATTGCCCCCAGAATCAGCAGAAAGGTTTGTTTGTTTGTTTTTTTAAAGCAATCGGGGTTAAGTAACTTGCTCAAGGTTACATGGCCAGTTATTTCTGGGTGTGGTGCTGAGTGTCTGAGCCTGGGATTTGATCTCCAGGTCATCCCAACAATCAGGCCAGTGCTCTTACTCACTGAGCCACCTGGCCGCCCCTAAGCAATTGGGGCTAAGTAACTTGCTGAAGGTTACACAGCCAGGTGTTTCTGGGTGGGTGCTAAGTGTCTGAGCCTGGGATTTGATCTCCAGGTCATCCTGACACTGGAGCTGGTGCTCTTACTCACTGTGCTACCTGGCCACCCCCAGAAAGGTTTTTCTTAATGAGCAGGAATGTAATCATAATGTAGATTATACAAGGAAATGCTGTTCACTGTACAATACATCACTGCAGAATGTAAAATTGGCACCCACTGACTACCTATCAATTCATGACCTGGTGGCTAGAATTATACAAGACAGGGTCGCTCCCATGGACAGACAGATAACATTTCCCT
The DNA here is from genome assembly GCF_028583685.1 of Petaurus breviceps papuanus. Taxonomy (NCBI): domain Eukaryota; kingdom Metazoa; phylum Chordata; class Mammalia; order Diprotodontia; family Petauridae; genus Petaurus; species Petaurus breviceps. Next base: position 47,986,996 of record NW_027186296.1, read on the forward strand.
ATCTTACAAATACAAACCTTAAAATGTCCTGAGGAACTTATAATTTGTCCTGGGGAACAATAATTTACCCTGCAACTTTACTATTAGCATAAATAAAACTATCGCTCATAATTGCCAGGATATAGCAATGATTCATAAAAATTTAATATATGATGCCACTGTAAATACATGTCAGCCTCTAAGCAACATGGAATGAAATGCTTTTAAAGTGTAGAGCCGGATAGGGAGACCAAAATCACATGGGAACAGGATGAGACATATATCATCCCATTTGTCGTGTCTGCTAATGGAGTTATACCAAGGATGCTTTCAGAGAACCTTCAGAAAATGAGCTTATGTCCTCATACTTTCATTCAACTAAAAAAAACCAGTTATTTTATCTGCCTGTACTACAGTACATATAATATTAAATGTGAATAAAATAATTGCAGGAGAGTGACCTGTCCCAGGATTGTTTTTAATCTGACCTCCATTGAAAAAGCTGAAAATAATGAGATAACAACAATAATATCTCTCAAAGGGAGCTTTAAAGTTTGCAAAAGACTTTCTCTCTCTACATATGTATGCATATGTTCACATGTGTATATACACATATGTAATAACATTTGAACCTCACAATAATCTTTTGAGGTAGGTGCTGTTTTTAACCCTATTGTAAATATGAAAAAAATGAGGCTGAGAAAAGTTAAGTGATTTGTACAAGGTCACACAGTTGGTAGGTGTCTGAGTAGAGTTATAAATTCTGCTTTTCCTGACAAAGTTCAACCAACTACAGAATCTAGCTGCAGATTTTGCATGGAAATATAAAGCCTAAAATAGCACAAAAGATGCCACAAATTACATTTATTGCAATTGTAATCTTATTACACACAAAACTGCTGCCCATGATAGCCATAACACTGACCCACAAAAATTAAAGAGTAATGATTTTTTGATAGATATAGTCATGATGAATACTTTCCAAACTTATACTCAAAAGAAATAGAGGGCAGCAGAAATAAAAATTATGTAGGAAAAGAAAGAAGTATACACCATCCCAATCATCCCATCCAGATTGCATCAGTTATTTTCAAAGAATCCACAGAAAATGAGTTTCTATGATGTCAATATTTTCATTCAACTTAGAAAAAGGAGTCATTATATGCACTTGTATAAGTATAAAACATAAATAAATAGTAACATAGAAACATGTTTCAATATTTTTATATAAAACTTAAAAGTTGAGAGTTAAATAATAAAAATATCAACAATTAAACTAAACAATAGATATAAGTACTCAGAGTCCATGAAGACAATTGAGAAATGTTTCAAAGCAACATTTGTGGAAAATTAATAGTAGTACTTCAGGAAAAAGCAAACGTCACTTCACAAAGCAATAGTAAAGGCTCACAACAAGTATATTAGATTCATTGATTGTAACTGAAAGGGCTTTCTCTCTGGAAGGGGTCTATGAAACATCTAAGAGCCAAGAGCAAAATAAAAAAAGGCTTCCATTAGCACCACTGACAAGGATTCAGCCAACAATGCAGTATAACACAAAAAAAGTGCTAATCTATTGGATGGATCATATGCTTTGAATATAGAAATGGAGGGGTTTCTGACAGCAAATCAGGATCAGGTCACTGTTCCCAAAATTAGAGAAGTTTTCCTTAAGAGCCCAGACTCATTGATCTATGCAGATTATACAATAGCATGATGCAAACTGTTTCAAATACAATACTGTTGGGGCAGAGTCAAGATGGCAGAGTAGAAGCAGGACCTCCCAGCAGCTCCGGCTTCCACCTTCCCCAATCATTGTAAAAAGAGGACTCTGACCAAACTTTGGAGCTGCAGAACCCACAAAATGACACAGAGAAGCTAACCTCCTGCTGAGGATAGCCTGGCATGCTGGCAGGAACTGGTCAGTGCAGCACTCTTGGAGCCAAGCCCAGGCCCGTGTGAGCCAGAGGTTTTAGCCCCAGGGTCTTACCAGCCACAGACCAGAGGGACTCCAGATCAGCAGCAGCTGTGGCAATTTCCAGAATTATCATCACACAGATGTGAAGGACAAAGGGAGAGGTCAGTGCAGTCTGGACTTTGGGACCCAGTAAGTGGGAGTGTGTCGGCTTTTGCCCCTGGGGGGAAAAGCCACTGAGACACCTGGCACAGCTGGTTAGCAGCACATGGCAGCTTCAGCTCCTGGCCTGCAGAGTATAGGGGGACCAAGCAACCAGTCTGAGGAGTAATCGCTCTTGCTTTAACCTGCTTGGATCTGGAATGTAGTCAAGGGTAGGGGTGCGCAACCAGCTTGCCAGAATATGTGGAGGTCTCAGAGAAGGCACCCATCTAATACCTCCAGCAGCTGAGAAAATGACAGTGTTTGGGATGAAAGCTCCCTGTCTGCTGGCAGAGTCCTACTGTGGTAAAAAGCCCAGGGGTCAAGTGACTGAGGGGCGACATAAGCAGGCAAAGGAAACAAAGCAGACAGAAGATTCCAACATTACACTCCTATTTTGGGGACACAAAGGAGCAAAGCATGGAACAGTGAACACAGAACTCCTGCACCAAAAGCTTCAAAAGAAAATATGAGCTGGTTACAGGCCATAGAGGACCTCAAGAAGCAGATAAGAGAAGTGGAGGAAAAATTGGCAAGAGAAATGAGAATGATGCGAGAAAATTATGAAATGAGAGTCAACAGCCTGACTGAGGAAAATCACACTTTAAAAAATAGACTAACTCAATTGGCAAAAGAGGCTCAAAAAGGCAATGAGGAGAAGAATGCCTTAAAAAGCCAAATTTGTCAGATGGAAAAAGAATCTCAAAAGCTCACTGAGGAGAATCGTTGCTTCAGAATAAGATTGGAGCAAATGGAAGCTAATGATTTTATGAGAAATCAAGATGCTGTTAAGCAGATCCAAACAAATGAAAGAGTAGAAGGCAATGTGAAATATCTCATGGGAAAAATGACTGACCTGGAAAATAGATCCAGGAGAGATAATTTAAAAATTATTGTACTACCTGAAAGCCATGATCAAAGTAAGAACCTAGAAATCATCCTCCAGGAAGTTCTCAAAGAAAACTGCCCTGATGTTTTAGAACCAGAGGGCAAAATGGAAGTTGAAAGAATCCACTGATCACCTCCTGAAAAAGACCCCAAAAAGAAAACTCCTAGGAATATTATAGCCAGGTTCTGGAATTCCCAGATTAACGAGAGAATATTACAAGCAGCCAGGAAGAAACAATTTGAATATTATGGAAACACAATCAGGATAACCCAGGGTCTGGCAGCTTCTACACTGAGGGATCGAAGGGCTTAGAATATGATATTCTGGAGGGCAAAGGAGCTGGGATTAAAACCAAGAATCACCTACCCAGAAAAACTGAGTATGATGTTTCAGGGGAAAATATGGGCATTCAGTAGAATAGAGGACTTTCAAGCATTCTTGATGAAAAAACCAGAGGTGAATAAAAAATTTGACATTCAGATACAAGAAGCAAGAGAAGAATTAGAAGGTAAACAGGGAAAAGAAATCATAAGGAACTTATCAGATTTGAACCATTAAAATTCCTACAAGGAAAAACAATAATTGCAACTGATGAAACTTTTCTCAGTATGAAAATAGTTGGAGGCAATAGAAATATATATATATATACACACACACACACAGACACACACGTGTGTGTATATATATGTCTATATATGTGTGTGTGTGTATATATATGTCTATATATGAGGGTATATGGGTATATGAATACATATGTGAATGTGTGTATATATGTTTACAGGTATACATAGATAGAGGGCACAGGACCAAATTAACAGAAAGGGATGATACTTAAAAGGTGAAATTTAGAGGTGAGAGAGGAATATAATGAGAGGAGATGGGGAGAGACAGAATGGGGTAAACTATCATATAGAAGAGGCAAGGGAAAATGGTTACAATGGAGGGGAAGAATAGGAAGGCAAAAGGGAATGGGTCAACCTTATTTTTGTTGAATCTGGCTTGGGGAGGAAATGAAATACACACTAAATAGGGTATCTCACCATACAGGAGAGTAGGGGGGAAGGGGATGAGAGGGGGGGATGATGGAAAGGAGGGCAGGCTGAGGGGGAAGGAAGTTGGGAGTACCCACTTTTGAAAAGGGACTGGATCAAAGTAGAGAATAGAACAAGTGGGAGGTGGGATAGGAGGGAGGGAATTATAGTCAGTCTTTTACAATATATCTACTATGTTATTGTTTTGCATTAGCTACACATGTACAACCTATACTGAACTGCTTATTTTCCCAGTAAGGGTAGGTGACAAGGGAGGAAGGGAATGAATCTGGAATTCAAAGTTTTAAAATCAAATGTTTGTGCATATATATATATATATATATATATATATATATATATATATATATATGCGCTATCATTAATACTATTTTACATGTAATTGGGAAATAAGATATACAGGCACTGGGGCAGAGAGATCCACCATTCCCTACTGGAAAAGTTGAAAGAGGTATGGGAGAAAATATGGGAGAGAGAAGATTGGAGGAGGGGATATCCTGTGGGACTGCTATTTTGTGGTGGTGGGTAGAGGAAAAACGGGCAGAAAATTTGGATCTCAAAATCTGGTGGAAATGAATGATGTAAATCAGAATTCATAACAAAATAAAATAAAATAAAATACTGTTTGCATGTTGCAAACCCACTAGATACATAGTAGAGAAATGGTCAAGTAACTAGGATTAGATACAAGAATTTTTTTTATCCTTTATAAACTGAAATAAATCACTGAATCACAACTACAAACTCTAAAATATCCTTGAGAATTCAATAAATCAACTGTCCTAGAACGAGATCATTAATAAAACTGTTGCCTACAATTCCTCCAGATGTAATACTGAATTATAAAATGTTAATATGAGATTGAAATCCTCATCATCTCAAAACTAAATGGAAAGGATTTCAAACTATATAGGAAAAGATTAAAGTCATATGGGAACAGGATAAGATAAATGTTATCTCTGATAGCCTCTCTGACACTGGAATGATCCTGAAGATTTTTTTACCTCTACAAAAGTGGCTCCACTATATAGTATATTACAAAGAGCAGTAATTTCATCTACCTACTCAACAGTTTTCAGAATATTTAATATAAAAAGTAGCCACATAGTGACTTGACCTGACCACTTATATCTGAACACATCAGAAAAGATGAACAAGATACCAGTGATAATAAAGAACACTTAAATGTTTGTCAGGTGGTTTACATATAACATGTCTGTCAATCTTCACAATAACCAGTTTAAGGAAATGTTTTTATTGTACCCACATTACAGGTGAGGAAGTTGAGGTCAAAGGGGTTAAATAACATGCCTAGAGTCACACAGATAATGTTTCATAGTTACGATTTAATCCTACATCCTCCTAACTTCAGGTCCACTATTTCATGCTGTCTCATCTCCTCATTTATTATAATTAGTATAATAACAATGAGTAAACTAAGAAAAATATACCTATAAAACTTAATAAGCATTCCAATGAAGCATGCATTAATGTCTTTAAACTTACTCAAGGATTCAATAATTGTTTTCCTTTATCTTCACCTATAGATTAATGATTTTTCTTTCATTTTACTGTGAAGCATCCCTAAATTACTTATTTTCCTTGGCCAAAAGGATATTATAAACATACCGTTTCCAAAGTACTGGCAAAGCTCCCCAATGATCTCCCATTTATTTCAAAATCTAATAAGAAAGAACATTAATGGATTTGTACTTTATCATCTATCCAGTAGAATTATCTCTTATTTACTGTCAATTCTCTATTTTCTGCAGGTCTACATTACTTCTTTTTTTTTTTTTGCTTTTTTATTTTTGGAGGGCAATTGGGGTTAAGTAACTTGCCTAAGGTTACACGGCTACTTTTTTGTGTGGGTGTTAAATGTCTGAGGCCGGAACTGAACTTGCGTCCTCCCGACTCTGGGGCCGGTGCTTTACTCACTGTGCCACCTAGCCACCCCTACATTACTTCTTTTTTTTTTTAATAAGCAATCAGGGTTAAGTAACCCATTCAAGGTTACATGGCCAGTCATTTCTGGATGTGGTGCTGAATATCTGAGCCAGGGATTCGATCTCCAGGTCATCCTGACACTGGAGCTGGTACTCCTACTTGCTGAGCCACCTGGCCACCCCGAAAATTATTATTATTTTTTTAAAGCAATTGGGGTTAAGTAACTTGCTCAAGGTTACACGGCCAGTTATTTCTGGGTGTGGTGCTGAATATCTGAGCCAGGGATTCGATCTCCAGGTCATCCTGACACTGGAGCCAGTGCTCTTACTCGCTGAGCCACCTGGCCACCCCTACATTACTTCTTTATGCATATGTGATGTGCATTTGCCTATTTAAAGCAATATGCTATCACCCTTCTACCTCTTGAGTAGTATAACCCAAAATAAAATAAAATATTGATAAAATGGAAAATATATATCACCACTTATAAAGAATATGAATAATATGCTAACAATTTTCTACCCTAGTAATAAATTATTTTTTTTTATTTTGTGAAAATACTCTTTTGGTATTTTAATGCAAAATTGTTTTTTTCCTGCCTTACCATTTACATGAATTCCTGATAATAAATGGGAAAAAACATTTTTTTTCCAATATCGTATATTGTCTTTATTTTGAGGGGATGAAACCCATCAGAAATAAAAATACTAAAGGACCAAATATGAAAGAGAAAAGAGAAGGAAAAAAGTGAAGTGCTTCTACAGCTTAGTTGCATGATGTTGATTTCCTCCAAAATTCTACTGGATTCAAAAATTAATAGGCAATCAAATTTTCATCAACTTACAAAAATTAATTTAAAATGCTCAATTGTTGAGTAGATGTTTATATATTCAATCCTTTATTTGAATGAATATTCATTTCACAATTTTAACTACTTTATAAAATGAAATACAGTAAAATTTATGTTCTTTGGGAACACTTGAGAATAGGATGCTCTGATTACATAATAAAAGAACCATGAAGTCTCCTACAAAACTCTGGATTGGGATTTGCCTTTGTAACTTTTCCTAGCCTCAGTGTGAGTGAGCCCTCATCAGTTCAGTTCTCTCTAAGCATAGACCATGAATGGGCCACAAATCAAATAGAAAAAAAAATGAAGACAATATCAAAACAATTTAACCCAAGAATAGCCAATTAGAATTATGTAATATAATGCTAAGGAAAGGCAACTTCCCAAGGTTCAAAATACCAGCATAGGTGCTCTCCATTTTATTCAGTGACAAACCAAGAACAGAGAAGATCAAAACATGACATCATTCAAAATACAGCATTTACTAAGTGTGATTAAATAATCTCCAAGTACTACCCCACCTCAGGACCTTCCATTCATTCAATCAATTACAAAGTCCCTGTTCTAAATACTACTCCACCCCTAGGCTGTACCTTCATTTAGTCCACCACAAAGTCCCTCTTCTCAAATGAAGATTAGCTTCCAAACATAAGTAAAGTACATTCATTTGCTCAACCATAGAACACAAAAAGGTCAAAAGTTCCCCACCCCTGGATCACTACCCCAGAGTTACAAGTTTAAGCACAGCACTTAATACCCAAATGGAGGTCTTTTCTTCATCTTGACACGAGGCAAGTTCTCAGCAATCTTAGTTCCTGGGGAGACAAGACTTAGCAAGGCCACAAGATACATTGCCAGTCTCTTCATTAATTCATCCTCTATCTGCAGAACAGTCCTAGAACCCCTAAAAACATTAGCAAAACCCTCTCCCAGGATTTCTGTAAACATACAACAAGAAAATCCTTCTTCAGGGCTTCTGAACCAACAGAAAGGTTTCCAGACCCCTGCAACAGCAGCACTGTCCTTCACCAGTGGACAGTATT